>NC_143437.1:44317500-44919833 GCF_987193195.1 Phasianus colchicus
AGTGACCTTATAGACCGATAGACAATATATGTTTTGCTTTACCTTTTGTATCAGCATTTTGCTTCTGACTTTTCTTAAGCAGCTGTTTTACTTTTTGGTATCTCTTTATGTTTTGCATTCCTTTGGTTCATTTTAAAGCTTTCATTTCTATTTTTTTTTTTCTCTCATCCTGTTTCTTGAATTTTTTCTTTCTTTCTCCCACAGTACCCACCTAATATTTTTAGTTGATAACTGTTTTCAGTCTTTTTCTTAAACACATCTTTCATCTCTTCTTTATTTGATTCTGCCTTATTGTGTGACACTGGATCCATGTTTTCTAGTCTTGTTCTTATCTTATGCTTTTCTGTTTTTTTTCTTGCTTCTCTGCTTCCAAGCGTGTTTTCATTCACAACCCTGCACATTTTCAACTGTTATATGAGTTTGATCTGTTTGATCTCTTACTATCTGAGTTTATCTCCTGACCACAATCTCTCTGTTCTTTTTCTCTAGAATTGTTTTATTTTCATACGTACATATATGTGCATTGGAATACCTGTTACTTCTCTCATCACCTTCCAACATTATTTCCTCTTCTTTTTTTCCATCTTTGAACTCAACAGAATCTCTTATTTCTCCTTGAAATTATGGTAATAGAATTTATTCCAGATTTGCTACATTTTCCTCCAAATCCTAGTACATGATTATGCAAGATGTGTTCAGTACTACAGAGCTGGAGGTGGTCTTGTTCAACGTAGAATCACAGAATGGCAGGTTTGCGAGCTACTAGGTCAAGTATTAGAGCTGTTTGCTTTTTTTTTTTTTTTTCTTTTTTTCCTCAGAAATGATTGTAAAATAATTACAATTATTAATATATTTCAAATAGTCCAGAAACATAAAGGATAGAAGACAGTAATGCAAATAACAAATTGTAATACTGGGTCAGTTTTTTGTTTTATTTTAGATGAAATTAGAAATCCTGAAAATGTGAAGGCAGTCAAGACAGCTCTTTTCTGAAGTGCCTGTTTCATACAATCAGAATAACTCAGCTTAGAGCTGAGACCACAGAAGCTCATCTAGTTCAAACTCCTGGTCAGAACATAGCCAGTCAATTTAAACTAATTAGCTCAGGGCTTTACTCAATAATCTTCAAGAATGTGGATTTCATAGCCTCTTTGGGCATCCTCTTCTGTTATGCTGTCCTTTCTTATTAAGAAGCATATGAATAGAGAAAGGATTGGATATGAAGTCAGTAAGTTCAGTGTTCATATCATCTTCCTTGTTTGACTCTCTTAAAAAAGCTAAAGGATAATATTTTGAGAACATAACACCGCCAAAATTTGCCGGAGTTCTGATATATTTGATAATACCTTCAGAAATCAACAAGGACATCAAGGGCATGCTTCCCATTCTAATCTCCATTTTTTTTTTTAATCTCTTGATCATTTGCAGTTAAGTTGTCATTTTCTTGCCTGTTTATAAGAGGATATTATATTTTCAGGACAGTCTGCAACTAGTTCTTATTGTAGAATTTAGCAAGAACATCAGCTAAAGATGATGTAAGAACAAGACAGATATCCAGTTTAGGATTTTTCTTAGCCAGAGTTTGAAGCTGCAACTTTGTCTGCTAGACAAAGATAGAGCTTTTTCCTTGCATTTTATCTAATTGTGTTTTGAACCCGTATGTAGGTGAGGAAATCTGAAATAGAAAGGCAGAGACTGTTTAGTACTAGTGGCAACAGAGTAGAGGTAAGGAAAGCTTGATGTAAAAGAAAAGAAATGAAATCAGAGGTGATGAAATTATGGAGAGATTTTAAGCAGAGGTACAAAATTTTTAAATGGAAATTTTAAAATCCAAAAGTAATCATATTTAATAGTTTATTCCTGAGAAACTGAACATTGAGTAGAAATGGTAAGGGAGAAAAATATACATTCTATAGTTCCTGTTTCTGAGCTTGTCTCACTCCAATTTATAGGAGGGAGAGGAGGTTCTTGTATATGTATATATATATGTACATGTATATAGATATACACACATATATATTGCATATATATAATATATGTATACGTGGTATGAGATTAAGAAACAACAGTTCAAATGTTTGTCTGACCAGTTTGTTATAAATCCTAATCAGGGAGACGGGGAAGGGAAGGAGGGCGATAGAAAAGATAGGAAAGAAGCAAGAATCAGGTAAAGAGGGGATAGTCACCACCAGAATCCAGCAGCGGTCCCGTTGCACGACGTTTCGAAGGTCCGAGGCAAAAGCACAGCAGGGGGGGAGAGCAGCAGCATGGCCGGCCTTGAGCAGCAAGCAGGCAGCAGGAGGCAGTCGTAGAGCCAAGCCGGGAGAAAGCAGCAGGACTCAGGTAGCAGGCCCAGGAGAGTCCGTCAGCATGCAGGAATTCCGTTGTGAGGAATCTGGTGGCAGACACCTTTGTTCTTCTTCAGCATCGTGGTAGAGCACAGAGCAAGTCCAGGAGGGAGAGTGGCAGGTTGTGAGGCTTCTCATGTCAGAAACCTCTTCTTCATGAGGAATCTGTTGCCAGAAAACCTAACCTTGTGGTTGTAGGTCCCCTTTTTATCCTCCTTCTTCTGCCAGCGTAGCATTCCTGGGCGTTTGGGTAAGAGTCATGTGCAGCACCTCCTGAGATGGCCATCTTTCTTGAGATAAGCCCACACAAAAGGCTGCTTCCTGGCCATTAATCTGCAGCTTATCTTTCTCTCGGTGCCCCTGGCCTTGTCCATCTGTGTCCCTCAGACAAAGGATTTTGCAATCCTTGTCCAGGACTTGTCCATCAGTGTTCTCCAGACAAAGGATTTCTCAACCCTTGCCCACAACTTGCTTGGACTTGTCCATCTGTGTCCCTAGCAAGCTTTGAGACAATGATGTAAAAGAATAATCTCTTAAGAGTTCCATACTGAAATTACTATTTCCATACTTGGGAAATTAGGCCATATTATATGTATTGGTGAAAGTTAATGCAGAACTACTATGATTTTGTTTTTCAACAGTTTTATTTTGCTTCAGCAAGACAAGCACCAATATGAAACAGCTTTTCAGCTATTTGAGCATAGATATTACTAACTGTTTTACTGTGAATCATATATAATACTGGAAAGAGTGGAAATGACTGATTTACAACCTAACAATCAAGATGATATATGTACTTTTAGAATATTTATATACTTAGAAAGGCAAAAGCGGCAGCTGCTTTGTAAATTAAATAGGGAAATAATAGAGACAGGTGAAACTCAATAAAATAGTAATTAAATTAAACCTATTAAAATAATTATCTTGAAGTAAATAAATAATGTCTGATGAGTGACTGCTAGCAATTAGCAGTGGGAACATTTATTTCATTTTCATCAGTTCATGAAAACAACTGTGTGTGTCACTGCATTTTTTTTTTTTTCAATTTCATTTAAAATCAACTTTCAAAACTTAAGTTTTCTTACTTCTGTAGCTACTGAATGATGCATTAATCTGCATCATCTGCTCTAAACATCCAGCCAGGCTATGCCACAAGAAATACTCAATATCATCAGTTCCCTCTGAATACATGGCTTCTGAGAATGCTGAGGAGCTCTAAGAAAGGTGTAATTCCACAACAAGCATAACTGAGATCCTATGCAGTTGTCCTGATAGCTTGTATTAGGAGTTAAAAATATATATGTACTTGATATTCATTAAAATGGATGATTTTGCCTGCTCGGTGATTTCAGCAGAGCATAAGAAAGGATGTGGTGTTTGCTTCCCAGCGTGTTCTTACACTGAGCTCTTGTAAGCAAAGCAAGGAATTTCAGCCACCATAGTTAATGCAGCACATAGAATTTCAAAACAATCAGTTGTTGAGAAAGGCTACAATTTAAAAATAAACGTTCAACACTGTCAACAGAAGAACATGATATGGCTTAAATGTTTTGCATCTTACTTTTTTTTTCTAGCTTATGAGTATTCCTTTCCAGAGGCTTATGCCGAGGGAACCATCAAGATACTTCCAATATGTTAGATATCTTAAAATTTAAGAGTCTTAAGCAGTGGTTTGTGCAATGAAGAAACTAGTAGGATGCAGGGTGTATGGCCGAATCAGTTACGTGTGTAAGAGATAAATCCCCCTGTGGGGAGAAAGGAACGCCAAAAGACCCAAGCAGGCCACAAAAAAATCTTTGTCCTATCAAACTAATGTAGGCAAAATTCACTGTGTTTGTCACTCAGAAAAGTTACTTGTAGTAAATATGAAGAGACGTTTTAGATGCCATATGGAATTCTCTGTTTACTGCTGAAGAATGTTGCAGAAGGTTGTACTTAAAAAAGGGAATGATCAGTGCTTTGCTGTTAGTGCTTTAAATATGAGTCCTATTTAAGGTGATTTTAAAGATGGTCATTGTGAGTTCTGAGGCTTCTCAAAAAGATAAACTGATTTGGATTGCAACATTGTTTGAATGTTCAACTATAAATCATTCAAATGAAAGTTCATACCACAAGATTGTTTGCTAAGGTTTCTATTTCATTTTGTCACACTCTTACTGGTTTGCATGATTCTAGCAATTTACATAAATATTTGAAAGAAGTGGTTGCCTGTTGATAATTCACTTTTACTTTTCATTCCTGTGCTACGTATACATTTTGGAGAAATGTGCACATAAATAATGTAATATGTTTGCATAGTATCCATTAGGAATAACTGAAAAGTTAATAGAGAAAGAGTAGCATAAAATGGTTAGTCAGGTTAACTCCATGAAAATTTAGATAATGTTAAATATATTTTCATCAGAGTGTTTTACACTCTGTTTTACATATATTTATTAACCTTTACTGAATTAAAATGTATTATAAGTAGCATTTGCACATTTGCTCTTTTATAATATATTGCCATTGGGGATCTTACATAAATAGACAGAAACTATAATTTTCCTGAAACTTCAGTTTTGTTACTGAGTATGAAGCAGACAATGAAAATATTACTGTGGTTAACATTTGCTTTAATTTGATTAATTAATAATTATGAGAGAACGTAGTTTCCTTAAGTACAGTTATCTCTACATGTTTTTAGTGGTTTGCAATACATTATATTTCTACATGACCAATACAAGCCAAAGAAAAGGTGCATTTTGGGATTCCAGTTGATGGTGACCCCCAGTTTGGCTCATCATTTCAATATTTCTGTCCTATGGCTCTAAAGATATTTAGAGTAATTGAATCTTTCCTTCTTGTGACTGAACTCCTGAGGGGCTTCTTCAATTCCCCTATTTTCTATTATCATCATTAAATTAATTTTTTTTTATCCCAGAGACTCTATGTTAGTAAAATTTCCTTAGACACAAATTAAATATAAAAGCTTCCTAACTAGGAGAGAAGAGATTAAGCTTCTCATTACTATTTGGTTCTGATTAAAAAAAAAAAAAAATAGAAACAAACAACACAAGAAAACCCAAGTTTGAATAGCTGAAGTAGTTCAACTTTCCAGTTTACATGTGTTGGGAGTTTTGTATTTTTCTCAGACTTTTAAATTTGTGTTGCAGAAAAGTACTACATCAAGGTTAAACCTTAAATTATATGATGAGTACCCATCTCTCCCCAAAGCTGTATTTATCTCAGTGTTTTATATATTTTTAAATATCAAAATGAACACAGAATATATATTATAATTAAGAGATTAGGACTGATTCAGAGCAATAATTTGTGTAGTTGTCATCTTGTTTTTACATACATATGCTGCCTCTAATAGAAGCAAGATGAAGCGTGTATCTTCTGACTTTACGGTCAGTGGACTATTAGCACTGTCCAGGTGTCTACATAGGCAGTATTCCTTAGGATAATCACTCTCAATCAGCACTTAGCCCATTCTCTGATTCCATGAGCTCAGCTGAAAAATCCGAATGGTGTGTGGGAGCTAGGTCTCACCTGTGCCAGGGTGGATCCGCCCCATTAAATGAAGCTGGTGTTGGGTCCAGCAGTTCAGCCAGGCATACAGCTGTCATAGCTGATGGAGCACAGTAGAGTGGCATTTCAGTCCTTGAGAGGCTCTAAGCTACTGAGCTGTGGCACATACAACCCTGCAAAACCAACAGGCTCTGAAGGCAAATGTAATGTGTTTCTAGACTTTTTGTTCTGCTGTTTGCCTTTGTGACACAAAAATCACCTGTTAATCTGACAGATGCTGTCAGGAACAAGCCTGTAAGACAGTATCTACAGGTGAAAGTTGTATCAATATAGCTAAATAATTTCTGAACTGCTTTCAGTTAATTCAGTGGAAGAACCTTGTGTTGGTTTCTAAATTGGTTACGTGGAAAAATGTGTGTTGGTAAGCTGGGCATGGAGGAAGACAAAGCAGCAGGTCTTGCACCTTAAAAGCTCTAGTGATCACATCCTCAAAAGCAATTGGTGTTTATGAATTGTTTTTATATATTTACCTACAGCAGTAAAACACTTGTCTCAGAGTATTTTGTCACATGAACTTCTTTGAAGTCAAAAGTCTACTCATGCTATTGAGCACCATACTCTGTAGAGAACATTTGTAGGATTATTGTTCTGTTTTTGTTTTTGTTTTTAATGAATTCAGGCTTCACAAATACCAGTTTCATAATATAAGTATATAAACATTCTCTCGGAAAGGTGATGTCTTCAAACAGTAGCCACAGTATGTGTGATGTGTGAGGGGAAAAGTAAAAACACAGCCTGATTATAGCCTTCCAGCAGCAGCCGTTCAAATACTGTTTATTTGATTCCATCCTTAGAGAGAATTTGGCACAATTTATGCACTATTCTATTGGTAGGTCTTCCTATTTGCTAAAAATAATAACTGCTGGTAAGTAATAAGATGATGGACAGTTTTTTTCTTCAAACTGATTAATGTAAAGGCAAATGACGAACAAAATCTACCTTGAACCAAAATTATCAGTGATCATATGAAAAAACTTTGGATGTTAGTAGAGTCAACTGCTGCAAATCTTTATGAGAAATCTGGCTTCTAGGCTATAGGGTCAGTTAGTATGTTGTTATATATATATATATATATGGTGAAATGTCTTGAAAAAATCTTCCATCGCAGTGTATATGTGGCTGCTGTACATGTAGGAACCAATTAACTACAAAGGTACTAAATTACTCAAATGAAGTAAAGCAAGCTGCAAAATAATGAAGTTAAGGTGCAAAGAAACCCTGGAAACATCTTTGTTTTTAAATAACAAACAAAATGAATGTTCATGAGCCTGTAAAACATTCATTGCATGTGATGAGGGCAAACAGAATTTTTATCACCTTTCAGGGAAATAATGACTAAAGAGTAGTTGAGTGACTAAGAAAAAAACTATTAGAGACTTAAGAAGCAAGGTGAAGTATACAGGAGAAAAAGCCTCTTTGGATATTATATTCTTTATCTCTTTTACAGGATTACAACACTATGATGTAGAAAGTGTGGGAAAAATATAGATCAAAAATTCTATATTCCAACAAAATATTTCTAGCTTTTTCAATATGTCTCTTGCTTGTGTTTTTGGCCATTTACTTGGAAAGTAATTTGGAACTCTAATAGATTGGTCAAAGTTTGTGAATATTAACCTACTATTGCATACTTGTTCTTAAAAAAGAACAAAACTACAAAAACAACCAACCATCCCGAAGAAAGACTTTGTCTTTCCTCCCTCTCTTTGATTATGAGCTTTTAGAGTGTATCTGCTTCTTCATTTGGCAAAGCTGTTGAGTATTTGTACACTTCTTGTATGTAACAATGAAATACTAATGAAATACTGTGTGCTTTGTTAGATACTCTGAAGAAACATATTTGCAATCATAATATAATATGGGTAGCATGCCTCAGTGTTTCAATGAATGAATGAAAATTGAGTATTTTTAAGCTAGCTCTCAAGCTGTTATGTGAGACACCTTTAAATTAAAAAAAAAAAAAAAAAAAAAAGTTTTTTTCATATATATATTTTTTTTCTTATGCTGTGGGTTTCCCTGAAGTTTTACTTTTATGCTTAGGAACCATTATTGTTCATTTCATCCCTTGAAATCTGGTTATAGGGCTCCAGGGCTGTGATGCAATGACAGTGCATTTTCTAACATATTATAATAAAGGCTAACTTATATATATCTTTTCATAAAACTGTATCCCAAGACCCTTTGTAGTATGATGAATTACAAGCTATAAGACAGTCTCTGCCATAAATCATGGGAAAGACTCATGCAAATTCACTGGATGGTGAAGAAATTAAAGCACTCATTGCATATGGCCAATAACGTTTGCTTATATTAACCAGTTATGGTATTTATTTGGGTAGCAATTAAGGCTTGCCATGACTGTGTTGCTTTGAACAATGAAGGGTGACAGCAAATCTACTTCTGTGAAATAATTAGAACACTCATCGGGGCATATTAAGCAATTCCAAATTGTTTTTTCTTGTGGAGGATTTTATTTTCAGTAGTACAACTGAGAATCAGCAAACTCATAAATCACAAAGACAGCAGAAAACACTGTGCCAGCTACATAGGAACTGAACATTTCCACAGGAAAGTGTAGAAAACAAATAATATTTTGTTAAGTAAAATAGAGAAACATTAATAATAAAATAAAAGCATGATAGAAAGCTGTATTGTCAGGACGTGTTTGATACATAATAGAAAAATGACACTGCTGCTGGCCAAGAATTGTCCATAAACAAAAAATGTTAGTCTTGTAGCTGTGTGTATGCCTCCTTCAAGGAATGCATTTGTAATTGTATTGATGGGTTTATCCCTAGAGGGCCAATATTGCTACACGTGATTTAAGTCTTATGAAGTCTAATTTTCCTCCTCAAAGAATAAGAGAAGAAAGGATGTGATGTGAGGGGAAAAGACACACTGGGAGCTATTAATGAAGGCTTTTATATAGTAAAACTCTACGTTACCCAAGGAAACAAATATTAGCTTCTGTTTTAAGTTCAAGGTTGATTTTCTCCTCAGAATAATTTAAATGGCAATAGACTTTCAGAGACTATCAAGTCAACTCACTCCTCAAAACTGTTCCTCAGAACAGTACCCAGTCAGGTTTGGAATCTCTTCAATGGGGGAAGTTGCAGGCCCCTCTTGGCAACTTTTTTCTGGTGGTTGACCACCCTTATGGTGTAAATATTTTCCGTGTATCTAATTACAGCTTTCAAGCTTCCAAATTGTTGCCTCTTTTCCCATCTGTGGACACTGATGAAAAAAGTCTGGCTGAACTGTATTCTCCCAACAGGAAGATGAACAGAGCTGTAACATCTTTCTCAGCCAACTCTAAAGCAGGTCACAGCTAGTGCTTCCTGTTTCAGCTTGTATGTAGTGTCTTCTACTGGGCTTGCTCTTGTACAGCAAGTCTTGGAGTATTGGGAAGTCCAGAACTGGCTGTGGAACTCCAGAAGCATTCTCACAAGTGCTGAAAATAGGGGAATAGTCATCTTTCCACGTGCTGGCTAGAGTGTTGCTATTGCAGTCCACTAACCCAGCAGATTCCTGGGCTTCAAGAGAATACTGTGGAATTGCGTGCAATTTACTGTCCTTTCTAGCCAGTTTGCTCAGCGTTCATAGTGTAATTGTGGATTTTTTCCATCCCAAATGTTCATGCCAGTCCATTTCTTGAGGTCCAGCAGCCTGGCCTGCTGCTCGCCACAATTTGATCTCAACTGTTTAGTCACTTGCTGATGGCAACCCCACATCATTAAATTCCCAGCCTGTCTTTCCTGAAGAGCCTGTAACCCATCTAGTTCAGTACTCCAGTCATATAAGCTATTCCTCCACATATCTAATCTCAGTGGAATCATAAATGTATAACTGAGTACAGATTTCTCATCCTTCTTATCATAGAATCACAGAATAGTCTGGGTTGAAAAGGACCTCAAAGATCATCTAGTTGCAAACCCCCTGCTATGTGCAGGGTCACCAACCATCAGACCAGGCTGCTCAGAGCCACATCCAGCCTGGCCTTGAATGCCTTCAGGGATGGGGCATCCACAACCTCCTTGGGCAATCTGTTCCAGTGCGTCACCACCCTCTGTGTGAAAAACTTCCTTCTAATATTTAACCTAAATCTCCCCTGTCTTAGTTTAAAACCATCCACCCTTGTAAACACCCTCGTAAACAGGTTCTTGCATTTTCCCCATGCAACATATATTCATATGAAGGCACTTGAGTTGGATGCTGCTTTCAAAAGGGCAAGTGCAAAGCCTCCCTCATCATGTCCCCTGGTCTCTTCCTCATTGCTGCTGTATATGGGTTGATAAGCTTTCTCCAGCATATCATAGTTTAAAGCCCTTCTCATTCAGTCATTGAGGCTATTTGTACTAATTGAGGCAGAACCTCAAATTATATAATATGACACAGACATACTGACGTGAAGGGGCTTCTGCTGTTTTACAGTACTTAAGAAAATGACATTTTCATTTCTAAGGCTGGTATTAACTGCATTATTAACTTAAGGTACAATTCAGCAATTGTATTCATCTGATTTTATTACAAATCTAAAATTTAGAGCTCAAGATTAGTGATGCTTTGAATAGGAATTCCAGTAGTGTTGGTAGAGATCAGAACACAGTAGTTCCTTAGTGTTGCTAATACAATTTATCTGTGCAGAATGTCTTTGACTGACTGCTCTCTCCTGAGCTAACTACCCTAACTCTGGAGGTGAAAACTCTAAAGGAAATTGTATTAAATAGCTGAAATGAAACTGCATGTTTAGTCTTTTTTAACTCACTCATGCCATGTTTTCAGTTTCCCAGGTAAATGATAGATCCTTCTTTGCTTCTATTTTTAAAATAGCTTTTATCATGCATGATAATCTTAGGAAAATATAACCAAATTCTGTATTAATATATCTCTGTCTACAAAAGCAGAAGTATAAATGTATTTGATCTACATCTCTGTTTTTTAATTTATATGTATGTTTGTTTATATATTTCATAGAAGAAGACTCAAATTCAAGTTTGCTATCTCTTTGACTTGGACCTTATTTGAAAATTTAAATCCATAATGTGATTCCATTTTCTTTTTTATTAATAGTCCCATACCTTATAATGAGGCCAGCCCAAAACTGTTAATCCCAATAAAGTGATTTTATTTCCCCCAGCACACTGCTAATTAACCTAATTTTGTTCAAGCTGTGTGAAAAAGAATAAAATAGATACGAAAAAGATAATGCTTCCTCATTACTTGTCTCATGTCACAGAAGGCCCTGTTTCAATGAAGTCAGACTTGATTGTTTCAAATGGGCATTTCTGAACTTTACTAAGATACTGAAACGGTGAGTTAAAAAAAGAGTGTAGAAAAAGAGAGCTGTTTCTTAACTTGCAGCTTGGGTACTAGGAATAGAAATGTCAGATCTGCTCAATTACAGAATATGATTTTGGATTTAATACATAGAAGTTTTTACCTCTATACCTCCATATGTATTTACTTATTTTGATGGATTTTCCTGCCACCTTGACAACTGGTACTGAAAGTGATGGGGGAAAAAGTGCCTAACACTTGGTACCCCATATTTTGACAATGGCAGCTGTGCAAATACTTGAAATAAGATTGATGTCAGGAATGTCTTCCAAGTTCACAAGAAAAATTTGTCAGGTTCTCTGAAAAAACAGATGGAACAAATTCTTCCTTTTAAGGTGAGATGTTAAGGCATGCTGGGAAAAAACAATCTGTATCTAAACAGGGCTAAAACACTGAAGAGGCTATGATATTAAAGAAGAATATACTAAGGAGCAGCTGGTTGGGAATATTCTGAGCAGATGTCCTTTTGTTGGAAATCATTTAGTCGAATTTCATTTAAAAAAAAAAGATTGGAAAATCCTAAACTCTGTTGGAAATCGTGGTCAAAATATGAAGAGAAATTTTAGGCCTATCCCAAAAGAATGACTAGCCTAATGTTTTTTGTTGTTGTTGTTTGTTTGCTCTTTTAATCTTTCACAGACTGCAATCTTATTTTTCAAATGCATGCATCAACTGTTAGGTGGTTACTTTTGTTTCTTTCCCCCATCTCCATTTATCCAGTCTGAAAATCTGGAGCAGAACATTTTTGAAATCTCAGTGTTCTGTGAGATACAAAATTTGGCTCCTGTTCAGTTCTGTTAAACAGTAGTTACTAGAGACAGAGCATAAAAAATAAGAATAATTAAAATGAAGGTGAGATCAAGCTATGTCTCGAGGAAGGTTGTTAAGTATAAGAGCTTGATATGAAAGGCAGTGTGATGGTAGGCTAAGTATTAAGGTATGTGGAGGAGATATCTGGAGAACTGTGGCATTCAATTTTTGTTGCTGTGGCTTAGCTGTCGCAGACTCCCAGACTGGTTGAAGTTGGAAAGTACCCCTGGAGGACATCTGGTCCAATCCCGTGCTCAAACAGGGCGATCTGGAGAGGCTTGCCAGGGCCATGTCCAGGCAATTTTTGCAGATTTCCAAGGACTGAGGCTCCACTGCCTCTTGGGTAACACGCACCACCTGCACAATAAGAAATTTTTGCTAAGTTCTAGTGGATTGTCCTATTTCAAGTTATGTCCGTTGCCTGTTGTCCTGTTACAGGGTGGCACTGAAAAAAGTCTCTGTCTTCTTTATACTTTCCTTTCAGCTATTTCAAAGCCAACATATCGGTGATAATTTATTTGTGACTTTCCAGCTAGTATACCGTAAGAAAATGAGAAAAAGTTAATTTAAATGATTATATATATTTTTCTGGAAGCCAAATATTTTCATAATAAAGATGCATTAGTTATACATTTACATCTTATGTATGTTATGTTCTGATATATGAACATATCCAAAGGAGAAGCATGATACATTTATCTTTGTAGACATATACATTTAGTATAAATTATGGAAATTGTCTTCTAGTTTACACTTTTGGCAAGCTAAACCTGCAAGTCCAACAGACGAACATTAGTTTAACAGTACATCAAAGCTGTTTTTATGCTTTTTAATTCCAGCAAACAGAAAAAGGATTTTATTATTCTTTTGTTTCTGTTTTTCTTCTCTCATTGTAGTGATGTTTACGGGGCTGCTACTAGAGGAATATCTGAATCATTATTGATCTTGGCAAATTGATTTGTTTCCTGAACAATATAAATATATGAAGGAGAAAAATAAAGCATGTATGTGATCTAAATAAGCCAGGCAAAGTCATTTATTCTTAGCTATTAGAATTGTAGATCGGAATTTGCATAATTAGTTGTTAATCAAAGAGTGGAACTGAAAGAATATTCTGGGCTGCAGGGTGGTTTAAAAAGATTTTACTTATTCTTTTAGTTTTGTTTGCTTGGCAGTAATGCCTCACTGTGTTCTGCAAAGTGATTGTAGTTTCCATAATTGATAGTTATGTTTGTGTTCTTATATTGCAAAAGCAATAATTAAGATTTAAACTTTAGTACATAGATGGTGAAGTATTGTTAGAAACAGATGCCCTAAATTAGACATGGCTCCTACAGAATACATCATTAAAAAATGCTAATTACTTTCTATATCAAAAATCATTATTGCATCATTTTAATGCTTGTCAGAGATTATGCCCAGGGCTATGTTGCTTTTACAAAGCACAAGAAAATCCTGGAGCAAATATAACCGTTTTCAGTAATTTCAATTTCCAGTTTTAAGTCATCATGATGTATATGTAACTTTTTTCAATCCTCTTTTTCTTTGAGATGTATCTTCTTTACAAAATCTGACTCTAGAAGGTATAATTCGTAATGCAGTCCATTAAGCGTCAGGAATGCTGAATTCATCTTCTCTGGTAAAATTGAAAAGATGTGAAACATAGAAGGAATCCTCAGGAGAAAACATATGCCAGCTAATACTAACCAGCAGCAGTAATAACTGGTACAGCGATTTGCAGGTAGCTAGCCAATAGGATGAAAAGACAATGCTACCAGATATTGTGCAGTACCTTTTTTTCTGGAAAAAAAAAGCCAACCCATTACCAACTAGTTCTTTCATATAATTAAGTTTGCATTATGGTATTATTTGTGGTCTGGACAATTGGGTAATGAGGTGGACTGTGAACTGGCTGAAGGAAAGAAGCCAGAGAGTTGTGGTCAGTGGGACAGTCTAGTTGGAGGCTTTTATCTAGTGGAGTCAGTACTGTGATTAGTACTGTTTGATATATTTGTCAATGAATTGGATGAGGGAATAGAGTGCACTGTCAGCAAGTTTACTGATGACACAAAATTGGAAGGAGTGGCTGACACACCAGAAGGCTGTGCTGCCATACAGGGAGACCTTGAGTGGCTGAGGAGTTGGGCGGGGAGAAATTTAATGAAATATAGCAAGGGCAAGTGTAGAGTCTTGCACTGGGGCAAGAACAACTCAAGGTACCCATATAAGTTGTGCACTGATTTGTTGGAGAGCAGCACAGGGGAAAGGCACCTGTGGGTCCTAGTGGACAGAAGGATGATCATGAGCCAGCACTGTGTCCTTGTGGCCAAGAAAGCCAATGGCATCCTGGGGTGTATTAAGAGGTGTGGTTAGTAGGTCGTGCTTGGATCTCCTCCCCCTTTAAACTGCCCTGGAGAGACCACATCTGGAATATTCAGTTCTGGGCCCATCAGTCCAAGAAGGACTGGGAACTGCTTGAGAGAGTCCAGCGCAGAGTCACAAAAACAATTAAGGGAGTGGAGTATCTCCCTTATGAGTAAAGGCTGAGGGATCTGGGACTCTTTACCTTGGAGGAGACTGAGGCATAACCTCATCAATGTTTATAAATATGTAAAGGGTGTAATGAGGTTGGAGCCAAGCTCTTCTCAGTGACATCCAGTGATAGGACAAGGGGCAATGGGTGCAAGCTGGAACATAGGAGGTTCCATATAAACACAAGAAAAAACTTCTTCAAGTTGAGGGTAACAGAATGGTGGAATGAGTTGCCCAGAGAGGTTGTGGGGTGTCCTTCTCTAGAGGCATTCAAAACCTGCCTGGACACATTCCTGTGTAACGTGATGTAGTGTTCCTTCTCCGGCAGGGGGATTGGACTGGGTGATCTTTTGAGGTCCCTTCCAATCCCTGACATTCTGTGATTCCTTGATTATTTATGCAATATATTTGATCCTAAACAGAAAGGTAATTTCTAAATTAATAAATATATCAACTTACTTTAGTTACATTTTGGCTGTGTTTTCTCTTCCACGTGGAAAAGTTGGTGTAATTCAATTCTTGTGTCTGGTTTTAAATAGCAATATAATTTTAGGCTTTTTTTCTAGTATATGGTTATTAACTAGAGATGTAAGTCTGCATGTTACATCATTTTAGTATTTGAGTTATATAATATCCTTTTCACAGTTTTAGAATCAAATTGTAAAATTTTAGGTGATTGTAAAAGAATTGCTGATCATAACTGAAAGGAAATAGAGAAGTGTAATATATATGTGTATACATATATAATTGAGATAATAAATGTACAAGCATGGATCATTGTCAGATAACTATTACAACAAGGGTAATAAGGAGACAATTTAATACTAAAGAAGTTACTCTTCTGCTTTGAGAATTCATGCCAGTGCAGTAGTACTTCTATAAGGCTTACTGAAAAGGAAGAATTTAAAACATTTGTCATGATTAATGTAAAATGATATTCTTCTTGAGTTTTATGTCCCAATGGTATCCTGGGCTGCATGAAAAGAGGGGTGGCCAGCAGGGACAGGGAGGTGATCGTCCACCTCTTCTCTGCCCTTTTGAGACCTCACCTGCTGAATTTTCTTTATATGGCTTTTCTGAATACCGCAAATGTATTGAAATACATCTAACAGTTATTCTTTAGGGAAGATAACTGATTTATAAGGTCCCACATAATAAAATATGCAAAATAATAGAATACTTTTATGTGTAGTAAAATTATTGTAAATGAAAAAAAGCAACATGAATAAAATAGGATCTTGTGGACATTAGGAAAAGTTTGTGTTTTACTTGATAAATGCTACCGTAAGTTTACTAATATGAAAATCAGCTTTTTCCTCTGCAAGAAAAACTCCTGAAAACATACGGAGACACACACTGAAACTAAATTGCACCGTGTTAATAGTACAGTCCTGCAAAATTTCTAGTGAACGAATATGGAGACACTTGATATTGGTCTTAACTATACATTTCATTTCATTTAAAATTTTATATTCTGGACATTTTCAGTTAAACTTATTGATTATGACAGATGCAAGAATCACATTTGTGTGTGTGATTTCTTCTGTGTGTGGAATGGAATAATTTCTATGGTTTTTGTATTAATATCAGAGCACAGATGAAACCGATAGGAAGATTTAAGATTTAGAAAGTTTTCTTGTATCGCAGCAGCTGCGTGCCTGTAGTGTTTACATGCATACATGTATTTCTATATGTGGTGAATGAATTAATGGATTATGTAGAGTGACAAAGACAGAATTAAAGTTCTGTCCCAATAACATAAGAGGTACTCCCACAGAAAATTAGATGTTCTTTATAATAATTATATCTATCTGTCTAAAGACAAAAAAGCATCTTGGAAAAAAGAATTATTTTTCCTATACCAAGCCAGAATTCTTACTGGAGAAGGGAAGGAACCAAAAGTGAGAAACACGAGAATTTGTCTGTCTTACCTCTTTCTGGGAAAAAGCTCTGAGAAGAGCTTTTCAATTTTGTTCTTCATACTTAAGAATTATTTGAAGAAGAGTTGGTTATTGCTCTCATTTGTTTTGGTAAAAGCATTTTACTCTTGTGAGCAGACTTCATGTGCACTATACTTGTTTTCTCTATTATTATCGCTGTTACTGCTACTCCTGCTACTAACACATTTATTTGCATTAAAGAGAACATGGGAACCAAGACTGCAGTCACTTGCATGCCTGACTGCATAATGGTGATTAAAAAAAAAAGAAAGAGAGAGAGAAAGAGAGAGAGGGAGCACAGGATAGGCTTTCAGAGCCGCTTTCCCCAAACCACAGTATTTTCTTCTCCCCTCTGAGGCAGAAAATTATCACAGATCTTCAGCACTAGCCCTGACAGTAGCATCATCCCGTTGTGATGGAGGAGGTTTTAGCTTACATTTAATCTGCACTTCAGATTTAATCAGAGGTAGCTGGTGGCACTTGAACTCCACGTCTGGAAAACTGTCCACTTCCATGACAGCGTGGGAAGGGACAAGGACACAGCCATGTCTCTCCTAAGCGATGCTTGCTATTAAACAGCTACAAGACAGGAAGTTTAGGGAGAGGAGGTTCCATCCATCTGTTTTTTATGCTCTTGACCCTTTTCCCAACAAACTATGAATTAGATTGAGTTCAGAATGAGACAGTTTATTAGCAAACACCTCATAGAATTTATGAATTTATTTTCCAAATAAATTATGATAATTAAAATGATAAATGTAAAATAGTGATTACAGCCTGAGATTTAGTTTCTATTCTTAGCCTAGAAATAGAAGATGACTAAATCTACTTGGGGCCAATTAGCATTATGCTGTTATTTCTAATGAGGAAATACAAGTTCTTTGTAATAAGTAAACCAGTTGTAATTAAAATGTAGTTAAGACAGTAGTTTTTACAATATGATTTTTTTTTGTTATTTTTGAAAAGACCTCTTTTTTACACTGTACTGGGAGTAAAGAGAACATACTATTTTTCAAAGCGAGAATATCTGTAACTCTTCTTGCTGATAGAAGCATGCTTGGTTTTTGCTGTTTCCTTGTGGCAGACAAAAAGGTAGCAGAGATTATACAGGACAGCATACCTGTCAGTTGCAGTACAAAAGAGTTTACAGTCTATAAGGCCTAGTTGTGAAGCATGTGTATGCAGGTCATAGACCTGTTATAAGCTTTGGCTATAGCTAGAACTGTCTTAACTTCCTCTCTGCTTGCAGTCACTGGTATGATTTTAACATTGTAATTGAAAACATGAATTAAGGAAAAGTCTGGACCAACAGAAGGTTTTCATTTATGACATTCAAATGAGATACACAAATCTGAGTTGTGCAAAGCAAGTATTGTTTTTGTGAATCTTTATCCATGCACAAATCAATATGTTTTATTTAAAACTCCTGATAGCATGTGTCCACATGCCTATCAACTATGATTACAAATAAACCTAATTCATCTAGACTTGGTGAGAGAAACAGAAATGTTCTGAGCTATTGGATGTAGAGGCAGATGCCAAAATATTTTCAGTGTAGTTTTAATCAAACAAAATGCAGCAGATTGGCCAAACGTTATCTAAAATCTCTGAATTCTGAAGATAAACCCAACCAAGAATGATACATCACCAACAAAGAATGCAAAATATATGCTACAATGTAATGTTGTAAAGAGTTGTTATAGAAGTAAATATTCAGTTCTTCTGAAAGATTAAGATGAGAAGATGAGCTTCCCAGTCATACAGAACAAAGAATGTGGATTACATTTATTTTAATTCATATATTTTATATACTACGTGAATATTTCTTCAAGTTTGAGTCTGATCCATAAAGTAAACATTTTGCAATGCTGTCCTAGAGTGACTAATATTAAAAAGCACTATAGATACACTTTCTAATTAGCATGCTAACCTTCAAGAGAGAAAATGCTTCAAAGTCTGAAGAAAAAGAATAAAAAAGTATTACAGAATTTAAAAAGTGTGCATTGTGTTATGAGCACAATAAAAAAAGGCAAGGTTAGTATTTTTATTGGCTGTTGTGTATTGATTTTAAAGAAATATTGAAGATTTCTCATGAAAAAATATAATCTTTAAGGAAATATGGAAAATGACTGTAAGGAAAACTCTAAGTAAACATTATCTGAAGAAAGTTATGGCACAATTGCAGAATTGTTCTTCTAGTTCTCCAGAGACACTCTCTACCTTCATTAATCAGAGATCACAAGAAAGGGTGATAATTAATTACAATGTTTGCTTTTCTTAGATAATTTCAAAAATTGCTGTAATTGATGTTTTACATCTACAAAAGAAATTGAGTTTTACAGTTCACATAGCAAATGTACTTTCTTGCATTGATAAAAGCTAAGGATAATTTTATGATGATCAGAATTATACGATATTAAAAATAATACAGAACAGTACAGAAATAGTAGCATAATGTTGAAATTGAGACTTCCTTCTATAAAATGACATTAACTGTATAAATATGTTTAGATAAAAGATGTGTGGCTCTGAATTCTTTCAAAAGTATTAAATTGAATACTATGAGATCCTTGCCTGAAAAAAAAAAAAAAAAAAAAAAAAAAAAAGCTTGAGATTTCTTTTCATTCTTTAAGTTAAATGAAGATTTCTTTCAGTAAATTTTGTACAGGAAACAATGCACAAAAGACATTATTTTGTGGCACTGAGGGATGTGTTTTATTGATGTGACTCAGCAGATCAATGTGATGGTTGGACTTTGTGATCTTTTATAACCTAGCTGATTCTATGATAATGATTTCAAAGTCCATATCAAATAGATTTGACTGTATGGATTTATCAAACATCTTGTGAAATGTAAATATTATGGACAATATTACATAAGGAATACTTCCCACATCTTTGCAGTAGTGAGAAATCAGTCAAACATAACTGCATTCTGTTAGGATGTTTACAAGCATGACATTTTCATGTCTGAAATTCACTTCTTACTTACAGTCTTCAGTATAGAACTAATATTCTTAGTCTGAGATTTTTGGAATTCTGGATACAAGAAACATTTAAAGAATTAAACATTTAATACGAACTATAATTAAACCAATTATGTTGAATGAAATTTGCTAGATTATTTTTATATATATAATACTTTATTTGTTCTTCAAAATCTTTTCCTGCTTTTGATGCTTGTAATACTTAGTACAAAGAAAATTGATTTGGAGTTAACAGTGGTGTTAAATTCAGCTAGCGACCAGTCACAAGTGGTGTTCCCCAAGGGTTCGTACTGGGGCCTATTCTGTTCAGTATCTTTTTTGATGGCCTATGAAGGAATTCAATGGATATCAGTAATTTTGCAAATTACACCAAGTTGGAAGTGTTGACGTGCATGGGGTTAGGATGGCCCATCAGAAGGATCTGGACAAGCTGGATTGATGGAATGAGGTCAGTGGGATGAAGTTCAACAAGACCAAGTGCTGGATGCTGCATTTTGGCCACAACAACCCCAGGCAACACTACAGGCTTGGGACAGAGTGGTTGGAAGACTGTGAAAGAAATGGACTTGAGGGTTGTATAATCAACAAATATACAGATGTATAATCGAGAAGTATACAGAGAAGTTAGGCTGGTCTTTAGAAAGCATATAGTTAAAAAGATTATCACGTTGGAGAGGGATAATCAGAAATGAATGAAAAAGCTTACCCGTGTCCTGGGCTCGCAGAAGAGGACTCCAAGAGGAGCAGTCTCCAGAGAGAGATCCTTCCTCAGTGGCAGTCAGCCCTCAAAGGGGATCTAGGAGAGACTGGTCACACAGGTGAATTGCCTTCACCTGTGCTCCCACGGCTGGCTCATTGCTTGCCTCAGGTGATTGATCAGAGGTTCAGGCCATGATTCGACAGTTCCTATACAGGGGTGTTGGTCGACACTCAACTATTCATGAGCCAGCAATGTGCCCTGGTAGCCAAGAAGGCAAATGACATCCTACAGTGTATAAGGAATAGTACGACCCCTAGAAGCAGGGAAGTGATCGTCCCACTGTACTCAGCTCTAGTGAGACCACACCTCGAGTGATGTGTTCATTGACTCATTGAGGCCCTGGAGCGTGTCCAGAGAAGAGAAACAAAGCTGGTAGAGGATATAGAGCTTAAGTCTTATGAGAAGTGACTGAGGGAATTGGGATTGTTTAGCCTTGAGAGGAGGCTCAAGGGAGATCTTATCGCTCTCTACAAGTACCTGAAAAGAGATTGCAGTGAGGTCGGTATTGGCTTCTTCTCCTGTGTAACTAGTGATGGGACTAGAGGGAATGACCTCAAGTTGTGCCAGGGAAGATTCAGGTTTGGAAAAATTTCTTCTCCAAAAGAGTGGTCAGGCACTGGAACAGGGCTACCCAGGGAGATGGTGGAGTTAGTATCCCTAGAGTGTTCAAGAAACATTTAGATATGGTTCTGAGGGACATGGTTTAGTGGGGAAATATTGGTGGTAGGTGGATAGTTGGATTGGATGATTTTGGAGATCTTTTCCAACGTTGGTGATTCTATGATTCTATGATTTGAGTATCTCAGCCAATGTACTTGAAATGCCAAAACAGTGAGTTGGCTTTCTTTAGCGTTTGAAATGTCTTAAAAGTGATGTATTCCATTACTTTGATAGTATGAAGGGTTTTTTTTTGTTTGTTTTTTAATGCACATTTCTACTTCAAATCTAATCAATTGCTTGAATTGCTCTGAAAGAAAGTAAAAGTAGAAACATTTTCTCAGAATACAAAAAGCATTAAAAATGGAAAAGCATATTCTGACTTTGTTAAAATGGTGAAATGCTCTCATTGAAACCTGGAAGATTGGCAAGCAAAATTGCATGTTGAATTTATATAGGACATTTTTTTCAGAGGCAGATTTTCTTAACACTGTAGTAGGTAACTGAAATAAATGATAAGTTGGAAATGCCACTATTCTGTTGGTGCTCCCACTTTTACAGTATTATTCTCCAATTAAAATTTGGCAGCAGTTTATAAAAGTTGTCTCTTTCAGTCTACTGCTTCTAGTTTGGCATAGATAGGAGTAGACAAAATTGCAATCCACTGAACAAATCTCCAATCTAAGGACTTCATTCTGTTCATGACACTAATAGCAAAGCATCCATGGATTAAGTGGTACAGGCCATTAATAAGAAATTTCTGTATAAAAGTGAAAAATCTTAGCTGCTGTATTGGTAAGGCCAATAGAATAGTAAAAGAATCCAAATGGAGATAAAAAGATGTTTTCAAGATATAGAAGTATCTGTACAGGCTGTTGTATACAGATAGGAACTTGCTTCAGACTCACTTCAGCTCTAGAAGAATGAACATCTAGAATGAACTAGATGAATAATCTAGAAGATGAATAAACAAATCACGAAAATGCTTGTACAGCCCCAAGCACAAAGTGATCTAAATTTTACTTCTGAATTTGCTACAACAAATGCATTCAGATGTTCTTTGGACTTTTTCTCATCATGTTTTTTATTAAGACTCAACAGGGATCAGTAGGTAATTGTGAGTCACCTTTGACTAGATCTTTATAAAACTGTCAAGAATATGTGTAAGTCTGTGAGGCAATCAACTGCATTTACTCTGTGCAGTGCTCCTGAGTCTTATGCTTTATCTGCTGCCATATTTTTTTCCTCAATTTACTGCTTTAGCTTTGTCTTTTCAATACTCTCATTTGTTTGCTTTTCTAGATTTTCAGCGCAGAATCTACGTCCTATATAAAACTATACTTTTTGAGTAGTCTGGCCTAGTCTTTAGTGGCTTCCATGTACAACACGCTTTGTGAATTTTCCCCTTTAGATTGCTGGCTTAGAACAGAAGCAGTTATGTTTGTGAGCATAGTAGTGTGAGGAAATTTGATTTAAGAGTTCTGCATTCCCAACTGGATGGATGACAGGAGAAGATTCTTCGACCGTGGAGATGTGGATTTTCTTACGTGCTGAGTTTATAAACAAACCCATGCTTAAAAATGACACTGAGTTGTCTGGCAAGCATTCAAGTTAGGTCCTGAGTCAGGTTATATCATGGATGCTTGACTGGCTTTAATTAAAGTTATGTTGATTGACTGCTTTTGAATGATGCATTTAGTGACTGAAGATTGAGAGAGGAGTTGCACAGGAAAATGATAATTATGCTTCTTGGAATGGATGGATGAAAGCAAGAATAGTAATTCCTGTCATTTCTAAGTCAGTCCAGATAGGCGATGGCCTGAAGTTTCATCCAAAAGTACTTGACATTTATTGCATCTGAGTAAAGCATCTACTTTTAAGATTTCTGATATTAAAACAAACAAAGAACTAAAAAAAAACATCCTTTATAGTTAAAACTGTCTAATTGCATTATCTTGATGGCAGTCTGAATAGAAAGTAAAGAGACGTAAAGGAGGATGCAGTGTGAACTACTGTCACACTGACTGAGCTGTTCTTCAGAATTGTGTCTGGCAGAAGTCTGTACTGCCAATTTTGAATCTGTTCAGAGACATTGAAGAGTCTCTTGATTTTTTTAATTTGATATCTTCCCTATCCAACTATAAGAATAAGAAAGAAAAAACAAAAACATAAACAACCACAAAAACACCAAAAAGATAATCAGCAGGTAATATTTATTTTTACTTAGAAGACAACAGCCAAAAAGATATTCTGACTACTATGGTTCAGGGAGCAATATGTTATTATTTTCACAGCAAATTATGTTCTTCTCCATAAAAGTAAGAATACATTTGAATGACTTGAGACAACAAACGAAGCATATAGAACAGCAACAACAACAGAAATGAAACACAGTCACTCTATCTATATATGATAGTACGCAGTGCTTTCTATCTTAGGCTATTTTCCTTGTCTAGTTGTGATTCGGAATTCAAAATTTACTCATTTTTATGACATATCTTTCTGAAAGGCTTAATACGAGACAGATATAATCATCACTGCATTACTGTTTGCAGTTTGAAAGGTTGTTTGATATTAAAGAATCATAAGGACACGAGACATTTCAGTCATGAATGTATGTTTTGAAGTATGCTCTCTGTGACTGTGCTGAAAATGAGTTTTATATATATGCTGAAAATGCCTACTAATAATATTCATCACAATCCATTGTTATCAACTGATTTTTCAGATGTCCTTTCATTTTTATAGCAAATTTGATTTCACATTTTTTCTTTGAGAGTAGATTTTCTAGCAAAAGAATGACCTTTCTTTTTTTACTAATGAATGCTAACATTCGTTCCATTTCAGATATTTGAAGATTCCTTTATATTCTGGATACTTGGCTCATGTCAATATTTTTGTGAATTTATGGTAACAGCATGAATCTTCAGTGATACTGTTTTTGTTTTAATACAGAACGTTTTCAAAATCACGCAATCACGTTTTATGTATATACTTTAAAAGTAAGAGAATTTTTATCTTTCCCAAAAAGAAATCTTTAAAAATCTTATTTTTCATTTTATGAGGCCACTAACAGGTATGCTAGCAGGTTTGCTCAGTGAAAAGACAGTCTGCTAATGTCACACACTGCTTCTTCCACTTTTCTTAAGGAGAAAAGTTTGTTATTCTTATTACTCTTCCTATAAGCTCCATCCTTTTTCCTACAAATAGAATCCATATTCTGTATCTCTCCTTGTTGCTGTATATTTCTATTCAGAACATTGCAATATTCCAGAATATTTCATCTTCATTCAGGTGGTAGAACAGAAGACCTGTTTATTTTATATATAAACCAGTGTGCCTAACTGTTACACTGAATTCAAGAGGTCTCTTGTTCTGCAAGTAAGACAAAGCTTTGATTATACTATATATCAGTAAAAAATATCAAGAGCTGTACTATAATGAAAACAAATTCAGGTGGTTTTATCTTGCTCCGTGTTGAGACTGTGTTAGGGCTGGTAAATGAAGAACACCAGTCCAGATTTTGTGATGAAACAGTGCTATGAAAATTTAACCAAGCATTTATTGAGTGCAAAAAAAAAAAAAAAAAAAAAAAAAGAAGTGGAACAATAAAATGCTAAAAATGAAATAAATTGGTGAAGTAGCACTACACAGAGATTTAAAATTGCTAACACAATCCAAAAGCAGGCATATTCTGGATCTGTTCAACTTTTTCTTCTCCTTTGCGGCCAAACCATGTGTGGCTTACTAAAAGCCATTGATCTAAATTGGTCTAAGACCATGATGCCAGTGAAAGTGATGGTATGGTATGCTTCTCTCTTTGTCATTCATTAGTGATAGTCCTCATGCTACTTCACGGTGATTCAGGTAAGGTCATAGTCTCCACTAAAACCTGACCTTGCAAAAGTGGCAAAAAGGGACTTTTTTATTCTGGATCAACTTATGCTATCTATTAAACCCATAGGAAACTTGAACTCTTTTGACTTCAGTGAAGCCACTTTTCTTTGAAAGTTGATAGCTTTAAATGTGAATTTAGAAAAGCTTTCAAATTACTTTTTTTTTTTTTAATCCACATTTACACTGCATATAAGTTCTCTTGTTTAAATACAGCAGCGATCAGACTGTCTTGTTTACTATTGTTCATGTCCTGAATCATAGTTAAATGAAACTCAGCGGCTCTCTTTTGCTCTTGAGTCGTATTCCATTTATTTCTATAATATAGTTGAAGTATTAAATCACTTATCGTTTTCAGTAACGTATCTAAAATTGTCACTGTCTTGGATATTCTTTGCATTTAGCAAAATTAAAAAATTGAGTAAACAAAGATGCCAGGTCATGTAAATAATTTTTATGGCTCTGAAATGCTTAGAATTAGCATTGCTGTTTAGGATTTAATACTAGCAAGTAGATTAACAGAAGGGAGCTGAGCAGAAAATAGTGTGTGTTTTATGATTAACTTGATTTATTAGGGAGGAAAGCATACATGGATCTGTCAGATTGTAGTCCTGATGAACACACTATAGGTAATAAATTACTGTAGCCTTTTAAAATAATAATAAAACAGCCCTTATTTCATTTTAATATGCTATATTTCTTTTAAGCCTGCCTTAACATTCATAAATTTACAAGCTCAGAGAGAAATCTTATTTGTGGTCAAAAAGTTTCAGAGTATATGTTTTGTAAGGTCTATTACTGTGATGGCTCTGTTAGTAATACTAGCATTCATCATTATAGCTTTTAAGACATCAGAAGTACATTCTGGAAGAAAATAAATGAACCTCTACATAAACATAAAAGGAAGGGATTTCTTTGTGTGTGTGTTTTTGTGAACATTATGCATAAAATATGTTTTGGTTATGCCTGCATATGGTACTGAAAGCTGAGAGGATTAATAACACTTTACTGATGAAGGAGATATCTTGACCAGAAACAGATGCTTCTCTACTGGTATACATCAGGCAGTTTGTTGACTTTGGGAGAACTCTGGCATCACCAAAAAGATTTTAGAAATTTTGTTTTATTCCCAAGTCTAAGTAGATTTTCTTAAGTCAAGGGAAAAAGAACAGCATTTTTCGTGTCCTGAATATTCCAGATCTATATAGTTTCCATATATTTCTGTCCCTTTTAGATGCATACGTTCATTTGTAGCCGTCAAGGTATCAGTGAGGCATGACAAAAGCATGACTCTTTAGGTGACATCTTCTCAACTTTCAAGTAGGTAAACCAGCAGTGGAGAAATCAAGTCAGTCTGTAAGGATGTGTTTCTAACATTGTTGGAGCTTTTCAAAAGCCCCAGTGGTATATCTTGCACCTATTGACTTTCATCTGCTCTTCTCCCCATACGTAGAATGTGAGTTGTCACACAGCCGGTTTAACATCTGGTTAAAAGAGTATCCAGAAAGTAGCAGTAAGAAAGTGGCACTAGATCAGCATATTTCAATATTTGCATTTGTGTACAGACCTGCACATCTTTAAACTTGAACTATGTTCTTGCCAGGAGCTATATTCAATACAGAATGTGCAGACTGTAATTATTTCACAGACATATGTGTTTTTATTTATAAAACTCAGTGACCCAGGACTTTTCAGACTGACAGTATTCCTTCTTCTGCTGGAATTCTTTAGTTGAGATCAGGAGCGATGTACCAATTAGGACCACAGGTCACATACTGTACCATGGCAAGCAACACTTTTCCTGAACTACTTTACTTGCTATCCAGATCTGAAATTCCTCACATCAACTAGCTGTTATGTGTGCTGGTAAGCTTATCTGACTAATCAGCAAACACATTTTCTAGGTCTTCTAAGCTTGTGTAATATTACATTCTAGACCAATAAAATAAATGCATTTCCTAAAAACAGTATGTCTTAATCCCATTTTGGGTCACTTTCAACAATTGTGGAGATATTATGATACTTTTGCTTCAAATGAACATTGGATGTTCATAATTCTCTGGTTCTTTGCATTTTATAATATAGTAGTCAGATTATAAAAAAGAAGGTATGTATCTTACTGATATGGAAGTAATTATTTTTTCTTTGAAGGGAGAATAAGGTAAAGAGCAATAAAATACATATTTTAAGGAAATATGTATGTTTTAAAAATTGGCAGGCAAGCATTGTAGCCTTGCTTCTGTTATGCCAAAGATATACACATTAACGCTTTTGTTAGAAAACTAAAGGGTATATAAATCTACTATAAAAATTATTTCAAGAATGACTTTTTTATTTAGTCTCCTAGCTCTAGGGGAACATCTATATAGCATAGGAGAAAAAAAAATAATTCCTTTTTCTTAAAATATTTCACATTTGTATAGCATCTTTTAATTATCATCACTTATACAATTTTCAGTATGTGAACTCAACTGAGTGTAATTTTGACTTAGCCACTGGATCCTTTTTAAATTTAGAGGATATGCATATCCAATGTTTCTATATAGTTATATTCTATTATAGTTCTGAGATCACTTCAGGAAAAGTGATGTAAACTGTGAATTTGTGCACTAAGACATTGGGATATGTGGCCGTAAAAAGGGATAAGTTATTGGTTGCCTGTTGAACTCTGTTTTGAAAGGCCCAATTTATATTTAATGTCACTTTCATTTGCATCTTAGTACTGTTCAGTTGCCAATTAATGTTGCAATTATGCATAAACATATATTATCTGCATATCATTTGAATCTATAGCGTGCTTACTACTGCTAAAAGAGATTGCGTGTTTTTCTCTTCCATTGGAAACACTAGGTCAAATTTATCTGTGTGGCTAATTAAACTGGTTTTCTAGGGAAATGAGGCTTGTTCACCATCACTGTCCATCTGTTTGTCAGTACTTCGTTTTTCCTCCTTGCCTTCCCACTTCTCAAGACATTTTGAACATAGTGATTATGAAGGCTCCTGTTAAGTTTTGGGGAGAACTTCTTGTTACTGTATTGGCAAAACAGGGGTGCTGCGTATTTGGATCCTGCTGTTGACAAGATAAAAAAGGATGTAGTGACAATGAAATAGAGTTCAAGATCCTAAGGGGAGGGTGAAAGGAGAGTAGCAGAGTACAGATCCTGTCATACAAGCAAGCACACCTCACCATCACAGAATCACAGAATGGTCAGAGTTGGAAAGGACCTCAAGGATCATGAATCTCCAGTCCCCCTGCCACATGCAGGGCCACCAACCTCCCTGTTTAATACTAGACCAGGCTGCCTGGGGCCCCATCCAATCTGGCCTTGAACACTTCCAGGGATGGGGCATCCACAGCCTCTCTGGGCAGCCTGTTCCAGCACCTCACCATTCTCATAGTAAAGAACTTTCCCCTGACATCCAACCTAAATCTTCCCTCCCTCAACTTAAAACCATTTCCCCTTGTTCTGCAGTTATCTATCATTTCAAAGAGTTGATTCCCCTCCTATTTGTAGGCTCCCTTTAGGTACTGAAAGGCTGCAATGAGGTCACCTCTCAGCCTTCTTTTCTTCAGGCTGAACAAGCCGAGCTCCCTCAGCCTGTCTGTGTAAGGAAGACCATATAATCATGTTATGTAAACTGCAAGTGGGGTCTCATGGGAAGCAACTTTGAAGGGAAATGTACTCAGGAAACTGGCAGGGCAGAATCCTTCAGGCATAAGAATGGAACTGGTGATGTCCTTCAAGCTTTGTATCTTTAGAAGCTGTGTCAGTGTTTTCAGAACATACTTTGAAACCTCTGCCTGATAAGTAAAACTTTATGCAAAATTTGAGTTTGAGCATAACCTATGTTATAGTTCCTCTAAATGCTAGACATTATGAAGCGCAGATCAGTAAAATATGTAACAATGCACCATAAATGACAGCAAAACAATGTCTGTAAATAGTTCTAAAATTAACATTTAAGATTATCAGTATTTTAATGTGAAGAAGATGTGTATCTTAGATAATTTAAAACTATATAATTGAAGTTTGAAGACTTTATAGCTAGCCACGAATAAAGTATTAAATTAGTACATTAAATATTGCTGGTGTTGCCTTGAGTCCATTCTAATATTTTGCAACAACTGCACATTTTTGGTTTTTAATCACCTCATTAAGACATAATGATCCTTTTGCACCGTCTTACCAGATAGCTTGTTAATGGGCTGGAATACAACAAAAAGCCATTAGGGACATATCTTAGGGTTGATCAAGCACTGTGTTGCTTCATTTTGCTCTAGTGTTACTCCACTGAAATCAATTGAAAGACACTAACAGGTCTCTTAATACTGTGCTGAGCTGAATCTCTTAATTGTGTTTCACTTACAGAGATGTGCCTGCACTGTGGAAAGTGCCTCAGTGTGGTGGATTATATATATTCTGAGAATTTTCTATGTGGTTAGCACTGTATCTGAAAAGACATGATTTGAGAAATAAACAAGCTTAATAGAATTTCTTTCTCATTTGGTTTGTTTGACTCTCACAGATGAACTGCCTATCATACATTGAACATTTAGGCTTTGAACATATGTGGATATCCATTTTTTAAAAAGTAATCTGTGTAAGAAGTGTTTCCAAAAGAAATGTATGAAAAGATGAGGTCTTATTTAAAGAACAACAAAAACCATCAGGAGAATCAGAAAAAAAAAATAATTCAGAAAAAGTATGATGGAGGTCTTCCTCCATCTTTCATTCAGCTTGTTCTTTAGAACATGGAAATACTCTAAAGAAAAGCAATAGCATGAAAGAAAGTGAGTAGATTAAATATATATATATGAAAGAGGAGATTGTACAGATGAGAGGTTGTATGGGGTGATAATGCCAGAAAGCATGTTGTTTTCATCATGATGAGGACTGAATGTATATTCACTTTTTTTTTTTTCTGATTCTTCTGATGGTAATGAAGTAAGAAATCTCAGAATATGGGAGTCTGAGGGAAGGACTAGTATTCAAGGCAAGGTTTTTGTTTCCTAAGACCTGGAGTGGAATTAGTGGCTCTAAACACAGAAGAGAAGGAGATTTTGCTATGAAGAGTGTATAGGAGGGAAGTAAAGGAAGCTGGGCTGAAGCTGAGAATCACCTGCTGTCAAAATCTTGTTTTCCTCCCTTCCCTCCCCCTTCCCTCTTTCCGATTTCTTCTTTTATTTCTTCTTTCTTCTCTTTCTCAGTTCCTGCCTGCCTGCCTTTCTCAGTTCCTGCACTTTGCAGGACTATTCAGTTCAGGGGAACTGATATGCTGATACATCTTTTGGTTTCAAGGCTGAATCATTATTTGGTACCTCTTGTGTTTATGTAGCATTGTGTCATTCAAGAACAACATGATTGGGTGCTTTAGCATTAAACACAATGAGATTCTATGTCACCACATCTACTGGGATCATGAATTGAAGCATTCATGGAGAAGTGAAAGAAAATGAACAGGGAGAGACTAAACTTTGCTCAGAAATCATGAAACAGGACTGTGCTTAGATTAGGATCCTGATACCCTAAAGGAAGTCCAGGGTGTTGATCAGTATGTTTTATCATAATTTGAACATAGATCTGCCTATAGGAACGGATATAGCAAGTCTATATGAACACTGAAGACAACTTTTTACTTAACAGGTAAGTAAGAAAGACTCAGTTTCATCCTTCAGCAATTCCTTATAAACTTGAGGAAGGAATTCAACACTAATTCAAAATAAGCTATAAAGTTAAGAAGACACTGTGGGTCTCCGCTAATTACTTAACTGACCCATTTTCCTTGGTAATGTGATTTGATTAAACATGATATGTAGCTGTAAGATCACATATATCTGTTTAATGTTTCTTTATATCTGTATGAGAAATTAGTAGACAGACCAATGAGTCAAGAATTATAGTAGGAAATAATTGCCTAATGTGATAAAAAGTAACCAACAGTAGCCTATTATGCCCAAAGAGAAAAGTTAACACACTAGTCAAAACTGTATAAATCAGCAGACTCGTTTCCTCAGTGGTTTTGTAATACTATATAATAGTATTAATACAATTTTATCCAATGCTTCCCCACTAATCAGGACATTTCAGCAGTACCTCTTTGCTGATACGATTTAGACAGAGTAAGACAGTTAAATGCAGTTTCTAAAGCAAACCCAGCTGTATGAAATACACATATTCTATATTTAACAGAAATAGTCGTGCATTTTTAATGGTTTGATGAAATGATGTAAGCTACTTTCTAGATCATTATCTCAAAAATAAAATGCCAAAGTGTTTATTATGAATTTCCAATCACTTTGCATCTATGTATAATAAGACTTAGTTTATTTCCCATTAGTTACAGATCAGATGTATAATTTTTCACTTCTACTAGGAAAAAATATATATATTATTTTGTTTTCACTGATATAAATGAATTTATATAAACTCTAAAAATATTTCTATTTCATTTCTCTTTGAAAAAGACAAAGTAATTCACGAGAAACACAAAACGTTATTAAGAATTTTGATGTATATTGATCATGCTTAAAAACAAGTGCTTGTACATTCAACATATATCATAAAAAAATGGTGATCTTCTGTTGTGCTGAGTACTTAGCTGTTCTAAATATGAGTAAATGCTCCAGGCTGCACGTGGTGCTCGTGTTTCAAGTAGAAGAGAATTTTTTGAACAGTATCGCTTCCTTTTTGCTTCTGTTTTGAAATTAATAGTGCATATTCAAAATTGAAATTGAATATGGAAAGCCCAAAGCTAAAGGGGTCATTAATGTTTTGCCAAATTTAATTTTCTGCACGCTTTGTTTTGGAGTTTAGAGTAACTTAAGTTGAAAAATAAAACTAAAAAAAAAATAAATAGAAAGTAGAATGAAAGAAAAATGGCATAATGTGAAGTAATTTATGGAGTTGACTACTAGTATGAAACTTCATCATAGGTGTGCTCTTGAAGTGATTTGATTACTGAATAGCCCAAAATTTTTGTTATGCAGTAGGTTTGCTGTTCTGTCATGCTCAGTATTGAAGTACATGCACATAGCTTATTTGTTTCTCTGCATATCATTAAATTCCTTCTAGAAATGCCAATAATTGATTTGGTTAAATGTGCCATTTTTTGTAGAAGAGGTACATTGTTTTTAACAACAACAAAAAAAGCGAAGAGCTGATATAAGCCACGTGGTTCATCTCTAGCATTCTATGCAGCGCTCATGTTGCTCCTTTAGAGGTACATCTTCAAAGTTATTTTTTCCAACTGGATTTAAGTTCAAGAAAGAAGATATGAGATTAATTATTCCAGTGTAGTTTATGGAAGCCTTTTTTATCAAGACACATCTATAATAATCTGCAGTCCTGCGTGAAAATAACAATTATTCTCTCAGCAAACAACAGGAAACTGTCTTTCTATAGCAGAATTTCACGTCTTATTCTAAAACCTTGAAGTAACTGGGCACTGATCTGCTAAGAGTTGGTGCGTGTGTAGATACATGCAATTCTTATAGGAGATGTGCTTCTCAATAAAACTGATAAGTCTGTTTCACTAATTTTTAACTATATTCAAAAACCATTAAATATATTGGCAAAAAATCTTTCCATATAAAAATTTTCAATTTTAAAGTGTCTTAACATGAATAATAATGCAAAGTTATTTTGAAATCTCTGCTGTGTGCCTGAAAAGGATTGATAAGCATAGAATATAGTGTGGGATTCTAAGACTAAAATGCAGGAGTGCCTGAGTTTTGAAGTCCTCTGAGACACACTTTATAACTTGAGTAAAACAATGAAACATTCTTATGTCATTCCACTTCAAATTAATATTTAAATACTTCAATATTTTAAGGATTAATTAGGAATATTGAAATGAGTTTCAAGATTAATTCTCTCATACAAAAAAAAAGTATATATTATATTTTGAATGATCATAATTTTATATTAGTTTATTTTCATTACTTCAACAAACTATTGAGGCAGGTCATAGTTCTCAGAACAGGTTAAATACTAGCTTCCTAGAAAGCCCTCCTAAGTCTTTGCAGTAGATGTTGGACTAGCCATCAGAAGTTGAGTCACAAAATTTAGTATCCACTTTAAACATAGCATAAGTTACTTAATCTTAAGTTTCCATTTCTTAAATCTTACTGTAACCACTTTCAGCTCGCAGTTCTAGTGAAATTCAAAACACTGAAATTCTCTTTGAGGACTTCGCAGAGCTGATAAAACACAAATAGCTATTCTACTGCAATAAAAGAAGTGAGGAAAAAGCCAGTTGCCTAATTCAACTACTCATTATGATCTTTGTATTAACCAAATTAATTTTTGTTGACATTACTTTAGATTTCCCTACACTTTTTGTGCATTTGTTTTGCAAATTAATTGTAAATTGCATTATAACTTTTATAACTGAATTAAATAGGCTTTACCAGAAGCTTTGTCCTGTACTTTCAGGTCTGTATTTCAATACTAGTGAAGTCATGTCATAACAAGTCAACAATATTATTATAGTCTCAAATAAATAAAGGCCTAATATAGTTCCTTCAATAAGTGAAGACTTCCATAAGACTTCCATTAACTTTCACCATTCATCAGACTGTCCCTCATAATTCATTGTGAAGTTTGTTAATCACAGAATCAGGACAGAGTTTGCCCTTGTGTACCTAAATGACTGTTGTATTCTGCCTGGGTAGTGTATTGTACTTCTCACAATATTGTGTTGTTTAAGTAAGGAGGCCTTTTCTTAGCCCTTTTTTTTTTTTCCTTTTTTTTTTTTTTTTTTTTTTCCCCTTTCAGTCTAAGTTACTTTCAAGGAAAAAACACCCTTAAGCATGGCTTTAAAAAGAGATAATTAATAGATGTTTTTCGTATCTCTGTGTCATAGATGAGATTCAGAAATGTCAAATGGTACCGTAAGGCTATACTCTCAGTACCAACAACCATTCAGCAGTAGTGTGAAAATTAATTATACTGTTGTGTTCTCACTCTAGTTGTTTTTCAAGAGAACTTGATAATGCAACTAATTGCATTGTCTCTCTGATAATGATAGTCTGCATACACAAGGAATAGAAAAACTGTGTATTAATAGAGGCTGTAGTATTGTGATTTTCCAACAGCAGAATAAGAATGGATTTGGAAGAGAGTAAATATTTCCTGACTCTTAGTACTTTAGCTGCAGGCTGATAAATAGTGTGGTTTGGAATCAATTTCAGCATTGATCTGAAAGATAATCCTCTTCACAACAACCACGTCCTGAGGTTTTTACTGTCAGGTGTGAAAATGAATGGCAGGTTCCAAATAAATAAAAAAGAAGGAAACACAAAACAGAGTGCGGCCTACAGGGAGAAGGGTAGTTATTTGTCTGTCACACATGAGCTAATATGCTGCAGACATTTACTTAGAAAAAAAGCAAGCTGTACGCAGAAAGGATATTTATTTTCCTAATTGCCAAAACGATGCTCTGAAATTGAAGAATCAATCATGTTTATTGTTATATGTGGGAAATTAAAAATATACAGTATACAGTAATTTAACTTGCAGTGCAAGGAATCTATAGCACACTTCTAATCGATATTCTGTACTTCATGCTAGCTTGGTCATGTAGGGCACCAGGAGGGGAAGAGAAAGCTATGGATGTACACTCAGCTGTTCAACTTGGAAAGCTTTTATTCTGTAAGTGCTCTGCAATAAATAAGAATTACGAGGGATACCTGAGAGAATACATGTAAGCATTTGGAGATGGAATGTGTTTAATGTGGTGTTTAAGAACTGATGTGAATCAAAAAAAGAATAAGTTTAGATTTCCAACTAAAGTGTGCCAGAGGAAGGAAAGAAAAATAAATAAATTACTGTCCTGTCGAAAGACGAGATGCCCTATCCTATAGGTTGTAGCTAACTGGAGTTAAGGCACTCCCTTCTGTCAAAGGCCCTATTGTCATTAATTTGTCACATCAGCATACTTGATTGAAATACAAGAAGAGTGAATTATACTTCCAACAAGATGAAGAAATTTTGTCTTGTTTTACAGAGTGTGCCCATAAAGCAGCCTTCATCTCCTGCTTGAATGTCTGTTTATCAACATATGTAGTTGAGGCGAAAAATTAGGAACATATGACGTTATTGAAGTTTCATTCCCTTTATCTACAGTTTCCCAAGTTTTTGAAATATTATTTCTCTTCAAACAGACAATTTTATTTCTTTTGAACACAGCAGATATCATTAAAATATATCTGCTCAAGACAGATCAATCATTGCAATTGTATTTCGTTATTGTATATTATCACATCTTTTCTTTCATCATTTAAAGCAATGAAAAGGGAACAGTGCTGATATTTAAAATGTTTAAAAGGCATCTGAGTTTGTCCATCATGTAAACAAATGTGGTTTCATGTCTGGGGTATTGCATCAGCATTCTGCCAGTATAGGTAGCCAGCATCACGGTGGTTCACACTGCTTTCTTTTTTCCCCAGAGTTTTCAGAGTGGACCATGCTTGTTTCTATGTTGTTTTCTTATCTCAGGTTTTCAGGAGCTTCTCAGGCATTCTTTTCTTATATTCTTTTCTCATATTCCATTTTCTAAAACAATTATTTCTACATGATCCAGCAGTTCTCCAATGCAGCAGAACCTTTCCCAGTGGGCAGAAACATGGCCTCAGTGAAATGAGCGAGAATTTTGCCATAGACAAAGGAAAGGCCATGAATACATCACTTTTCATACATTGAGTGAGAATCCATTATGGCAGAGAGATAGGACAAAAGAACAGAAGACTGTCTGATCTCAGGGATTTATTCCAATTTTGAAGAGACAACAAAGATCACAGCAGTTGAAGAAATTGAAACTGCCGTAATTCCTGAGATACATTTCAGTAAAGCCAAGCATGGTGATTAAAAGCTAGGTAATAGCATACAGTTTTTTAGCCTGAAAAATATTTCTGCTCAATTGTGCAAGAATTGTAAGCCATGTTGTGAAATTAAAAAATAAAGGATCTAGTTTGTAAAAACACAGTCTAACAATGAAATTGGGGTTTTTTGGCAGTAAAATTTAAATATAGTCAAATTTTAAACTGCAGAATATGACAAATAAATAATCTAACAAGAAACTGCTGAGGAATAAGAAAATGTAATAAGAAAACAATAACATTTTGGGAATTTGACCAGGGCAGTAATCCTGAGGAAGATGTCCTTACAAGCCATTATGAATTCTTCTGTGTTCTGGAGTCCTCAGGACCTAATTTCAGAATTTCCAGTGACAGCATATTTACTTTGGGAATATTAGCTTTAAGAAATATCCAAATAATTTTGCTATTGCTTAACTTTAGAGCCTAAGTGAGATACAGAAGATGTATCTGCTGTTGTGCAATTGTTGCATTTGGCAATAAACAAGAAATATTCTTCAACTACATGCTTTATATATTGGATAAAAAGTTGTTGCTTAATAGTGGTATCTGAAGCAAGCAGTTGTATTCTGTGAGCATACACGTAAATTTACTGTTTATTAATTCTTACTTTTCATCCCTGTTGGAAAGTGCTGACTTTCATTGATGAATGGTGTAGTTCATAATTGCCAAATTTTGCTAAACCCTCATAAACTTCTCTGCAAAAGTCACTAAAACAAAGTGTACACTGGTATAAATAAAATAATCTCACTTTCAGGGTGAATTGTATTGAAAACTATTTTACTGTTACAAATATGAATTGTTTGGAAGCTATTGTGCGTTTGATTTCAGTTTGCTTGACTATCAAAATGAAAAAGCACACAGAAGGAAAGTGAATGGAATTGTAGTTCAAATAGTCTGCAGTGGTACTGGCAAAAATCATTTCATTAACATCTTGTCTTCAGTCTGGGTTTTGATGATGACTTTGGCTTTTAGATGCTGGTACAAGTCTGAATTAATATTTCTGTTTTTATTGATTTAATTAGTCACATGAACCTTTGATTCCATTAATGTTTTTATTGGCTCGATCAATACAGATTACATTTGTGCTTCAAAAAATGAATATCGTTTCTGGTAAGCTTTATGCTAGCAATTGAATTTTAGGAGTTCAGTAGAGGAAATTATTTGCACTTCACATTTTTAGAAACTTTACTATGCTTCTGTGAAGAAAATTATTTCATTATACAATAATTCATTTCTATGAAGGGAATAATTTCAGAGTGAAATACTCTCAGGCTAATATTTCAAATTAAAAAAAAATCTAATTTTGGGGGAGAAAGAAGGGGAATTCATCTAATTAAGTTTGCTTTTGCCATTTGCATTTTAATAATGTTTAGAAGTGCAAAAAAAAAAAAAAAAAAGTTCAGGAATGAAAATGAAAACGTAAGTGAGTAAAGAAGAACAACAGGAGCAATTGGAAGTGAGATTAAAAAAACAAACAAACCTGTGCCTTGCAAGTTCTGTAGCATGAGAAATGCTTGTTACTTACATTTTCATGGACAAAAATTGCATTTTTGATCCATTTGGGTCTTTGCTGGTTGCTTGATAAATATATAAGTGAGTGACTCTGAACTATGGAGGTAAACTTAAAACCAAATCTAAACATAAATATTTTATAAAGACATAATAACGTAAGACTAGAAGTGTTCTAAAGAAGGCTAATGTATAATGAGCACAGAAAAGTTGCTCTCCTAGATAAAAGTTCCCAAACACCTTTGTGCCTTATTCAGTATTCACAAGTTTTTCATCATGCTCAGTTAGTTTGCAACAGGAATATGAGCATGCTCTCCAATACTTCCTCCTCTTTGCCATGAGGCTGTAATAAAACGTACTGGAGGAAGAACTGCTAAACAGAGTTTGCATGTTTTATGTAGTACTTGTGCACTTATTCATTGTATCTGTAATAGGTATAATAGTAATGCAAACAAAATGGGACTGTGTATTCTCTACTGCACAGGTATCCTATTATAAAGGTGATTTTAAATAGTAAATTTCTTGGGGTTAATTAAAATGATAAGGGTTCTTCCTTTTTGGTCCTTGAGCTGAATGAGTGTTTCTAAAAGAATTCCTTTTGCTGCAGTACTGAACACCTGTGAGACAGTCAGTCTTGGACTCTCTTTCTTTAATAGGTTTTTTTTTTTTTTTTTTTTTTTTTTTTTTTTTCAGAGTCTTGGGCAGAGCTGTGTTGTACAACAATAAGAATTGCATGAATCTAATCCCAAGCGAAGCCTCATTTTGTAGGAATGTAAAAACTGAGAAACCAATCTAGTCAGCTGATAAAATTATTTCTTCTGAGCCAGCTCTGAAATCATTCCTTTGGTAGTTTTGCTTGTTGAAAATGTAATGTTTGGTAGTATTGCCTCAAAGGAGAGAAACAAAATTCAAAACACCAACCAATGTTAGCCATTAAATAACTCCTTATGTTTCTTAAGCTTTTTCCTCTGGGATTTGAAATTCAAACTGTATCTGTATTAGTTAAGAACTTTTATATTCAAGGATAAATTGTGACTCTATTTACACAGGTCAATAAAGCCTGTATGAACTTTTCTCTGTTCTGTTAGCTTATAATGTCAGTTTTTCTCTGAAGAGTGGCTTCAAGTCCATGGGTCTTTGTAGCGTGTGGGATGAGGTAGCTCTAACATATCCTAACAACCCCTTGGTAGCAGAGGGAGGTTATAATATATCCTGAGAAGGCTGTTTACGTTAGGTCAGACTGGATGACTTCCAAGGGCCTCTTCCAATCTTATTTATTTTATGGTTAAATTAATTGAGCTGTCATGGCAAGTCATTATGGTAATTTTAGCAGATGTATATCATCTTATGAGTACGGTAATAACTATGGTTATCACAGCCTTGTCTGTGATAACTCATTGTGTTAAAAAGACAATTTCTCAATTATAAAATTTTGAGGGGGAAGAGGAAACAAGTGGCATAACTCATAAAAACAAATGAAAACAAGCAAAACCCCTGCAAACAATCAAACAAATCCCAAGAAGCTATTTTATTAGCTATACTTCTTCAGTTTCTTAAGTCAGCAGAGTCCAGATGAGAGCTTGCTGGAATCAGCTCACGGAGTTCTTACCTATCCTTACTTATGCCTTTGGTCCAGAGGAGATGCAAAATAATTGCTTAGAAGTTCTGAAATAGCTGACCGGCTCATTCTGTATGTTGTTGAGTGTTGTAGCTGCAGCCATAACACGAGTACTGCTGCTGCTGCTGCCCTGACCTGTGAGGAGTTTGCACATTTAGACCCAGTCCACATGGCTGTCAGGTTAAAATGACTTGTAGGTTACCATGACTGTATCCTAACTTTTGGTTATATTGGAAAAAAAATGTATATAGTAAGCACGGAAGATTTTTAACATGCTTTCAATATATTGGGTAGATAATTACAGGATTCAAGACTGCTTTGGATTTACACATGAAAACTCTGGCTTCACAGTTTATAATTACTGTCAACTTCCCAGCTGTCCTTGGTCTTGTTATTATAGCAATACGTTCAGTAAAAGAGAAGCAAAAAAGCAACATGCACTTGATACTACTTGGAAATATCACTGATTTTTCCCACATTGGCAGCTGGCCTCCTGGACAGGATTCACAGCTTATGAATATGCCAAGATTGATTTCACACTTCATATGGCTTACTATTTTGTTACAGCAGAGCAAATAACCTTAGATATTTCCGTACAAAATTAAAATGTTCCCTGTAACTGATAAAACTGTTCAGCTATTAACAGGTGGGAATGGTTTTTCATTTGGACCTAATGCACTTGAACACATTTTTGCAAGATCTAGCAACATATTGTACAACTTACAGTTTTGCCTCCTCCTGCTCCAGAATATCAAATCCATTTTTAAAAAAATGCCCTTGACGTTGCTCTTATTCTTGCTGTTACATATAATAGTTTTTTAAAGTAGCAGTTTATGCAAAATAGGAGGCAGTAGGTGGAAACAATGATTTTCATCTGACATGTATGAGAAGTTTTAATGGATTTTAATGCATCTTTAATAGTGATACTATCAGTGTTCTAAAATCGGTTCCTTCTGAGTAACTACCATGGAATATTCAATAAATAAATAATTTTATTTTTGGTCATAGAATTGACTCCAAAAGTGTGTTCCAAGTTAGTTTGGAGAAAGCTTTGTGGCTCGGTGACTTGTATATCCTATGTGCTGCTTTTAGTTTCTCTCCTGTTTGCTTCAACAAGTATGCACTCTTACTAATTGAACAGTGGCATACATCTGACTCGTTGTATTTGTCCTCTTGTCTGCCTACCAGTTTTTTTGTGTGACTCTATTTTATTCTTTTGTCTACACCAATTTTTTACCGTCCGGGGCAAGAATTGTATACCGTGGTTGTTTGTGCTGCACCTAATACAACAGAAGCCACTAAGTAAGCATAAGGCATCATTGTAGTTTTAATAACAATTGTTTTGTTAAAAGCAGCAATAAGTATTATTTACACTGCAGTTGCTGAGCAGCGCTTGTGAAAAGCTGATTGTTTTTTGTCTGCATTTAGATGGGTTGTTTCTTACGTGAAACCAGAAAGATGGTGCTTGTTTTCCTTGCTGCCAGAAGTGAAAGTGGTCACTGACAACAGAAATGCATAATTGAAGGACAAAACAGAATGAGGGCTGGAGTATCCAAGACACCCCATGAAGTAAATCCTTTCATCCTCCTTTTCTCTCTCACCTGAAATAGATTTTCCTTGTTTCCATGGCTGCACCAATAATGAGGTCATATCCATCTCCCGGTCTGATGGTACAGGTCAGGCTTGCATCTGACCTTAGAGGTCTGAAGGCTTATGAAAGTGATCTGACAGTAAAAATTCTATCTTCATTCAAGCTCAGGTGTTCATAGGGTTTGACCACTGTAATTGTGGAATCCAATTACTATTTACCCACTCGAAGTATCTCATCCAATTAGCATTTGCAAGAGTTAGACAGAAAAAGCTAGAACTGAGAGTAAGAAACAATTAGCAGAATTGCCAAGTTTATATCCCTTTACCAGCTCAGTTTTTGTTACGGTCTGAATGTCAAAGCCCTTTTTCATTTACAAAGACATTTGTCAGAAATATAGTCTGAAACACCAACTAGATATTTTCAATAAGGCAGTCGTCCCCTTTTGTCAGTTCTGATGAATGAACCTGAGCTACTTCATTTCTGCAATTGCATTAAATGCAAACGAGGAAGATAGCTTGTTTCCTCAAACTGACACCTTTAATTTTAGTGACTATAAATAGTAGCAAAGAATGTCATATTCATTTTTTTAAGTACTCTGATCTCATCACAGGGCCTTAATGTTTTTAGCATTTATGCCATACTGAGTGTCTTCTCTAAAAATTAATCACAGAATATAAATTTTGATTCAGATTTATTTTCCTACTCATCAGGCTTTTGAAAGGATAGAATGTAGCAGAACAGAGAACATTGGGCAAATAGCTTTTAGAAATTAAATAATTTCACTGACAGAAAATTCTGACGTATTTGTAAGCAAGAATCATATTATTCCTTTGACTCACTTAAGCATTTGCCTTACAGCTTGAAATGCTGAAAGGTTCATGACTATGTTATAACTTATCCATAGTGACCAACAAATATTTCATGGCACAGCTGAGATATATTGTCATAAAAAGTCTGGTTTTCAAGGCTTTGCTGACCTTGCCTTTATATTGTCTTGAGATTTCATGTTTTATTTTTCCCTTTTTTTTTTTTTTTTTTTTTTTTTTGTGAGCTTCCAAAATATTAAGTCATTTTAGTGCAAACCTGTAATTTTAATCTGTTTCCAGAAACATAGCATCTTTGCTTTATCCCAGTCAATTCAACTCCATGCTTATTTGCAGAAGATGTCAGAAACCCATCTTTTCCCACATAGGGGCTCTTACTAAGTAATCACGTAGCAATTTTTTTGAGCTTTCTCCTTTCATTGAATTCTTATCTATTCCTTCCTTTCTCCAAGTAGACTGTACACTGAGAGAAAGCTCTGTAGCGTTGCCGGTTTCCTATACTCAAGGCTCTGTCCTTTAAAGAAAACTGTTTATCTTCATTGGATCTCCTGGTCAAAACAGGGAGCTCATGAGACTGTAACTGCCTTTCACTATCCAGGCAAGTCTACTCTGAACATAAAAGAAAATGAAAAAGCAGCATGTATTAGTATTATAGTCAGTATATCTACTCTGATTCTCAGATCAAAGGCACAAAGCTTTTCTTTTGACATTGTATGTGTTTTGTAATATCATGACAGTAAAGATAAAAAAGTTCTAGTCTCCCCAAGAGAAAATAAATCATGCCCCAGGATCTTCTCAAGTGAAAAATGCTAACTTGAGGAAAAAATAACTAAAGATTAGGAAGGGAAAAAATTACTTTTTCAGAATTTAGTATTTAGAGTTTTGGAATCATGAAAGTCTAGTGATATACACATCAATCACTTTTTATTTTTCGTTTTCCCCTAAATTTATTTATTTATTTATTTATTCATTCATTCATTCATTCATTCATTCATTCATTCATTCATTCATTTCAGCTTCTGGTTGTATGCGAGTTATACTACCCAGGGAATTTTTTTTTGCAGCGTTTGTTTGTTTGTTGTCTTATTTTTATTATTTTAATGAGGAGGCAGATTTTGACCTGCTGTATTTTTTTTTCTTGACTGCAATGCTCTCCTGTACACAGCAGTGATCAGACATTTGTAATGGAAACATAAGAAAGCCAACACACAAATGTTTAAAAACTGAAATGGTCAAGATGAAATGAATTAACACCTGCCAAAACCACACACACACACACAGAGAAAGAAAACAAACAAACAAACTCAACACAGGAGAAAAGAATATTATTACTATAAAAAATGAGGAATACTTTTCTGTCAACATGCTCTTAGCTGAAATTTTTCGAGAAGGAAGAGTGTCAGTCGAGATAGAAGTTAGTTGTAAATTGAAGGAAATGTTGGATCTTCTTTCCCAGTATTTGAGATAATGTTACTGAGCATGAGGCAATTGCATCATTTCTATTTTTCATTACTTGAAGCATTTAGAAACAGGTAGATTGAAATATAAAACTGTTAAATGATAGAATTTTGTAATAAGTCACTCAAATTTGAGATTATTTTTTAAGAATACTTAGCATTACATATAGTTCCACGTGTATTCAAAGTACAATTTCTATTGACTTCAGTTGCACCTATGCATGTTTCTAAGCTTTTTACCCCCTTAAATCACATTCTGTGATTTAATTCAAGCACCAACAAATGAGGAAAACAGAACTGGAAATTACTTCATAAAGTGTTGTTGAAGTAGATTGCCAGGATATCCAGAACTCCAGAACAAGTCACTTTTAAGCACATATAAGAGATTTAATATGTATGCCTGCATAATTTAAAAGTTTAGCAAAGCCTTCAGAAGAGAAACAGGACAGTAGAAAGGAAAGTATTGAGCACCCCCTAGGTAACCAATTCTAGGGATGATTTAACAGATTAAGTAAAATTCAGTTTGAATTCACAACGGTCCCCACTGCACCCCTCTCATTCACTCTGACACCAGCATTTGCCATGTTATGTCAAACTTCCTACAGTTCAGTAAATTTGAAAGACTTAGGGTCATAGGTTCATTAATTGTGGTTTTCTCTATGGAACCGACAGTGTAATTAGAAATCTATTTAATGTAATAGTAACTGTTAAAGTCAAGCCACTTGATCACTTCACTCTTGTTATAGAAGTGTTACAATTCTAAACTATGCATGCAGAACACTCAAAATTCCTATTAATTTAATTTAATCAAAGTTGAATTGCAATGATTTCTAGAGCCTGAAAGCTAAAAGCACAGCTTATATTTAAAATAATTTGAAAGTAAAAATAATATTTTCATATTAGGTAAAATACCAATTACGTCACGTAAAATACGGTAATATTTTTAGGTAAGTTAGGAAATAGAAGAATGAAGTAGCAAAAATCATTTTAAAATGTTTATTTTTGAAGCAGTAGTGAGTAGTATTTAAGCATGATGTGCAAGGTTTGTGACCTTCTCTTGGTGAGGATGCTGACATTTTACTTTCTTTAATTTCCTTAAGTCTCAGTTGATTTGCTTGGTTTTTAAAGACTTGCTTTGGTTTGTTTTTTTTTTTTTTTTTTTTTTTTCTTCTTGAAATTGAGGGAATTTAATTTACTTCATTAACACAGTTTGATCTTTACATTAAAAAAGATTATCTTTTACCTTCATACTCTCCATTGAGCTTTGAGATGACATTGCAAAGAACAGTCAGTATTCTGAGAACTTACATTTCCATTGCCTTGCATTTCCATTTCAGTTTGAATAATCCTACAATTTACAAAGTTATAAAGTTATAAATAACTTTATAAAGTTATTTGATCTGCAAATCGAGCAATTGCTAAGTCTTGAGTTAAGCAGATTTCATTAAAAAATGATCTGTACTTGCAAGGGAACTGGCAAAAAGAGTTTTGTATGAGATGACACTAATATTTAAAAAAAAACCCTCATTTTCTTTCTGGCAATGATTGTAATATAGAAGCTTAAAATTACTATTGAAGAAAATCAATGTCTGATATAAAAGGCCATATTCCTTGTCATTTTTGGTGTTCAAAAATCTCTCAGTACCTTTTCAAAAGGAAATAGGCCTTGCTGCTTGTTGCCAGTATTTCAGTTATGTCCATTTAACATTCTTTTGGAGTTTGGAAAGCAATAAGCTGCCTAAAAAGTGATACTTTACATGATAATGACAGACATCTCAATTAAAATATATTGACTTTCCTGTATGGACTTCCCCAGTGCAAATTAATTTAAGCAGACTTTCTAGAAATTAGCTAGGAAAGTCTCTGCTTGACCTAAAATATTATGTGGTGATGTTCCTTCTTGCTATTTAAGTGCTGTCTTTTTTTCTTTAAAGACAAAATTGGTACATTTCAGAATGAACAATAAAGTGGTTTTCATTCTTAACATTAACATTAACAAGGTGCAGTTCTTTCACCTTGGAAGAAATTTCACTATTACAAAACAGAGTATAAAAGACAAAGAGGAACATAGGAAATCAGAAGGAGATATAAAACAGATAACAAACTGCATATTAATTTCATTATATTGATTCTGTGGTGTATCTGCAGCTTATAAAGAAGAAAAGAAAACCAAAGAAGGCACCAAGGAAACAAAATTTATATAAGCTTTTTCAAGGAAGATACATGTGGGACCAAAAAAGATAAATTAAAATAATCTAGCAGGGAGTAGAGCATATAAAGATCTAAAAAGATAATTATTCATTTTCTAAAGTCAAGCAGTAGCCTGAAGCTAAGAAATGATAGTTTAGGTAAGTTATTAAGAGCAGGGACTTAATATCGGAGCAGTAGAATAGTCTACTGAGAGGAACAGCTCTGCTATATAAATGCAGATATTTAATAGCAAGCTAGGAAAAAATATCAAGTGACAGTTAGTGCTGATCCAGGACCTGATCCAGTGCTTACTGCAGTCATCATCTCTTCTGATGCTTTAAATCAGGTTAAATCAGTGGTCATACATAATGTACATTGTTTCAGAGCACATAAGTATGTCTTTCTACTGTAGGTAAATAATATATATACCAGATGACTATAATCTTAAAATTTCATCGGTACAACGGTCTCTTCTAACTGTGAATAATGAATGTGTATTATATTAATTGTATGGAAATATTTAGCCTACAGCACATCTACAGATTTTTTTTTTTATTTTATTTTGAAGGGATACCTAAAAAAAAAAAAAAAAAAAAAAGGATTCCTGTTAGTGTTAAGTGTTATTCAGAGACTATTTGGTATGAAGTGATACAAATCCATTGATTTTAGTGGAATTTCACTTGCCATGTTTAATATTTTGGAGTATTCGAACTGAATGTAATGTTTCTATAGATTGTAGTACCCAAACACAGCTTTAGAGACATGACAGAAGACAGTTCTCAATACCATTCACAGTTAACTTTTAAGTTCTTTGTTAGAGAAGGTTTTTGTTGTTGTTGTTTCTTGGAAATTCTTCTTTTTAAAGAAGGTAAGTATTATTTTGTATTCTGAGTGATAGCAAGAAGATTAATTTTGGCACTAATATAACTGAGTTAAATATCACGAGCTGGAATCATGCACATAGTGTGCACTCATTATACCTGCAATAAGTTTTTCCAGTATCTCCTTGTGGGCTTGTTGGTGTAGGAATATTACTTCAGAAACTTTAATGCATTTAACTTGCATCACCTGGCAACCACTCACATCTTTTTTAAAAAGTGAGTTGTTTTGTGACTCAGTAAGTAATCTTTGGAAGAGCATGCTTCCTACAGTGAGTTTGTGTCCTTAATGTCTGCTGGTAGTCCCCCAGGTATCTTGCTTTGCACCAAAACTGGCATTCTGCATATGTGTGTGTAGATATGTGAAGGTGTGTTTAATAGATATTTGTATTGAGTACAGCTTAACCAGACTTCATTTAAATACCAGTATTCATATCAGCATTCATTTTTCAGTAATAGTGAATTCATATTCCTCTTATAAGAACTGGGCCTTCTTTGGGGAAATCCTTTGGGGATCTCTGCACAGCTTGAGAACAGGCCTACCATTTTGGAAAACAGTGGGCAAAATGGGTACATTTTGCCTCAAAAGGAATCATTAGAATGCGAACAAAGAATACAACCTAACACTCAAGGAAGAACAGCTGTTCCTAGAACTGGAATAAATCTTAACTCAAAGTGAAGGAATGCAATTACAAAGAATGCTGATTTATTTGTACATTGGCTAGGGAATGACCCTGGTGATGTTTTCCTGTAGATCTTCCAGGTGATGTGGTTAGGCATCCAGACTTGTAAAAATTTATACTACTCAAGTTCACTTTCTTTGGATATCAAGCTGAACAGACTGTCTGTGTGACCAAGCAGCATGTAACCTGTGAAACTTCTCAAACTTTGGTTTTGATGGAAAAGAGTAATGAAACACCCAGTCAGCAGTTGGCAGGGAGATCAGAGAGAGCAGCTGGGACATCCCCTCTAACAGGTGCAACCACGGAACTCCTGGGATGGATAGAGAAAAAACATTTCTTCAGTACATTCAGAAAAAGGAATAGTTTCCTCTTCTGAGTCACACTATCCTATGTGACAGCATAGAAACCAGTTATGTTATGTTAATGATAGAGGGGGAAAAAAATGTGGTGTGAGTTTTAGGGAACTGGAATATGTTTCTCAGAGAGGCTCTGCAGTCTCCCTCCTTAGAGATTTCCAGAACTTAACTGGAGAAAGCCCTGAGCAACTTGCTCTGACTTTGAAGTTGGATCTGCTTTGAGATGGGAGGTTTGCCACATGACCTCCAGAGCTCCCTCTCAAATTAAATTATTCAGTGGGTCAGTGATTCTATATTGCTAGGGTCAGTTAGTAAGTAGCTAGAAGAAGACAAGTTTCCTTCATGTAACTGATTGGAAGGCAAATGAAAGTAATAGGAAGAATGAGTGGCCAGGGCTGGGAGTATTGGATTCCAGTTCGTAGACAGGTTAGCAATGGACAAGTAGAACACTATTACTGAAATCTCTTCATGATACGTTCTACTGACCTTAGTTCTCTCTAACCTCCTGAAGACTGAGCAGTTTCATACAGATGAGTAGACATTTGTAATTGTATAATTCATGGGACTATATTATGATAGTAAACCAACTAACTTTTCTGTATGTGCCATTCAGAGGAAGCTTCTTTGAGAAGCTACTGACTTCTCCTACACCCATTAAGTGTTGTGGCTAGACCCTGTGGTATTTTGATCTCAGATTTTTGTATAGTAGTAGGGAAGGTGAGACTTATCAAGGAAGGCATTCATCTTTTTAATGTGGAAACATGGAGAAAAGTATGCAAATAGGTGAGAGTATGCCATTTTGTTTTTTATTTCAATACAAACTAGGTATGAAAAGACATTTGCAGAAATATGTATTTTTGGCTCTAAGAGAGGATTTGATTGATTGGTATACAACATTTTTCTTCATTTTTCTTAGTTACTTTTTCTGACTATTGAAAAATGCCTCTTAAGTCTAGCAAGGAACAACTCTGAGAAATAGAACTTGTCTGCATTATACAAAAGTAATGGGTAAAAATGCAGTTTCCAGAAAGGAAAAGAAAAAAATCCTAGCAAATCAGTGCCTTAGTAGTCATTTGTACTTGGCAATTACATTAATTCTGTTTCAGTTAGACAGAAATCTTGCTGCTGTTCACAGCAATATTTTTTTCAGATATTGATATGATGCCGCATTACAACAGTTAAAGGCTAACCGACCGACTGAAGTGAGGCAGTAAGCAACTTAATGCTTACAGATTACATGGTGAAAAAACCTGAAGTAGCATTTTAGTAGGTGTCTGGGTATTTGAATTGCCAGAGTAAGTACAAATTTAATTCTTGCATTAAAAAACATACTATTGCTCTAAGAATTTATATTTAAACTGTTTGGAAGGTGGAACTGTTCACCACAGTGTATGAGAGATCTGATAAAATTTAATGAAAATTTAGTTCCTCATAAACTAAATTTCAGGATCTTAGGGATGGAACATTAGAGTCATGATGAGTTATTCAACTGGTATACAAACTATATTGTGATCAAAAGTAAAGATATTGAAGAGCTTGTCTAACCTAAGTGGGTAGAGCTGAAAACACATATGTGGCCTAAGTTACAGCATTTCCTGTTTGAATGTTTTATAATGTATCCTTATATTGTGGGGACACTTGGCTTGTAGGTTCAGAAAGGGCTCTGCTGCCCTGGTTACCCTCTGGGATTTGTGTTGTGGCTTAGAACCTGACAACTCACCAGGTGGTTGAGCTGGAGTCAGAACCAAGGAGGTCAGATGAGTAACATAGGAACTGCAGGCAGCTCCCTTAATTTTGCTTAGAAATCTGCTTTTCACAAACAAACAAACTTCATTTTACAGATGTCCATGAAGCAATTGCAGACAGATTTTATGACTGTGTTTAGAGTCAGGTAAATAACCCCTGCGCTGAGAATAAAAACCATCAGTGGGAGAGCACTTCTGACCAACACGGGCAGCAGCTGTGGGCCTTCGTAGGTGCTTCAGATGGATGTTCATTCTATAGAAAGCAGGTGGCAATCCTCAGTTAATGCACACATGTGTTCTACTGCTGGTTTGTCTTCTCTAAGCAGAAGTGGTTTTGGAAGTTGTTCTGATAAGCTGACAATTATTGGATCAGTATAAGTTGCATACTACCAAAAAATAAATCTTGAATTTTTTCCTGACAAAAGAAAGCTAAATTCTTGTAAAGAAAAGGAATTGAGAGCTGACAATGATAAGGTGACCTAAAGAGAAGAGCCATCACTCTGAATCTTGAGAGAAATTAGAAAGAACAAGTGGTAATGTGGAGAACCATTTAAAAATGTGTGGTCGTAATACCAGTAAAGGACAGTCATCAGGTTTAACCTACAGAACAGAGGGCAAAGAAAGCTGGTTTCTAGTTTCTAGTTTATGCCCAGATCTTCAGTTTGGGCTGCAGCATATTTTTGAGAAAGCTGTGTTATCATAATTTAAGGGTTTGAAATAGTGGAATATCCTTTCTGTACATGGGTGAATTATTTCAGTGGTTAGTTGTCCCCAGCAGGAAAAAACATATATGTATATGTGCCTTATTTCTAGTCTCCACTTATTGGCAGTTAAGTCAATTGCAACCTCTTTATGGATTACATAAATAGATTGCAGTTTGGTTCTCTAATTTTAATGTAGGTTATTTCTAATTTTTAATCATTCACAGCTCTTTCTCTCCACCTTTTTCCAGTATCTCTTCTAAAGCAATGACAGTAGAAATGATTACAGCATCCCAGCATTGATCTTTCTTATTTTATATACTGCCATTTTAAAGTGAGAACAGAAGGAGTTGTATACCGCTGTATATATGTTCAAGATAGAAATATTAATTCTGCACATTGACAGGCTGGGTTGAAATCGAATGATTACTCTGAACTATGGTTAGCCATTTGCTATTTTACCTCCAGTTTCTTATATAATATTAAATGGCCAGGGTATGCTGATTCCTTATCAGTTAGTGGGTTATATATATATTTTATAAAATCTTAATTTTTTTGGAGTATTTTGTATTGTTAAGATAGATTTATGTAAGATAAATACACTTTCATAATGGGGTGTTAAAAAATGGAAAATTGAGTACTGTCTGACGCTCAGCATTAGAATCTCCTGTGCTTATTTTCAGACTTCTATAGCAATATTTGTCATTTTAAGTCTCTGTTCTTTTTTAGATGAACTATTCACCCTAGTGAATCAAATATGTTAAAGCTTCCATATTATTATCTTTTCTTGTTGTTGTTGGTTTTTTTTTTTGCCTTTTTACCATTTCTGAATCTCAACAGAAAACTTGTTTTGTTCCTTTTTTTTTTTTTTTTTTTTTTTAATGTATCTTCTTTGAAGTCTATCAAAGGGGTATCTTTAAGAGCTGATATGTTGGGCATCCTCCTGTAATACAGCAGGCTATAAAATAATGGATGTAATTTTACTTTCGCTCCAGTGCTAATCTCTTGAATTGTATGGTTTCCCATTTCTGTACATCTCTGGATTTTAGTTAATTGCAAAGTTTTGTAAAATAGAAATTTAAAACAGTTTAATGGTATAACCAGTATTGTGTAATTATTGCAGGATGAGAACCTGAATGTTTCTTCTGTGCTTATTGCTACTGAATTGTATCACTTTCTCAATTTTGATTTGGCAGATACTATATACAATGGTGAGGTCTGTAGAGTCCTAGATATTTGTCCCATTCCAAACAGTGCCATTTTGTTTTTTGAAATAATGATTAAACAGTAATTTAGCATCGCTTCTGCAGTATCAGTCTTAACAACTTTTATCAGAATCTGCTTTCAGACTCCATCTGCTCACTGATCAGATCACACCATCCAATGCTGATGAATATATCTTCCAGGATACTAAGCTCCTGGTCTCCTCATGTATACCAAGTGGCTCTAGCTATCTGTAATAGAGACCTGCAATTCAGAGGATTAAATCCCATTAGAGGATGAATTCAGAGGATGAATTCCCATTATTAACAAAAATACTAGCATGAAAACACTTATAGAACACATTTATGTTTTTTCATGTGTGGGGGGTTTTGTTTTGTTTTGTTTTTTTCCCTTTCGTTTCCTGTTATATTACAAGAGTTATAACTGTAAAGCAGTTTTAAGTGGCTTTAGCCTACCAACTCTACTGCTATCCATTTTACTGCAGTTCTTGGAAAGGTAGATTATCCGTAGCATAATGAGCACTAGGGAGGAAGCATGGCTATGAAGGTCTTTTTTTTAAATCTCTTTAAGAATTGCAGGTCAAAGAAGAAAAGTAGCAGTATATTATTGTGATAGTATCTGAAATTTTATTGCATGTCTTCTTGGTATATTCTCCTTTGTTATTTTTAGACATTTGCTGTAAAACTCAACATTCAAAAATATACATCTCACAGGCATCAACATAGAGGTTATATCAGTGGAAGTGCTGTGTTTTTAATTTGCACCTGATTTGTACAAATGCATGTTGATTTCCCTTTTTATACTCAATGTAGGAGGAAACTGTATAAATAAAAACTGCACTTTAGGCCAAAGATACACTTTTAAGTAATTGGATGTTGCATTAAAATGTCCCTGGGTTTCTATTTTACTGATGCTTCTGTTTAGAATTGAGCCAATCTGTCTTCATATTTCCTCTTCTGTACCATTATAATTGATCTGGCAGTTTGCCACACTTAGACCCAGACAGTAATCGCTTGGCATAGAGGATATTCTGCCTCTCTAATTTCACTGACAGAATAAATCCTGTTTTTAAATTGCTGTCATGTGGTTTTTATCAGTAAATAACACACATTTTACTATGGCACATGTACATTGAGATAGACAACTATTTCTTTTTAATGTGCCTACTGTGCAGCAGAGGAGGAGTCAAAAAAAAAAACACCAAAAACAATCAAGTTTTCATCTGCTCCACTGTAAGGGTGCAAACCTTGAAAGTGATTCTTTGGGGAGGAAAATAAACAAAACAAGCCTAAAACTTGAATATATCTGTTCGTTCTCTTTTAGATACAGTCCGTTGTGTGTTATGCAGACAAGCAAAGGAAAATGGATATTACACATAAAGGATATTTTCCTATATAAAAGCTCACTGATTTTTTAAAATATATATATACTATACTGTAATGCAAAATCGCTGAAAATATTTTTGAGAAATATGTGCTATTTAAATAATTTATCTGTTAGTAGTGGAAAAACTAATCAAAATATTGTGCTCTATTGAAGTTGCACTTAGTTGCACTTCGCTTGGGAAGACCAACTATTTGAATAGCATGTGTACTGTTTTCAATTATATTCAAAAAGATAATGCATTTGACAGTGAATAAGCTACTGCCTATAAACAACAAAGTCCCCACTGCCAGCAACATCATGTGAAGTGTAATCTCTGTATGCACAAAGATCTAGAAGTTCAAACTGAATCTCCTCAATACTGTTTGTGAATTAGTACTTCAAAAACTCAAAGGAAGAGAAAGCAATTGTTACATCATTTCATATGAAACCGTCTTATCCATGTCAATATTGTGTAAAACAAACAGAAATAAGTCATCACAGTAGAAGAAAGAAAAAACGTTCCAGAAAACAGTGGATGACTGAAATGCATGCATTTTCATTCAATATGAAATATTTGGGTTTGCCAAGAGTAAAACATGAAATCAGCTCCATCCTTCAGGGCACTTAAAGAGAGCCTTCTGAGCTTAATGAAGTCACAGGGACCTACTGAATTTAAGGAATATCTTTTGATGTGCTTTACAGGTAGTCTTTAGTCAGAGCTATGGTTTTTAACCTAGATGCCATGTTATTATTATGTTTTAAATTTGCAGTACATTTATCAGTGAAGACGGGCCCCAGAATGAATGTTTTCTTTATATTGCAAACTTGCAGGTTCATCGCTGTTTTGATTCTGTCTTCTGTACACAAACATGAGCTTGTTGGTATAGAGCATATGGTTCTTTTGAATGTGTCTGCCATGAGTTGTGACCCTACTCAAAAGTATTTTAGACACCCAAGCAGATAGCCATAGATATTCTGAATATCTGAGATGATATGCTGTTTCTCCATTGAACAAAGATCAGATATAGAAAGCAAGACTGTGAGGAATAAGAGGGGGAGGAAAACGGGACAAATTCACAGTGATTACACTGCAAAGTTTGAATCATTTCACATGAGTTGGATTTTCTAGGAAGCACAGTGTTGTTATGTTTTTTTTTTTCTTCTTCTTTTTTTCCCTAATGAAAAGAGCAAAAATGGCAGTATCTGAGCTTGGAAATTATGAGCATTTGGACACTGTAAGCTGATTTGTGGGTGACAAGTGAGAAGGAGCATGTAAAGACCGATTACAATGAAAAATGGGTGCGTTTGGTACTGTGTTTTCTGGGAGGAAGTCCTTTAGTCTGAGGCAGGATGGATTTCAGCCTGAAGACAATAGTAGCAGTCCGGAGGTTCATGCTGACAGTAGCTGGGGGAATATTACAAAAAAGAATATTATCCAAATTCTGGTAAATACTGATGACTAGATTTGCTGTCCTATGTGTTAATCTTATCTTCACTTGGGAATATTATGGGAAGAAGCTGTAGAGAGAGATTCTTGGGTATTCTTCTTGGAGAAGCTGTTAAATTATTATCTCAGTTTGGAGAGATCAAGCTAAAACTTTAGAAGTTATTTCTGTCTCCTGTTGAATGAGAGTATTTGTGTCTATTCCTCAGTTTTATGTAATTTTCTTATAAGGCAAGTAACAGTGAGTAAGAGAAATTGATTTATTAATCACTTAAAGGTTTGTTACCATTTATCAAATCTTTAGTATTCAATCTGAAAAAATGTATTACTCTGAGAAAATAGCATTTTGAAAGTTTCAAGGTTAACTTTTCAGACATTCAGCTGAGATGATAACAGAGAGCATCATAATGTGAGATTTTTCCTGAATGCCTTCTGTGTGGATGATTGTATTTACTATCCTATGGAAAAATGATGTGATGTTACACACTATTATGTGTCTTTCTATGCCCTGAAGAAACACATAATTTATAGCAAAAATTACAAAAAGATTTCAGAAGCATTCTAGCTAGAGATATTCCTTTTGTATCACATCTAATGTGTTTTCTGTTGTGAATTATTGTAGCACGTCATATTTCCACTTTCCTTTTGGATTTGTGCTTAATATAAATAACGTATAAAGAAAGGCAAGCTGCAAGAGGTGTCTATGCATATAAGCATTTTAAAGACAGAGCAATTCATGGGATTTTTTTTTTTTTTTTTACCATCTTCAAGGTGATTTCCACAAATAATGTTACCTTGATCAGAATAATCCCTAATTTTAAAAGCTGGATTTAAAACAAACAAACAAACAAACAAACAAACAAAAAAGTCTATTTTGTTTAATAGAGGTTTCCTCACATATTTTAGTTTCTTATACTGAGGTACAACTAGAACATAAATATAACTGATAGTGAAGACAGAGAAGTCTTTTGGTATTGATAAGAGAGCTACTTAGGATACGAAACATAAAGTACATTGACTTAAGCATATTAAAAAATGATCTACTGCTTTTATACACAGTAGCACTGAATGAGTAATATCTTAACAAAAGAATATCTGAACCCGAGGGTTCTCCTTCATATTGTAGTTCAGAAGAACGTCAATATTTCTGATGAATACCTTTTACTAGAAAATGTTATTTAGCTTCTGAAGGTTTGGGAACTGATATTTATAGTACAATATTTTTGCTATTGCCTTGTTTTAAGTAAGGTGAAAAGATACCTATATAAAGTACAGCATGCTGAAAATTGCATTATCTTTTCACTCATGCCAGAAAGAAAATTTTGTTTTCCAGTGAACTGTCCTAAATACCACAAAACAATTTATTCCTTACAATCTAATTTTTGAATAGGCTAATAATAACCTCTAAAAAGAATACACAATAATTTTTACTTTGAAGTCATAGTTTTGTCATTATTGTTATATCCATTAGGTATTAAACTCTAAATCACATTTTCTCTGTTGTGACTAGAGGTGAATATGTTGTGTTTTTTTAAGAACTGTATACTCCTGAAAACATATGTGAATATATATTGAACTACTTTGTATTTAAAAATAACCACTCTCTGGATTGTTTCTATGACAATAGATTTTAAACTTAGAGCTGTCAGAATTACGTGTAACTGTATCACTTCTTCTATCTGCCCCCTAATTGCTTTGAAGATGGATTAAGTGTAGACAAAAAACAACCTTGTGAGTGTCTGGAGATGCATGAGTAGTCATGAATCACACGAGTCCTTACATCAGATAATAGCCTCCTCAGAGGGTGCAGTATGCATTCCACAATATCGGCTGGGCCTTCTTCCCATTTTCACTTGAATTTCCCTGTATGTTCAAAGTTGCTGAGCTGGTAGTTTCTCAGTTTAGGGTAGTCAGCTTATAAAGCCATTTGAAGACACCAGAGAAGCAGATGGTTGGACTTCTGTCACAAAAGTTGGGTCAGTAATCCTGGCTGATTGTGCCATCTGGACAGTGGAGTAGGGAGGTTCAAGCAACCATTGATGCTGAATGAGTACTCTGTGCCATTAACAAAAAGTCCCAGTTTTCAAAAGGCTGGAGAACTTACTAGGAAAACCCCCATAGATAAGATAATAAAATAAAAATATTTCAGAAATTGCTGTGATGCTGCTGAGAAGACAGTTTGGACTGGGAAAGGCAGTGCCTACACAGGCGTGGCCACGACTGAGCTGAGGCAAAGCCAGGCCCAGCAGTACTGCTCCCAGGCCAGTGGTCTCTGAAGGCAGGCAGGCAGTGGCCCCAATGGACCTCTCGCACAGCTCTCTCATTGCTGCTCTTAGCCTGGCAGTTTGTGTTCTGTGCTAACCTGGAGTTCCAGGTTTCCTCTCACAGATGCCTGCAGAACTGTATGTGCACTACGCGTCTGCAGTGTTGTTGGCGCAGTATGCTGTCAGATCTCACACTTTCTTTAGGGTGTGCTGCTGCTTTTGGACATGCTGCCACATACCCACTGGTACTACAGTGTGAATTAAGGTCTTTTGGGATACTAAGATTCATGGTATTTCTAGGACACAAGTTTCCTTCTTTTCTCATAGATAAAGAACTACCTGCAATTATTTACAGGTTATTATTTATAATTATTTGCAATTATTTATTTATTTGGGCTACTATAGTGCTGTGCTGTTAACCCACTGTTGATATTGATAGGAAATTTATCTTCAGCACTTACGATATGTCTCATATGTCACTTTCCAAACATTTGAAGAACATCACTGGCCCTTTTACTGCGAAGTACAGACAGAATCCATGAGCTACTTTGCTAAATTATTTTCTTTGGGAATATTGCATGAGCTTGAGACGGTAGGGGCACAGTAACTTCAACTGTACGGGATGATGCAGACTATGTCTGAGTGAGAAGATAAAAATATTAAGCTGTGTTTGAAACAAAAAAAATCCAGACAGAGAATAACTCCCATTGCAGATCTAAGTATGATATGCCTTTTTAAGTAAAGCAGGTTACACATATTTCTGTTAAACCTTTTGGTGATAGTGGTGGTGTTTTTCTTTATTTTTTTTAACCCTGTTAGAGAAAACAATAGTTTGCTTTTGGTTTTATGTAAGTTCCCAAAGGAAGGAAATGCAGTTTCCAAGCCCAGGAAACTTGCATGCAGACTTACCCTTCCATCTGATTGGGATTCAGGAGGTGGGGCATGAATTACAAACAGCAGAAGGTTGACAACAGCAGATACCCAAGAGCCAAGATATTGCTAGCAGTGAATTGCGAGAAGTGCTAGCTATAACCAAGGCTTATGCATCCTTGCCTGCTTGGTAGCTCACTATGGACAGATAGGTTGAAAACTGAAAAAATATTTGCCATTTTCTGCTTCGGCAATCATCAGTGTCAATAATCTAACACTTGATCGTAAAGCTTGTTTCTTTGAGCCTTGAGGAATAAATTAATTTCAATCAGTTATCTGATAATCTTTAAAAGAACAATAAATATAGATATCTGTATGCTATCTTTCACTAGAATTTTAGTCTACTTCAAGGCAGAAAGTGATAGTGTAGCTAATTGTTGCACACCATACTCTGCAATGGAGTTCAGTGTCTGATGGAGCCAGTAAAGTTAATGCAGTTTTCTTGACTGTCTGGGTATATAATGAAGAAAAGCTTCAGATGAGCTCTTTTTGATTTGTCTGTTTTCTTATAACTTTATGCTAAGATTTCTCATTTTGATTTAAAACTTGATTATTCTGCTTATAGCATCTCTATTTGTTTATGCACTTTATGTGTACCTTTCATTTTAGAAAGGTAAAATAAGAAAATAGTGTATTAATAATCTACTTTGAAGAACTCAAACTGTTTAGTAATTTCAGTTGTTAAACAGTTGATAACTGTTTCAGAACAAATAGAATGTGCTTTCATTTCACTGTATCACATGCTTGCATAAAACATCAGCCAATCTAGATTTTCAGGCAGGTGGCCAAAAAAGGGGTTTAGGTACGTGAATTTTATCAGTAGTGGGTGTTTTTATATTCTCTTTATTGCTATGACAACATCTGAAAATGTAATTTTCTGTAAGTCTATCTCTTGGAGGGGAGTTTAATCCTTCCATCCAGTCTTTTGATCTGCTTTGATTGCTGATGAGTTTCTCTTAGTACCAGTAAGGGACTATAGAACTTTCCTCCTGGATGTCATTTATTTATGCTCATAGAGAACTACATGTGTTTCTGTGACATATTAATATTTTTATGAATATTCAGACATCCATCTGCATAGTTGGATGCAGTATCAGCAAATTTCAATTCACAGACCCTCTTTCTTTCCCCTGGACAGAATGATCCTTCATTACCTAACCTTTACCTGCTCTAAAATAAGGATGAAAAGATCATGAATCAAAAAACAGGAATGAAAAAGACTTCAGCATGTCATTTCTTTCCCTTGCCTTTTGCTCTGTTTCTCTTCAGTTAATTCTACAAATGTGTTTCTTCATTGATGTTTCATTAATCTCCCTATGGAGATTCTGTTATCACCTGAGATTATCTATTGCAGTGCTTCTCTACTCTTACTATTTCTACTAGTTTTCCTTACTGTTTAACTTGAATCTTTCCTGTTGCAGTTAAGCTCCTTTGCACCTTTTCTTATACTCCATTTCACATACTGCCAAACCCTGTACTCTGCTCTCTGATGAACAGAGGCTCAAGAGCAGTGTTCTCTTCTGTTTATTTTCTTCTGTGAAGAAGATCTTCCCTGAGAGACAAAGATTTCTCAGAGGCAGGAGCTTACTGTCTGGTTTACTGGTACAGAGGCATAATCCATTTCCTGCTGAAAAAGGAATAGCTATTACTTCATTTTTCCAGTTTTCCAGGTCAAGAGCTTATTGTTTCAGAGGGGGGGGGCCCGCTGTGCCCTCTTAAAAGTTGTTTGGGGAAGTCTCTGCTGAAACTTCTGTCTCTTTCTTGAGGAGCTCCAAGGCAGAAGAAGCTTATCAAACTGCTCTCACTTATCAGACATCTGGCCTTGAGCATAGGGCTACACTTGGTGTTCGCAAGGATGGAAATTGGGTTTTAAAATCCTAATTTCTTCCTTCTTTCATAGAAGAATGACTTAACAGATGTGAATGAAACTCTAGCTTGTCAAAGAGCATATGTATCTGAGTTCAAATTCAAAATGACTTACATCTGCATGTAATGCTTTTGTGGAAAGTGTAGGACATCGTCTGAAGTAATTATAAGGAACTCTATTATGTGACTATCCAATCTTTACTGAGTTGCCCCAATTTAGTTTTGTTCTTTGTGAGTGTAAATATTCATGCTGATCTACCAGAGCTCAAATCACAACTGTAGCTGTGACAATAAGCTTTGATGATGGTGTTGCATGGTGCTAAACAGCTCAAGGCTGATAATGTGAATGGAGTGCTCAAATCCTGAAACTTTTTTTTTTTTTTTTTTTTTAATATGGGTTGGTGCATGACCTCTGGAAGTAGTGTTTCAGGTTATGAAACTATCCTGAGGATGCTTATGTGAATCACAGAATCATAGAATGGCTTGAGTTGGAAGCGACCCCAAGGATCATCAAGCTCTAATCCCCCTGCTGCAGGCAGGGCTATCAACCTCCGTATCTGATACTAGCCTAGGTTGCCCACGGCCCCATCCAACCTTGAACAACTCCAGGGATGGGGCATCCACAGCAAAACTGTGGCATGAAATCCCATTGTGGCTTTACAAACTGTGACCCATTATCTACATTATTCACAGTGCAATAGACAAAACTTCTAATGATATTAGTGATACACAAATATACTAAAAAGAACATAGGGAATTAGAGATTGAATACTGTGGTTATATACTTTCAATTCTATCTAATTTATGCACAATGAATACACACTTTGCATCCTCTATTTATATGTAATCAATACCTATCTTAAACAACAGTCCAATGTGAGGAACTGTAATGCAGAGAAAAAATAAGCTTGAGGAGAGGAAAGCATATTCAAACTTGGATAAGTTTCTCCACTGATGCTCTCTTTATGAGCAATATCTTTGAGAATTGATACAAGTCAAGTGAACAGCATGCCCCAGATACAATTTTTCTAACCACCACCTGTGCAGCTAAGCAAAGCTGGCAGTGACCCTGGCATTGTTATATGGGCAGTATTTTTTTGCAGGATGCATTGTTACTGGGCACAGACAGTGATTTATTCCTAACCTCAGGCATACAAGCTACAGAGGATTGTTTTTTCACCTTCAGAAAACTTCCTGCAGTACCTGACCCAGCTTCTCACTGATGCGCTGTGTAGATGGTGACGCATTACGCCATCTGGACATGGTGCTTGTGTCCGTTTCAGATGGGAGTTCTGACTTAGTAGGAAGGGCTTGTGCTCAGCTTCCTTAGAACAGATTGTGCCTGCTTTCATAGGAATTATAGCAAAATGGAATAACCTTTTTCTTTTCTTTTCTTTTCTTTTCTTTTCTTTTCTTTTCTTTTCTTTTCTTTTCTTTTCTTTTCTTTTCTTTTCTTTTCTTTTCTTTTCTTTTCTTTTCTTTTCTTTTCTTTTCTTTTCTTTCCTTTCCTTTCCTTCCCTTCCCTTTCCTTTCCTTTCCTTTCCTTTCCTTTCCTTTCCTTTCCTTTCCTTTCCTTTCCTTTCCTTTCCTTTCCTTTCCTTTTCCTTTTCCTTTTCCTTTTCCTTTTCCTTTTCCTTTTCCTTTTCCTTTTCCTTTTCCTTTTCCTTTTCCTTTTCCTTTTCCTTTTCCTTTCCTTTCCTTTCCTTTCCTTTCCTTTCCTTTCCTTTCCTTTCCTTTCCTTTCCTTTCCTTTCCTTTCCTTTTCTTTTCTTTTCTTTTCTTTTCTTTTCTTTTCTTTTCTTTTCTTTTCTTTTCTTTTCTTTTCTTTTCTTTTCTTTTCTTTTCTTTTCTTTTCTTTTCTCAGCCTAGAAGGTCAGGCATCCCCATAGCCTAAGTGCAAGTAGCTGGCTGTTGCAGCCCCTGCTGTCAGTCCGCCTACAGGTGGCATCTGACAGGGACAGTGCTCTGTCATGTTTAGATGGATATTGCAATGCCAGTGGAGCAACTTCTGGGAATATCAATCTCTGTTGAAGATGATGATACCAAGGTCTTCCCTCAGTCATAAATTTTTGTGCTTTCTTTCATGCTTCATTTGAAACTCATTCTCTCAAATGTCTCTTGCTAAATTTTGGCTACTGCGTAATCCAGCTGATAGTCATCTTAAGCCAAACTCCAGTGTTAATTTCTTCTTAGCATCACCAGTATTAGCATCCTCTCAGCACAGGCAGCTTTGGAAAATATATTCATGCACTGACAGTGCTCATTGTGTCACCTGCTGTTATCCAGGTTACAGGTTAGGTCATGTTAACATGTAAAGACTATGCAGATTCCCCCATACCATTTCCTAAAAAAATTGGTGCAAAATGGTGTTTTCCTTCACAGAAATAAATCTGGAAAAAAATACATCTCTGCAGAACCAAACAGTAGATAAATGATCTAGTAACAAATATAGGATTAGCAAATTTGGATTGAAGGCATACCGTAAGCATTCCCAGATTTTAATACAGGCTTTTTGGCTAAGGAAAAATGCTTCCTGCAGTGGGTTTTTTTATTAATTATTACCTTCCCATGGCTTCAGAGTATGTCTGTAACTGAATATGTCTCCAGCCTGGTGCATAAGTTAGATTTCATGAGCTTTTGAATTTTGATCTTTTTGAATGCTGAAGGTAATTTGCTCCCCCACAGCTTGTGATTGTAGGCACAAGAAGATGCCCCATAGTTCTTCGTGTTCTATGATGAATGAGAGAGTATAAGAGTCATGAGGCTATAGAACTGGGAGCAGTTTCCTTACTCTCATATTGAACCAGTCCGGCTACTGACTACATCTTTAATAAATCTAAGCAATATAATTTACCGATGAACTATGAATGACTCAGTTACCCTATTCCACTAAATGGATGCTCCCATTTCGGGCTTCAGATTTCACTGTGCTGTCCTGTCAAGCTTAGTGACTGTGTGTATCAACGCAATGCTGAAAGATTTGATGCTTCCTCTTAAGGAGAACTTCAGACAAGAAACAAAAAGTGGAAAAACTACAGCCTACCTAATTAATGATCAGCAAGCAGTGGGTTCTCTCCTGTAATTCCTATAAACTAGAGTGATGTTACAATATTAGGATATAGTTAATAGAGAGACCATCACAAGAAATTAAAAATAAGGAGATATGCAGACATAAAGGGCAGTGTTGAAATTTCTCCTTAGGCTTCCTTCATCGTATCAACTTAATTGAAATTACAAGGGACATTTAGAGCTTTTACTGGACTGTAACTAACTCATCATGGTAATGAACATAATTACCATAGTGGCTGTTGGGTTCTTGTTTTTTTTTTTTTTTTTTTTTTTGATTGTTGTAGGTTTTTGTTTTGTTTTGTTTTGTTTTTTTTGGTATTTTTCTTTAACCTGCAGCAAACTGTGATCATTGAGCTTCGTCTCATGTTATTCATCTGTATTAGTAGCATGTACAGTACTACATCTGCAAGACAGGAGAAAGAAAAATGTGCTTTTTCAAATCCAGATATAGGGACCTTTTAGATATTTAGTATCATTTTTTGCATCATTTCTTAAATTTGCAAGTAGTGTATTATAGTATGAGGCTTTATTTTACTTTATTTTACTTAGAAAAATATTTTTCCTTTCTTCTAAACGTGACCTGATGACACACACAGACTCTCTGCATTCTCAGTTTTCCTATCTTATGTTCTGTTGAGTTTAGATTATGAACACTTTATAGCACAGACTGTCTATATTTCCTTCTATGTTTATACAGTGCTTCATGTACTGGAAATCCAGTCCTAATTAGAGGCATCTCAGGAAGTACCATTCTTGAAGTAACATGTAATTTATGACACACCTTTTTCCCATCTTACAATAATAAGATTTGAAATAAGCAGACTTAATACAACCTGCTTAATAAAGGAAAGATAATTTCATTTTGAAGGATATCTTACCTCACAACTTTGGATTTGAAAAACGAATAATAGATGTAATGTAGGACCTTTTTATTGCCTACCTAATGCCTCTAATGTAAAAATGTAATTGAGCATAAAAATATAAATTCTCATAGCACAAAACATTTCTTATTAGGATAAACCTGCCAGTATTACGATACAAGTAATAACTTCGGATTACAAGAATGTAAGCTAGAAATCTTTATAAGTAATCTCACAGAAGTCCTCTCTTATTGACTAACATTTTAAGAATCAATTGCTTCCGATTTTCATTGGATTGAGAAAATGGTCGATGATTCTAGAATAAAATGTATATAAAATATTGGTATCCGTATTTCTGCTTTTTCAGCACTCTAATTATTTACTCTTAGCACGGTTATTAGAACTGTGATTTATTCTTTTTATTTTTTCCCTTCATAGCATTCATGTGCATTCAAGCACACATGAAATGAAACAGAAAATGGAGCTCAGCCCAATTGCAGGTTTACATCTGAAATGCTATGTTTTTAAACAGAGTGCTCTTTTTTGGTCCCTACACTGCTAGTTTATAATTCAGGATATTAACACTATATATTTAAAATGAAGTATCTGGTGCCATGAACTTTTATTTTTCTAGATGAAACTAGAATGTATTTACTATTTTTTATATACTTTTTTTTTTTTTTTTAAAGATGAACAAGGGGAATAATGTAACAGAAGTTCTATGTAACAACATTCTTATATAAAACAAGAGTAGACACGCTCTGTTAGTTGGCCCATACTTTTGTGTTGCTGTTACCAATGCTTGTTGTGCATTGTTTACAAAGAAAAAATAGAAATTACTTTTTGCAAAATCACGAGAACTCCAGTAGTTATATCATGAAAACTGCAAAGAAATATTTGGAAGTTTTAAATTCTTACTGAAACATTATAATGAATCACTGATTTCATGAAAGTTCAATTTTTAAGCACCTAAAAGTATAGCTTGATTTGATTTCGTCCCTGAGTAAAACGTACGTCATTAGTCAGAAAGTATGTAAGGCAATTAACATCAAAGAATGTTTGCAACGATTTTAATTGGAAAGATTAAATTTGTGTTATGGACGGTTTTTGGATTCTTTGTCATTTTTTTGGTGAGTTTGGTTGTTTGAAAATATTTTAGCATGTATGTATATATGATTAATGTAATCTAAAAGAGAAAAAATACAAATTCAAAACAGTCAGACAATTCTACATTTCCTTTCGACTTAGAATATATATAGATATATACATAGAATATATATAGATTTTGGTGTAAATTCATATGTCTTTTTAATTGAAAGCATATTCTCTAAAGTTCGGTCATGTTGAGCCCTCTCTCTTCTGATATTTTTGACAGCAAATAAGGTTCCTCAAGGCTGTCTCTCAAACGGACTTCATCCTTGTTCTAACTTCCAGCTCTCAACCTATGGAATTCTTGATTTCTCTATAGTCTAATTTTTCAGTTATACTATATAGATCTGTTAGTATCAAAGTAAACATATACAAGCTCTACTCTGAAAGCAATGCTTCCTATTTTATTGTGTTGGCTCATGACATCAGAAGTGGATCTTGGTGGTACGGCAGTAGAGGTTGAACCTTCCCACCCATATTCCGTTATATGTTGCTGCTGTGTGACAGAGGGAAGCAGAGGGGCAGTCTGACACAATGGAATCTGACATGGAAGTACAGATGAAGTGAAGGTGTGGAACTGAAACAATGACACCCACTGACTTTCGTCGACACTTGCTGAATGTTTAGGGAGACCAACCAGTGGATGTGAGCACAGTGAGGCAGTGGGTGGTTCACTTAAGCAGAAGCAATTGCGACAGTGGTCACCTCCTCTGGCACAGATGTTTACAAGCACAGCATGAAGACTCTTGTTCATCACTGGCAAAAATGCATAATGGTGGTGACTGTGTTGAAAAATAGTTTTTTGTAGCTGATAATTTGATCTGTCAAATAGGCGTCATTGTGCTCTTCGTGTCATTTGTATTTTCCATGGAAATAAGTAGGAGGCATTACTTTCAAAGCAACATCTATAGATGCTTGTTAAAAGTGCAATGTCATTTTGCATGTATTGTCTCTTTTAAAGATACAAAGTAGTAGTATTCCATTTTATTAACTGAGATTCCACTACAAGTAATAGAAGTGAATGAAATTATATGCTGATTTTCTTTCTCTGCATAATACAGAGATATTTTAATAGCTCTGTGTATATTCAGAATTGTACATGCATAACACTGGTTTTCCAAGTGTAATTATTACAGTTTTGTACTGAAAACACATGGCACGTTTAATTAAAAAATAATGTTTTAACCTTGCATCAGAAAATATATTGAAAACAACAGCAACATTTCAAAAAAAATCTAAAAACAATAATAATTTTGCCGATGCAAGAAGTTTGAATTTTTCTCTTCTGTAAAAAAAAAAAATAGAAAATTTCTTTCAGTAAATAGAAAAGTGTATCTGTATGTATAGTTTTCAACAAAGTAAAGTGTAGAGCAAATAAATATAAAAACATCCTTTGCTTTTTTTTTTTTTTTTTTTTTTTTTTCTTCTCTGTTTAACCTGGCAGTGGCTGTGAGCAAATAAGAAGTGTACCAATGGAAAATTCTGCAATTCAGTGAAAAAAGAATCATCATCATGTGGTGCGACTCTGAAACAAAGCAGAAATGCATTATGGTACATTATATTTCACATGGCATTTTTCTTCCTCATATATGATAGTTTCTGTGTGACCTTGCCCCGAGGCAGTTACCTCTACTTTTTAATCTCTGAGTTCTCTGACTTTCAGTTATATAGCCATGGCCATTATGTTCCAGTGCAGCTTTTACTGCTAGTCTCAATATATTGAATTCATATATACACAATTAATTAACATGAGGGTCCAATACTTTAATTCCCCATCCAGCAAGTCAGTGCTAGTAGCAGTTTAAATCTAGGAAAGAAAAAATTCTGTTGGTTTGTAGGGAAAGACTTGCAGTAGTTAAGTAATGGGTAATTAAATTGCAGATTTTTCTGGATAGCAATTGTTTCCTACATTTGTGTTTGTTAAGTGTAAAAGACAACTATGAAACAGGTCACTAAAAATGGATGGAGTTCAACTAAAATCCTCCCAAATGTCTGTGTATATGAAAGTGGGTGGTCATTTCCCAGCTGATGGCAGTTATGATGAGAATAAATTTACACTTGTATGGCACAAGCCATTAGTGCTATGAAAATTATATTTAAAATGTTCATTGTTTTCTTTAAAAAAAATTATAGTTGAAAGGGGAACAACCAAACTGAAGACAGAAGAAATTCTGACAGGACAAATATTTATAAAGATGATATTAACAAAGTTTCTCACAGTCTTAACGCATAGAATCGTTCAAATCACAGGATGGTTTGGATGGGAAGGAACCCCTATGTATAATTTAGTTCCAAGCTCCCTTGCCACAGGGTGCATCCTGCACAAAACCTTCCATTAGACCAGGCTGCCCAGGCCTTCTCCAGCCTGGCCTCGAACACCTCCAGGCACGGAGCATCTGTAGCTTCTCTGGGCAGCCTGTGCCAGTACCTCACCACCCTCATAGTGAAGAATTTCTTCTGAATGTCTAATCTAAATCTACCCTCTTTCATTTCAAAACCTTTATTCAATGCCACTGTAAAAATTCTATCCACAGCTTTCTTGTAGGCCCCCTTTACTGGAAGGCAGCCCCAGAGTCTTCCCTTCTACAGGGTGAATAAATCCAGCTTTCGCAGCCTGTCTTCATAGGAGAGGTACTCCAGCTCTCTTCTTGTGCCCTGTTCTGGATCCACTCCAACAGGTCCATGTCCTTGTGCTGGGGCCCCCATAGCTGAATGTAGTACTATGAGGGGGCCCCAAAAGGGCAAATTTGACAATCACTTCCCTCAACCTGCCAGTCAAAGTCTTTTGATGTGGCTCAGGATACAGTTGGCTTTCTTGTGTGCAAGCACACATTGGCAACTCAAGCCGATGAGCTTTTCATCCACCAGTACCCTCAAGTCTGTCTCTGTAGGCCCGCTCTCAGTCCATTTCCTCCAGTCTATACAGAAGTTTGGGATTGCCCTGACTTAGGTTTAGGACCTTGCACTTGACTTCATGCAGTTCATGCATCTGGGCGGACATATGGACACTCCTGAGGGGACCCACTTGTCGCTGATTTCCACCTGGATGCTGAGTTGATGACAACAAATATGCAGCCATCCCAAATTAGCAGGTAATTCCTTATTAGGTAAATAGTGCCAAATAGTCAAGTCTCTCTAACTTAGAGGCATCATTGTCCGCATCCTTCTCCAATGAAAATTACCTGTCCAAAACCAGTTAAGATTTGCCCTACATTTTTCTACCAGTGTGGCATTGAGTGTCTACATTCTAAACTGAAAATAGTTTGATAAGTAGTTGGAATTTAAGAGCAATTTAGATTAAACATTTTAATGCTCATTTGTGCAATGCCTCTGGTATTTTTACAGTATAAAAAGATTTTCTTGGCTTCAAACCATTGGATCAGGGTGATTTTGACATCCTTAATCTCTCTTTAAGAGCATTAGATTTTTTTTTACCTAAAAATCTGTGCAGTAAAAGGTAGAAAGAAGTAATTTTCTAGAAATAGTGCTTGTAAAAAGTTATGTCAGCAAACACGAGGGTTAAAAGAAATGATTGAATTTTAAGCTAACGGTGCCAAAGATAGTACAGAAATACAGAGTTTGCAAGGTTTAAGCACATGATTTTAAATAAAATGCATAGCCTTGTGCTAACTGTTGTACATGCCTGCATAAGTGCAAGGAACTCAGTCCCTAGCAAGAATCCTCATTTCAGGGAAAAGCAATACTAGGAGAGGAAACAGTCTTTGGAAGTCAGCAGCATCTTAGCTCACAATTAAAAATGATCCACTCAGCAGTATTGCCTGTTCCTGGTGCAAGAACAGTGCTACCAGTGTGAAAATTGCTCTTCATATCTGTGGTGCTTTACACCAGTGACTTATATATTAGTGAGTTAGTTATTAGTGTCTATGCCATTGAATAATAAATGAATGATGATTTGGCAGTTAAAGGTGCTCTCAGTTCTACCATAAAACTACTGTAAGGACTCAGAAGCACACGAGTAGAGATTATGAGAGATAAAATCCCAATTCACAACGCCTTTAAACACTGACATTGTTGAGGGGAAACAATACTACATGGCCATAGTAGATCAGTTCTATAATGTGATCTAGACTTCACATTAAAAGTCTCACCTGACCAGGATCTTTTTAAACAAAAAGTAATTCAAAATCAGGTCTAAACGAAGCAAATGATATAGCACTTATACAGGGTGGTATTTTAAAAACAGTAAAGGGACCTAGCATCATAAAAGATGTTATTCAATTGGATGAGCTTCAGTGTGATGTGGTGGTAAATAAAGGAAATGTAATTCCTATATACAAGCAGAAGCTCACCAGCCGTAATTGCATTTATTTATGACAGTATTGATTATTACGAGGCTTTGTCCATTCCTGATGTTCATCTTTTGAGAAAAGTAATGATAATCTGGAAAAAACTGTAAGATCTGGTAAATCTGTCCTATAGTGGTAGACTAAAGCAGCAAATCATGTTATTTTGTCAGAAATATAATTGCAGTATTGCTTGATCATAGATTTTATTAATATAGGAAGAAGTTACTTTACTATATAGTATTTTTGAATCTAAAAGGTATACAAGATGGAATGCTTTGAGTCTTAGGCTAGACAGATTCAAACTAGACAACTTCATTAAAATGAAGGTATTTATTTTTACGACAAGGTTAACAAGCTAATAGAGCAGCTTATGTAAAAGTCTGATGAATTCTCAACTGCATAGAAACTGGCTCCTTTTTATAATGTCTGTTATAGCTCAATGTTAAATTATCAGGAGTGTATAGAAATGATTTGGTAACATTGTCTTATGTTACACAAAAGAAAGCAAATTACTAATAACACACAAATAATAGCTCCATACCTGAAATCTGTAAGTAAAATACTGACAGTGCAGAACACAGTGAGGCCAGGATTTTACCTATGAATCACTGAGAAAAAAATTCTGTGATAACCCTATGGGAAAATTAGACACTCTCCAAGGGTTTGTTGGTCCTGCAACTGAAGATGCTACATGGATATACCACAGAATCACAGAATGGACAGGGTTGGAAGGGACCTCAAGGATCATGAATCTCCAACCCCCCTGCCACACGCAGGGCCACCGACCTCCCTGTTTAATACTAGACCAGGCTGCCCAGGGCCCTCTCCAATCTGGCCTGGAACACCTCTAGGGATGGGGCATCCACGACCTCTCTGGGCAGCCTGTTCCAGCACCTCACCACTCTCTCTGTAAAGAACTTTCCCCTGACATCCAACCTAAATCTTCCCTCCCTCAACTTAAAACCATTTCCCCTTGTCCTGCTGTCACTCACCCTTTCAAAGAGTTGATTCCCCTCCTATTTGTAGGCTCCCTTTAGGTACTGAAAGGCTGCAATGAGGTCACCCCGCAGCCTTCTTTTCTCCAGGCTGAACAAGCCCAGCTCCCTCAGCCTGTCTTCGTAGGGGAGGTGCTCCAGTCCCCTGATCATCTTTGTGGCTCTCTTCTGGACCCTCTCCAACAGCTCCCTGTCTTTCTTGTACTGGGGGCTCCAGACCTGGACGCAGTACTCCAGATGAGGCCTCACAAGAGCAGAGTAGAGGGGGACAATCACCTCCCTATCCCTGCTGGCCACCCCTCTTCTGATGGAAGATATATACCAATACATGAAGCATCCAAAGTAATACTGAATAGTTTGTTGGATAAATTATAGGATCATTTTGCCTTTCTGTGATTAATTGTTGCATAAATTTATGCTATACCTGCAGAATAAGACACCAGTTTATAGCAGAATCTTGTTTATTTTATCTTGTTTAAATGTTTTTTGTCATGCAGCTCTTCTTTAATCTTGTGTTTTACTGATGATGCCTCCCAACTTTGAAAAGTAAAAATTAACAGGTTTAATTATCTATTAAGCCAAAAGTCGAAGAATCAAACAGTTATTAATCCCAGAGTCAATTCTTATGGAACTCTAAAAGTAAAATTATTCTAGCATAGCTCATTGTTTTCTCCCCTCTAATTTTTAATGTCTTACATTAGAGAGAGTAATACAAGTTTTGAACTTTTCCTTGCCATGTGTCAGCTTCATTAAACTTTAGAACAATTAAATCTTCATTTTCCAGTCTTAAAGGAAAACAACCAACAATAACAACAACAAAGAGTTTTCATAGAAAGAGACATATTTAGCTTAGCACAGAGCTTTACAACTTTGTAAACTTATATAGCCTTTTATCTCATTTTTCGTTTAAGAGTTTAATTATACATCTCTTCAACATTTCTTTTGTAGCCTTTCAGCTATTAAGGTAAAATTAATGAGCCTGTAATTATCAAATCTCCTTTCTTTCCGTTATGTGCTGTTTTCCAATTTTTGTTAGGTTTCTTAGCAATACTTGCTCTTAGGTTTATATTTCGATGTTCTAGTTTTCCAGAGAATGGAAATGGTCCAGTCATACTGGGATACTAATTTTTTATATAGAGTTTCAAGCCGATACATTTTTATTCTTCATACTTATTCCCATTATACTTCTGCATTTGCTTGCATGTCTTCAGTAAGTATTTTTACTGATGCATCAGATAATATAATCTAGAAGACCAAAAGAAATCTTGTCAGTTGTAATGAGTATTGATAAATACTCATCTGGGATATAGACAAACTTCTGATCATTCTTTTCCAAGAAAGGTTAATGGAAAATAATTCAAGAAATAAAAACATGTTTAGCATTTCTGGGCTGCTAACTCTAAGGAAAAGATTGAGGCAGATTCTGTTCAGCTTTCATGTAATTTTGGGAAGTTTCAAACACCTGAAATAAGATGTATAATTAAGATGCCTGCAGAAGTGCTTGCTGTCTGTCCTCTCATTCCTCATTACTATCAACATACATCCAGTCTTTACAGACAGTACAGTAGCAAGGGGTGAGAGGTGAAAACAGAAGATAGTGACTTTTACCCCAAACACGGGCAGTTAGGATGTGATTCTGTTTCCTACACACAGGCATGTTGTGCTATTGAAGATCCTCTCCTGTTTTTTGCCTAGCCTCCAGGAGCCATCACAAAAGTGAATGGTCTCCCATACATTTTGTGTTCCATCTGTAAGTCCCATGTGCATGTTATATCTGTTGTAGTGCATATCAAAAAACACAGGGATCCTACTGATCAGGCAGCTAAATTCTGTCCAGCCCTCTCTGGGCGCCGCTGACTTCTACTGGGAATGTCTCTGGGTGGATATCTGGCAGAACAGCAGAATTCTAGAACCCTACATTCACACATCTTAATATCAAACTACCTCCTGCCCTGATTCTGATTAGGCTATAGGACTAATCAGGAGAACGAAGAGATCTTCCTACAGAAGGCATTTGAAATACGTCCTTACAGTTCTTTGGAAAATGTTACAGAGATTTGTGAATTAGTTCTGACATTAAAAGCTGTCATTTCAGCAGAGTCCTGTGACATAGCACAATAGTTCTAGCAAAGATTCATTGGCATGGATCCAAGGTCCCACTACTGTAGGTATACTGTTTTCAGATCATAGTTAAAATCTCCACACATTTTTGTGATATCTGATGTTTTGAGATATCTGAATATTGTATAGTCAAGGTTGAGAGTTTTTCTGCAATTCTATTGAGTGCCAGAAGACAGAGATTCTATAGCAGGCTGTTTTTTCTTTTCAGTCTAGTGAAAGTGTAGAATGTGATGGCTTACTAAATATATCAGAGATATAAATATGAGGAAAGAGAAGTTATTTAAGGTAATATATGAGGAGCAATACATGACAGATGTATTTCTGTCTCTGCCAGATATTACTAGTCGCTCAGATTTCATAACCTATGATAGCCCACAGATCTATCCTAGTTGTGTCACTGATCATTCATAAGTGTAGGGATCTTTCATACAGTCTGGATGATCTGCAAAAATACATTTTTATGAAGTGATATTAAGAGATGTCTGTCTCTAGCCTGGCTGCAGACTACAGACTTTATGACATGGGCATCTCCGTTCTTCAGAATCTCCAAAAGTAATATATAGGTATTGATGTCAACTGCACATTGGCATGGCAGGTTAGGGCAGTTCTTAAGCTGCCCTAGCTATTGTTGAGAACTGAATGTCTACTGTAGATATAACATATTAACCTGTCTACAAAGCAAATTAATGGAAAGTCAAAGTTAAATGTTTTGTTATGTTTGAAGTGAGTGTGAAAGGGAAGATCAAGCTAATATTTTTGGCATGCTTTTTTTCAGCAGCTATATTCTTTATGTATTAGACACATTAATTAATTCTCACTACTTTTGTTTTCCCAATAATTGATTAATTCCATATGTACATATTGACATAAGTGTTTCACGCTATTACTGATTATCTACATTATTGATTCATATCAGTTTATTTTTCTCCATTATTTACTTCATACAGTACTTGATTCTTCATATAATTGCTTCTCAGCTTAATTGAATCTTTGCACTACTGAGCTATTCCACATTAATTGCTTTCAAGTAATTTATTACTTGTCAATGTGACCAGTTATGTCTCACCTGTCATTCTTTTCAGTCCACTTTGTATTTATTCTTTCCTCCTTCATCTGAAAACTGTCTTTTTGTCCTCCTCTTTCTGTGGTTCCCATTAATTCTGTATGTACGTCCTCCTCTTTACAGTATCTCCATCTCTTTCCCACTTGATTGCTTATCTCCTTGAACATGTGCTTGATTTTGTATCTTGCCACTCCAGCTGTTGCTTTCAGTCTGTTATTAGCTCTTTCCAGATCACTGATCTTAGTATAATGGTAAAAAAAGGAATTGTCTTGGTTATTTCTCAGGGTTTCAAAATTATTCTCCTTAACCTGCATCTGCTTTTGATTTTGTTGATTGTATTAACCTGGTGAAAAGTGTTATCCTGCATTAACTTTAAGACATTTGTGACCACTTCTTTGCTAGGTTGCTGCGTGTTCCTATTTCCATCTATTGCTCATACAGAGTTCCCTCATTACCTCTTTCATTCATTTAAAAGTAGCCAAAATCAAAACTCTTCCAAGTGATAAGATACAAGGCTGGTGTTAAAAACATCAGCACTGATTATAATGGATCAGACGGTGGTCATTCTATGCCAGAATCTTATTTCCAGCGGTAGCTTGAAGTAAATAATAAGGAAAAGAATATAAGAGCAGTGCAGAGCAATGTTTTTGCTGCAGTATGGGATTGCCCTGGCTTATCACAGCAAGTTTATAGACTTGTAGGAGATGAAGGGTAGCCACATTGCTGATATTCCATGATGAATGTTTCCTTGGCCAATTGCCTTTGGAATTTTTTTATAATACAGTTACTCTTATACCCAGAATTCCAACTTGCTTATATGAAAGAAATATTTTCTTTTAATATGGTTTGATCTTTTTTTTTTTTTTTTTTCCCTTTCCTCATTTTTATGCTGTGATACATATCAAGCTTACTTTCTTTCATTGTTTCTCTATTAAGGAGTGCTGTGAAAAGTTTTGTTTATCCAGAAGTATGTTTTTGACTAGATTATTCTTCCTCATTGTTATCCTTCTGTCAGAAAAGTATATTCTTGTCATTCTTCCTCCTTCCTAAGCTGTTTAGACTCATTTATTGTAACAGGAGACTATTATCCTGTTCCCTCATTTTCTGCCACCAATAGAAATTAAGGAACCAACTTGACCTGAGCCTGACTTAAGTTTTGACTTTAATCTGGTTGTTGACAAGCCTGCAATTATATATTCAAGTTTCTTCAGAAGTCTGGATGAGTGTTGTCAATTATGGTTATGTCTTAGTTAACATTTCTGACTATCTAAAGTATGATTAAAGTTTTTGTGGGAGCTTGTATGCATTTACTCCGACCTTGTAATCCAGTCTTTAAACACTCCTCTGATGATACTGCTTCATTCTTTTAGCTCCTCTGCAAACTTTCTTTAAAAATAACTTCTATATCTTCATTTTCCTATGGTCTTCAGGTTTTTTTATGTTTAGTATTTCATAGTAAAAGGTTCTGGTTTGTGGGGTTTTGTTCCTGTTGTTGCTGTTTATTTGTTTTAGTGCATTACTATCAGAGTTTACATTTTGAACCAGGAGGAGTCCTGTGCAGTCATGATTACTCATGGTCACTAACGATATCTAAAAATTTAGGCTTTACAGTCTTCCCTGATACGATACTGTGTTGTTCAATAGAGAATTCTCCCATTAATGTCTGTTTTCTGTTCTTGCGTACCGATGAGCGTTGTTGCAAATTCAGTTACCATTGCTTTGTTAGATGACCAATCAAGTAGGCCTCAAATTATATTCTCTCTTTCTTAGCCAAATTGTGTTGTGCATGTGCATTCAATTAACTTTATTAGTCTTCAGAAATTCCTGAGCATTCAGTAATGATTCTTCACAGGTGCTTTTTGCAGTCATTTAATATAACTCATTTTGGGATATTACAAGATGCCTGCTGACTGCCTTCTTTCAACTGTGCCATACTTGCGTATTCAGTTAATACTATCATTTAGAGCCAAGTAGTCCATTTTAGTTCTTTATCTTGGTACCTGAACAGAAACACACTTACATTTGATCTTGGTCTGCTCAGCTGCTCTGCTTGATTTAACCCATCTTGGATCAATAAATACATTTACATATCTATTAATTTGAAATGCTTTAGATTAAAGTTGGCCTTTTATAAAAAACATTGTTCTTCTAATATTTATTTTAAGATGGAAGAATGAGTAATGAGTACAGAAAGACAGAGCAGTACAGCTGAGGAATATACTTTAGTTGTGCATTGGGATGCTTTGCTTTTCCCAGTTAAAATTTTTCAAATTTTTCTTCAGCAAACACCATAAAATAAATCCTCAAAGGATTTAATAAATTTACCAAATGATGGAACTATCTGTAGGCAATTAAAACAAAGAAATAAATATTTCAGCTAGCATTGAATTTTAGGTACATATAAATGAAGTCTAAAACTAAACAAATAAAAAAGTAATTTAAAACGTTATGATTTATGCACTGAAAGTCTTTGAGTTAAGCATTGAATTCTTTGAAAAAACATGCCAGAGAAAATCTGTATTTCCAAATTGAGTTGGTTTGATGTATTTAACATCAATGTCGGAGAAGCCCTGTAGCCCACTTTTTGAAAAAGACAATGTCCATTTTATATACTGGGGTTGAATTCCTTTGCTCTGTTCTCCAGAGGCCAGTTTTGCACTCATAAGAAGTCAAGCTGATATAGCACAGTAACTCTGAGGCTAAACAAGGTACTCACTTTCGAAGTAGCATCATCCTGAAAGTAACAGTTCAGGTTCATGGCTGAGCATGTGACAAACTTTAATTTAAAAAGTCATCTGATTTTATCACATTGTCTCCATAAACACATATGTAGGATTTTTTCTTCTTTGTACAGATAATGATGGTCTAGTGACTGAAGCTGAAGTGAATTGGGACCCAGAAGTTGTGTGTTCAAACGCAGGGTTTCCAAAGGACCATTTATAACTCATTGACTTTGTTCCGTGCCTCAGTTCTTTTTCTGTAACATCGAGCTGGCATTTATACTGTGAGAAAAATCATTATGGTTTGGGACATGCATACATTTGGTGTGAATAAAGATTACTGATATCTAAGGACTATGTTTAAAACAAAGGCTATGCTGGAATGAACAAATCGAAGAAGGTTATTATAAGGAAAAATATAACCATGCACATTTTTGTTGTTGTTTGAATACCATCTAGTTCATTCCATCTTTTGTTAAACATTTATGTTAAGATCATTTCATGAACATCATATAATGAGAAAATCACTTGGAATTTCAGCATATCTTCCAATTATTTATTTACATGGTGATAAATGAGGCTAATTAGAGGATTATGTATATACTGAATGATAATTTATAAATATATTGTACATTTTGGTGAATTATAAGAAAGTAGTATCAAATTCATTTTGAACATTTTGTTTATTAAAATTAGCTTTTAGATTGAGGACAGTATCACTCTAGGTAGACTGGAGAGTTTATATGAAGTCGATCCCAGCCCGTATCAGTTAGCATGTACATACACTGCATTCAGTGAAGTGCCATGAACCTTTGCACTGTGGTTTATTCATTGAGGTATTAAAATGTACAAGAATATGTTGTTGAAGATAATTGCTGGAATGTGTCACATGATCAGAGGATGCTTTGGCTACTAATTCCTATCTTCCAAATATCCCTTTCGTGTATGGAGGGAGTAAAAGATATTTCTGGTCAAGTGTAACAAGTTAATTGTCATTAATCAGATGGCAAAGCAGGTATATGGTATTTCAGGACATGTTAGCAAGGGCAGGATTCATCTAAAACCAGTTTTTTCAAATTGGAAAAAATTAAGTTACACTGAAAATCATTATTTGACTACGAATGTAGCCTAGGTGAAAAGTGCTTTTGTGAAAGTAAAAGTTTAAATGCATCAAACACTCTGATGAACAACAGTTTAAAGTTTTGTATGGCTAAAGCTAACTACATAGAACCTCATCAACTGTCCTTGTATCCAATAACATTTCCACCATATATACAATTTGCTGTAATGTGCACCTATTTATTTTAAGTAAGTGATGGAAGGTCATAAAAATAAGGTCATATTTGTCAAGTTAAAGTTCAGCGTAACTCTGAAGAATGATGTTTTTGTCAAACCTGAGGAAAAGCTTTTGTGTATGAAAGCTTGTCCTTACCTATCTTTAAAAGTCTAAAGGCATCCCATCTCCCTCAAACTGTGTCAGTATTGTATCTTTAGACTTTCTGTTCAACAGGATTTTTGTCTAGGTTCCTTCTGTAGCAAGGGGAACTGATGCTGTGCAGTTACTAAGCTCTCTGTTGATCTGAGGGAAAATCTAGAAAAATAATTTAACTTAGATGTTTCACTTTTGGATAGGTACAGTTAAGTAAGAAATACAGTTTCAAAGTACTGTTTATTTAGTACTTAGTATTTAGTACACTATTTAGTACTTTAGTACTTGGGATAGTCAACAATTTTGCAAATGCATGTTATTTACATAATACTTCTCAGAGAAGTATGCACAATATTTTCAAGATATGTTTGTGAATAGTGTTAATTAAAAAGGCAATTTATCTTTTAATTGACCCTAAGATTGATTATTATCTCATCCACTGTTTTTTCTTTGTTCAGAGATTGTGGCTGAAGAGAATTCTGGGAATATCTCTTGAGTCAATGTAGACGTGGCGTTAGATGTCCATGCTGTTGTCTAAGGGGCTAAATCATGTTTTCCCCACATTAAATGTGTATATTTATATTACTCTGAATATCAAAGAAATTTTGATTTGCTTATGTTGTGAATATTTTTGGAAGCAATACTCACTATTTTTCTCTGAGTTATCTCAGTGATCATTGTGAATCAAAACTCATACCTCTGGAAAAGTTTCATCTTGAGTTATAGCTCCCAACATGCAGATCTATGTACTTGAACTACTGGTTAATGATACTTGTGACTACAGTCAGGCTCTTTAATGTTATGATTCAGATGAAATTCAACAATTGGCTTTATTTGGGTTTTATTTTTACTTCTTCACGAGGCATACTTTGTCCTGCTTCGAACCATGGTAATTAAATTCTACATAAATTAATCTATATAAATTACTTGAAAAACTACTTATTGTCCTTATTTAATGTAAAGATCATGCAGTCTATTTTAAAAGTTGGATATGTTTTATCTTCTATTGAGAAAAGAGAGAAACGAGAAGGATTGCATTAGCTCATGCCCCTCTATCTGGATCTGGTTTCAGAAGGGGTAACTTGCTTTTGAGGTTCTAACTTTGCCTTACTTTTGGAATGGCAGTTAGGCACACTCCCTAGACTCTGCAGATAATGAAAAGGGAAGCCTGAAAATGTACATTTATGCAGATTGCCTAAGGAAAAATACGTAATGATTGCTATCACCCTGTTATTAGAGAGAATGATCATTCTGACAGACAGGATTGTTACCCCAACATTTCTGTTAACATAAGGATTGATTTTGCCCTTAGGCATGATTTTGAGGTCTCAGTGGTACTGTGGAAGCTTTTCATTTTCCTTGTACATAACTGTTTTGCTTCTTTCATCCTTCGCATTACTAAATATGTTTCACAGAATCACAGAATGGACAGGGTTGGAAGGGACCTCAAGGATCATGGATCTCCAACCCCCCTGCCACACACAGGGCCACCAACCATCCCACCTAATGCTACACAAGGCTGCCCAGGGCCCCATCCAATCTGGCCTTGAACACCTACAGGGATGGGGCATCCACAACCTCTCTGGGCAGCCTGTTCCAGTACCTCACCACTCTCTCTGTAAAGAACTTCCCCCTGACGTCCAACCTAAATCTCCTTTCCCTCAGCTTAAAACCATTTCCCCTTGTCCTGCTGTCACTCACCCTTTCAAAGAGTTGATTCCCCTCCTGTTTGTAGGCTTCCTTTAGGTACTGAAAGGCTGCAATGAGGTCACCCCGCAGCCTTCTTTTCTCCAGGCTGAACAAGCCCAGCTCCCTCAGCCTGTCCTCATAGGGAAGGTGCTCCAGTCCCCTGATCATCTTCATGGCCCTCCTTTGGACCCTCTCCAACAGCTCCCTGTCTTTCTTGTGCTGGGGGCTCCAGACTTGGACACAGTACTCCAGATGGGGCCTCACAAGAGCAGAATAGAGGGGGACAATCACCTCCCTGTCCCTGCTGCCCACCCCTCTTTTGATGGAGCCCAGGATCCCATTTGCCTTCCGAGCCGCAAGGGCACACTGCTGGCTCATGTTAAGTTTTTCATCTATCAAGACCCCCAGGTCCTTCTCCATAGGGCTGCTCTCAAGGACCTCTCCTTCCAGTCTGTAGGGATGCCTGGGATTCCTCCGGCCCAAGTGCAAAACTCTGCACTTTGCCGTGTTGAACCTCATCAGGTTCACCCAGGCCCACCCTTCTAGCCTCTCGAGGTCCCTCTGAATGGCATCCCGTCCTTCAGCCGTGTCAACCACACCACTCAGCTTGGTGTCGTCAGCAAACTTGCTGAGGGTGCACTCAATGCCATCATCAATGTCATTGATAAAGATGTTAAAGAGCACCGGTCCCAAGACAGACCCCTGGGGGACACCGCTCGTTACCAGCCTCCAAAAACATAGAAATTAAAACTGAAAAGATGCTGCAAGAAACTGTATTTCTTTGGATCTACCTCAACTGACATTATCTTTGTGGTCCTCCTCTGGGCTCTCTCCAGAAATTCCCTGTCTTTCTTGAACTGAGGAGCTCAGAACTGTACACAGTTATGGCCTCACCAGGGCAGAATAGAGGATGGGGATCACCTTCCTCAACCTGCTGGCCACGTTCTTTTTAATGCACTCCAGGATACCACTGGCCTTTTGGCCACAAGGGCACACTGCTGGTTCATGGTCAACCTATTGTCCACTGGGACACCCAGGTCTTTCTCTGCAGAGCTCCTTTCCAGCAGCTTATCTCCTAACTCATATAGATGCATGTAGATATTCCTCCCCAGGTGTAGGATTCTGCATTTGCCCTTGCTGAACCTCATCATCCCACCTCTCCAGTCTGTCCAGTTCTCACTGAAAGGCAGCACAGCCTTTTGGTGTGTCAGCCACTTCTCTCAGCTTCAGATCATAAGGAAATCTGCCTAGTGTGTGCTCTATCCCTTCATCCAGATCATTAATGAAAATGTTGAACAAGACTAGGCCCAGTATCAGCCCCTGGGGAACATTGCTAGGTACCAAGCCTCCAACTAGACTGTGTGCTGGTGATCACAACCCTCTGTGCTTTGCCAGTCAGACAGTTCTCAATCCACCTCACTGTCCACTCATCTATCCCACACTTACTAAGCTTACCTACAAGGGTGTTATGGGAGAGGGCATCAAAATATTTTTACATCATTGTAGGTTTATTATTAGTGTGATTACATGTATTTTTAGTTGGAGAAGATTCTAGAACAGGATTATTTGAGTACTTGGCTTGTACTTCATTATGTCATAAAGCTTCAATTTTATTTTCCTACGATACGTATTTGTCCTTAGATAATCAGATAGCTTGGAATGATTTGGTGTGATAACTGAAGAAAACATCTGTAATCCCTTCTGATAATCTAAGTTATTTAAAGTTAATTTGATATTTCTGATGATAGTCAACTACATAAATTCCTAGCACAAAACATATCTATTTTTGAAGAATTCTGTGGTAGCTTATTATGCAGAGTAGGGGTTTTGTGTTTTCTTTAAAGAAGCTGGATATTAGTGCCAAAGGTCAGCAGATAATGAGATAACTTACTCCACAACTCATAGGGACAATTAGAAATATTAATTTTTCAGGTGTCCAATATACTGTGTATGCAGATGAAATTAACAAATAGATAGCTGCATGTCACTTCCCCAGACTTAGTTTGGTATTGCTATGATTTATTTCTGCAAACAACAGTTGCCTGGAAACGCCACAGTTACTCCCTCGGTTGTGACAAGGATTGAGAGCTGGCTGATCATTCGCCTGCTTGAATAAGCCTGTTTTGTCACAAAATGCATGCTTCCATTATCTAGAAACAAAATGTAGGACAGTAAAATTTTTTCAAGCAAGAAATTAAAATTTACCTCTTTCTGATCAGGATTCCCGATAAGTCATCATTTTAATGTATGCTTTGCCTTAGGAGAAAAAACTGACAGGACTTCAACTTACTCAGTTATGATGTCTTGAATAAAGCAATGCTACTTGGAGAACAAGACCTGTTCTAATTACAGCCACAGTTAACTTGATCAATTCTGACGCTGATAATAATTCACTGAAAGTGACTCATCCTAGCATCACTTATTCAGTGACAAGACAAGAGAATGAAATAAGTCTCCTGATACAACTAAGAAACCAAAGGTTGCATTTCAATATTGAGCTTGTTTTCACTTCTGTTCTATGTAGTTTATGAACTTCTGACTTTGTTATTTACCATGTGTGGTATATTGATGAGTAAAGCTTTTTTTTTTAATTCATAGCACTGGAAAAGCAAGTAAGGCTAGAAACAAGCATTTCTTATATCTTATTTGCTGTGTTAGAAAACAATTCTTTAGATACAATTTATCATTTGTCTTTCCCAGGAAGGAAGACTTCTAGACCTCAACTTTACTCAGTATGGGGAAATAAATGAGCATTTTCCTTCAAGCACAGAAAACTGTTCCATGTTTGAATCCTGACCAGATTCTTTTTGATATGCCAGAAATTAAAGGTTTAATATTTAATACCAAATTCATTTATTTAAAGCTTTAAGACATTACATGGGTTTTTGTGTTAGCAGAGCAATAAAACAATGCACTTAAATAACAATACGTGGGGAAGTTACACTTTGCAGAGTATGGTATTCTTAATATTTCAGCTGCATCACAACGTGATCGTGATTCTCAGTATCTATTGGTATAATACACTCACTGTCATGACACTCGGCATCCCCCAGTAACCAGGAAGAAATACGTGCACTGAGAGTCAGCTGAAGACCACTGCTACCTTTGAAGCACTGTTCATTTACTGTATCATTTTTTTTTGTTCTGTGTTTGATTGTGGTGCATGTCTACCCCTACCCATACTGATATGGCACCTGGCTTAATCGAAAAACCATTTGATTCACTGAATTGGTGCACCTGGCTTACCCACTGAGCTGATATAGCAATTCATATAGGCCAGATACCACCCTCTGGTCCTCTGTTTTGAGCTAAGTTTGGCCTTCTTTGAGTAGTCATTAGTCACTCCCAACATCCTTCCCTGAGCTTCAGGAGCACATTATCCTTAGCCACCTCCCCTGAGTGTTCATCCATCATAGGTATTCACTGATTCATCACAGTTGCTTTAAAGTTAATATCTATCTATCGTTACCATTTCATAAAAGTCTTTGCAGGAAATCTTTCCTTCAACAAATCAAGCTGTAATCTTAGAGCAGTCAGTGAGTGCACACATGAACACAACAGGGTGTAACTGCAATGGATTGCAGTGATTGTTCACTACCTTACAAACTACCCAGAGAAGCTGGTCCTAATTACGAGGGTGATTCAGTTTGAACACTGATGTGAGACGCATTGCAAGTTGGACTAAAAGTATATGGTGAATTCTTCTGAGTAAATATTATACTCAAGGATTATGTATAATAACATATATATATATAATATTATACACAATGTTATATAAAACAGATAAATAACATAATAATTGAATACAAAACCACACAGCTGTCATTCCGAAGCCATTCTGGAATTCACATTTGTCTGCCAAAGTGTTTTGTCAGAAGGTTTTACTTCATGATTCATGAAATGGGCAAGGAAGTTCTCATCTTCCTTTTATCTAAAAGCACACGGAATGTAAGATACAGAATTATCTTTCACACTGAGGAATTAAATACAGAAGTATATTTTGACTAAAAACATCTGTGTGAAGTAATGTTTCCATCTTAATTTCATCATACTTTTGCTTGATAGTATGGAAATACCATTTCAGACTTTTTTGTAATAGCATGCTTGCATATTTTTTGGAGTATAATTTGGAAAAGTTTTTTTTTTTTTTTTTAATATTCCAAGTAAATAATAGAAGCATACAGACAACATTTGAACGTGAATGTTCAATGATTGCCAATATTCACCAGTAAGATAAAATGTATCCCTTCCAGACTACTCAACAGAATGATGATGAATAGATAGTCTTAACATAAGTCTATATCTTATATCTTATCTATCTATCTATATTTTATCTTACCTATATCTAAGTCTATATTTTCTCATATCCTTGAGTAATATCCTACCTCATTGACAAGCAGGCTACTTCCTCTTTTTCTTTTTCTTTTTTTTTTTTAATAGTACCTAAATCTTTGATTTTACTTACATTCCTTTGCTTTCGTAAGTAGCAACAGGATTACATTACAATTGTATTACATTTCTTATGTAACACAAGGTTGTATGTCTGTATCATATCTGTTCAGGAAATGTATTCTCCAATCTGAGAAGAAAAAAACAAAATAATACAATTACAGGTGGAAGGAATTAATCCTGAATTGGGATGAAGAGCCAATTTTTGAGTTCTTTTTTTAAATTTTGAAAGTCAAATTTACTTTGAAAGAAGAAAAGAAAGTTATTGGGGAAAAAAAAAAAAGAAAAGAGAATGTTACATATAGAGTTCCTGAAATAGAATTCTTAATGCATGGAAATTTTCTAAAATATGGGGAAATCAATCAGTTTATCAAAGTGCCAATTCATCTGACAGTCCCATAATATGCTTTCACTTGTTATATTAAATATTATTCTAATACTTGGATCAAGTATTTACTCTATTCCATCGGATATTCATGAGTGAATCTGTAATATTCTAGTTCTTCATCAAGTACCCATTGATATGCACTTAAAAAAATATTTTTTTTTATCAAAACCATAGACTAATACCATATATTTTAATATGCTGAAAATCTCATAAATCCACATGAACATCTCACAGGCTTGAGAAAAGAAAAATACAAGAAAATTATATTAAAAGTTCCTATAAGTGGTTATTTTGAGTATCTTAATGAACTAACAATGCTTTCTGAAAAAAAGTTATGATTTCATGTTTATAATTATTTATAATCTGTGAGCCAAATATTTATATGATATATTCTAAAACATCCAAAGTTCTGTACTCTCTACCAGATGGTAATAGTATAGCAAAATAATTTTATATTTTTAATCCTACATTAGTGGTATAATGTTAGTTGAATAAATTTTTATACTGAAATCAAACATCTTCTGTTCTATTAACTAAGCTGTGATCATTTTTTGATAGATTAAGTATGAATAAATACTCTTTTATTTCTTAACAAGATTGGAATCATTTACAGCTTTGGACAGTTTGTGATCCAGTGATAACTGAAGACGCTGTCCATAATTATCTAGGGATCTGTTTACACATCCTAGTCTGTCCTTCAGTAGAGGTGTGGGGATCCCTGTCTCTGCAATGTCCTGCTTCTGGATGGTAGCATCCATGGAGCAGCCACTGTGTCAGTCCCCCCAACATATGTAGAATGAACCTTGTGGTTCTTGATCATCAGATATTTCTGCAATGTGGTTCATGAGGTCAGAATATTTCATACTATATAAACCGTATTGCTTCTGGTTCCAGTTTTAAAATAATGGTTTCTTGCATAATTATTCTCTGATGCTCTAGTTCTTAATTGTGTGCTTAAATAGAAAAGAAATTTAATGGAAATCTCAAAATTATCAGAAGACTTTTCTTTTTATATTATTTTGTCACAAAGAACTTTTAGTACCATTCATTTAGTGAACTGAATATGGAGCTTGATTGACCTATTTCCTTTGCATACCAGTCAAAAATATTTGCCCTCTATTATTTTGGAAGTTAGCATTGTGTTTTTCACCTTGCACTTTTTTTAGCGTAAGTGCTTATGTTTCTTACAAGAGTGCAAAGTGGTGCAGCATTCCTCCAACAATGAAGGCTAGTCTTTATGAGTAAGACCAAGTGATATTGAGTGTTAGTGCCCAGGCCTGCATCAGTACCATTAGTGTAGAATAGGAAGCCAATGCCCCTCCTTGGTTTGATGAGCTTTGCAGCTGAGCTGTACATGGAAAGCTTTCTAAATCCAGGAAGATTTGTTTCAGTGTTTAACCTTTCTCATAATAATACAGACTCCTGAGATTTTCCTTTTCAGGTGAAACTCTTCCTCCAAAGCTGCAACATAAATAGTGACATATTACATTGGGCCTACCTTCTACTAAGGGCACCTCCAAAGTAGTAATGAGGAGCAATGTTCTGGTCTGTTGAAGTATTATGCAAGCATTATTAATATTGTTATTATTATTATTATTAGCCATTAAATCAGTTGAACTGCAGAATTCTAGGTTCACGGTTTATTTCGGCAGCAAAATGACCCAGAATTTCTTTACTATATTTTTCATGTTATCTTTTATATGTTAGTCAGCAGTTACCTGTGAGTGTTTTCTGGATGCAGGCTTCAGGCTTCTGAAGTCTCCAGGACCTTTCTGCATTTTCAAGCAATGATTTGCCACTTTGCTAAATCAGGATGTTTGCTCTTTTTTTACAAGGCATATATTTCTACTTGAGTTGTAACTATTTTTGAGATGAAAGGGTTTAACATTATTTCATGGATAAGCCAGAGCACCACTACTGAAGATTTAAGATATCCCAAATCCACCAGTTTCCTAGATTTAGCTCCAGGCTCCTATAACTTCCTGTAAAAATCAGAAACCTTTATAATTTTAGAAATTCTTCCTACCTCTCACTAAGAAGTGAGGCTTAGGAGTGAAAAGCACATAAAAATGCTGGCTTCAGAAAGGTAAAGTTCCCTTTTTAATCTGATTTAATACACTTTAGGTTTCTCTGCTTGTTGTAAGTAATATCCTCAGAGAAGTAATTTATCATGGCAATGAAACTGCTTTGCTAACATAGTATAACTGTTTAATTGCTGCTGGTGTTTCAATTACATTAATCACAGGAAAAACAAAACAAAACAAAAAAAGCCAGATAACTCCATTTTGGCAAATTTAAAGAAGTAACCCTCCTATTAAAGTGACTTATGTTAATTACCTAGAAATCATGAGACATGTGCTAGGTCTTCTGGATTTTTTTCTGTTTCAAGAAAGGAAATAAGGCTTTCATCTACTTGACAATAAATATTTGCAATTTTGCAATTACCACCATATGTGGTACCATAAATAAACAATGGCTCAAAGTATTCTGCATGTAATTTTGTTGCAGATGAAAATTCCTTTCTCCACTATGAGAAATATTATTTCTCATTTACAAAAATTCCAAAAACCAAATAGTGTGGTTTGACATTTGGCATTATTTTCTTTTTTACAACTCATCTTGGTTTCCCTTTTCTCTCTGCTCCTCTCTCACTCTGATTTCACTTTCCTAAAAACTGGTTACTTAATTACAAATCTCGTGTAAATAATCATGGAACCATAAAAAGGTTTGGTTTGACAGATCATTTAGTTCCAGTCACTTACTGTGGACAGAGTTGCCACCCACTAGTTCATGTTGCTCAAAGCCACATCCAGCCTCGTCTTTACCAGGGATGGGGAATGCCCAGCTTCTTTGGACAACTTGTTCCAATGCCTCGCTACTCTCATTGTATGCTCCAACAGGCCCATGTCTAAATAGAGTGGAAGGGAACAGATCAGAACTTTGCTGATTTCCAGTGTATCTGAAAACACCACAGTTTGTAATGTCAACAGCAAAGGAACACTATATGTTAAAATCCTTCAATTTTATTTCTAGAAACTTCATTTACTATCTAGTAGACTCAGTATTTCTGATCTACTGGTGTCATATTTCCACCATCTGCTTTTATGAAATTATGAAAGTATCATTGGCTGCCACTGAGTGGCCCTTTGCTGTGCAGTCAATCACAGACCAGAATAAAATTGCATAATAGACCATAATTTTCTCCCTGATCATAAACTGAGCCTTATGTGCTAGGAGATTTCCTTAGAGCTAATTGACAAATGCACTGGCACAAGAAGTGATTGGTTGCAGCTGCGAGCCTGTTTGTATCAGAAAGAAAGGAAATCTTGAGAAGTGTTGAGTTGTTTATGAAATTGGAGTGGATCTTCTTATAGGAATATTCATGGTTAGAATGAAAAAACTGCTTTCAGCAAAAAGGGCTGCCTGTTATTTTAGTCCTCAAAATGGGTTTATAAATGAGCAAATCCCATAGAATACTAAACGTGCTCTTTTAGCATAATTTCTCCTGACAAAAGGAACAGTCCAAAAGTATAACTTAATATTGACTTACAATCTTTTCTTCTAGAGAGCTAAGACACTTGATCAGATCCAAGTGAATCATAACACTTGTTCTATTTTTACAATTAAAATATATTCTCTTGTTTTAAATTGCATTTTCTTCAGATACCTCAGTAATGATGGTGCATTTGTGTCTTCCACTTATGGAAATTAGGTGTGCAAAACAAGATTTTTGCAAAAGAATATGCAGTACTGTGGTACACAGATATATCTTAGTAGCACTGTTACCTGTTGTCAAAGGTTAGATGATGCTGCACCTACTGCCTCCCACTAAACTTCAGCTTTTCCAGTAAGGCAGAATATACACCATCTACAGAAAATCACATGTAATCAAATGTGGATTTATTTTTTCCCTTGTTCAAAAATTTTAACTTCATATATTATTAATGAAAACTGTGAGTTTCCATTTATTTGGGTAAAATTTTATCTAAGAAAAATGAAAGCGATAACTTAAAAATTGTTTTAAATAAGCTTTCACTTCAGTAAAGAGAAAATGATTCATACCATCTTTATGAACTCAGCTGTTGTTTTTTTTTTGTTTTTTGTTTTTTTTTTGCATTTAATTTATGCAGATCTTGCTTTTGTCAAAAATATTTTAGATCATTTTCTTTAATGCTCATGAAATAAAACACATTTATAAAACTTTTGGCTTCAGTGCATTATATTTGCTAATGTAAATATGCTTTTCCAGGAAAATTACAGCCTAAACTAGGTATAGTGATTTAATGATCCTTATGTGGCAGAAGACATACCCTTAAGTTGTCTCACAACGTAGCTCTACATGATCTTCACTATTTGGTGTGCATATCTGTAATATATATGCACAGAAAATAGGCTTTAGCTGTGCGTAGAGTTGAATTAAAAAACAAACAAACAAACGAAAAAAACCCTACAAAAATGCCATAACCAACCACAAAGCAAAGTCTTGTACAGTATCTGAAATGGTTTGCCAGTTTTTTTCCTCTGTACTCAGCTGATGTACTATACGCATCAGCATTCATTAATCTGAGGACTCCGACTGTATTTAGACATTTCTTATGATTTGGAGTTTTTCATTTTTCTTATTTGTAACAGTATGTGATTCCTGTGTCCAGTAAGCATTTTTTTGTTCACTGACTGTTGGAGTTCCAACTTACATCCTACTCAGTTCATATCTGCTTCTCAGTAAAGAAGGATTTCACTCAGTACAAAAATTATAAAATTCAGAAATGGAGATTCTATACATATATATATATTAAATGTACATATGTATCTTTGCACACACCAGTTTGATACATTTAATATTATGAAGAGGTGATTATAAATTACAGTACAGAGTGTATTTTGAATAGGTACAATAAATATCTTTGTTCAGCTAATGTGCTGAGTTCATACAATTTTGATGCAGTGCTGAGATATTTGAAATGTGTTTCTTTTTTCTAGCAAACCAGCAGTTTTACGGTAGGAGCGACAGACTATTTTTGGCAGTCAATTCAGGTCATATGTTTATGCCTGACAATAGTGGCTGCTGTGTATTTTCTTGTGGCAGGGACTTAGAAGTATTTAATGTAAGATTATTTACTTGTGAGATAGATAGCAAAAGTAGGTGTTAAAAAAGAGAGGAAGAGCTCTGAAAAACTCAGAAAGAAGAAAATTATCTTTGCAATGTGGCAAATCCTCAAGCTTAGCTATAGGAACTGTTTTGCTTTTTTTTTTTTTTTTCTTCCTCTGTAAGTCAGAAGAAAAATGGGATGCGCATTTCTATCATATAATTGGAAGTTTCTTAGAAAACCCATTGATTTATACATCTCAAATTAAAGGGTTAATTCTAATTATCATAACAGCAAATATCTAAGATAATTTTGCTAAAGCTAGATTAATTGCTTAGGATTTTTATCTGACAATTAGGGGTATAATTTTGAGAATTAGAGAATTTAACTTAAACCTGTCAGACTAAAAGGACCATTAGGATGAATTTCAAGCTACTAAAAAGTGATGTACATTTTGGAATAAAACACATTTTTCAAATGCTAAAAGGCAGGGACATATTAAAATGACTTCAAAGCCATCAATGCATTCAGCATTCTGCCAACTATGAAGTCTCAGCAAGCCACAGGGAGCTTTGAATTTAAGCTGCAGCCATTGTGCTCCATCCACACGAAGGAGGCAGGCAGTGGCATGGCCCCACAGAGATGGTAGGAAGCCAAGTGCTGTAGAGCCACACAACAGTGCAGTGCCCATACCCGGCACCTGGGCTTTGTAAGAGCCCTGGTGAATGGCTGTGCAGCAGAGTGGCAGCTAAGGGCTGCTAGCCACAGTCAGTCCTGCTTCACAGAACCACTACCAACCCAGGAGACACCCTAGCATTTTCTGGTGCATCTTTAGCTGAGCAGATGCCATTTTGCTGAGCACTCTACCACACCCCCTGCATTTCACCCTCCTCCCAAGAGTTCACATGCCAAGAGTTTTGGAAACGACACCGAAAAAACTCAGATGAGCACAGAAGCAGACAACAAAGCCAGGCTGAATATAACAGCTACAGCCTTAGCAGTCAGAAGGCATCTTTCTTTACACCAAGGCCTTAGATTGCTCAGCTGCACCAGGAGAAGCGAGGGTATGCCCCTCATGTAAACCTAGCCCTGCCCACATCCATCTGGTCCCAATTACATCTTGATCAAGAAACAGGAGCCCATCTCCCACCTGTCTCTCTTGCACGTTGGTGATTTAGAACTTGAGGCACCTCCCCTGGCTCTGCTATGACTTAAGAGTTTTTTGTCTTTATTTTTATTACTTTGTGACTTATCTCAGGAGTAACCAGAGTGGGGCTGCTCTGTGGGAGTAATGCAGTAGAGAGCTTCAGGTAGAGGTGAGTGAGGCTGAGCATGTTGTGAGCGGCAGCCTAGGAATCCACGTGGCCAGGGTACCATGTCAGGTCCTGTCCGTCAGAAAGCTGAGGTGGAATTAGCAATGACTTGGTCAGAGCAAGGATGCTGCCATTGTTCCTGAGGTAGAGGCTGACAGCCCAACGGGGTGGAAGTGGGGGCCTGAACATGGTCAGCATAAGGAAGGGAGAAGCTGGGGTTAGCTGTGCACCTGGGGCCCAGATAAGTATCTCCTTGAGCTGTTCTGTAGAATAATTGTATGTGCAGGTCTGTTACTGCTGTTGTAGTAATTTTAAAGTTGGGAATATTGGTTTGGGGGAAATAGAAAGGGCAGTAGGAATATATCTATGGTTTGAAAGCAAAGTGTATGAAGTAGATTAGGTCACCATTGAAAGGTGAGGCTCTGTTAAAGAGTGAAGCGTATTTATCTGCTGTAAAGGTGACTATTTTTCATTGAACAGGTTGTTTGGATAGGTACTTGAGGAGGACAGACTACAGAATGCACTCTTAAAATGGAATGCTTTGTGATTGATTGATCTATGATGTAATTTGGGCCTCTTGTAAAACAAATTGTAAAGTGATTGTAATGGTACTGGAATACAAAAAAAAGAAATGAGTAAAATCCAAGAAAATTAAACATCAAAAAACTAAGAAATTCTGATGTTACTCCTGTAAAAACTGGAGGGATTAACCCTCTTTAGCAAAGGACTAGAGGGAATGGCCTCAAGTTGTGCTATGGAGGTTCAGATTGGGTGTTAGGAGAAACTTACTCTCTTTGAAATAGTGATCAGGCTCTGAAGTGTGGTACTCAGGGAGGTGGTGGAGTTAACATTCCTGGGTGTGTTCAAGAAATGTTTAGATGTTGTACATGGTTTAATGTTGATGTGGTTTAATGGAAAAATATTGGTGAAAGGAGGGAAGCCAAATTAGATGATCTTGGAGATCTTTTCCAACATTGGTGATTCTGTGGTTCTCTGATTTTTTTTTTTTTACAGTAGCACAGGTGGCTGTATCACATATAATTGGATTAACTGTGGCTGGTGCTGTGACAACTTTTATTTTCTTGAGGTTTTTGCCTGGTTTTATTTGTAGTAGCTCTTGGAAGTTTGTATTTTTGTTTAATTTCTACATGTAGGTAGCTGGATACATATGCTTTCTTTTGGACTTCTGGTCTTTTTTTATATGTAGAACTAATCATTTCTATCAGTTCCAATTGTACATATCTGTAAAAATTTTATCCGTATTACAATAGCTGTAATTTAAATGTTGGTAATCCTTTGTCTTCTACTGGAAAAAAAAAAAGAACACCTTATGCTCAGAAAACTTCTTTCTTAGTGAAGTATAACAGCTGTCACATTTAGCATGTGTTCATGTTAGTGATTTTTTTGCTGTCAAGTACTGCTTCTAATATCTAACAGAATGTAGAGGCATTAAGACAAATGTGTTAAATTTCTTGGGGAGCTGCAAATGAGAATAAATGTTAAGAATGGAATCTCACTCTTGTGTTCCCCACCTTGCAGTCTTAAAATGATTGCAGTAGTTTTATAAGCCTTACTTAGGTTTTTCTGACCCTTTTAAAAATGCCATTGAACTCATTCATTCTTTGCAAAAGCAGAGGCCTATTCTTCCCCGGGATGGACAATTTAAAAGCAGCAGGAGTATATGTTACATTTTTTAATGTAATACTTTTATTGGAGTAGAAAGCTGTAGCATATAGCTGGAAATATGTAGAGTTTGAATACTTTTACACATTCACAAGCACATCAAGGAACAGTGTGTGTATTTAAAATGAAACACAAATGTGGCTCAGTTCTGTATCAAGGAAGTTCATGGCTGCTTTGTGCTGACACAAGCAGCCGCTGAATCAGGACAAAAATAGCTAGGCAAATAGTGTTTTTGAGAGACTTTTAAAGGAAGTGCCAGCATAATTGCAGTGCTCGGTTAGTTAGCTATGCATTCCTTGAACTTTAAAGAGAGTTTGGATGTAGTAGAACTGAGTGAATCATTCACAGGAAATAATTTACTGGACAAATTTAGCTTGTCTTTTGGATTAAGAGGCATGCTTCATAGAACAAAATTAGGTTACTGTGAGAATTGCTGAATTTAAATTTTTGCATTGTGAAATACAGGAAAGCAACTACATGTGCACGCGTAGTTCTGGCAAAAATAAGTGTGGTAGGTGGGTTCCTGTCTGGGTTTGGATTACTTGGTAGTGGGAAAGAGGAAGAGAATAGAGAAGACTTTATCTGCTTTCTAGATTTCACTCAATACTGCGTTCTGTGAACAGTGTGTCTGTAAATGCAAATCCATGACACCTACAACAGGAAAGCTCTCATGCTATTTCAGAGTCTTTTTGATACAGTATATTATTGTCTGCAACAGTGACCATAAGCAGAGGCCTCAAGAAAGAGGATGAGCAAAACTGATTTCTCACATCTTATGAATATTCCCCTAAAAGTGGGAGAGGGAGGCTTTTTCTGGTATCTGTTTATTTGACTGGCCTTGCAGTGGTAAATTCCTCTTTGACTTAGTATGTAACTTGAAAACGTAGGCCTCTAAGCTGAAAACCTATGTGCAAACTATTTTGTACTAGCATATGTTATACTCCTGAGTAAAGAATTTCCTGAGCTGCCTATGCCATATCTCAATTTGTTTCTTTTCTCCCATCAAGTCCAAGCTATGCATTTTGCATTTACCACTTCTCTGACATGGAGTTCCCAAGTGTGAGGAAACATCTCATTTTGTCTGATTTGAACCTAGCTCCTACTAGCTCAGCTTGATGCCCTCTAAATCTTACAGTAGAAGTGAATGCCTAGTCCCTACTCATCCCTTCCGTGCTATTCATGATTTTGTACAAAACTGATAGCAGGCACAAATATAGTAATTATGAATACTCCCATATGGCTCTGTCATAAATAGTTGTCTGAATAAAAGTCAATCATGATTTCTATTTAAAATGGATATAAAACAGAAATATAAAAATTTGAGTTACTAATCAAGGAACACTTTTAAACTCTTTATGATATTCATTTAGTGCTAACTAGAATTAAAGATGCTTCTGTGAGACACTTTATCCTTTGCTAAGGAGAGAAATAACCTCACTAAGGATGAGGCTTTATAGACACTGTTTATGTTTGATTACTGTGTTGCTTTCTGTGTGTGACTACATCATAAAATCATTTCTAAGGTGAAGGTAATTTATAAATTATCGGAGGCAACCAAAATAGTCTAGCTAAATGAGTTGCTCCTTACTACTTGTTTATGCTCTTTCTGCTGTGGCTGTGCAGCTGGCTTACATTGCTGCATTTTATTTTACAATTACAATGATAAAGGACTCCTAATGCAGCCAGGTATCATGGCTCAGCAATGACTTAATTCATGAAGTCATAGTTAACTTTGTATGTCCATCTGCAACTACTAGACCTGGTACGAAACATACAGCAGGGCATTTTGCTGGGAAAATATGTTTGTATTAGAATTGTGAGATGGATGCTCTGCTTTGTTGTATGTGTTGGAAGGGGGGTGACTGTTCCTCTTAGTGATGCATGAAAACATGCATGGGGAAAGGGATGGCAGCTGCTGATGGAGAATATGAATTATGCTTGTGTATGGTGAAAGAAGGCAATGACAGTGCCTTCTAATAGGATACAAACACTACAAAGCAAAGAAGAAAAAATGGCTCACCCTTTCCAGCAACCAGTGATGGCTCGAGAGGAGCACGATCTTTGTCTGTAGAGATATTGCTCCCTCAGCTTCTAACTCTTAAATGAGGGTGAGGAGGGGTGGATCCAGGCTCCACCCCCTTCTAGTTACTCAGGTGCATTGTTTACACCTGAGATCTCTGAGTTAGCCATGCCTTCTCACCTGGTGCAAAACCATTGGTTTGGGTTGTGGTCTGGCAATTCTGCTGCAGCATGCAATAAGTTGTGTTAAATGTATCTGTCTTTGGAAAGAGAGTAGTACTTCAGAACACATTTAAATTCCCCATCACTTTTTTGCTACTTTATCACGTACTTCCCTCTTATCAGCATGTTTGATTTGCAGAGCTAAGACATTGGTTTTTATAAGACTAAAGAAAAAGAGCATTATTTACTAGATAGGAGTAAGTTCTTGGAAGTGCACATACACAGATGCTAGATGTGTATGTGAGTGTATCTGCTTGTATGTGTGTGTGTGTATATATATATACACGTGCATGTGGATAGTCCCACCTTACCAGATAAATGAATTATATTCCCAATTGTTTTAATTACATATTTTGCTATCAATATAATGTTACTCATAGTTGAACATCTTGAGCGTTCCAGGGAATGTGGGAAGTGTTCAATAGTTGGGAATACTTTTGTCTTCTATTTTGCCCTTTACTTTTCAAACTGTGATCAAAATAAAATTCAAAATCCACTCTCTTTTTCTGAAAAATCCAAATATAAGAATTGCACATTTCAGTTATTTCCAGAACATTTTTACATAGAAATCAAACCCAGTAACAAGATGTACTGCAAGAGACTGTGTAACACATTGCTGGGCATATGTAGTGCACTCCTCCTGACACAGCATTATGCAATTCTATCCTGTATTTTAGTAAATTTAGAGAATACTTTCAAGTGCAAAACTCAAAATGTTGTGTAAAATATATATATATATATATATTGGTATATGCCCTTAATGATTATCTAGAAATAGCAAAATCTATATTAAAGATTTGAAATTGCAAATATTTACCACGTTCATTGCTCAGCAAAAAAATTGGCATATTCTCAACTACGTTCACATGCTCTTAGAGCATTTGCCTCCTTTACAGTAGTCAGGTAGACTTTGTGTTTGGACAGTCATTGATCCTGTTGTCAGTTTAAAAATAGTTTTCCTCAAACTGCATGAGCACTTTTGAATTTATGCTTCTGTCAGTCATAAAAAATTCAAAGGAGTACATCTTCAGTTAAAATATTGCAGTGTGAATGGAAAATCATTAAGAGGGATGGTTATTGCAGTCAATACCTAAACAGTTCAGATGTCAGGTATCCAGTGACTAATTGATACAAATGATTTTTATTGTTTTATATTACTTTTTGCTAATCCCTCTGCTTTCTGCCAGTGAAGCTATTTATTGGCTGAAGCAGCCCACTGGGGTTGAGTGTACTGTTCATGCAGCCTCAGTGACTGGTATGGAGGTAGTCAAGCTTTTCCCGTTGCATAGTTCTTGTAGTCGTTCCCCTGGTCATGGTCTCAGTGAGCACATTCAGCACCCTTGTGAAAAACAACTCTGCCAGCTGAATGGCTTTAAGCTCGTGAGTTTATTTGCCAAGCTTCTCAGCATATATAAACCATTCTCTGCAGCTCTAAAAATGATATGGCGAGTGTGTTAGTGATTTCCTGCACTGAAGGAACATACCAGCAGGAGTTATGTACTGCAGATGTTTTAGTGAACTCTGAAAAGACCACAGTGTAATACAAGACTTCCAAACATTTCTGCTAGCGTGTGATTTTTCTCTCCATCATTATCTTCCATAGAATTATATCTGTGGGGAACCATGATTTACTGTGTAACAGCGAATTGTTTTTCCTAGTATTTCCTAGTATTATTTAATATATCTTAGCTCTAAAACTCAGTTTTCTGCATCTATTTGTTACATGCAGCAGGGAAGAGCACAAGGGGCACAGAAAGTATACGTGCCCTGTGTCTGTTAATGTTAGTTGTGGATCAAAAATCTGTTTCACAAATTATTGATTGCTTGGACTTCTGCCTGAATGTGGGTCCCTTTTGGTTCTCATGGGTCTCTTCAATTTATAGCATTGCTGGGGGAAGCATATGGCTTTTGTTTATTGGTTACTAACTATTCTGTGATGGGAAATCCCATACGGTTCTTCTTTTCCAAATGATACATTACAGTATTAGTAGCTTTTCTCTTAAAATAGTCAGTGCTCTCTGAAATTGACAAATAAGTCTCTTGTAGTCAGTCACTCTAGTACAGATAGGCAGTGAGAAATGTTTGCTTTAAAAGGTGTCTTCTCTTTTTCAGTTTTTGTCAGGTTCAACTCTAGCCATGGCTTCCCAGTGGAGCTTGGGTTGGATGCCAGCATCCTCCAGCTGAAGGAGGCAGTTGCGCAGCGACAGGGAGTTCCAGCTGACCAGCTGCGGGTGATTTTTGCAGGGAGAGAGCTCAGCAACGACTTAACACTGCAGGTAAGCCTCTGTGGTAGCTTTGCTCCTGGACTGCTGCCAGCTCTGCTGCTTCTGCCTCTAATGCTGCCAATCTGACATTCATTCCTGAGATCTAATAGAATAAATAGTGCCTGGGGATTCCTTGAACTTTACTCCACACTGCTTCATTAATTCTGACCTTCTTAATTATGCATTAAAACAGCGAGCAGGAAGGATAGGGAAAGAGAGAGAATCTGAGAGAGAGAGTACGAGAGAGAGCTGTGCCTAGTGAATAAATGTTTACTGACTACAGAAGCAAGCCATGCACAATTTCTGTATCTGTTCAATTTTTATTATACTTATTCCATTTGAATCTTAATGAAGAAGGATGTGAATAAATTGCTTGAGATCAGGCTGCACGGTCAGCACATTCTGTAGAATTTGTAACCCAATTGTGACCCCTGGAGGATAGCTACAGGGCTGCTGCTGCTGTTGTGAATGCTGCCGCATGCTATACACAGGTGAACGCACTGCTGGAGTGGTGGTTCTAGTTCTAAAAAGCCTATGGAAGTGTGCTCCAAACCACCAAGCCCATAAATGTGTGATGCTAACAGCAACAAGGAGTGTGGAAGGATGGCTGTAAGTGGGTATCTGAATTTCAGCTCCTCAAGGTTAGGTAGCTGTTCAGTTCAGTAAGTGCAGAATTGTTCATCTGTGATGAGCTGTAGTAAGCATGGAAATTCAGGTTCAATTTTTCTCTTCCTTGTTCTCTTTGTTACTCTTCTCAGCACTGCCACAGTTGCTTTATCAATGTTTTTATTTATTCTGTGAGTAGCGAATATGAATTTCAGAGTATGTTCAGTAAGGAGTTAGCATAAGATCACACATCTAAGACATTTAGGAACATAGGGAAACCTAAAGGCCTTTGAATAGAATGTACTTGAATTTACTGAGTTAATGAAACTGCTATCCTTCTGCAGTTGTATGAAAGTAACAGACGATCTCTACTGCTGCAGGTGATTATATAAAAGGTCCCTCACAGGCAAAAGTATTTCACGTTAATTGGCAGTCATGTTTCAGAAGTATTTCTGTAATTAAAATGGATGCTAAGTCTGGGTACAGAAGGTCACTACTGTGTTAATGACCCATCCTGTTTCTCTGTGGTTAAGATACTTGTTATTTTGCAAAAGGTTTTAGGGTGTTCTAGGACAAAAAAAAAATACAGAAATATGAATTGTCAGTCTGCAATGCATAACCTGTAGATAGTTTTGATGCATATATTCGTGGTGTAAACTGCAGTATGTTTCACTTATATTTTTATGTTTATTTTTTCACATATAAGAATAAAAATAAATACAAATTGTAGAAGTTGTCAGATGCCAGTTCCTAGATCCAAGTGTCTGTGTTATTCTGTCCTAAGCTTCTGAACCACTTAGTGTTTCCTGAGCAGCTGTAGGTATTGGTGTTACTGCTTCTTTATGTCACAGACGTTGAATCGAGTTTTTCACTTTTAAACAAATTTGCTGTCATTTCCAACATACAATGCTTCACCATGCAAATTAAAACCTGCTTTTTGGATAGACAAGCCTGCTGACTATTTGCTTAATTTCTTTAATAGGAATGCCAGAATTATCAAGGGTTGCCAAGACTTATTCATGAACCGGATCATGTTCATTGCTGTGACTTTCTGTTTCTAAAGCAGATAGGATGTAAAATAGCGGTTTCAGGTGGCATAATTCATGCTTGTGTGTTTAGGTGCCTTGCATAATCCAATGATTAATATCAACATCAGCACATCAACAAGATTTTTATTCTTGGTATTTAATTATTTCAGTTGTTTTTATCTATGCATTGTAGACATTGTGAACACAAGAAGAACAGGAGATGGTTTGATATATCTGAGTTTTCCGACAGAAGGCAGTTTGGGGCTTTTTGCAGAAGCAGCTAAGTGCTAGTAAAACTTGTGCGCTAGTGAAATACTAACTGCTGGCATTTATGTTGCATCTGTAATTTCAGAGTTAACATCACATACAAGAAAATTAATAGCAGTTGTTTTCTAGATCTAATGATTTGCATGCAGGTTAAGAAAACTCAACATACATTTGTACACAGCTAAATTTTTTAAGTTTTTTTTTATGGTAGCTTAGAATTTCTAATTAGACCAATTTTTCCTTTCATGTTTTATAAATTACTTTTGCACTTACTTACCCAGGATACTATGGGAGAATTTAGAGGTTTGGCATGAGAACTGCTACTAGATGATAAGATCATAGAGGACAAGAGAAAAGCTGGGATAATCTTAAGAGTGTGGGGCAGGGATATAAGAAATACTCCAGGATAACTAGGTTTACTGGTTTCACAGCTTGCAGAACTGCTAGATTTGGCTTGACAGCTACTGTGGGATCTCAGGCAGGTGATACAGAACACAACTGAAAATGTGAAAGCTACATTTGTTTTCCTGTTTGGAGAGAGTAGGAAAATGTTTCATGGTAGATGAATGCTGTAGAAAAGAAATGAAGGCTGACTGGACAAATATTAGAGAGAAATAAGTAAAGGGAAGAAAATGCCAACTTAAGATCTTTACATAAATGAAAAATTTGATAACAACAATAGTACAAAATATCTAGGAATGATAGAAGCGAAATGTGTGGAGACATTTAATTTGGTAGCACAGATTGGTGTTTTGTCCTTGAGAAAAGAGAGAAAGATTAGACAATGATTCAACTGTACACAAGGGAGATCAGTATCTTGCTAGCGACAAAGGGGCAAGTAGTGAAATTAGAGCTGTGCTAAGAAAAGATTGGTAATGACTGGGTGAAGAATGAGACTTGCAAAATTTGGATCTCGTAAGTAGGAATTAGAGCAATAAGCTGCTTCATAAAAGCACAGCAAATGGTGTCACTTTAAGAGTGCTAAATATTCTGAAGAATGATGAAGAGCTCCCTGCTGATTACAGTTCACTTCGGAATGAATAGAAGTAATTAATTAATATATACTCAAAGTAGGAATTGTTTCAGAAGACTATTATGGGTATATGAGAACACTGGTAAGAGTTTTTTATGTCAATCATAAGGGCAAAAGAAGAATTCAATCACAACTAATTCACCAAAGGAGTAAGCAGGAGATGGCTGGGTATCAGGGACACTGAAATATTTTAATGAGAAATGACTGCTGCTTACAGAAATACTGCTGTTGCCTCCAAGAATAGCAAATCAATTGAGCTTTCTGGAAGCAAAATATATATATTGATACCCAATTTTACTCAGTGCACTTATTTGAAATTTACTAATGTTAATAATAGAAGTAGCATTATATTAATGTAGGCTGGCGTTTTCTGGGAGAAATAAAAATGCACTTGTGTAGAGAAACTTCGCAAATGGCAAGTGAGAGGTTCCTTGTGTGGCGTGGTTTATACACAAATAGCGTGACGGGAATTCATTGCTTGTTCAAATTCAGCAAAATAGGGATAGGATTTAGTTTTCTGTTTCCCAATCTGGAGCCGTTTCTTTTGGATGCTTTTTCTTCTGTCAGGTAAACATGGAAAATACATTTCTCTGAGACAGGTGAAGACTAAGGATATGATAGACTAGTTGGCGTTAGCACGTGCTTTACTGCGGAAGCTTCCAAATCAGAGAGGACTTGTGTTTGGCAGGAGCATAGTCTCAAGCCTTGGGACATAAGTTTCTTGTGAATTTGTCTTGGACTACAAACATTAGGAAAGCATCTACATGGATGTCATTTATACATGTGTTCAAAAAGAACAACTTTGACTAGAAGTATTAATAAATTTTGGTGTGCGAATTGATGAGCATAACTGAAAATGAGAAAAAGGGAATGACAACGTAAATGATCACCTCTACAGAAGATAGATAAATGGGGGAAATACCCAGGCCATTCTATGATTCTGTGGAAATGGTGCAATAAATAATTGTACTGTGCTGAATTTTGACAGTGGTTTGGAAAGCTTGTTGTGGAGCAGCTTCTGAATGGTAGGCAGTAGAGGTCAATACAAAGAGCACCTGGTTCTATTGAAAGCCCTATTCAGTGCTGCTGTGTGAAAAGCTCAAAGCCAGACACTTGTGACAGTGGATCTCAGTAGATATCCTTCAAAACAACTTGCTTAGCAGTTACAGGTATGTGAAAAATGGAACGCTGCATATGCTGGAAAGGCCTTGTGCAGTTAAGCATAAGGCAACTTTCTTGCTGCAAAGCTCAACTCAGTATAGTAGAGCTTCCAGTATTTTCTAGATTTCTTGACTTCAGTTTACTGAAGGTATAAAGCAGAAACTTGGTGACATAAGTGCAAAATATGTCCCTAACCAGCAAAAAACTTTGTGCTTGATGTTAGTTATAAACCCGTGAACATTAAGAATTTAACTGACATCTTGAAATACAGAAGTAGTGTGCATTTTGTTGCATCCTGAAGCTCTGTGTGTATAAAATGCCAAATCATTCAAAGAACATTATATTAGGCAGTTTGGAGGCTTATGGAATACAGTGGAGCCAACATTTGTATATGTAAATGCTGGTTGGAGAGATTTGCTCTTAGGTATTCTGCTTGAGTCAATCATCCTATGTGAAATTCAAACAGGAAGTGATTTTGTGTGTGTGTGTCTTTAGTCAATCTGATCAACCTGTGGTTCTTCTCTTGTAAAGCTGAAAGTGATAACTTGTACTACTTCAAACCAGAAAATGTAGTAGTAAAGGAAATGTTGACATGCCATCCATGTTTCAAGATAATATGGACTTTGCTCAATGAGTAGATAACAGTACGGATCACTCCTGCATTCTTTTGACAGCTGCAGACTTTGTCTTTATGTGAGAACAGAGTTCAAAATTTGTGGTGGGCCACATTGTTATTTATATGCCTTACTCTTGCCCATCATGAATGTGGAAAATACCAATAACCACCTGTTTTTTGAAATTGTCAGGTCCAGCTCAGATGTACAAATTTTCCATGTCTGTTCAAGAGGATACGTAGCTTTTTAATTGTTTCAACAAAGCAACCTTTGAGTATATTAAAATTGACCTTTTAGCCTTGTACTAAATTTCCGTTCTGCATTTAAATACACGACTTTTCTATTCTGTTGACAGGAAGCTTTTCCTGAAAATAGGGCAGTATGGGATATAGTCAGACTTACAGGGAAATAAGAGAAAATAATTTCAAATAGTTTGGTTAACTCTGGAAGATAAATGGACTACATTTGAAAGGCTCAAGGCATCTAGAATGGACTTGCTGGTATTTTCTAGATTCTTCTGACACTGTTTTGGTGGCTCTGCTGATTACAGAGGAGGAAGTATGGCATGGTTTTCTATGCAATCTCACAAAAGTGCTCTCTTCATGCGCTTGTATTAATTTCTAGAAGTATCTGAATTTGAATAACTAGATTAATTCTATCTTGTTCATTAAATATGGTTCATGGTTCGTGGAATAACATTGCTGGTGACATTGTTTCGGTCTGTTTGAAGTCTATGAGATTAATTTCCATAGCATCCAGCTATCATTGTTACTATTTTCTTACGTGTGAGAAAGATTTCAGATGGGAGACTTTTTAAAAATTTTTTCTTAAACTTCATTTCTCTCATGCAGTTAAAATTGTCTACGTGAGGTCATCACATGAATTTTATGAAGTCTATCTGAAAGAGCATTTGGTTTTCATGAGACTTTAGACAAACTGTAATAGTAGTTGCCCTAAATAAAATGTATTGATAAGAAACTCCTCTGGTAAACCACTGAAGCTCTTCAGAAGACATAGTTTTTTAAGAATGAAATTATCTTAAAAGGATACTTTAATTATGATAATTATTTTTTGTTTTCTACCTTGATACTTGCATTAGCTGTGCAGTTTTAAAATCTTCCTATCTTGCTATGGGTATAATCTAATTCTTATGGCTACATTGCTGTACACTTTCCATTCTGAACCTGCTGTGATTGCTGGAGTGAAAATCTTTAAGAAATAAAACTTCAAACACTGGAGTTATTGTGGGTGGCGGCAATGGATAATAATTTGATTTTGTAAATCATGACAGGAGAAGAAAGGTCAGCTCAATTTCATCACCATTCTAGATTACTTTGTTGAAAAAGTATTTAGTTTATTACATGTCATTACAAAAAACTACAGTTCAATTAGCAGAAGTTCAAGAGTAAGAAGGATGTCCTTTCTTCCTCTGTTTTCCTCAAAAGTGTCATTAATTATGCTGATAGACTACATTAACAGGAAAGATTCAAAGAAGCTCCGTACTTCTTAATTCCTAACTAAAGTATGAAAAAGAATTGACAACTATTTTAATTCTCTTTAAAACAAAGTGAAAATGGAATGTTTTCCTCTGAGAGGTTGCTCTGAAAGTAATGACTTGTATTTATTTCTGTGGCAACTGCAGTAAAGAACCCGATAACAGCGTTTGATAAGAGTAAGTTCTCAACTACAGAACGCTATTTTTTTTAACATAGTCACTACCATTAAGTACTATACACTTTTAACAGTGTTGAACAAAAGCTTACATGCTGCTTTCATAGAAATCTACATGGCAGTCTGGAACATGGCTTGTTTTACATATCGCTGTTGGCACTGCAAGGAAGAGATGGTAACTTTAATGTTGCAAATATCTGGTAAATAGCAGATAACATACCAATGGAAATATATTTCCTCAACTGAAGTAGGAACTGTAGTCCCTTGCTCTTATATTATCTTTGCTTTAGTCTTAATCATCTGTAATACGTTCATATTTGTAATTGTCAGGGTCACATAAATATTTAGAAAACAATACTGATTTTCCTTCTATTTCTGCTTTTCAAGCTTTCCCATTTATGTTAATTGAAAATATAAAAGGGAAATTTGGTTAATAGCTGATTAGAGTTTTCATCATAAATTAATCTCTTCCTGCAAGGAGCAGCTTTTTTTTTAAAAAAAAAAAAAATACATTTTTTTAAAAGGCAAAAAAGTGTTGCTGCATAATGACTTCAAATGCCCTGTTAAAGGAAATAACATTGGTCATAATTGGAAAAAATAAGACAGGTTTAAAGAGGAAAAATAGAAATTACTGTAGAAGTTACTGAAGTAAAGTTAGGTATGTAATCTTATACATGTATATTTCATTAGCGTAACCCTCCATAAATTTACTCTTATGAACTATAAAACCCTGATGAAGAAATGAATTTGAATTGTTAGATAATAAATAGAAATCAGTAATGAGCAGACCAATAGAGCAATTTTCTCTCTTCATTTAGATTAAGTAAAAACCACCAGGAGTACCTGTCCCAGAAATGAAATAATTACCATTTTCTTCATATCCAGAGCAGTTTTTTTCTTCATATAAAACATTAGCTCTATTGATTTGGTGAATGTTTTACCATTTATTTGCATGGAGCCAGCATATGGCTCTTTCCTTCTCTTCTCTCTAACCAAAATATTTCTTCTACAGGTAAAGCTTCCTACCTAGCATAAGATGCCGTACATTAATCCATAGAAATACTGATGTGACTTTTCTTCCTTAGCTTAGTGATAAGGAATTGCTTAGTAGTATCCCTAAATGAATTGATCAGTGTTTTCCTTGCTTCTATTTATTTTGTTAGTATTGGTTTCCCACAGTTCATGTTATTTTTCCTGCTTCTGTTTCTGCCATTCCCAATCAATTCCAGCTCTTTAAAACCTTGTTTGCGTCCAATATCCTTTAAACCCACTTACAAAACTAATTGTTCTTTTTAATCTTTTTCTTCTGTTTCCTGGTGTATGCAATAAAAAGAGAAAAGTTGTCTTGTAGATCAGCTCTATCTGCTAATGAGCTGACATTTCTGAATTGTGACTCATATTGGATGGCATGTTTCTGTACTAACTGTTGACCTCCTTGTTTTCTGATCTTGTATCTAAACAAGAAACTGCAAGAGCAAGAGGCTATAGAACTCCAAGGATTTATGCAGGTAATGGGAGGGTCTTTTGGGATCGTCTCATTTCAGACAGCTCTCTTCATGGCAGGAAAACAGCCACGTAATCTTGTGAGATACTGGACTTCACGCATATCAGTATATGAGTTTGTATGTGTATGCATGATAATGCATCAAAAGTTATCCCCTTATTTTAGGTTGTTTTGAAAAGACGTGTTTTTGGTTGATGAGGTTACATGTCTTGTGATGACGTGTATGTGATACCACAGTTGCTAGTTTTATGGCAGATATGAGATAAAGAAGCCATACCAATAATAAAACAGCTTTAAGCTTCAAAAACATTTCAAACACAGTTTTCCCATATTAACTATTTGACATAAAACAGCATGATGGAAACATATAAAAGTTTTATTGTCATATATTAGGTATGCTTGATATACCAAAGCTCTGACTTTTGGATTTGTTTCCTATATAGCTCATTCCAAATTATCCAATAAACATATTTTTACTGTATTACTTTCGCATCTTTAACTTTGCAGTCTGTTTGTTTGTAACTTTCACAGTATGTAGCATATTGTCAGCACAAAACAGATAATTGTATGCAAGTATGTTTAAATACAGGAAAAAATAATACTTTATTTTTTAACCAACATTGTATAACCTTATTCCTGCAATATTTTCATTTCCTTAGACAGTGATTTTGGGTCTTTGTTTACCACTTATGTTATAGCAGCGAGTTTATTACTACAGCCTAAGCATGTGTTTTGTCTGAGCACCAAGAGAGAAAGAATCAACGATTTTAAAAACTCTTAATGTTTCTATTATCAGAATTTTACAGTAAAAATCTCTCAATGAGAATAAGGACAACTTGTAACTGATTGGCTGTTCCTTTTTTCTTCGTTAATAGCGAAAAGTGTAGTGCCTTTCTTCTGAATGTATTGAGGTTCTTGTGTTTTTAACAATGGAATTTTAATGTAATATTTCTGTAATTCTTTCTGGACAGGAAATAGTAATGCAAACTTGTCTTAGTTTTCTCAGTCTAAATTTTTCATGTATTTAGAACATGGAATATTTGCTGGGAATATTAGGTATGAAGAAGAGAGAAGAGTTGATGCAACAAAGCAACAGAATAATGGAGGGAAGAAATAATGCATGTAAAAATGTATGCTGTGCTGATGTAAACATTCCAGACTGAGTTTCAGAAGGGTAGAAGGGAGACCTGAAAGATTTGACGGAGGGGGTTATGATTTACTTTGATGGCATTCATTCACTGAGTGAGATTAGGTAATCAACTAAAGAAATTCTAATACAGCAGAGTTCAGGATGCATCTGAGATCCTCCCACTGGAAAAGAAAGCCAGAGGTGAGGTGGAAGGTTAAGGGATATTAGAGATGACTAGAAAGTTTTTTTTTTTTTAAAAAAAAGGAACTGGATTGCGCAAGTATATGAACAGACAGCAACTCCTGGAAATGATGCTAAAAGGCATAATTTCAACATTTTCTAGTAAGTTGTGGAATTGAGAATTTTTAGTGTGGTAAATAACTTGCAATGTAAATGTAAAGGAGAATGAATTAAAGAATTATATTCAAGGCATGGCACCTAAAATAAGAGTATGTGTTATTGCCTGCAGAAGTAGTATGATGGAAATGTATGTGTGGAAATGTAGAAATGTACTTTAATGAAAGACTCACAGAGTTATGTAGGTGATTATTAATCATCACATTGAATAAGAGTAAAGAATTATCACGGGCAAAATAGAGACCTCTTTAAAAAATTCAAAAGTCTAGTACTTTATTTAGCACACTTTTTAAAGAATAGGAAAAAAACAAAACAAAAAAACCCGAACAGCTCAAAATACTCAATGTTATCATTTATAATAAAGGCAGCTGATGGTAATTACTGTTTTATAATCCATCATGGCAAGTGAAGTATTACAGAATGCATAATAGAATGTACTATTAAAAACCTTATCGAAGGCAAGATTTGAGGAAGTTGAACCAGCAAATGTTATTTGTTGGGACAGATTAACAACCAGAAATGTTGGCTTTATAAGCCAGGTAAGCACTTACACTTATTAAGAATTAGAACTAAGAGTGCTAATTTGGATCTCAGGAGAGTGGAGAAGCTGGATGCAGTAGCACATTACTGTATTAATACCTATACTATGTGCCTGCAATGATTTGTGAACTTCCTTTTCAGAGGACAATTCTGTAAATGCCACCCTTTATCACTGCAGAAGTAATAAAAACAGCATCCCCAGAAGTGTTCATTTCTGGTGGAATTCATTGCTGATCTCATCCATTTAAGTGAATGCAAATGGAAGTTCGCTCTCCTGTTTCTCTGAAGGATTGATGCGTTGCTGACTGGTGAGCACTGCATGATGGGTTCATACCTCAAGTAACCACAGGATTCAATCTCCATGTGTCTTTTAGTATATGTTTGCCAGTTGTAAAGTAGTCCATGAATTACTTATCTCCTGACATAATTCAAATCTCTCAGAAAAGTTATTTTCCTATTAAAATGAAGTATTGACTTTGTAGATTCCTGTGGGCTATTAAAAAAAAAAAAAAAAGAAAAAAAGAAAAGAAAAAATTGCTACTGATAAATAAATGGAATATAGAACTTGAGAGAACTTTCAGATAGAATATAAAACTCAGTTCTCATTTATGGAAACTGTCATGTGTTCTATTGTTTCCATGCATTGGGAGATATGCTACCTCTACTGTAAGGTAGTTTAGTGTACTATATTGTGTTGTGTATTTATAGTAAAAGCTAATCTTTCTAGCAGCAGAAAGCAGTAACAGCCCTGCAGGATATACACTAGTTCACAGTAAGGCCAGAATCCACAGTTTTAAAGTTGTACTTTCCTGTGTAACCTGGTGTAGGGAACCTGCTGCATCAAGGTTTCACACCTGATGATCCCCAGAGGTCTCTTCCAGCCTCTATGATTCTGCAATTCTGTGATATTGTATCAGGTACTATCAATCAACACTAGGTTTTCTAGTGATATTTACATGAGAGAAGGCACACTGGAGTTTAGAAAAGAGAGGACATGAGAGAGGCATAAACCTTCCTAGAATGAGGAGGAGTACTACTTAGGTTGTTTTGTCACTGGACACTTTGTGGTAGCTTAATTCAGTTCTTTTTTAAAAATGGCATCGGCATGCTGGTGTTTCAAAAGATACTTATGGAAACTGTTGAGTCACAGCCTGAATGACTGATTGAGGACCTGGCGAAAGGCACCTGGTCAGCCCTGGGAGCACAGATAAAGGCAATTCAGCTGCCTGACTGAAAGGGGTGGAGCCTGGCTGCACCTCTCTTAGACCTCATTTAAGGGCTCATTACCACTGGGGAAGGATCTCTTTCTGGAGATCCCTCCTTGGTGAAGCTTTTCCCTGTGAACCTAGAATCTTCTGATACATGTGAGCAATCTTCTTCCCTTCCTTGATGACTCCTTTCTATTGTGCTGGTCCTTCTGTCATCACACCTTTGTTGTAACGACCTTCCCCTTGTATTGGTCTGTTCAATTGCTACAAATGCCTGATAAGAACAATGTGTGGGGGCTTGGGGCTGAAGGATTGTCATGTCCTGTCTTCATTACACTATAGAGAAGTGGCTGAAGTATTTTGATGTACCTGTGACTCATTAATCCTCACTGGACTGTAACTGTTGTTTTGAAGAAGACAACTTCTATTTTCTTGACTAAGGCATAGCTTAAAGGAATGATCTTTTTGGCTGAGCCAAGCTGATAAGATGTCTGTGTTTGTCAGGGAAAGTTTGTGACGTAGTTATATTTTGGTAGAAGTTTTTTGTAATAATTATGAACTCTTTTCACTGACATATTTACATTCATGTGATTTATCAGTGTGTATTAATTCACTTCCAGTTTTTCATCTTGCTGGGTATGAGCTGCAAGAAGCACTGCAGACTGCTAGTATGAGTCTGCCAGTGAAGCTGCTTTCTTATGCTTGTCTGTTGTTTAATGACAATAGTAATAAAAGCATAACAGGGCTTATAATAGTATTATTGTGTGGGTTCTTTATTGTGTAGTCAAGAAGTATTGATTGTATTAGAAAAAAGTACTCTTTCTGGTCACACTACTTATTTACTCCCTGTTCAGACATTTTTTTATTTCTGGTCAATCCTGAAAGTGTTTGCTGTCAGGATTTCACTCTGTACTGAGCTTAGGCTGATGGTCTGAAGTCTCAGTGGCCAGTCTTTCAGGGACATCCTACCTGAGGTTGAATGAATGTGAATGAATCTTGCATTCTTTTTTTGACAAGTTTCTGTTTAGAACTGTGGGCTATAACATTTTGCTTTGTTCTATAGTTTAAGTCTTCTGAGATTAATTACACAATAATAAGGAGAAAAATAAACCAACTGCTGCATGTATAACTATGTTTATATTTTAAACAATCTCCTGTGGAAGGACTGAAGTGCTGTGATCTCTCTTCTATCTAGTAGTTTTCCTTTATGGTTGAATGGGAAAAGTTGTATTTTACCATGCATTATCTTGGGGAGATAGTGACTAAAGCTTAATCTCAGTTTTTTTTTCAAGAATTTATTTTGAGGGAAAAAATAAAACAGGAAAGCAAATGCAAGTATTAGTGATGATGATGTGCATTAAGATGCTTGTTTTATGTGCTAATACTAGTCAGATAATATGGCCAGAAGTTGACTTTTTCTATGGCCTTTACTTTCATACTTCTGTCAGAGGTAAGTGCTCCTATAACTCAGTTTCGATTCATCTGTATGATTAGGATCTTTTGGAGGTTGAAAAGAAAGAAATTGCAAAGTTAATGGAATTTCATGAAGAATCATAGAATTGCAGGTGTTGGAAGGGACTTCAATAGATCAAATCTAACCCCTTGCTAAAGTAGATTCCTAGTCTAGTTTGCACAAGTAGGCATCCAGACAGATCTTGAATATTTCCTGAGGAGATTCCACAATCTCTCTGGGCATCCTGTTCTTCCATACACACGTGTGGAACTTTATGTTCCAGGTTTTGGCTATTGCTCCTCCTCGTATTACTACACACCACTGAAAAGAGTTTGGCCTAATCCAATTGCCTCTTACACTTTAGACATTTATAAACATTGAACAGATCCCTTCTCTGTCCTCTCCAGACTGAACAGACACAGGTTTCTCAGCCTTACCTCATAACTGAGATGCTCCTAGTCCTTTCTCCTTTGTCACTCTCCACTGGACTCTTATCTAGGAGATCCCTGTATTTTTTCAACTGGGGAGCCCAGAACTGGACACAGTACTCCAGGTGTGGCCTCACTAAGGCAGAGTACAGGGGGAGGATCACCTGCCTCAGCCTGCTGGCCATGCTCTTTTCAATGCGCACCAGAATACTATTGGCCTTCTTGGATACAAGGACATGCTGCTGACTCATGGTTGTCCACCAGGACTCCCAGGTCCTTCTCCACAGAGATCCTCTCTACCGAGTTGTCCCCTAACCCATACTGTGGGATGTGGTCATTCCTCCCATATGTAAGATACTACACTTGCTTTTCCTGATTCTTGTTAGATTCCTCTCTGTCCAGCTCCCCTATCTGCCCAGGTCTTGTCAAATGGCAACACAGCTTTCTGGTGTGTCAGCCATTCCTCCCAGCTTTGTATCATCACCGGACTCTTTCTACTCAGGTCACTGATGATGTTGAACAAGACTTGGACCTCACTGACCCCTGGGGAGTACCACTAGTTACAGATCTCCAACTATACTCTATGCCACTGATCACAGCTCTCTGAGCTCTGCCAGTCAGCCAGTCCTCATTGCATGTCGCTGTCCACACATCTCTCTTGTACTTTTTAAACATCATTGCAAGGATATGGGAGACAGTGCCAAATGCCTTGTTGAAATCAAGGTACACAACATCCACTGCTCTCCCCATGATCTACCCAGCCAGTGATGACATTGGGGAAGGCTACCTTACTCAGTTTGGTGTAGATGTATCAGTCGCCACACCAAAGTTTTCATTTCCATCTCTAGCATCATGCAGTAGAACCTGCTGATTTCCTTCTGCATCTCAGGATTGTCCTACTGATGCTGACTGTGGTATCTCAGGGTAGTTATGTAAGACAATACAGAGCTAATCTGTGCTCTGAATTTGCAAAATTTAACAATCCCCTAGATTAGCAGACTATGTAAATTAGATACAAAGTGAGGGTGCAGATAGAAATAAGGTTTCTTGTGAGTATCTACCTGAAGGCAGGTATGTAGGCCAGGACACAATAGGCAGATTGTTCTTGACAGTAGTATTTTAACCTGAATAAGGAGTGCACTCATTTTAATTCATTTTGCAGTGCAGTCTTAGAATACATGAAAACAAATTTTATTTTTTCGTTGAAAAAGGAGATGCACCCTAACTGCTTGCTAGCACTGAGTCTATGGAATCTGACTGAGGCTAATCAGAAAACCTTTCTAAAGTGCCAGTTTAGAAACTAAACTGCTAAAATTTAAGTGAGTGTGACTTAGTTCAGAATGACAGCTTGTACTCTTAAGCATTTGTTAAACCTAACATAATTATGAAAGCTGAAATATCTAGAAATCTGTCCCTTAAAAAAGCCCAAGCAACTCTTAAGTTCATCCTTGTTAGTGTTTTGATTCAACGTTACATTTGAACTGACATATTTTATGGCTCATTCTACTGAATTCAATATTTCCAGTCTGCCCTAAGACACGAGTAGCAGGAATTTGCACTGAAGATTAACTGTTGGTCAGTTTCTTGTACAATAGTACGGAAATATCTGAAAATGTCATTATAAAGTGTTGCAGAAAAAATGTATTGACATATAATTCTAAAACTGATTTATTTGTAGCTGCAGATGTGATTGGTTTCAATTTCACATAATTATTATATTACAGGTGCCATTCTTTCAAAATGATTTGTGTTTCCAAACGCTATATAGGACATAATTTTCTGAGCATAGTAGTGTGTATAGTTCATTTGGTTTTAGGTTTCAAGGCAATTTAATAAGCTGCGTTGCCACAAGCATTTCTTACGTTCTGTAAAGCCTATTGATTGTATAATACATAGAATATTGTCTAGTTTTTTCTATTTCCTCATAGAACATTAGCCCCAAAGCAACTGTTTTATTTGCCCTGTGGAAGGTATTTGGAAGATTTGAGCAGGAAACTTTGCAAGTTACTAATGTTTACTGGGGTTATTATTTACAGTGTTTATCTTAACTACATCTCTTACATATTTTTTCCAAATTTTGAATAATTTTGGAATCATATGATGATTGTCAAAATGTTTTCCAAGATACTTGAATACGTTCTTATATTTTTGCTAGGGAGCTTCTGTAGAAGTGGAAGATAAGTTGGAGTCTATGGGGAGGCAACTGCATGATCTGTTGATCAGTTGGAATCCCAGTAGCTATAGGAAAAAGAAAAGGAGCAGGTGAAAAATAAGTGAAATGGGCTTGACATATATAATAATGACACAATAATTAGTATGCTTAAGCAAAAATATAAGAAAGTTTAACACTTCATTTTATTAGCAAGTGTGACATATAAGACCCCTTTGTAAAATCCTGAAGATATAAATGAGGAATGCTTTTTAATCAGTGTTCTTTAGGGTAACTGTTCTTGTGTGGTTTTTATAGAAGTATTACCATAAGGAAAAAAAATGTAGGGCATTTCATATTCTTATTTCATAAAATGTACTGGTTTTGTTTTAATGCTTCCTGTTTAGCACGTCCAAATAAAATGAATGTTACTTGTTTCAATTTGGATTCTTTTCATGTTTCAGAAACTAATGGTGTTCAAATTCTTTGTGAGCAGGACAAACAAAGCTTTTATGTAGGAGTTGCATTGTTTGAAATTGGAAGCAATCATTTCCTCTTCCTTCTCTTTTATGCTGATTTTCAATTACTGATGGTTTTCAGGAGATGATGATATGTAATCAAACTTCAGAATGTAATACCTTGTCTTATTCTAGGCTTTGTCAGATAGCAAAGGATCGAATGGAAAAAAAAAAAAAAAATCAGTATTCTCTAGATCTAGCTAATGTGAAATTATCTGTGAACAATATTTTTCCAAATAGTTATTTGAAATGCATCTTTAAGAAAACATGATTGTTCAGAATAAGTATGTCCAGAATAATTTAGAAACATCTGGAATTCCACATCCTAAATCAGGCATTTTATGATTTTGTGACAGTGGAACAGAAGCAGAAAGTTAGCATTGCACACTAATGTCCCAGTCCCATACCCTGTGAAGACTTAGAAGCTTCAAAAGTGGTACCTTCTGGAGTTGATTATTGCTAGGTGTGCACAGAGGGGGGGAAAAAAAAAAACAACCAAAATCATGGTCTGATTTATCCCACTGTTGATGATAGAATGCATTGCCTTTGCAATGTAAAATGTGTAGTAGCAGATAATATATTTTGCCTTTTAACTGCAAGCATAACATTCAAAGTAAATTTTAATTTAATTAACTTTAAATAGCTTTAAATAGAATCAGGCAAAACTGTATATGTATTTTGCTTGAAAGGTCATTTTTTCCAAATTACACCCTGTATTCATATGTACATATATGCGTATATATGTCTTTTAGCATGTTTTAGAGTCCAATAAGCTGAAAATATTTTAGTGTATTGCTGCAAACTTTTAATTCAATGGAATACAGGCTTAGTAAATGCTAGGAAAAGACTAGGTTAGAAAATAGTGAAATTTCTGAATGTGAGATGTTTCTGTTAGAAATAAACAAGATATTTATTGCTGCATTTGCTAAGTCTTTCCTTTAATAGATGTCAGCTAAATTGCTTGCTCTGTAATCCAATTGCCTTCCACCTCAAGAAACTCTTAAACTGCTCATGCTATTTCCTGTCTTCATTTTCAATGCATTATGGTTTTTCACTTAGTTACTAATTCATGTAAAAAGTTAGGCATGTCTCCAATGATGTTGATGTTGTCTCATGTTCCCCTTTTCCCTTTAGCTGGGTAATCCTAAAACATTTACTTGTTTTCTTAGGCTCTCACTGTTTTCTTTGAACCTACAGTGTGTGGATTTTTGGTAAATATTTTGCCAGTTCATCACAAGTGTGTTTATCTTCAGTAATTATGAAATTACATACTACTTAATTCAGCATAAGCTAGCTCTCATTAGACAATATTGGAAAGTATACAGAAAAAAATGCAGTTTTTGCTAAATGTTAAATGTTTTTCTCTAATAATGTAGGCTATTGTCTGTGTGGCATAATGCTTTTATTTATTCTGTCATTTCTAATAAGTAGGCATTAACACCGATTAATATCAATTACTTCTTAGTTATTTGCAAATGTCAGGGAATAGAAATTCCTCAGTAAGACAAATACAAAATGCAAAAATACTGTTACACAAAGCATTCACAGTATCCAAACATATTTAAAGCAAAACTGTTCTGACAGTGTATCTGCTTATTTTCATAATGATTTCCCTTTTCATTCAGTACTGTGGCATTACATACCAAATTCTACAGTTAGCAGACACTCAGTATCTTGTTAGACAGCATGCTCTTGTGCATCTTGCTGATTTTAAGGATAGCATCCTTTTTTTTTTTTTTTTTTTACAGTGTGTCTCTGATTTGAAATATATGTCTCTTGGCAGCTTCACATTTTGAGAACAGAGCCACAGACTACTTCTTCCAGATCTGTTAGAACCACCTCAGCAGATAAAGCACTAAGTAGACCTCTACAACAACCAGCTTGAGCATTCTATGTTAGATGAGAGAATAAAGACAAATCCAAATGTCCCTACCCAAAGTACTGCTACATCTATGATCTGTGGAAAGGCTGCCAGTCAATGAAACTGCAGTTTTAAAAACAAGAGTTGAAGAAGAACTCCTGGAAAATTGCAACGGTCTACTTTTCAATTGTTGTAACTTAACTGTTCTTCTTTGTTCTATCTTGCAGTATGTGTATTCTATCTAGAGTCTGCCTCTTTTTTCCTTGAAACACAGGAAGTTAAGTTGTGCATGATCAAACATCTGAGTTGGAGAAGTTCCCACTGGGTTTTAAGTGCAGGCATTATTAATATAGGCTTCTGTTTCTTCTTCCCCTATTATCTCACGTGAATTTAAACATGAAAAGAAAAATTCATTGCTTGCAAAACCTTCCTAAACCAATCCATATTGTTTTTTTTTTTTTTGTGAATAATTATTTTAGGGTGATACTTAGCCACTTTCCAAGCCACCTGTTCAACAGTGTTATCTTAGTTAAATGAAATTTCTCCTCAACTCCAAAATATTACATTGTTCTTTTTGAAAGTATTTCCCTATTTTAGGATATTATTGTATGGCTTTATGAATAATGGAGGTGGTATTTTCTTTTGCTTCACTGAGAGCTTAGGTTCCCAACAGTTCACTTTTTCTGTTCTTTCATTAAGATAATCCAGTTTTAATATGCTTCTGAGCTGCTCTAGCACACAGCACAAATTCCAATTTTCTGTTATAGTATTAAAAAATATTACTGTATTTTGATAGGCCTATGATTACAGCTTTTTATTATTACAAAGGTACATGAATTTGATTCTCATTCTTGTCTTGTTCCCTGAAGTAGCAATTTTCAGGAGCCCTGCACAATTAGTTACCTCAACACTGGTGAGAAGAATAACAGAGAAACCCTTTTCCACATTCACCACTGATTCTGTAGCCTGTCAGGAAGCTGTGTTAACTAATTCTTAAATACTGTTCAGTAGTCATCTTACTGGAAGAAAGTTTACTTGGGATGTAGATTAATAGAAAAACTCTAAATGAAATATTCCTTCTTAATCCAGACCTTCCATATGAAAGTGTTTTGTATGGCTAAACACTGCAGAGTGGTGGCAAGTTCCCTGGGACTGTAGTCCTCCTTTATTAATAAGGTCTCACTTTATAGCCTATACAGCTGTTCTTTCCTTTGCATATTAGCTGGACCCATCATCTGTGACACTTCAGACATACACTGACCTTGAAACTCTCATCACTAGCATTTTTGATGAAAATTGTACACAGAACACAAGTCCGGAAGCTGTTGTTAAAGGAGAAGTTCTGTAGAGTAAAAATGCACACATTCCAAATTTAAATACAAATGCACGCATCATAAGTGAGAAAAAAACAATCTTTCTTTATTCTTTTTCTGAGTTCAGGCATAGATTCAAAGTCTAGAATGCTTCACCATAAACCTAACCTACATATTTTCTTGTTTGAAAGTCACGTTAAAGTAGTTTTTATCTTTCTTTAATTTTGGTGGATTTCTTTAGGAGAAGGAAACTTGAAGTTATATGGTCTGTTACTCTCAAGGAGCAATTTTCCATTCAAATGAATGGTATCAAAATTTTTCTTATTCAGAGTGTTGTTTGTATTCTTACAGTCTAAGTAGTTTCAGCATTTAAAGTAAATCAACTGTGATTTCCAAGGGAAGAGTAAATGGATTCAAAGGACTCTACAACTAGGAAAAAAATAAGTCTCAATGGAATTTGAGCAGTTTTGGAAGGAATCAGTCTCCATCAGAAATAATGAAAAAACCAAAAGATTCAGTACAATTTAGAGTGTTTAGATTTTTTTTTGGAGAAAAAAAGTGGAAATTTTTTCTTAAGTGCGTATTTGCACAGCTGTAAAGTAAGAGATGCTAAATGTAGTTGTTCAGGAAAAAAAGTACTCGATTATAAGTAATCTTATTTTCAGTTATAGTGTATTTTGTTAGGCATCCTGGCTCAATGAAAGCTGCTCAGTTGAGAAGTTGTTTTCAGTTGTGAAAATAAAATCAGTTCATTTCTTCTGTTTATAGTTGCATAATGCATACACCTTGTGAGAAGAAAATTCAGCAGTGATTGCTTGCTCTTTTGTATCTGAATTGTATACATTAAATCCTTGATTTCACTTCAGATAGATTAGTTTAGAAACATCTTTATAGCGCCAGTTGTAAACTTTGTGGTTTTCATTGGATTACAAATACCCTTAGTAGAGTAAATTTTAGCAATCCCGTGAGGTAGAAAACTTAAGATAATTAGGAAAACAGAAACAAACATAGATTTGCCTGCTTTGAAATGATATGTTACTGAATAACAGTAATTTGTATGTTTTTCTGTTCCAGTGCCCCATCACCCTCATAGAACGTCTTCCTTATCTATATCTACCATCTTCAGTTTAAAACGTTTACACCTTGTCTTATTCATTACGCTCCCTGGTAAGGAGTCCCTCTTGAGCTTGCTTATAACCCCCTCTATAGTATTTGAAGGCTGCTGTGAGGTTTCTTCACAGCATTCTCTTCTCTAGACTTAATGAGCACAGATCTTTCAGTCCATTTTCATAGGAAAGGTGCTGTAGCCCTTTTTCCTGGACTCCTCTGGACCCACACGGTTCCATATCTTTCTTGTGCTGTGTCCCTGACCTAGAAACAGTACTCTAGGCAGAGCAAAAGAGGACAATCACATTCCTTGCTATGCTGGCCTCGTTTCTTTTGATGCAGCCCAGGATGTGTTTTGACTTACCCTGATGTGTCTAAAGCAGTGTTTGACTCATGTATCCTGTAAGGCTAAGGGAGATCTTGTATTGTGGATTCTTCATGGTCATCTGAAGTTGTTTTGATTTATGTTTCAGACTGTTGTGAGAGGAGTTCCAGCTGAAAAATAGTAAATTCCTATAAATCAAATAATGACTAAGAGAAAAATGAGTTATAATCTGGTTTTAGGAAGAATGTTTAGGAGTTACTTTTCAATTCATGTGTGCATTTTTAGAATTCTATTTAAGACAGAATTTGTTCTTATCTTTGATATTGTTAACATTTAATATTATATGGTGGCTGAAAATAATGCCTCCTATTTCATTACGTTGGCCCCTAATATGGGTGGATGTTGATGGCATGGCAATAAAGACTGAACTTTACCAACAGTATTCCATTATATTTTGTGGCCATGTGACAGATGGCAGCAGAGGGGCAGTCTGACCAAATGAATGGCATGTGAATACAGTGAGGTGGTGGGTGTTGTGTTTCAGCAGCGTGAAAGTTAGGCCATATTTTGAACAGACGTGCATTTGTTTATGGGCATATCATGCAAGCTCTTGTTTGTTACTGGCAACAATGTGTAGCTAATATTCGTAATTTTATTGAAAAATAGTATTTCGTAGCATAGAATTTGGTCTATCAAATGGTGTTATTATGCTCTTTGCATCTGTTGTTTCATGGAAATAAACAGAAGCATTACTTATGTAGAAACCTATATAGCAATTTATCTTTGGCCTGAAGGGCAGGAAGGTATTTTGTGGTCTAGATCTGTAGAAAAAGCTGAGGAGTCTGACAAATAGTTAGTCCTGCTTTTCTGTGCTAAAAGCAGGTTCAGTCCGTAACTGAAATGCTGACAGTAAGCAACATAATTTATCAAATGAATGCTACCTGATTCCTCTTATAAAAAGGTTCCTTTAACTATGGATGCAATATGGCAGAGGTTCTTTGCTATTTCTGTGCTCTTTTTGGTCTCTACCTGCATTAGCAGTAGCACTTTGTTCTGTACTTCACCAGTGTTTTATGTATCGGAGGGCTGGTAAAATTGTCATTCAGCTGGAGATAGGTCACACTCAGAAGGCCTGCCCTGTTAGGCAGAGTTGGGGCATTGGCCACCTCTGCCTCACCGAAGCGGACCAATTAAATCAAATGGTGAACACTCTACCCATTTATTTCGAGTTGTTAATGTATAGCCACCATCAGCTGAAGCATCTGCTGTAATGAACTTGACATTTCCACTAATGACAACATCAGTTTACTTAATGTCCTGCTTTAAATTTGCTTCCCCAAAATGGTGTTCTTTTTAAAAGCAGAGGATGAATTTGCCGTTCACATTTTTGGAAACTAGAGAAGAACCAGGTTTGTGTACATGTTCTGACTGATAGCTGGTAGAGGGGCTGAATGTGCAGTTTGGAACAGGAAGCAGGAGAATTGGCTAAGGGCAAATGTTCTGGGTTTGGTGCTGACATGGGAAAATTTGTGAGTTCATGGAGAAGCAGTGTGTGGAAGTAATCAGTGAAGGCCAAATACAGCCTTCAGTGCTTGGACAGTGCTGCTATGAGACTTAAAAGATGGAACAATTTATTAAAAAAAAAAAAAGTAAAAACAAGAGAAGAATAATGGAAGTATTAGCGTGATGTAAGACTGCTTGTACTATTTATTTTAGTTGAAAAAAAAAAAAACAAAACAGCCCCAAACCTATCTAATTTATTTAGAAATATTGCTGGCTTTCTATAGAATGTATAAACTACTTTCAGTACTGAAAGGTTACAGTTTTATGAGAGAAAAAATGTAATTCTTATTTCATATGTTTACTTAACTACTTGATTAATATTTATTCTTAGTCAGTTTCATTTTTGTATATAATAGAATAAGAGAATAAAAGTATCCTGGCAAGCAATAGCAAAAAATATCACAGTTACTGAAATTTGTTCTGTATCTGAAGGGAATGGAATTCAGCACAGTGTATTTAAAAACAAACAAACACAATAATAGTGAGAATTTGTTTCCAAATTAGAGCTATTTCATTTACATTTCCACAGTGTTTTTTGTACAACTGTTATAGCATAATGCATCATAGCAAGAAGTGATGTAACAAAAAGGTCTAAGCCTTTGGTGTGACATCAGTTTTATGGCTTCATATTTAGAAGAGATCTGTATATGGAATAAACATTAGACTGACTTTAGTTCATAAACAAGCAAATTCCATTTTAAGAACACGTTTAACTTGAAATAACAGTTTTAGCTATAGTTGATTATTTTTTTTCCTAATAAAAACATGTAAATGTAAACTAAATATAGCCTCAATTTTCTGGATGACTGAATGTGCCGCAGGGTTGGAGCTTTTGATATTACTGCCTTCCTGATGCCAGTTTCTGGTTCCACTTCAGTTAAATATTTTCCTAGCAGTGTTACCCCTTGGCATCTTAAAAAGACATCCACTCTCCTGTTACAAAAGGATGGTTATTTTTTTTTACCTTTCAGAATATGCAACTTTGAAGAATAAACAATAAATGCATTTTGGTGCTTCTCCAATTTTCTTTTTTGTCTTCATTATCTTTGTTATAATGCAGTTTCTTCAGACTCTCTTGGAAGGCCTAAGGTCGCAGGTAATAATGTTATGGGTTTGTGAAATGCTTTCAAATATCTTAATTATGATGATGACTTTGTGTTTGCAAAATACATTCAGCCTTGTTGAACACCTCTTATTAATTGCATTGATGTCAGCCATATATAAATAATTCATCTCCCTTGTGCTCCATTAGTCCCTCAAATCTATGTATGTTTATATAATTCAAATTTTATTCAGATTTGTGCCAAAAGAATTTAACTTTGGCTGCAAAGTCAAGCACTTTCAAATCAAAAATGGCATTTTTATAGCCGCCAGTACATTGATTCAGCCTCCTCCTGCATTCATCTGGTGGGCTGAATGATGTTCTAGAAAAAAGTGTCCACTGGGGTAATTAAATTTTATATCACAATACATAAATATGAATATAGTGAATGAGAATTAAATTTACACATGCAACTGGGTAAGTCTGGCATTTCCCAACTTGCAAGTACTTGACTTTGCAACTGCTGTATGCTTACAAAATAGGCTATTGCAAAGAAATCTTAAGTTATTTGAAGAAACAAAAGAAGAAAAGCTGTGATAGAGGGTACTACTGTAAGCTGCTTATCTCACAGCATCTTTAGTTATGTTGGAAACATGAATTCTTTAACTGGCCAGCTATCCTCCAAGCTACTATTCTCTCTATATATTAGTTGCTGCTAATCCCAAATGGCATGAGAGTGTATTGTTACAGATTTCTCATCGACTAATCAGACTCCAGTCCTGTGTCCAGGGGTATAGATTTTGGCTGTGTTGGAAGTCTGGGCTGCTGGAGTTAAGTGCTGAGTTATAATCAAGTGAAAATGGGATCATCTGACTGGCAGGCTTAATTAGGTTGTATTTCCTCTTAGAAAATACGTGGTAGGAATATTTTTAATGCAGAATGGCACTTCTCCAGCAAAAGAGGAGAAAAAAAACCAAAACACAGAATCCGCAACAGAGAAATCAGAGTCTGTCTTTCAGTATAGAAGGAGCTAAAAGGTAGTTTAAGACCCAGAATGAAGAAATTCACTTTACCCAAGTGAAGTGAAAAAGGAGAATATTAATAAAAGCATACAGTGATGCTGGGGTTTGGATGTATATATCAGCACTTCCCAAAGTTCACGTGAGGCTTCATGTCTCCTTTAAATCTTGGCTCATAATTTGAAAAAGTCATTCATTTCTTGCATACTTTGAATTTTACGATACTTTCTCTTTTTATCAGCTTCATTGTGTGAAGAAGGGTTAGTTGCTGGTTGATGGGTAAGAGAAAGTAGGGAAGAATGGAAAGTTTCATCTGTCGAATAAGAAATATGCTACTGTTGCATGATAGGAGGTTATTTGTGGTTACTATTTTTTTTTTTTTTTAAATAACAAAGGAAGTTGCTAGCTATCAGGTTTTGTTTGTTTTGTGGTTTTTTTCTGAGGGAATGTCTGAGTTCTGTATCGGTGGCAACTGTTGGTACATTTACATTCACAGAGAAAATGGAAATATTTATTTCTTTCTTAGAGGGAAAGAGAAAGTTGTGTAATTCATGTAGGCCAGGAAAGCATCTTGAAGTGGTGAGTGATGTGGATGTCTAATAAGGCTGATTGGCAGTGGTTTGAAAATATTTTCTAATAGCTATCTCTATTGTCATTTTCCCTTACACATTTGCATAATGCATTCATTTTGTCCTGTATTTTCTTTTGATTTTTTTCTTCTTTTCCATTTTGTGTTCTTTTGAGACATAACTAGTGAGCAGAATAATTGTCCAATACACATGTATGGAGGCTTACTCTGCATTTAGAAAGTTGCAGGGCTATCTGTGTGAATTAAGATGTCGATAAGAGTATAAGAGGACAGGTGATTCAATAGTGCTGATAAAGTCCTGGTGCAGACAAAGGTCTTGTGGCCAAAGAATTACTCATTCTTTCACTGACTTTCACTGATCATCCATGCAAGGAGTTCTTCAATTGCTGTATAATCTGGAAATTTTTAAACAGTGTAAGACACATAAAGGTATTTGCTTGAACTCCATAATTACCTAAAAATATTAACACACAAATTTGTCTCTTCCGTCCACTGGAGGTCCAAGCAACAAATTTTTGACATAAAATTGGGACTTTTAGGAACAACCAGGTGAATTGAGCTATTTCCATACTCAACATCCAGTTTTAATCTGAGTCATTTGCAGATTAGAAAGTAAATGTATAGAGAGAGATTCAGAGTTTGTCAACATATATGTTTAATGACTGTTCTTAAGATTTAGATTACCAAAATTAAAAGGGATGTAGATATGGTGGCATAGTTGCATCACACAACAGCACGGCACATTTGTCATGGCAGACAATGATTATAGACTTGAGGGTCAGGAAGAAAGGGAAGAGAATGGATGGAGACCAACCTGCCACTCCTTTTGTCCATCCCACTACAGGAAATCCATGCCCAGTTATCCTCATTTTATTATCCTCATTTTATACCCAGGGAACTGAGGTAAAGAGAGACATTTTTCCACTTCTGCATACACTTACAGTCACTCTTCTCTATTGTTCCTCACACCCCATCCAGTGCCTGTGTCTATGTATTTTGCTGCTTTTTCTTTTTTTTTTCCTTCATAGCCCATTGGTGGTGTCCCTCTGTATGTATTCTGATTTGTCCTCAGATTAAATAGAATCCAAGACCAAGGACGGGGGAAAAAAAATATCATTGTTTTCCATCTACACACAAACACCCATAGCAATGAACACTTTTTCTTCCAACTTGTATGTGCTAATTCTACTGAGGGCTTCTCCAGATCAAGTTTTATTTGAAAATTGCTGGAGTGTTTTCTTGTTTCCTTCTTCTGCTGATAATTCAATTTAGAATAGATTTTCTTGGTAACCTTAAGTGGCAATGAATTCAAGGCTGGACCTGAATCTGAGTCTTCCTCTTTGTAGCTGTCTGACCTGACACCTGAGCTGCAGAAACCACCTCTAATTTCTAGGTTAAAACATGTGGTGCAGGGTGCCCGAGAGCAGCAGGGAACAGCTAGCTGGGTACTGTGTCCCAGCTCAGTTTCTGGCCATGAAATACTGGCCTACTGTGGCTCCCAAGGTGGTCTTGGAATAGAACTCACTTTGCTAGAAATTTCAGTCTTTACCAGGAAGAAACCTTTTCCTGAAATTAATTAATTGAAACTAGTATATTTTTATAGTTTTAATTTTAATAATTTGATATCCTTTAATAAAATACACAGCTGAAAAATGCCTGGGAAGCCCTGTGTAGAATCCTGCTTTTGTATTTTCACTGTCAGAGGCTACTTTGTATTATGTTCAGGTTTTGAAGCTATGAGTGGCTTATCTCTATTGCTGAAAAATTACCTGGATCTTCTTATTAAAAGCTGATTTACATATATTAAGAGAAGACAATAATATTTCATTTTATTCTATCTTTTAATAAACTGGTGATATTTTTTTTTTTACAGTAACATCAGGAGTCACATTGATTGTGAACATTGACATTTAAAACTGAGGCTAAAAGTATGCATACTTTGTTTACTGTTTTTTTGTTTTGTTTTTTTTTTCTTCATGAAAATTTTTAACTTCAAATAAGATGTAATATAATAAAATAGATACTAAATGTCTCTTGTGCTGCATGATGCTACCACATCACAAGAAATACTTCCAATTTATCTCCCCCTGAAATTAGTATCCAGGTCAGTGTCTTACAAAATTCGGTTCTTTCATCACTCACCCTTGCCAAATTTGATGTCCTTTAGCGCATAAGGATGGAAACTTAACTAATCCAAATTTAAAACAAAGCCACAGCAAACATTCGATCAGTTACAAATATGGTAAATACAGCTACATGTAATGACCAGGACATGCAGTACACGGGCTGTCTATAGGTAGTGCTGAAAGTTCTTCTAGGCAGAAGAACACTGAAGAGTGGAATATGAAAGCTCATCTTACCTCAAACCCTCCCAAAATCATCTGTTTTTTAGAGGAGGAGAAGGCAAAATTGGGCCATTTCCCAGTGAACTAGTATCCTAGTGGGCTCAGAAATATGTTTCACCAATCAGAAGAGACAGCTACACCAACGTGCTGAACTAGGACAGGATGCTATGGGTACATGCTGAATCCATAGAGAAACTGCTGTCTGGTCAGGGCTCCTGAGACTGACTGTCTTCAGTGTTTTGGTAACGTCTGTTGAAAGCAAGACTGTCAAAATACAATTCTAGCTACAGTATGTGTTTTGAGCTCTGATGAACTGGTAACAGCTCAGGTAGATTTATTTTTGGGAAGGTAATTTCTCTAGAGTAAACTAGTAATATAGACCCATTCCTTAAAAGGTACTTGTGTCGATGAAGGTCTGATATGTCTCCCTTCTCATACTCAAGTTCTACTGACATCCTGTCAGTAGAAAGTTCTTAGATTGTTAGCAGGGCTATAAACATGTCTATCTGTTCAGCTATTCTGTTGGAGGTTATGAAGCAAGTTTCCTGTGGCTGCAGTGCTGAGAAGGGTGCACAGGTACTGTAATCATTTTGGAGATACCTTTGGATCTGTGTACTGTCAGCTGTTTTCCCTTCTGGTATCTGTCCTCTAGGGCTTCTTCTGAAGTACTGACCACTGCAAAGGAGAATTAAAGCCTTGTGCATTCACTCCTTTTCACAAGTACAGCTAAATATCCTACAGGATCATGATTTTACAGTAAGCATACATGATACTATTTGTGGCTTAGGATTTTTTTTTTTTAACTTTCAATTCAAGATGCACGTTGATAGCTATGAAAGAGCATATACACCCCTCCTCAGTAGCTCCTTGCTGAATTTTGTAAGTGAATGTATTTAGTTGAATTATGTCCTGGAGAAAAACAAAAGGGCAAAGCTGCAAATCTGCTACTTTGCTAGCTTTCCTATTAAACCTTGAAGGCGTGTTCCTGCTGCACAGTGGTACCTTTACAGCAAAGTCCCAAGAGTTAGCTGCCTCTGGCACTTGTCAATGATGAACAGTGCCATAGAAAGCTGGCTGTGTCAGCAACACGAAATATTGGCCAGAAGCCTACTAGTGTGACCCTTTAACTGGCTGAGGGAAATACTTGCACTGGAAGGATTTACTGACCGCTTACTTTAATTGGTTTGCAAAAAGACAGCAGTAGCAACATTATGCAAACAGGAGGCAGAAGTGAGTGTTTCCCTTTGCTTGCTTGCTTTGAAACTCATATAGCTTTCTAATTCAGTGTAGGCTCCTGACAAAACTAGGTTGTTGGATTGCATAACTTCATTAGCTAGAAGTAAAGCCTATTCCAGTAGACATACCTGTTTAAAAAAAAAAAAAAAAAAAAAAAAAGAAAAAGCCATTAGAATAAATTCTGTATAGATATCTTAAAGTTCTTTAATGAAAATTTCATTTGGATTTTCTAAAAATATACTATTTTTTATACTATGACGGGTGAACCATAGTTGGGTTTGTTTCTTTCTTTCTTTCTTTCTTGTTCTTCCCTGAGTCTTCCCAGCCACATTTTTTCTAGGTCTTTTCTATCTGTCTTTTAATAAGATACCATAATTTCAAGGTAAAAAAAAATAAAAAATAAAAAAAAAATAGGTTTCATCAACAAACATGAATGCACTACGAAGGTGATACCTTAATGTTACTCTGAAGCTGCAGAGCACAGGCATAGTATAACGGGTTTTTTCAACAGTTTTATGCAAGTTTTAGATAAAAGGGACATTTAGAAAGTAATTATTAAACATGACATTTTACTTTTTTTTTTAAAATGCAAATAGATATGGAGCATCTATTGATTGACATCTGTATGTAATGCTACTTATCGGATTTAACTAAATCTCTCTTTGAAGTATCGTTAGACTGAACTCGAATGCTTTCACGAAATTTCACATTAGATAATAACAGATTTTTCTAGTTTGTCATTTATTGAATGAAATGTATAAACTTAAAGTCTTTAACATGTAAATAGAAATGGCAAAAATCCCATTTTCGGAAACCTACTTTGTGATTAAATCATTCTGTGAATGTCTTGAGAGTTATTTCTTCATTTTAGTTCCTTGTAGTGTATACTTTCTAAAGGGTAGTGCATCAGAAGACTCTTGTGAGCAAATATTGACAAAATTAGAGTTTAATCAGTGTACTGGGTTGGGTTTATAGATTCTCGACAGACTATCTCTTTTTTTGCTTTTGTTAACACTTTTTCCCATTTCATAATGTTTTCCAGCATCATGTGTTATTTTTTACTTTACTTTCTATTGATTAGTACTTGAAGAGTTCTGTTGGCACCATTTTTCCGGTATTTCTAATCCGTGATCTGTTTATTTATCCTCTTTTGTATAAAATTCTGCTGTCAGAGTGTTTGCATATTATCTATAATTGTAAATACGGATTTCAGTTGATAAGACATTCAATCATAATCACTGAATGTGCATTCTGTGTCACTTGAATTAATATCTGAAACCATCATTTAATCTGGCATAGTTGGCTTTTAGTTTTGTGTATTTATTTTGCTCATCTTTGATTCATTGTCATTTTTAGCCCTGCAGTTTTTAATCACCTAGTTGATAATTTAGTCAACAATAAGACTACAAGTGCTGAACTATAAATATACTCAAAAATACCTCCAAACTTTATAGATTTATTTCTCCCTTTTTGAAACATTTAATTGATCTGGCATTTCAAATTAGACATGTCAGCTTCTTCTACTGAAATGCTATTTGGATGATATATTGAGTTGGGACTGCAATACGTAAGCTAACTGCTTTATTATGGTAGGTTTTCTGAAGCTCCAGAACAAAGAAATGATGGGTATGTTCATACACTATTCAGTTTGTTTTCCTGATAGCATCTGAAGAGGTACCTTGCACCTGGTTAGAGTGGGTGATAGCTGCAGTGTCAATTTTACGTGGGCAGAGGCTATTGAAAAACCTGGCGTGAGCAACAAAAAGACTGCACTTAATTATGTATCAATTTCTGTTGCAATTGTTAACTGAGGTAGGTACAATTAAAATCAAGGATATGCAAACATGCATTACACTTTTTTGACCATAAACTGGAAATTCCCAAAGGCACTGAAGTAGGTAAAGACTGAATACTATCAAATAGCTAGAGAAACAGAACCAAGAACAAAGCATCTTCAAAAAATGGGATTGCTCACTTGGCAGAAGACTTTAAGAAGGGTTTAGATGTGGAAAACAGAACCTTCATGAATGCGCTAAAGAGCATAGTGGGCATTAAAACAGTATTTGTAATTGTACAAGAAGATAATGAGATGGCATGTATTGTGTCAGCAGTAGTGCAAATGGGGAGATGGCTTTTGTCCTTTGCATTACATAAAGAACACCTACCTGAGAAACAGTAAGTGCTAGGAGAAAAAAGATAATGAAAATGTGATGCAAGGAACTAAAATGCAATGAATCCTAAGAATAGTTTACAGAGTAAAGATTAGGGACAATAAAAGAATTGGAATGAACAAATTCTCCTGACCACTACTTCAAATCAATTAAAATCACTTTTTTTTTTCCCCCCAAAAATTGATTTTAATATGAGAGGAAAATAAGCTCAGTGATTAAATGTGGAGAGGATCGGGATTGCTGCCTGCTTCAGTTTGCTACCTGAGGGTCACATCTCCCAGGAAGGGCAGGGGGAGACTTTATTTTAAATGCTCCTTTATACAATTATCCTGCCTTCCTGCTTTTTTCAGCAGAAGCAGATTCTTTGTATGGTGATCTCCTTTATGAAGCAAAGGGAATACTTTCTTATTATTTCTAGTTAGTTATGTTGGTATGGGTAGATCCTAACAATTTTAGATCTGCCTCCCTTTTCCCACCTGCAAAGCTGAAGGCTAACCTGACTAAGTGCGAGTTTTTATCTTGATGCTACTTGACCTTGCTCTAGTTATGAGACCAGAGGCATCAGAAAGCAGGCATGTCTCAGTTTTACCTAGGCTGGAAACTCACAGTCATAACCAGAGTGCTCTGTACCTGCTACCCATACCATTTATCTGCATTCTGCTTGAACCACCATCTGCCTTATTTGTTCATTTAAAAACACTGCAAATCTTAACCAGTTTATAAATTTCAGTATTTTTAATCTATGGAGGCTTTGGCCTGAGACTTCACAGGATGACTTTTGTACCTCTGATAGGAAAAGTTTAGCCTTTATTATATGAGGCTTGATTAATTCACCCTCTGAGGCTGTATGTCAATATCTTCTGTACCGTGTTTTTATTAGGTAGTTAATGCATGGCAGCTAATATGCCGCTGAACTACAACCCAGTGATGCAAGGTGGGCAGCATGCCAGGGCCAGGCATGGCAAGAGCCAGAGCCAGCCATGCTGGGCCTGTCCTGGTGGCAAGGCAGGTCAGGATCAAAGTGGAAAAGCAAATTGGGTCCCAGAGACACATAGCTGGGCATAGACAGGACCACAACCCTCAGGCATGCACCGAGGATTGGGCTGCAGGAGATTGCCTTCCTGGGGCCCTTTGCACTACTGGGGGATTTTCCAGCTGTGAGAAGCTATGGTTATTGTCCCAGGAAGAGCTTTGTTAGCAGGAGGGGATGTAAAATTCACTGTACCAGCTGTAATAATTGAAGAGGCTGAGATGTTTTTGCTCCACTTCCCCACATGTGACTGTGCTGTCTCCACATCTTCAAGCTCTTATTGTTATAGACGAGTTGCAATATTTTCTGATCCTTGCTGCAAATTGGCCCTGAAGTGCCATGACATCCCAAGAGCTTTATTTATATCTCATCGGTCAAAAATAAATAAGCCTGATACATCTAGTTATTTTGAACGGAGATGAAATGCTGTAAATAAATGTCACCCTTGATGCTAGTAGAAGTAATACAAGAGAATTTTATAGACATCTACTGTATATTCTGAAATGCTACCTAAATTTAAAATAGCTGAAAATGCAAAATAACATGTAGGGATTTTTATGCTAAGCATGAGTGAAATAATTCCAAGAAGGAGAATGGAAAATGTTGTATTGTTCAAGTGCTATTGCTGCTTGACTAACAATGTTCAGTATATCCTTGGTTAGGAGTTTTTGTATTAGGTTTGATTTAAGCCCAGGTTCAGGAATGTGTGTTTTCCTTAGTCTTCTGTGTCTGTTATCTGCCTTGAAAGTAATTGAGTAGTATAGGAAGGGACTGGTAGGTCAAGCATTTTGTGTTGATGTACCACTATCTATAGTATGTCCAGGTCAGGAATTTTACTTTGGGCTTGGTTTTGGTGGTCCATGTACCGAAGCAGGCTACTCCATTTTTATATAGATAGAGCTTTCAGAGAGTCTACTAATGGGCCTGTGAGGATTGAAGTGCATTTTGAATACCTGGCTTATATTTTTTTCACAAAGAATCCAGCTAGCAGGCAGCCAAACTGCCCTGAAAACTTGACCAGTGTGCTATAGGAGAGAGCAGTGAGGTGATTCCTTTCAAAACAAACTAATACTCTGAACCAAAATGCTAATGAAACTACAGCTTATGTGTTCTAAATGTTTGAAAACTAATAACACTTATCTTCTTTAACATAATAAGACCTGTGATTAATGATATCAATGCATTAGTAGTAGAAACCATGAGACTGCTTTCAAATAACATATTATCCAAATGCAAGTTAATTTTGTTCGTCAGGATCTAATTGATGCATGTTTTAGTGTTTATTTTTAGTCCTGTGCTCAGTGTCCAGGGGGGACTGAAAGCAACTGGGCTAGCTGCTTGCTGTAATTAAAAAAACATTAGAAGAAAAAGAAATTGTCTGGTTATGCATTATTCGTACTTTTTCTTCCTTATTTTTTTAAAAGGAATGAATTATTTTGATTTTATTGCATTACAGGTATCTGGTTTGTGTTTGGAATGTGTGGCAATCTCAAATAGTGTTCCAGGATATGGTGATGAAACAGCAAAAAAGCAGAAATAAGAGGAGAAATTGGGCTTTGGAAGTTGTCAAGGGAAGCTGACATTGGGAGGGGGATAATGCATCTTTAAGGTTCTTAAATAGAAGGTGGTGTTTTTTCTTTTTCCCTTAATTTTCTAGAACAGTTGAAAATTTTCACAGCAGTTGAGGATTCAGTACGAACAGTAATATATAAATGGTTGATACTAGATGTTTGCAGTGTAAGAAATGTTTTAGTTTTGTAAAGATGCAGAGAAACTGGCTGACAGATCTACACAGTATTCTCCACCCGTGCTTGATAAATGGAAGATAACAGCAGTTACTGCTTTTAAATGTATCTTTAAAATCTTTGCCATTTTCTTTAAAATTATTTTAGTTGCCAGACAGGATATTTTGGGGAGGGGAACAAAAGAAGGTATCTGTAAGAATCTGCCTGTTTAAATTGGTAATATGACCAAATTAATAGGAAAAAAATAAAATAGAGGCTGAAAGCTGGATTTTCTCCTGCTCCGGTTGATAGAAGGAGTGTTATGTTGCATCCTGCAAATTGTCTGTCTTTTATCATAGTTCTGGACTTTTAAAGTCAAATGGCTTTAAATCAGAGCTTCAGCTTATGCAGGGAAACATTTAAGCCTTCTTCTTCTCCCTCTCCTTTTTCCAACATAAATGTCACTCATGCAGCCATCCTCTATTACAAATTTGAGAACACTTCAGAGAGGGTCTGATTTCCCTCAGTGTTAAGGTAATCCTGTAAAGGTCACCGTCTAACCAATGTGAGCTTCCAAGATAAGGTACTAAGACTGAGTATTTTTTATTATATGATCAGATATTCTAGAGCTTACTTTGAAGTTTGAAATTTCTTTGCCTGCTGGTCCCCCCCCCTTCGCCAAAGCTGACTTGATAACATGTAGCTGGTAACTTATCCACATGTGGAACAAACCTGCTTAGATTGCTGACTCTTGGTCAGACGTTAGTCTAAAATTTGAGAGGAAAGTTAATTGCTTTGAATGTTTGAGACCCAGCGGTTTGTCTGACAAGTGGGCTGCTATTCTTCATGTTTTCTAACAGGCCAGTGGAGTTACGCAGCTTTGTTGGGATTTACGTTCTCCCATAGCACTTAAGACTGTAAGCCAATAATGGTGTGGATTTGGTTTTGTTACATTACTTTCATGAAATGAGTCAGGATAAAGAACATGAATTATGTTGATTTCTCATTTTGTAAGTGAAAAACAAGCTCCCTGTTGCTGCTTTTTACTTAAATTGCCACAGAGACTGTTAACTGCTCAAAGGTAGTTTGTTACCTTTAACTGACAGTATTAAGGGACAACTTTGACTTATTTGGCTGCAAGCAGCGTTGCCAAGATTTGTATTGCTTTATATTTCACAACATGCATTTTTCAATTTCTACGAATTTTATTCTGAATTAGCTTAAGGAAAAAAAAAAAAAGGAAAAAAAAGAAAAAACACGACTCTGATTACCCTTCAGAATGAACTGTTCTTTAAATCAAAAGAGTTTGGAATATCCTTGGAGAAGGATCTCCACGTTATCTGTATGCCTTTTTTGTTGCCTTTATCTGTTTGCTCTTAGGACATCTTCCAGAGGCAGGAAACCAACTTGACGTCGCTGCTAGGCTGGCTGATAGGTTCATTTGAAGCACAAGGAACACTTTCCATGAGAGCTAAACAGACAGATGTGCTTTTTTTTCCTAGCTTCTCCCAATTAGATTCCACACAAAGTACTCAGTAATACAGGATGGTAGTAACAGATGTTGGTCACTATCAGTACACTGTACTATGGGCTTTGCTCTGTCTGAAATACTCTGTTAAATTTCTGACCCCCTGAGCTACCTCCCTCTCTCCTTCTCTCCCTCTAGAGCTCATCTCTTTGCAAGACATGAAGAAAATCTCCTTACACCTACTTTCTTCACTGCTAATAAGTAGTTCGGCAATAGAAGAGAAACCTCATTCAATCTATAGGAGTTTGAGGAAGGAAATAGCAAAGAACAATTAAGGAATTTCATAGAAATTCAGCATTACTATCATAGACTCCTAGAATGAAGGAAAATAGGACTACTTAATGTGTTCCCCAAATGAAAATTAGTTTCAGTTTCCATTTGGAAATATTGAGGATTAAAAAGTTTTTCACTGGGGATTGTTGATAAATTCTTGTCTGGCCACCAGTGCTGTATTATTTATCTGTTTCAAAAAGAAACAGACAGACCTACAAACATAACTAAGTGAAACCTGTTTGCTGTTAAGGTGTCAGATGATATTACATGGCAACTCCAAACTGCTTTTTATAGTTAAAGACTTTATACACATAGGAAACAGTCTCAGGAAAAAAAGGGAAAAAAAAAAAAGAAAAAAGAAAAAGAAAAATGAAACCCTCAGCGGAGTAAGATCCACCACCATGATGCACAGCGGTAAGCAATTTTCCAGAGCCACAGTGCTAAAACGAGGAGGAAGAAAGTCCAATGATTTTACCAGCTGACAACAAAACCCTTCAGGCTCAGTGTCTGTGCACAGCTGCATTAACCTATGGTGGAACTTAGCTGATTCCTTTTGTTTACCTGTAATTTACTTGAACAGATGGCATATTTTGTTGCTTTGTTTTCAATTTATGTATGTGGGAGATTCAGAAGGAAAAACTTTTAATGTTTTTAAGCGTATTTCTTTTTGTTTTGATTCCAATTTTAATTTATAGGCAAATGGCACTGTATCTGTTGATACTTGAGAATGGTGTTTCTTAACTTTTTGGCACATTGTTCTAGGTATTCTACATGTGATCTCTTCCCATGTATTCTAGCTATTGCTTAATAGTGGAAGAAAGAAAAACTTTGCTTATCAGATTGATTTTTGACATCAATTCCCTGGTCAAAAACCAGTTTGGAATACCTTTGAAGAGCTGTGGACAGCAAATCAGCTGCCATAGAAACAGCAAGAAATGCTGTAGACAAGTCCACAATTCTGTGAATATATTTTGAAGGTGAACAGTGTGATCTTTGTCTACCACTTCTATTGTATCCTGCAATCACTAAATGCATATCCAATTATTTTTTTTCCAATGGGTGTATGCAAAATTTATTTTCTGTCTTTCAAGCACCTGGCACTGTAAATGTTCATGTAAAACTGAATGTTGGAATGTTTCTCATTGGCTCTGCTGCTGTCTCTGCTGAATATTATTTAAAAAAGAAAGAGAAAAAAAGGGGGGGGGGAGTTGTAAATGAAAATTCCCTCCCTGCATATTTTCTTGATCTGAGTGAGCAATTTTATTTACTATTCTTTTGCTTGGTCAGAGGTCCAGGGAAAAGAAATAGAAACAAAGAGGAAAATATTTGAGCTACCAAAAATTTATAAATCAAGGTATTTCCAACTTACTCCAAGTTATTGAAAGACAGCCCCATTTACCTTGAGTTTTGGTAACTTCAATAGTGTTCAAGTCCCTTATTAATAAATTCTGTTTTGGTAATTATAAAAAGCTTAATTGGTATTGAACTAAAAAAATTCATCCAGGTGATGCATCACAATCTTCTTGTAAGAAATTCATAAATATACAGAACGAAAACAGGTTTTCAGTGTGGTTTTAAAATGATTATAAGATACTGAAATAATATAAAAATATTTTTGAACAGTTTTAAAAGATTGCTTGTAAAAATAAAGGAGGCATTTGCTAGTAGTGATAGTCTCCTTCAATAAACCATACAGTTAGCTACTACTATTTAAGGCATAAAGTGACAGGTGAGTATTTTAAGAAATAATAAATTATCTACAAAAGCTAATACAGTTTTTAATAATTTTCTCTGGAACACTATGTTTTATTCCAAAAAATTTGTTTCAAGATATTATTTTTGTGGACTACTGTAATATTAACTGTGGTTGTGAACTCATAAATTCTATTAGTAACATCTTTTCTGGATAAAAAGGTATTTCAGCTCTCATTTTGATGGGAGTTCTCATTTTAACTCCTTTTTATGTGCTTACATTCATTTTGCCTTAAAACTGTGACTTTGATATTTAACTTCATCTACCAACTCACAGAGACATGAGCTACAGAAAAGTACTTTTTTGGTGTAATAGCCTTGATCTATATACATTCTGTCCTAAATGTAATGAGAGACATTTGATTGATTACTTCTGAAACATTCTGTCTGTATTTGTCATCACTTCATCACAGCTTGCTGAAGGGTTAGCTCTGGAATTAAAAAATGTTCTTTAATGTCTATAAACAAGTTAAGCATACTTTTTTCATCTTAGATGTACTAAGTAGAAAGCCAACATATATACTAAAAATGCAGATATTTCAAATTGACTGATGTTTACAAGCAATAGTTTCACTGCTGTTTGAAGGGCATTCCTACTCAGCTAATAAGATGAATTGTCTTGTTATACAGTCAACCTCAAAGGTACTGGATGAGATGCCAAAGTTTGTGAGGAAAATATTTCAGTTCTGATGAAAGGCTCTTTTAAACTGTTGGTCTTCCTTTTCTCACTAAAGCTCAAAGCTATCAACATATTTCATTCTAAAAGCCAGCATTTATCAACTTTCTCATGAACACCAACTTCCATTCACGAGAAAAAGTTTTTTTAAAAAATCATTGTGAGTAGGAAGTGAAAGGATGAAGGAAATATTAATGATTTGGAGTTGGGGTATCTCTCCTACTGAGCTCATTTTGTAATTTGAGTGTTACCTTTGACTATTCATTAGCAAAAGTTAAAAAGATGAAGTTGGACAGCGAAAAGGAAAGTTTCAGATTTCCGTGGTTTTATTCATTTATTTCTTACAGTGTGTTTGACTCTCGTGCCTTCTGGGCTCGCATCTAATTTTCATGAAATCACAGCTTTCTTGCTGATCTAAATGGATGTTGACATTTGAAGTTTGTTGATTTTCAAAATGTCAGACAATTATGGGGGAAAAGGAATTACATCCTTCTTTCCCCATATGTGTGTTTGTATCATGTAATAACCTGGGATTATGAAAAAAATAGCTGTAACTAACATAAAACAGTGTTTCTCTGTGCTCCTGTAAGTCTTCCTTTTAGAGAAAGCTACAGTTTCATATATTTTTATTTCCTCTTGCTGTTGATATATAAGTACAGCTCCTGGTCTTTTTTCTTTTTTTTCTCAGTAGACTTTCTCATAATGCCTCAGAATACCTAGCCTTGGAAAAGCTTGTGGTACTCTTTCTAAAGAACATTTATTAAATTCTAGGAAAATTAGTGTGGTTGTGATGGATGACTTAAAACTATACAGAAGTGGAAAAGAATGCTTTTATCATCTTCTGTTTACATGAATACTAAATATACTACTGGCAATAGCGACTTCTTCATTTTCAGATGTCATAAAACATTTTTCTTGGTGTACTTGGAATTGGGATGATTAAAAACTTTATTTTTTGACCAGTAAAAATTAAGGCATTTTAGCCTATGACATAGAAACTTTGTACAAACTTTGTACAAAAGGACTGTGTGGCATCCACATCGCTCCCTCTGAAATGTTGATGAGTTACTATATTCTAACAGCAAACAGCAAAGTCAGTTAAAGATGCATTTAAGAAGGAAAAACTTTATTTTTTTGTTTTCTCTTTTTTTTTGTTAAGCATCAGAAAAGAGGTGCCACTTCTGATTATTCCTTTTTTTTTGGTTGGTTGGTGTCTAAAACACTATCATCAACACTAAGTATCATTTCCAAAAGCTTTACCATTTTGCAGATAATGAAACTCAGCTGATGAATCTTTCGAAATGTGTGTTCATTTCTCTAGACTGTCCTGGTAGGAAACATGCAGTGGCATAGCAATGAAGCGGCTTTTGACCAACAAGAATTATATACTGTACTGCTTGATCAAGCAAAACCAGAATGTTTTTGTTCATCTAATTCTGGGGAAATTTGTAAAATATTAAATGACAGCACTATCTGAGTGTTTCATTATTGAATATGTTTGCAGAACAGAAGGTGACATTACCAAATAGTCCACTGATAGATGAAAGTACTGAGTGCTTTGGGAAAGCTTTGTTTCTGGCATGATTTTGTTCATTTACTGTATGCTATATTAGAAATCGCTCCTTAAAAACTTTAGAAAATACCTGAGTGATAAAATGTTATTTTCCATTTGTATGTAAGAAAAGACTGGAAAAATAAAAACTTAAAATAAAATAAAATAAATTTAGAACACATTCAGAAAGTGTAAGTATTTAAAGGTGGTAGCCAAACTGTGTTTTCTATATACCTGCCCAGAAATGGAGAAATATAAGACAAAATGAAGCATAAACAATTCTTTAAGAGCAATTTTGAAATACCATTTTTTTTCATTTCATATGAGCATATAGATTTAAGGCAAATTATTAATTTTGTCATTGAATGAAAGGAAAATAGCATCTAATCGGGTATATAGTTGTTTATATGTAATGTAACTCATTGATTAAAAAATACTATTCAGTAGATATCTTTGGCAATTATTATATTGGCTCATTTGGCATTTAAAACATATTATTACACTACTATAAACATAGATATAATATATCTTTTTCTTCATATTTGTATTCCTTTCTGTACAAGATTTTTCATACTAGCTCATTGTGTTTGTTTATTACTTTGAACAACTTTAGTGGAATTCTGTACTATGAATATTCAAGTATACTTGAAAAGACAGCATTCCTCTTCATAGAAGACAGTGAAAAATGTGGAGAAATGAACCAGATAAAATATGATGCACCTTAATCATTAAATAAAACTTGTACATAGGCAGTTCCATACTAACATGCCGAAGACCTTCTTTACAGTAAGGGTGATGGAGCACTGGAACAGGTTGCCTAGAGAGGTTGTGGAGTCTCCTTCTATGGAGGCATTTAAGACATGTCTGTATGCCTACCTGTGTGACCTATTGTGGGGAACCTGCTTTAGCAGGGGGTTTGGACGCAATGATTTATTGAGGTCCCTTTCAACTTCTACTATTCTGTGATTCTGTGAAATACAAGAAAAATTGCAAAAGAATTCAAAATGATTGTAGCAAAGTGTATTATATGTTTTTTTGATGATTCATCCAGGGATACTTCCCAAATTCTTCTGGTATTTGGTTTCATGCTGAAATTTGTACTAACAACAAACCAAGGAAATTCTACTCATACTAATGAAGATCTAATTCATTCTCTGGTTAAACTATTAAATTCTATTTTTTAGATTTGTTTCTTGTGTGTTTGTCTGTCTTTCCCTCTTCTATTATAACCAAGTATACAACTAGTTATTCTTCTGGTCCATTTGATATTGCTTAAGTAGTTGCTGTTAGCATAGATAGCTTGGAGTGCTTGTCCCTCAAAATTAGTGTTTGAAGATCTACATTTTAGCTGGATGTATAAAAGAACAGTCTATAATTGAGCAGGAGAAATGCATTGAGTGTTATAACTTCCTAGAATAGCAAGCAGATTTGATTTTGAATACAGAATTAAATTTACTTTCAGTGCATGCAAGGAGGAACTGGTGATCTTTAATGTTTTGGTTTTTTTTTTTTTTAATTTCTACAATGGGCAATTTCTAATCAGAGCATTTTGATGTCAACTCAGTGTCTTCTGAATTACAGAATCACATAATTGTAGGCATTGGAAGGGACCTCCGGAGATCATCGAGTCCAACCCCCCTGCCACAGCAGGTTCCCTACACCAGGTTGCACAAGTCAGAAAATAAAACAGAAATAAAATAAAATAAAATTAGATTTACTGTCATTTTGTAAAATGTGGCATTTTTAATCAGGAAAAAATAATAGAATTTAATGCAAGGAACAATCTTTTGGGGTGATGACTTCAAGCCAATACACACAGTTGTACCCTACTTTTCTATGAAATCTAAGGTGAAGTTACACAGTCTGATTGGCAGAAGTAAAATGAAAGCGCACTCATTCTATACTGGGCGAAAAAGAGTAAAATTATCAAATGATTCTTAATGGCATTCACTATTACATTTACTGCAAGTAGCTCTGATAATTACAGTGAAGGGTTTGATTTTTACTTTATGAACTCTAAAGAAAACATCATGGTTTTCATGCTACTTTGTTTCCTTTTTCAGTTGTTGTGGAAAAATATGTGTAGAGTGAATGTGAGATATAAATACTACAAATCTTTTTTTGCATGCTATAGCCTTTGTATTTTTTGTTGTTGTTGTTGTTACGAGTTTAGTGGTTGGCATCATAGGCTATTCAAATATAACTGTCTTATTTTTGATACCAATTGTTTTCAGATTTTGTCACGTGATTCAATTTTCATAGTTTCATATTCAGTAACTGCATAACCCAGTTATCTTTCTGATTTTAGAACAGTTTTTGAATCATTTCATGTTCTTATAGTATGACTCATTAAAAAAAATGTCTTATATTAGGATGGTATGGCTTATTAAATGGCTGGTGCAGAGAGTCTGGTTTTCTTACAATTTAGAAACTATCTTTAGTAGAATTTGCACTTAATGGTACTTTTTAATGCTATTTTGATGTTTACAATCTTCCAATTCCAATCTAATGAAGTCAGATTTCTTATTCAAGTTAGAGTAATCTATTTCTCTTTTGGTAAATAATAGTACCCTCTTTGCACCCAGAACTCTTGGGTCACATTGTGGTAAAGACTGTAGTGTACCTCACAGACGTGAGACAGCAGGTCAAATGTTTTTGCTGTGAAGTGCTTTTGCTACTTGTTTCTTTTGTCTGTCTAGACTTTTTCCATATCTTAGAAAAGATTAATTCAGCACTGACTGATGTGTATGGAGTGGGATTTTCTTCCCATAGGTGTAAAAATGGAATTAAATTTCTGCTCTTTTCTTCTCCAGGACAATGCTGGAATATATGTACTCATTTGAGAAAATTTTCTGAAATGTTCAAACTATTTGCCTGCTTCCATTGCAGTTCAGAATAAAAGTTAGTAAGAACAATATTTAACTAAAAGCAGCAGTTCTAATAATTTCATGTGTGGCCTAAGCATTCATATTGTAGAAGATGTTAAGTTGCAGATTGTCAGCTGAATTGGTTTTAGCTACTTAATTAAGAATCAGACCAGGACTATGTATTGTCAGGTTATCTTCAAGTTACCTTTCTCTAAATTGTGCTCGCATCTTATGAGAGATTGAAAATAGCACAGCTTTTTATTGGACTTGTGAAATTTTAGAGAAGAAATCTTTTATTTAAAGAAAACTTTTATTTAAAGAAATAACTGCATTAATAGTATTATTAATAATGTAGTTCAGTATTATGCTGGGAATTCTTCTGAAAGACAAAGTTCCTGGAAGAACAACTTCTTTTCCACTTAACATAATCAGCAGTGTTCTACCACATTTCTATGACAAGAAATAGATTAGTTAAGAGAATTAGACAATATAAAAATTCCTGTCACTGAAAATAAACCCTGGCACATTCTTCAATTCTGGTCTCACTCAGTGTGCATGCCTACACTGTAGATGGTGCCTGTAGTTGGAGAGCTGTTTTCTTAAATTATTATTTTTTAAACTATGGGAACAAGTAGCCCAAAGATATTATTGAAAATATAAGTTCTAAATGACAATGCCTTAAAAATAGGTTAGAAGTGAAATGTGGGTCAGAAGCAGTGTCATAAAATCCTTGTTAACTGCCTATTAAGTCTGCATCTGATAGTAAATATCATGCTCATAGAGAAGTTGATATTTCAAGAATGAAACCAATGAGAGATTATTTCATTTTCATTTTATTTTACTATTTTGCTACTCACAAGTCTTAAAGATAAGTGACTTCTGAGTAGGTTAACAGCTGTGAGCTTTTGCCTTAAATCTTTCAATGGTGATAACTGCCTGAAGTTACTAAATACATTCCTGGTTAAAAATTACATGTTCTTTTTGCTAAAAGATCTTGCTGGAAAGAATAAGGCAAGTAAACTGGCAAGAAATTATGATATATATATATGGGGTGTACCTCTCTGAGGAGGGTGCACATTATGCACTCAGTATCCATTAAAACTTTGCTATTTTTTTCCATCACTTTCATTCTTTTATTTTCATGCAAAACTCTTGTTAAAATTATGCTTAACCATTTAAGAATTCCCACTGCCTTGTGATAAAAAATGGAGAAACACGAACAATACATTACTCAAACAAAAGCCAAGAATATTAGTCACTACAGAACATTTCCAAAAGACGTATGTAATAGAACTTTGAATAAAAGTACTGAACATGGCAGAATTTTCTTATTACTGAAGCAGACTGAAGTCAAACTGTTGCACCTGTTGAAGAGGATACATGTATAGAAGTGATAAAAATAAATAGAAGAAATGATTCAAATTTTGATGTAACACATTCTACCATGTGATTTGAAACTCGGATTTCAGTTGAATAAGCTCACAGTGTTGAACATCCCTTCTGAATGAGATTATTTCAAACAATTTCCACTGTTTAGTGAATAGAAGGATCATAAATTTTAACAGCTCTGGTTACGTAAGTGATGTAACTGAGACAAGCAGGGTAGAACTACCTTTATGCAGCTGTGTCATTGTTTGAAGAAGGAAAAGTTCATCACTACAAAGCAGTCACCTATGCTAACAGCATGTACAGGAATCATGAAGCCTAGAAAACATTTAGAACATCAATCTCAACTATCTGTAGTGAAATCCTGGATCCTCTATGAAATCCTGGATTCTTCTATGGCCTACGCTTCCATTATTATTATTTTTTTTTTTTCCTGCTTCCTGAGTACTCTTGTCAAGTTTGATTTTACGTCACTATTTCAGGTGAGTTCTAAAGATGCTGAATGTCACAAATGTAATGAAAGAGAAACCCAGGCTAAAGTACTTTATACCGCATTTGGAAAAGAAACTGGATAGTGGACCTTGTTTTTTTTTTTTTTGTTTTTTGTTTTTTTTTTTTTGTTTTTTTTTTTGTCAGCTCCTTGAATTATGTGGATTGATGGCAAGCTTAGGTGCACATCTTAAAGTAATACATTTTCTCAATCTCTCTTTGTGACCTAATATCTACTGAGTCTTCACGGTCTTCCTAAGTGTCTTCCTGAAAGCATAAAGGACTAAAAAAAAAAATTAGTCTCTTTTTTTTTAAGCACAGAAAAAAGAGATGGGGGTATAGAAATATTCTTTTATTATATTTTGTCTTTTATTATATTTTAGAATTTTACATTATTAATGTATTTAGTTAGGAATGTTTCTCAAAGATTGCATTCCTTTATAGAGTTTGTTCTTCTTGGAACTTTATATGCTTAGCTCTGAAGCTGTTGGGTGAAAGTGATTTCTGTAGTAGGAAGCTGCTGTATCAGTAAATTAAGGCTGTATAAGGAGTATAATGCGTTCAAATTGTACCCATCTAAAAGTGGTACCCATCTCAGTTATCAAACCCAAATTAATTGTATAAGATCTCTTTCTATCAGTGGAGAGTGCTAGAAACCTCTAAAACAAAATCTAAATTGTCCATCTTAGAAGATTGTCGTGGTAGTTTTTCTTGCTCTTTACTACAGCAGGATCTGGATTTAACATAGGAGGTTACTCTGACTTGGTGCTGCAAAGGCAATCACATTATGGTGTGTGAAGGATGGAGCAGAAAATGCACACGTGCATACACACAAGAACAGCTTTTTACAATTTTGTGTATATAACCAGTTATCTATTCCACAGTAATTTACAATAACAAAGTTTGGTGATAAACAAATGAAGAAGCAATTAACTTTTTCTATCGAAGATGGAAAGAAGGAATTTACCTTGCTTCTATTCAAATGCCAGCATTGATCAGGCACGGCAAAGAAACGGTGTAGCAATTCTTCTCTTCCAATACTTCTTTTTTTTTTTTTTTTTTTTTTTTTTTGCGGTCGTGACTGTCTTATACCACTTCTTATGTCTTCTGTGTTCTCAAAATGTGTGATGTAATGTACGTTTGTTGATTATATGTTATTTTGGTCTCTATTCTAGACGTTGGATCCCAACGACTTAAATTTGTCATTTGCAATTTGAACTTTAATCTTTCAGGACTCTGATAGTACCTTATGCTTACGTTTTCAATGTTCAGTGATCCTGTGCATGTATCCTTGGAGGCTTCTGCTACAGAGAAGATTTGTTTTAACTCTACTCCTGTGTGAAATGAAATTAGATGTTTGACATGGAATTAGATGAGTTGAATAGCAGCTAAATGTTTTGTTTTTTGTTTTTAATCTGAGGAGATTCCACCTCCTTAGTTAATGTTTTAAAAGTAAAGTTTTCTAAGAGACATTAGAACGGAAAAGCTCATTTCGAGTTTATTTCTTTGAGTGGATTTTTGCTTGTTAGTCTTTTTTTGTTTTATGAGATTATATATCAAGATCAGATTGAAATCCAGTTTAAGCAATTCCCACTTTAATGTTCTAGCTGGGATGTTCCCTGTCAACCTCAACTCAATTCTTGAGTGTTAACATTTGTAGTTCTTTGCCGTATCTGCATGAGACTGTGCAACTTAAAACCTCATTTGAAAATAACACTTCTGTTGACATGATGACCCTAGCTAGTGCTTCTATAAAAGGAGGTCAAATTCATGCAAAAAAAAAAAAAAACTTTTCTAAATGTTTCTCAATCTGATTTTGATACTGCAGCTGATTTCTACTGAGGCTTTTACAGGCACGTGCATTATAGCAGGCACAAGAAGATCATGTTATGTGTTAGAGAAGCCCTGACACTTGTGATACTGCTATTTTCAGTAATGCAGTTTTAGTGTATCAGAATTGGTATCCTAGCTTGCATTCATTTACAAGTAAATGAACCAGGACTGTGGCAAGGACTCAAGCACTACGAAGCATTCATCCGTGCGTTTTTATTACTAGCACACTCTCTGGCACAGATGTGGTCTGTTCAAATCTAGCAAGCTCTCAGACAGTTCTCAGAAATGGCTTAAGTCAAAAGCATATGCTAGGATCTGCTCCCAGCAGGCACATCAGACTACTGTACTATTTTGGAATGTGAAGAAAAATTTTGCCATGTTACCATCCGAAGCACTGGAGATTGGTACCTAGCCCATTTTATTGTCTCTTTTTCTATAGTGCCAATCTTAAAAGTGTAATGCATTTATATGAAAATAGTATGATCTATCTGTGGGTTTATTTTTTCTCGTCTGGTAGCTCTGTGATATATACAGGACAACATTTACTTATCTGTTTAGTCCTATGAGGCTATCAAGCTTTCTGTTGTGCTTCGTAAGTCACTCTTTAGACCAGTGTTCTGTAATCCAATAGCACATTTGTTGGCCAGAGGTCCTTTACTGAGGGCGTTCTCATGTAAACTTTGCATATAGAAGTTGTCTTGAAATTTAGGTCCGTTTATGTCCTGAGCAAACACACAACCTAGAATCTTTATACTTAAAATATCCCTTTTGGTCCCATTGGAGCTCCCAACCTGTTGCATCTTCAACATCTCCATGGTGAACCCATCTATTCATCCTCCCTCAGATTCAGGTCCTGTACAAGAACGGAAGTATTACAAGTTCTGATGATTTAAAAAACTTTGGCTCTCCAACCTTGACTGAAAACAAACTCAGAGAAATATAAAAATATCAGGAAAGTCAAATAGAAATGTTTAAAACAGAGCAGAAAACTTTATAAACATATTAAGAGGTGCTAAATATGTTATCATTTTAGGAAAATGTGTTCTTTATTAATGCTATGAAAAGAAACAATGTACAGCACATAAGTAAGTATCGTGTTATGTGGTTGTAAAGAACCTAATACATATGTCTAATTATGATAATGCAAATTATAAAGTTTTTCATCCTCTCCAGTGTGTTCTAATGAAGAACACTACAGAGGAGTATGCATGCAACTTAACAGTGGATTTTGCAGCAAATGTAACAGATCAGGAAGCACACAAACTGGGGCAATTAAGCAACCTAAAACAGTTGGTCTAGAAAGAATTTTTTGAGAGGGAAAAATAAAAGGTATTTCTGGAGAGCTCAAAAAATAATACTGTTGAAGACAGGTAGTATGATTTTTTGTTTGAAAGACTTGGCTTCAGATCTAATGCTGGAATGATAACTCTTTTTTAAATAGCCATTTCTAAATCTTGCAAGGCGGGAAATCTTACTCATTTTCCCCATGAAATTGCGCATTTCCTGTATACTCCTTGGGGAAATTCAAAGTTAAGAAAGGTGAAAAACACAACAAAGAGAAACAGAAGCAGTAATATGAAAGCAAAATGAAGTTAACTGAAGTTAAACAGAAGAAAATGAAGATTAGACAAACATGGAATAAAATAATCCCATTAGCGTTACGCTATCAGACTTGTTCATCTTGTGAGAACAATTGGTAATAGTTGGTGGGAATGCTAAAGCGTGCATATGCTCATAATTCAGAAAATGTTTCTGAACTGGCAAGGAAAATTCCCCCCCAAGAGGTGCTTCAGTAGTTAATAAATATCTTGCTTTCTGGTTGCTTCTAATCAAATTCTTGTCCCTGCAGTAACTACATATGCCTTTTTCCAGCTGCTGTCTTTTGCCTGCAACGTCCTACGGAATAATTTCATCCCTAGTATTATGTTAACATAGATTTATGAATTTTAAATGCACCATGGTTGATCAAATGGTTTGTCACCAGGTACAGGAAAATGAAATGACAGAACAGAAACATGCAAACTGCTGTAGTTGTGATGCATCATTAAGGTTCCTAAAATGAAAACGTTCACGAGAACTTGACTTTGAAGTCATTATCCTTAAAGCTGTTTCTCAGAAACACTGCCAAGAGGAATTGATCCAGCAAGACAAGCTCATTGAATACGTGGTGAACTATGTATTATCTTTCTTGCAGCTGTGTCAGCTTTCATAGGAGTTAATAGGTGGTTATGTAAACAGGAAGTAGACACAGGTTGGCATAAATTTGGTTTCCTTATCAGCCCAGTCATATGCCTACTACTTACAGTTATCAAAACAAGCAAGTTTTGTGGTAGAGAAACGTAAAAGCACTATTAGTTTCAAATCAAGATAGAAGCTGCATAAGTACACAAAATGATGTGAAGAGTTATATATGTGCCACTGTGGTTGAGAGGCATTATTGTTATAAGCATCTCCTTACAGACGCGTGGTTTTCCAAAAAAGCTTTTTAGCTGATATCTCACTTTTTTTTTGTCAGCATGAAGGTGATTTTTTTCAAGTTTACAAAAGCTGTGATTTAATATTTGTGATTTATGAGCTTAAAAAGGATACTTCATCTGATGAGACCATTTTCATTTCTTTAAATCCGAAGTATGTGACAAATGACCATTCTAGCATATCAAAGATATTTTTAATTATTAATTTAATGTAATTAAACATATTTTCACTGAAATGCAAATGCAGCATATAGAGTTAGCACTGTATAACGAGGATTATTAGTAAAATTTGTTTGCAGTAAAACAAGATTTAAAATCCGTTTGGGGAATAAAACAATCAGATACAGTCATTTATTTTAATCCTGTAGTATGAAAGGAAAACATGAAAATCACATGGAAAAGCAGGAAAGTTAGAATACGTACTTGGAAATGTAAAATCCAAAAGATAAATTCCACCACAATTTTAAAATTGTTAAAAGTATATTGACCATACAAGAAATTCTTAGAAGCCTTAATGTGCTTCTGTTTTCTTTTTCTTCTCTTTCAGATTTGTATTTGATATATTTCAGTTTACAGGGACATACATGGTGACAGCCCGGGGCTGGAACTTTCACTTATGGTATTGCTTTCTGTCCGTTAACGTTCGAGTGTTACCTTAACATAAGACTGTACATTCAGTGACGTGTATGCAATTCCTTTGCTATCCACTGGTTTGCATACCATTATTTTACTTGCAAGTAATCAGTCAAAATCAGGAAGCTCAAAGATGGATAAAATCTTTTTTACATTTTCCTACTTTACATTTTCCTACCTGTGCTGGAAGTAAGCAGTTTAGAAAAATTGAAAACCTATAAAAGCACTTTTATAACTTTATTCAGGAAGATAAGCAATGGTAATGAGAAGACAGTTGGACTAGATGGTCTTACAGGTCGTTTCCAACCTTGTGATTCTATGATTCTATGAGATGATTGGGTGGACCTTACAAATGTAGACTTGCATTAAATCTAGTCAGAAACAATTTTTTCCTTTTTTTTCCCTTTTTTTTCCCAGAAAAACATTATAAACATACCACTCAGTACTGCTGCCTTCTGTAAAGTTTATGTACTTTTTTTCCTTGCTAGTATTTAATATTAGAAGACTCAGAGGTGTTCTTATTATGTCTATAAATTAAATACATTAAATACATCTTAAGTATGGGAGTCAAAGGGACATGGCCAACCTCTTTTCAGTAGTCTGTGAGGACAGGACAAGGGGAAATGGCCAAATGTCCCTGTTCATTGCATGAGATTTGGACTAGATGACCTTTGAGGGTCCCTTCCAACTCAAATGATTCTGTGAAACTTCACCATAGTAAGTTATGCACCAATATGCAAAGGATCTTTTTCACAGTGAGGGTGTTGGAGCACTGGAATAGGCTGCCCAGGGAGGTTGTGGAGTCTCCTTCTCTGGAGAAGATAAAGACCCATCTGGACGCCTACCTGTGCAGCCTGCTGTGGGGTGCCATCTTTGCAGGGGGTTGGACTCGATGATCTCTGGAGGTCCAGCCACTACAAGCCTGTGATTCTGTGATTTTAAAATGCTGTGCAACTTAGTGCTGTTGAAGCATATTCTTATGTGCATCACATCTCATACATCGAGTGCTTTGGAAAAGCTTGTTAATAGAAATTCCTGTCTACCAAATAATAGATGCTTTATTACAAAATTTGAGATGTTTTTTTTACAAAGATTTATTACATCTTAATTCTTGAGCACATGACTTCAGGTAGTGCTTGCCTTATAATTTCCTCCTCGTGTAGGCAATTACTAATATTTTTCTACAGGGGTACCTTTGCGTTATGGTCATGGAGGAACATAAATGTTGGCAGATCTACAGGCAAGGGAACTGTGAAGTTTATAACTAACCTGGATTTACTTGGTACACAGTTTGATAAATTTTATGAGGCTGGAATATATCTTTTGAGAAATTAAAATTTACCAACATGCACCATGTTTTTTTTTCTTTCCTTCAGTTGGCATAATTGTGTTATATAACTACTTTTTTTCCTATAAACGTCTTGCTCCTTTCTTAATAAGGATCTTGGGAACAGTAGAAACAATGTTAATTTGATTATAATCTGTCAAATATTTATTTTTAGTCATCAAGGGAGGATTCGGTGTTGTATTTGTCTATAAAATGGTGGTAATTAAGTGACAAGGATGCAGAAGAAAGTTTATGTTTGTAGCTTTGCTTTCTGTGTATAGCAGATATACTGCCTAATTACATAGAGTTGAAAAAAAAAATCTAAGTTTTCCGTACTCCAAATAGGAATGCACTGAAATATCAATAACTCATTTTATATAGCTGAAGTTTTAATCACAATTTACAGAACATTAAAGTAGAACATTTCTTTGTGCTGTTTTTCAGTCAAATTCTAGCATTCTGTGTTGTTGATTAATTGATTGGGATTCTGTTTTACAACTTCAAATATATATTTTCAATAAAAAGAAATCCAATGTGGTTTTATTTTTGGAAAAAGAAAAGAAAACCAGCCACAAACAGAAAACGAAACAAAACAAAAAATGGCAGAATAAGTATATTCTTTTTAACAAGATCTGAGGGGGGAGGGTAGGTCTGACTCAAGAGGATACTACTCAGACACTGATTGTGTGCAACTTGCTTTGTTCTAGTCTCCTTTCTTTATGCATTTTTCTTTTTATTTTTTATTCACGAATAGTTCCTTCCCCCCCACCCCCGTCTGGGTAATCTTTAATCTGTGGGGCAAGTACATTGCTTTGCATTGCTATCTCCCCTAAAAAACCGGTCATTTTAAAAACGTGTTTTGTAATATTTTGTTACCTAAGTGGGCAATATCTAATACTGAAGGGAGGATTTGCCCTGGATCAGATCCTTCATATGATAAAACGTAAACCAAGAAAAATATCTTTTCAAAATAAATCCTTTATGTCGCATAAGTTTGTAGGTTTAATACAAGGCATAACAATTTTGCACTTATCGCTTCTGCCCTACCTTGAATTTGAACTTATAACCTAAAAATAAAGACTTTGCTAAAGAACATCCTGAACTGCTCAATGACTTGGTGTGAAATTCAGTATGAATATGGTGCATATAAAATATTTATGCAGAACTTCACATCTTTTCATATATGCCCTGAGGAGTGTAAGAATAATCAACGGATAATTACTTTTGCCTTAAACTACCAATAATAACAAAAACACAGTTATAATAGAAATTTTAATAATAACTTATAACTGTGATATTTAAAACTAACATGACCTAAATCTCACTATAAAAAATGTATTAAATTCAGAGTATTTTTTTAATATTTACTGCCATGTCAAGTGGTTAAAAAGAACATACTGTAGAATGTTCCCTATTTTGCTACTCCTTAATGCCAAGGATTATGTATAAGAAAAGCATGCAAATGGGATTCTGTATCACATCTGCACCTGCGCATATCCTATTGTATGCTACTTTACTGACATTGGTTTAAGTACAGAAATTTGGCTTCATTCTTATTTTGACACTAAGATGTGTCACATTGTGGAAGTGAGAAATATTTGGATGAGATTAATGAATTTGTCACTATTGTGAAACAGATTAAGATGAAATGGGAACACACTATAATGAGAATGGTGTCACTAGCTTCATTTGATCTCAGGCAGTTAAATTACAACATGCCTTTCTTTATGAGACAGTTTTACCAAGACAAATACTGTCAGTTTAGAATGAATTGTGCAGAAATTTAAATACATCGATCTTTATTTTGAAATGAAATTACTGCTGCTGGTAACAACAAAATAAGGTATGTCACGCTTTCTTGTTAAAAACAAAGTAGAGAGTAGGAAAATAATGCTAAAGCAAATTAATCATGTCTTGTGAGTTATTTTCCCTTGGAAAATGCCAATTTTATAAAATAGAAATGTTTCTTAAATGTTTCTGTTTCAGTTCTATCAAAATTGTCAATGAAAATCATGCGGTCAATAGTAATAACTGGAAAAGAGAGATTAAATTTTGCAAAAATTATGGATATCTGGGCATCTAATTCCATTCTACGTCAATACGTACCGATAGTATTCATATATTTTCATGAATAAATAGCACAGCATTTGAGAGACAGGTTTATATCATTGCAACATTTGATGTGGGGCCAGAAACAGTCTGACATATTCTTAATTTGTGTTTAGATAAAGACTCTTGGCTCATTTCAGTTGAAGAAAGTCAGGCTTAGTCAGTGCTCTTTTCCATCTTTTTCTAAGATTTTGGAAGAATCAATTTATATACGTATATATATAAACGTTATTAGAGGACAATGTATATATTGTCCTCTAATATATACTGTCCTCTAGTAACTGTTTAAGTCAATACGTATGGTAAAAAACATTTAGGTTGGTTGTCATGTTGTGATGGTTACCAAAATGATCATGTTCATTTCCCTGATAGACTGCTTCTTGGTCTTGCCTTCACCTATGCCAAGATTCAACATTTTCTCTCTTCTATATAATGGGCTGCAGGAATGCTCTGAAATTTCAGTCTCTAGCTTGATATTCTGATCTAGTTCTTAATTTTTTAAAAAAATTAATTTCAGAAGAAGTTTTCTCTCTTACGCTTTTCTTATCCAAGGAAAAATTTTACTTTTTACGCATGCGCACTATAATAGCCACTACTCTGTCATAAAGAAAAATGTTCACTCATATCAGACCCAAGGAAGAATTTCCAAGTAAAAGCACTTTTCATATTTTTTCCATTCTTCTTCTTGAAAATCTCATATGATAACTTTTCTGGTTCTATGTGTTATTAACAAGTTTTGTTACCAGAAACCTTATGATTCAGTAATTATCGCTATCCGTGTTGTGCCTATGAGAATTACTGCTGTCTGGCTCTGTTCCAATTTATAAACTTTTTCTATATAGGAAATAAAATTGTTAGACTTAGATGTGATAAATTTTTGCTGGATAATAGGTTACATTGCATAAACCAAACAATGATTGTTTTATGGTAGTTGTTAAGATGTTCTATAAGCTTGTCCGTAGAATAAAAGCTATAGTAATTAATATTGAAATTGGCCATTCTTAATTAAATTTTTTTCTTTTCTTTTTTGATATATCAACTACTGGAATTTTGGTGAACATACTCTAAAAATAATAACAGTATATGATAATATGAACTTATGTAATATTAATAACGTGGGATACTTTTATGAAAGCATAGGTGTGCTGAAAAGCTTGTTCATTTTAAGTGCCACAGAAAGGCTTTTCTTCTAAGAGTTTAGAATAAGCATTTTCTTATTCTAAGGAATGGTTATGGCAAATCTGTTTAACATCATTTCTTTTAAAGTTCATACTATCCATATTTATTGCTTCTTGGCATGTTTAGTTAGTTTCTCAAAAGAAATGTATTTCCTCTTTTGGCAGATGATACTTGGAGGTCTTTGAGTAACAGTCATCAAATAATGCATTATCTCAGATTTTTTTAATATATATCTTAAATTTCTTTTAAAGTTATTCATGGTTTCTTTTATCCCATTTTATAGCACTGTGATCTTAGTAGGTGAATAATGTGAATGTTTTATATATAAGAGTTCTAGAGGGGAGGAGCTGAAACTTAAGGCTCCTTCTGGCTTCTAGTGATGGGTTTTAGATGAGCTCATGGGGTGAGAGTATGAATGCATACACAAAACATGTTCACGTGTGGTCAGTTTTTGTCACAGAAACATTCATAGAAACCATATGAGTGGCAACATATGGAGCATGATGAGCTGCCAAAAACTTTCTGTGAGACATTTAATGTAGTTGCCACATCTAGTTCTTCTCACTTCTGAGCACTACCAAGGTAGTCTTTTCAGATAGCCACTAATACAGTGGTACCAAAGCAGTGCTGGTGGCATCTTAGCAGATGTTCCGTTTATTCTGCAGGTGACTGTAAGATGATGGCAACGCAAGCGTTCTATAGATGATAGCTCAGATTATACAAAACTAACATTTTAAAATCAGTTGCAGAAAAGACACTCCCAGATAAACATGGCCTCTATGCAGGTTTGGAGAACTCTGCACAGGTTGTTTTTTTTTTTACTTGTTAGGAATTTTTATGCATCATTAAAACTGTGTAAAAAGACCCTTTTTAATAATGTACAATTGAGACTGTCTCACTAATGTTTCAGGGACCTCGGCTTGGTTTCCCATCAGGACTTTCAGGACAAACTTCAGTCATACATTTTTATCTTTACATTGCAATTGCCTGGAGAGTGACAGAAGCTGTGATAAGACTCACATTCTCCGTTGCAAGCACTAATTATGTGGTCTCAGACTCAAGTGGCACAATAATCATCATCAAGCCCAGTAACTAATGATAATAGATGAAAACCTGCTGATCTTCCAGCTGCCAGTGAGGATGAGAGAGATTATGGAGGCAGAGTAGCAATCTCTTTGTTTAGGAGTGCATTGGACTATGAATTTTATCATAACAGTTTTCTTCAGCTTTCATTATGAATAATAATAAAAGCAGTCTTATCTGAATTTAATTTAGGTACCCCAAATGCATGCTTTAAATATACATTATGGAAGTTGTTTAACTAGAAACTCCATTACCTTGAGAAGTGTTCACATACTGTAAAATCAAAAAGCATTTAGAAAATTGTACTATAATGTTTTGTGATTTTTTTTATCTTTAGTTTACTCAGTTTATACTTGACAACCTAAGCCCCCTTTTTATTTGCTGTCATATTTATTTAAGAAAAATAAGTTAGTTATTTAGTCATGTAAATTATGTAATTTGATGCTGAGACTCAATTAATTCCAGCAGAATTCAGTGCCATTGTAGAATTTTAGTGACTTGTAAACTTGAAGTAGACATTGGAGTTTTTGTGAGCAGAGTTGAAGATCCTTGCTCAGGAGAGTGTTAGTAACATTTCTAGTCTGTACTTAAGAATTTTGGAAGTACGTATTTAGTAATATGTCATCTCTTGAATTACATTAAGAAATAGTACTGAAACTTAATGAAACCTTCTACTTTGGAATATTGACCTTGTGTCATTCTAAAATTGAATAGCAATAGAAACAAATTTTTATCTCAAAATAAACTGTTATTTTGAAAATTTACTGTTTTCTCATTCATAGTTGCACAATAGCAGAACCACCAATTTACTTAAACAGAAGCAGAAGTTGCAGCATTACAAAGAGATGTGAAACTTTGAAAAAATATATACATGTGAATACATCTCCACAGAGCTGAACTGTGACTGCACTGATGAGGGTCTATCTAACCAACTACTAATTCTTGATGTTTGAAGTGTAGACTTTTTTTCTCCTCCCTTCTGTAATGGAATTCCTCACCATGCTGTCAATTTGAGCAACTAAAAGAACTGTGGCTGTTTAGTCTGGGGAAGAGGAGGCTGAGGGAAGACCTTATTGCTCTCTTCCAATATCTGAAAGGTGCTTAGAGCGAGAGTGGGGTTGGTCTCTTGTCACTGGTGACAGGTGATGGGACAAGGGGAAATGGCCTCACGTTGCACCAGAGTAAGTTTAGGCTGGATATCAGGAAAAACTTCTTTATAGGAATAGGCTCCCCAGGGAAGTGGCAGAGAGTTGACAGTTGACAGTTAATATCCCTGAATGTTTTTAAAAACCATTTGAATGTGGTGGTCAGGGAAATGATTTAGTGGAGGCTTGTTAGAGTTAGGGTAGTATGGTTAGATTGCGGTTGGACTTGATGATCTTTAAGGTCTTTTCCAATCTGAGCAGTTCTATGATTCTGGGATTTTACTAGTTTCTATTCTGAGAGTTAAATTTTAATTATGCACTGAAAATTTTAGTGATAAAATGCATGAACAGGAGTATTTAAAAAACAAGCAAACAAAATCTACAGTTTTCATTCAGTTAGTATAGTATTAGTTGTAAGGATAGTCATTTATAGCACGGAAGATGGACTGTAGTGCTATGATCTGGACTGAATATTTGGAGATTTGAAGAGTGGAGTGGAAGTATTGTAAATGCTTGACCTACTCTTACATGTTTACTATTTTCTATCTACTACTATTTTCCACTACTGAAAATAAGATTGCTAGGCTGGATGACCTTGTGGCTGGCTGATTTTCTGTTTTTATTTGAAGAAAAACTAGGACGGCGTATACTAGAATATGAGATTTTGAGGCTAGCTCCTTCTGTTTGCTTTAAGGATGTAGTTTAGCCTATTTGTAAGACAAAACTAAAACACACAAACTATTTACTGTTCGAAATCTTTGTCTCAGTCGAAAAATTCTAATTGTTTTTGACTTAAATCATTGACTGCATTCTGAAAATCATGTCCCAGTGTTTTCTGTCACATTTTCTTAATAAAAAAGAGCAAAAAGTATCATGTATAACTTGTACCAAATGACATATATGCACATTTTAAATGGACAAGAGGAGAGAACAATAATGGCAACAAATCTACCTTCTCAAGGCTTTCCAGAATGCTTAATGTCTTCTGAATGTGTTTTGGTCAAAGAGACTCTGTGTGCCTACAGGATGAACTTTAATATTACAGGTCATTAAACACTTAAAATTTTAGTTAATAATAACTTACACTTATGAAGAATTGTTTAAAACTGACAATCTCAAAACACGTTCCCAAGAGAATTTCTCCATTGCATGAAAACTTAGCTGTCTAGGCTCATTGTTAAATTACTGTTATATACTCACATAGAGTGTTGTGCTGGATTGACCAACCAGTGTACTCAGTTAAAAAAAAAAAAAAAAAAAAAAAAAAAGGACAGTAAGTGGAAGCGAGTAGTAGAATGGCTTGAGGCAGAGCTGCTTAGGGCCCCATCCAATTTGTCCTTGATTGCCTCCAGGGATGGGGCATGCAGAACTTCTCTGGGAAACTTCTTCCAGTGTCTCACCACCTGAAGAATTTTGTTGTAACATCTAATCCAAATGTCCCCTCTTTTAGTTTATAATTGTTCCCCTTGTCCTATTACCATCAGATGGTGTAAAAAGTCATTCTGCCTCCTGTTTATAAGCTCCTTTTAAGGACTGAAAGGCCTCAATGATGTCTCCCCAGAGCCATCTTTTCTATGGGCTAAAGAAGCCCAGATCATCTTAGTAGCCCTCCTCTCCTCCTCCAGCATCTCTCCATGTTTTTTGTTCTAGGGGCCCTAGGCCTTCTCACAGTACTTCATGTGGGACCTTATGAGGGAGTAAGTGAAGTTTAAATATTCTTTTTAATTATTTTAGTGGGAGAAACTATTTATACCAAATATTTAATTATTTGGTGGGAGAAATAACTGATGTGCTCAGGCTCCCCAGGGACTGGGAACAGTGAGGGCTGCCCATGGGCTTTCTCTGGGCATGGTCTGTAGCCCATCCTGTCCCCCCACCCCACCAGGAGCAGTACACTGAGGGCACCAGAACAGGCCCAATCCTGACACCAGAAATCTCTCTGTGGATGGGGATGAGCTGAGGCCAGGCTGAGAGGTGGGCCTGCGGTGGGGCAGGGCTGTGAGGGGATGGAGCCTAGCCCTGCTGTTGCCTTGCTGGGGCTGGGACTGGAAGGCCCAGCAGATATGGGGGCCTGAGCCATGGGGAACCCAGGAGTAGAGTGCAGGGACAGACAGAGCTAGCAGTGGCCCAGGGCTCTGGAACCAAGAGGAATATTTAGAGATTTAATTAATGAATTTAAAACTCTTATAAAGGCTTCTAAAATGTCTCTTAATTAATATCATAAGATTCTTTTATTGAGATTCAAATAAGTATTTTTCCCTTTGCACTTGGTTGAACTTGCCACTAGTAATGCAGGAGCACATTCTTTTTAATGCTGTCCAGATCTTATTTTGGAGAGCAGTCTTTGAAGGAGCATCTGATTTGACTTTGTAGAACTACCCTTAAAATGAGTGGAAAAGCTGTTGTAGCTGCCAAATTCTTCACTCATTTTCAGAAAATGTTGGCTTGGCATTATTTGAATAATTGGAGTTAAGAATAGGAGATGGTGTTTAGTAGGCACACATCAATCATTTTCACATTTTAATAGACTCCATATTCATACTACTGTTCTCATGCAAAACATGAAGAAAATTAGCATTTGGTCATGAGCCTCTATCAGTTCAATGCTTAACAGTTGGCATTGAATTATGTGCCAGATGGATGGTTTTAACTTTTAGTAAAGGAATGGCTATCTGGATAAACTCCCCTGCATTTCATAAATATACCACTGAAACATCAAAGGACCTGTTATGAGGAAGGGTTGAAATAGAACAGGAAAATAATACATTGAAAAATTCATGCCACAAAAACCATAGCGGAATGCTTGAGATTTTTTGACATGTTAAGACCATCCCTACAGCAGCAGTAGATTCTTCTAATCCTGAAGGTCTTTATAAAAGGAGAGATCATAAATTTCTTTCAAATGGAAATTCAGAATGACCAATCTTTTTAGGTAGGTTTTTTTTCTTTCTTTCTCCACTTCACGTTTATATCTTTTGATCTTAGAGATGTCTAAGCCATTTTGAAACAAATGGCAAAATGTCTTTTGAGCTTAGTAAAACAGTGGTTTTGCTTACTCACACAGAGCTTTTAGAACATAATGAATACATCTACAAGGTAGAGTCTAAAGTGAAGTACAATAAAACCTTGGTATGAAGGCACAGCTGTTTACCTTGGAAAAATTTATGTATAGCCGCCTTATTTTCGTCTATTATTGCATGGCATAGAGGTTCCTTTATGTTGATTTTCAAATTATATTATTTATATATTTATTATTAATGTAAAAGCAAATGAAAGTATAAACTCTTAATTCCATACAGTTGGAAGAGGGTTTTTTTTTTTTTGTCTGTGCAATTGCTCAAATATTTGAAAATCCACAAAGGAGAAACAGAATATGAAGGTTGCTCTGAAAGTAATGCTTCCTATTTATTTCCGCAGAAATTACAACAGATAAAAGGGCACAAAAACACTATTTGATAGAGCAAATTCTTGACTACAAAACTCTATTTTTCAACAAAGTCACCAATATTAACTATGCATTGTTGCTAGTCATAAACAAGAGCCTGCATAATGCGCATGTAAAAATTTGCACTGTCTCACTGTGCTAACATCTACTGTTTAGTGTTCCTAAAATTCAGTAAGCATCAGTGAATGTCAGAGGGTGCAATTTTTTCTGTAGGAATCCAGTGACACCCCTTTGCTTCATACGCACTTCCATGTCAGATGCCATTTTGTCAGACTGCCCCTCTGCTTCCATCTGTCACACAGCAACAACGTGTAAAAAAATATTGGTGGGAAGGTTCATCCTGTACTACCATACCACCAGTAACCGCCTCTGATATCATGCCTCAACTAAATAAAATAGGAAGCCTTGCTTTCAGAGCAGTCCTCATGCTATCTCACAAATAATTAAAGGGAGGATTTTTAAAAACAGAGTGGCGTGTGGAAAGCAGAGTTGTGTAGGCGAACAAGAGAAGTTGTTTCATGATTAAACCTGAAGAACAAATGGAAAAGTTGGCGTGATAGGATAGGTGCAGTCCTAAGATGAAGGATTGAATCATTAGATGTGCAGCTGCAGCTGGTGAATTTACTGATACTCCTTAGAGGTAACTAAACAAAATATGGAACAGTGTTAATTGTGGTATTTTACTTTAATCATATTTAAATAATCTTTTATTATTATTATTATTTTTCTGGTTTATTGCAGAGAATTGGAAAAAAATATTTTTTCATTTTTATGTGATGAAGCTTTTGGGAGTTTGGCACTTTCTAAAGCATTGGAGGATTATCCACAGCTAGAGATGGGATTCTGTTCAAGGGAGCCATAATGGTTCTCTGAAACCTCGTGAGGAAGTGTTTTTTGGTGTGTCTTGCTTAGGTACTTAAAGACTAAGATAAAGAAGGAATTTTCATCCGTATTACCTAAGAACAGATTGAAGAAATTTTCTGCTCTTTGTTTCATAGTTTAGTTCTTATCATTGAATCACTCAGATTTCTCTGCCTAAAAAGTTCTTTTCTGATACACATGTAGAACATATATTTTTTTCCATTATTTATTTGCACTGTTTTTCACAGAATCACCAAGGTTAGAAAAGACCTTCAAGATCATCCAGACTATCTGCCTACCACCAATAGTACTCACTAAACCAGATCTCTCAACACAAAATCCAACCATTCCTTGAACACCTCCAGGGTCGGTGACTCCACCACCTCCCTGGGCAGCCTAGTCCAGTGTTTGACCACTCTTTCAGAAAAGTAGTATTTCCTAACGTCCAGCCTAAATCTCCCTGGTGCAGCCTGAAGCCATTCCCTCTAGTTCTTCCACTAGTTACACAAGAGAAGAGGCCGACTCCCAGCTCACTGCAACCTCCCTTCAGGTAATTATAGAGAGCAATAAGGTCTCCTCTGAGCCTCCTCTTCTCCAGACTGAACAATCCCAGCTCCTTCAGCCGCTCCTCGTAAGGCCTGTGCTCCAGACCCCTCACCAGCTTTGTCGCCCTTCTTTGAACCAGCTTCAGGGCCTCAATGTCCTTCTTGCAGCGAGGGGCCCTTTTTTAAAAGATATGACTTTTGGTACATGTTTCAAGTTTGTTTGTGGAATAAGCAATAAGGAAGAGTTCTTGCTTGTGGAGTGTGAAGGGCAACGAATGGTTTTCCTAGTATATCCTTCTGGATAAATAAATATTAAATGGTATTCTGTTATGGAGAAGGGTTGGATTTAATAATCAGGTAGTGCCAAATAGCAGAACTGAACTCAGTAGGGAATCTTAAATCTCTTGAAACAATTTAGTCAGCCTAATCTAAGTGACACTGAATATATTGAAGTACTTCACCAATTTTGTTGATATATTTTTCAGTAGAGTGTTAACCACGCCTGAAGGAGTCTGGTAAAATATATTGAAATTACACAGCATAATCACATCTGTGAAATTCTTGACAAAATAAAACTTTCCAGAGAGCAGTTGTCAGCCATTTGCTATCCTCTGGCATATTTTGAAAAAGGCTTCAAGCTGATGAATAATATTCACAGTACGAGTTGTGCTTCTTTGCAACTTGTGAGCTTGTCATATTTGATTCTCATAAAAATGTGTTGGTTCTCCACTGAAAATATTCTCACCATCTTTTTCTGTCCACTGGTCACATAACAGTCTGTAGTTTAAATTCCCTTGAGAGGATGAGACTCATAAGTGTAAAGCTCCTGGGGAAATTCTTCTGATTACTTTTTGTCATATCTAGTATTTCCATCCATCAACTTTTTAAATTTTTTTCAGCAAAATTATATGTAAACGTGTTTTAGTAATGTGAACAATTGTCTCCATTCAGTAACTGTAACAGCATAACCTGTGGCAATACAAATCTTTTTCTTCCCGTTACTTGAAGATCAAACAATAGGGTTTTTATTGTAATCCAACTGATTTTTCTCTTCTTGTAGAGAGTATGTATATTAGCTTTTAACAGAATTCTGAACAGAGAGGGAGTACAGGGAGGAATTAGTGTATTTCTGGAATGTATTTTTTATTAGGACATTATCCAAGTTATTAGTAAACTGAATCTATATTTAAGATGTTTCTTGTATGTATTGCATCCAGTATATTGTTTACGTTTGAAGTATATGAGCCATATATAGATTATATGATCCATTATAAGCGTCTAGAAGAGGATAATTTTACATGCCAAATTTTTCAAATGAAATAAATAGTTATTTTTCCTTGAAATACTCAATAACCTGTGCTAAAGTATCCTAAAATGGTTATCCTCATGAAGAAGATAAGCAAATATAAATGAGCAATAGAAAAGCTCAGCAGCACAAGGAAGAGCTATATAACTTCCCTGCTTCCTTCTTAGCCCCCACAGGCCTCCAAATCACAGCCAAGTAATCAGAGATCAAGAAATTTATATAACATGTATTTGTATAATAGATAAAATTATTTGTACTATATTTTCAACATTTTCTAAATTTTTTTAAAAATACTGTAACTTATAGGGAAAACTGTTAAATATGTCAAAATAAAATCATAGAAGAATCTACATATACAAAGCAAATCTGGAAAAATGTGCCATCAACCATAATATTTAGTTAAAATACCCTTTTTTGCTGCATTTAAGTAATTTCATGAAATATTTTGAACTTTCTTTAGTGAAGCCTACTTTTTTGAATGTAATTTGTGTCATATTGACTGATAGAATGGAAAATAGAATCACAGAATCCCAGAATCGTAGGGGTTGGAAGGGACCTCCAGGGATCATCGAGTCCAACCCCCCTGCCAAAGCAGGTTCCCTACACCAGGTCACACAGGTAGGCGTCCAGGCGGGTCTTGAATATCTCCAGAGAAGGAGACTCCACAACCTCCCTGGGCAGCCTGTTCCAGTGCTCCGTCACCTCACCGTAAAGAAGTTCTTGCGCACATTGGTGCGGAACTTCCTATATAGAATAGATAATACAGAATAGAATGTCTATAACGTGAAGTTGGACATAAATCCTCTCAGTGCAGCTATTTGAATTTACTCATGTTGGTAATGCCATTAATTTCATTTGCTTACTTCTTGATTAAACATGTAGTCATCCAGTGACAGTATTTCTACCACATGCAGTACTTTGTTAATTTTTGGTGCTTTTGAAAAGATGAATGATGAAAAGTAGGACTAAATGAATGGCCAATCATCATAAACAGGCTACAAGTATAATTCATAAATTCTGTGACATTCTTTGGACAATTAGCAGAAATAAATAGGGTATGACTTTTTATGGCAATGGAAAGCATATGGGCAAATTGCAAACTACAATTGTAGAGATCTTGGGTTTTGTTCAAAACAAAGTATACGTAAAAGTAAATTCAGTAAAAACAATTAGTTTATTATAAAATGGAAACCCACTATGGGACAAGCAGTTTTTCAGATTAATGAAGTCAATGATACTGTATCACAAAATGTTCTTTGTTCATCATTTTGACAAGTTCGTATAGTTTTAATTATATTTACTTCACTGAATCACTGTAAATGTCCTCTTGAGTATCTTGAAGATACTGTACATATTATTTAAGTCCATCAATGTTCATGCTGACATCTTTAAGAGCAGGAGTTGTTTGTAGTATTCTGATCCCACAAAGAATTTGTATGTATTGCTCTGCAGATATTACTGTGTTTATTGCTGAAAAATGTGATGACTCCCAGGCTTCAGGCTTCGGACACTTCATAGGAAGTGTCTGAAGAAGAAAATTTTTCAAACCCAATAACCCTCACCCATTTACCACTTGCTCAACACTCCAGGTTTATATTAGGTTATAATTCAGATTAATATTTTAAATTTAAAAGAATTCAAGATCAGGGAAAAAAGGAATAGAAATAAAAGCAGTTTTTAAATGTCTGTGCTCTTTTCACACTCTATCCTTCTAGATGGATTCTTGGTTTTGTTAGCTGTTAGCCAACTTAGTTGTTTTCTGAGTGACATGAGAGTTTTACTCCATCACCTCTAAAGGCTGGTGAATCCTTTTCTTTTTGGCAGTCTCTTTCCTTTGCTTGATCCTTCTTGTGTTTCTCTTGATTTTTCTTGTCCTTGACACATCTTAGATTATACTCTCTTTAAACTTTCCTTGTTGAGCATGTACCTAGTTCCTCTCCAAGCAGGAGCACTCTTCCTCCGTGTTTAATGGGGCTGACCAATCCCAGCCTAAGCAGATACTTGAATGGATTAGAGTCTGTCATCTTGAGCTGTAGCACACATAGTTTCTGTAAGATGTGTTTGAGAAGTTTTACTAACCTCCTGCTTAGCTGTACAATTGCTTCCAGAGCCATTTTGTGAATAGTATTAGAAGTATGATTGAAGTTTGTCATAATGTATGTTTTAATCTGGACCATTTCAATAATTATGTCACAGTGGAGGTGCTGAGCGAACTGCCCAGCTAGGACTGGGTGGCTATGTGCATGAGTGGCAGAATGTCTGCTAAAAATGTTGGTATACTCAAAACATAGGGTCTGTTTAGAAGAGCTGGCTTGGAAGACACTTAGCTGACTAAAAAAGCTTTACACCCTAAACAGTTAATTTACTAGAAGAGCCTAAACAGAGAAGTACTTATTAGCCAAGATATTCAGTCACTAGGCAGAGCTGCAAGAGCCAACTGATTTTCCTGCCTGCAGATTAGCTTATAACAGATTTAAGCAGGAACATCTCCCATCATCACCACGTGCTGTTTTGCAAGTTGTATGTGTAGAGAAATACATGCTACTTCGCTCTCACTGCCTTGCCTGATTCAGTGAATATCTCTGTCTGCTGATCTTGGTTTCTTCCTCAGCAAGTTCAAACTCATTTCTTTATTGAGTTGTTTAACCTCTGAAGATGTTATTTCTGTAGTGTGAAATCCCACATGAGATCACAATTTCCTGAACTACTTCTCCTGTACTCCTATCGTATAATGACTGCTTGTGTCTTCTGACCCCACCATACACATAAATTGCAAAATAATTAGCATACAGGCACATTCCAATAAAACGTGAATTATTCTTGGCTATTTTTAATAAGATCTCCAGCATTTTTAATCCAGTTATGACAAACATTTATTTATTTTTCAGTTCACCCTGAGCTGATCTGCATATGTTATAAAACAGAATTTATGGTAAACAGAGTGTTCCTCTGGGGAAAGATACTGCAAAAATCATACTGTTTCCTCGAAGTTGCATTTATAGAATATCTTTCATTTTATGGTTTGACTTTTGGGTGGTCATGGATGGAGCCAGGAGTTGGACTCACTGATCCTTATGTGTCCCTTTCAACTCAGGATATTCTATTTTTATTTGCTGCATCTTTGGAGGAAATAATGTTTATCGAAAACTAACTTTGCTCAACCTCTCAACCCCCTTTCCAAACAAGACTTTTCCTGGGCTTAATCTCTGTAGTATCTGAAGTAAACTTCTTCCTATTTCATGATGGACTGCCAAAGTGTGAAGGATGTACTGATATGCTCTGTGTTATCCTGGACACAGTTGGTGTAATAAGGATAGTAAGGGTCATAGACCAATCAGAAATAGCTGGTTTAAATAATTTGCCCTTTACTGCTCCTCTTTTTTTTCTTTTTCTTTTTTTTTTTTTTTGTGTGTGTGTGTGAATTAGAGTGCTTATTTTTCTATCTGTACAAATGTGCTTGTGTTTGCACAAATCTGTCCTCACCTGACAAACACTTGTGCTTCAGCACAACTCTACTGCCACATGGTTTCTAAATCTAGTGTCACATTGTGATTGCTGTCTAAAATTAGAACACTTTTTAAACAGAGGAACATCATTATTTTTCAAGTTCCTTATTGGCACTTTTCCTTTAAATAGAGGCCGAGGAGGTTTTATATCAATGAAGTTTTATAGTTTGTAGAGCTATTTTAAATTTCTTGAAGTCTGAGTGTTAGGAACCTCAGGCAAGAACAATTCTCACTGGTTAAGTAGGAGATTAGAGTTGAGGTCTGAGATTTGCATAATGTAAAAGTGTACACCTTTATAAGTATCATTAATATTTTTGAGTCCTTAGGCAAATTATAAAAGGACAACTTTACATTTAGCCTTTGGGTAATATTTTTAACGTAGCAATGTATCAAAAATATTATTTGCTTAATTATATTTGACTTATATTCCCTAATTGCATTAAGTTTTTTCTGTTTCTTGAATGGAATTATCTTAACATCTAAATAGATTTTAGTGGCAAGCTGATGCTTCCATAAAGGACTTATTACAGTCCTAATACTTTTAATCTTCAATATTACCAGGCACATAATACTATAAATCTTTATTGTTCTCTTGTGGAGTTTATCATATCTGAAGCAACAGATTATTTCTAGCACTTGGCTGTGACCCTCAGTGTGACATTTAGCGTGACCCTTGATAATAGGAATCTCTTATCTTTCTACATCTCAGGGAGCTCCAAATGGTGATTGCCTTGTGTCTTGCAGACCACAATCCCCTATTTGTATTCAGTTCTGTTTTAAATATAAAGAAACCTTGAGCTTCTTTGTGTAAATAATGGATCAGTGGCTATGACGTCACAAAAGACACGTAAATCTGTCCATGTATTTGCCCAGGAAAATGCGCATTAATTTGTTTGTTTGTTTTTTCGGGGAGGTAAGAGTGAAGTGGGATGACAAGGATGGAGCTGAAGGGTTAGTGAAGTGTTATTTCATCTACATCAGTTAGTATAAGTCTCATGGTCTGCTAAGTCAATTTTATGCATAAACTGAAGTCTTTCTCACGAGCATGATTGAAATCTTAAAGCATTATCATTGTCAAATTAAACACTTATGTTTCTGAAGCATTTCTGCACTTCATAGATGCAGTGTGAAATAATCTAATGTGTGTGGAATATGACATATTAAAGTCATAATGTTTCATGCTGATGCCAAGAAATACAGTATTATGGATACCAAACACAGTAATTCAAGGTACGCTTCTGTACGTCCTAGAAATGAGAAGCTGAACATCTTCATTGCTATTCCAGGTCTTGAGCAAAGATTGGACTAAACTTCTGACCCATTGGATAGAGGGAGGCATTTACTTAACTGTAATGTACATATATTATTGTTTTTATTTATGTAGTTGTCTTTATTTATATAGTTGCCTTTAATCAACATCACCTTTTGATTCAAACTATTGTCACTAAACTTTAAAGCAGACATAAAAGGGGTGACCTGAACGTTACTATTTTTTTTAATGCTATTTTTTAGAATATGTTGCATTTATTCTGCTTTGTCATGCCTTTACGCCACAGGTATCCTGAAGTTTTCTGTGATTCTAGCTGGATTAGTTTATATCCTTATTGTCCTGAACTGCCAAGTCTCTTACACCACTTGCCCAGACTGTGGCCTAAGTGTTACAGTATTATGATGGTATAAAGAAGTGCTTTGTATATGCACTGTATGTTTATGTACTTCTCTGGCTATCCACATCTAGCTATCTGTATATTCTCCCTGTGAGAATATAGACACATATATATGTATGTCTCTTATCAGTATACGTCCCAGAATTGTGGTCTTTGAGTCCAAAGGATAGGAGAGACATACTAAGCAGTTCCTCTCAGGCTGCTCTTTGGCTTTTCTCTTCTGTCAGATCTACTCTGAATTCATGGAGATGAGCAGTTCTACAGTGTTTTCAGTATCATCTGTCTTTTTATGCATATATGTGTCTGTTACTAATAGGGACTGTTGAGGGTCCTTTTGTGATACGCACACAGTAGCCTAGAAAAATATATGTAAGACACTTCCAACAGAACATTTTTGAAAGGGAGAATAAAGGTGTATCTGAATTTTAAAACCTGGAGATGAGCTCATTCATATGCCGCTTGTGTTCTTTCAGATGTTACTTTCTCAGCTATCTTCAACCCTGCATAACTTGTGAGGAACTGTATTGGCCAAGTTGTATCTCCTTGAAACGGTACTGAACTCACAAACAAGAGGATTCTGCCATTCTAGAGAATGAGTGAAAAAGAGTATGGATTCCTAATTAAATTCTGTCCACAAGTATGGACAGTTGGGGCAGTTTTGCCAGAATGTACCTCAGCTAAGTCCAGGCACTTTCAGATGTGACCATCACTTTGTCTGTGACAGCGTGGAGCTTAGTATGGGGACTAGTTTATTTTGCTTCCAGGTCCATCAGTAAGAATTTGCACTGTAAATAAAATCATGATGTACAGTCAGAAACTTCTACTTTTTTCTAGGAACAAAGAGAGCTCCAGCTACAGAAAACCCTTGAGATCATTTTCTCTTACAGTGTTAAATTGCTATGTGTTAATATAATTATGTACATGAGAAGCAAATTGAGGGTAGATGTTGTCTCATGCTGCTGAATCACACTGAGTGCAAATGTCAAGGGATTATGGCAGAAACGTGGAAATTTTTACATGTACAAAGATATATTTCTATGTTGTTCTTGCACAAAATATACAACTAATTTAATACCAAAAAGCAGTTGAAAACGTTGGGGCAGAAAGATAGATGATTCTAAATGATTCCAGAAGTAGGAAATAAGGATATGGATTCATATAGTCAGTTCATTTTTTTATATGGGGTAATGTATGGGAACTGCTCACTCATGGCCTGAGCCACTGATTGAGCCACATAGAAGAGACCTGGTTAGCCCTGGGAGGGAACTGGAGGCAATTCACCTCTCAATCTTAGACCTCATTTAAGGGCTGCCTGCCACTGAGGAAAGATCTCTTGCTGAAGACTCCTCCTTTGTGGAGACTTTCAGTGAGCCTAGATCTTCAGAGATGGGTGAGCATTCTTTTTTTTTTTTTTTTTTTTTTTTTTTTGTAACAACTTTCCCATTGCAATGCTTCTGCTGCTGTTACAGGCAAAAATATTACGATGATTTCTAATATAGGGAGTCAAGTTACAAAAAAATATCTTAGGTTACAGAATGCATTCTTCTTTCTTTAATTGATACTAACCACACGTTTTCCTTGTAATTTAATGTTGCCTGCAATCTGTAATGAGACTCTAGTTTATATCTTCAATTTAAGAATATTGCACATCATAGAATATTTAAAAATACACCATTTTTATTTCTGCGTTAGTCTTTTTGAATTAATTAATTTAGGTATAGAAAAAAAAGAAAAAACCTTCAAACATACATACAGGAAATGTTAGTTTCTGTCCTGTTTCTTCTGTCCGTGAGTAATGGATGATATGTGCAAGTCTAAAGAGGTTAGACAAACAGTAGTGTAACTACTGTTAAAGTTGTTCATGTGTGTGTTTTAGCTTCAGCTGGGACAGAATTTTCTTATTTAGAGGATCTAGTATGATGCTATGTTTTTTTTTGTTTGTTTGTTTGTTTTGAGAAAAACAATGTTGGTAACACACCGATGTTTATAGTTTCTGGTAAGCAGGGTTGTACAGAGCAGAGGCCATACTTAGGGCCCAAGGACATGGGAGGGAGCATGATTAGTATAGCTGACTTAAACTGGCCAAAGGGATATTGCATACCATATGACATCGTGCAGAAGTCATTTTGAAGGGAGTTGGAGTTCATCTCTCGCTCTTCCACTGCTTGGGGGGCTAGCTGGCCATCAGTTGGGAAAGGTGAGCAGTTGCTTCTGCATTGCTTCTTTTTATTTATATATATATATATCATAATTATTATCCTTTTCCTTTTTTTCTATCTTAGTAAATAGTTTTATTTCAATGCACAAGTTCTACTTTTTTTTTCTTTTTTTTCCTCAATTCTCTCCCCATCTCAATGGGAACGGGGGGACTGTGAACAAATGACTGTGTGCTGCTCAGCCACCTGCTGGGTTAAACCATGACAGTCTATTTGCTGCCCAATGTGGGACTCAAATGGTTGATGTAACAGCAGATGTGACCAGACTCTGTTAACACAGGGTACTGCGGTAGCTTAATAATTGCTGGTCACAATGTTAATTTTTTTGCCAATATATGGAGCTCTTTGAGAGTTTTCTCATGGATCTATGTTATGTAGCAACTTGCTTCCTACATATTTTCCTTTCTGTGTTGTTTGTCATCTCTGTGGGTTGGATTAAGGTTTTTATTTTGTTATGCTTTGTGGCCTTGATTTATTAATATAAGGATAAAAATTGGCAGCAGAGAAACTGTTGTTTTGCATGTATTCAGCATTACTGTCATCTTTAGGCCATGGAAACAATATTGTTGAAAGTATTAGTAACTTCACCCTTTGCTGTGTATCCTTGGGGGGGACGCTTTCCAGCAATCCCTCAGCCTCCCTTTCACTTTTCTTTCTTTCTGTGGAGCACAAGAGCTAATTACAATAGCTCAAGAATTTTGAGTATTCATGGGACGTTCAAACCATCACGCTGAGTGGCAAAGAGTGTGGGATGCTATGGGCAGGTGCCTAGACAAGTATGCACCCCCAGTGATTTGGAACTTCAACTCTGAACAACTGCAGAATCCTGAAAAACTGATAGAATATTTGGAAAAGGTCTGCTATCACCCTGGCAATCCTCAGGAGGCATAAATCAGTGCAGCTAGGAGCTGGCCTATGCCTACTGAACTCTGTTCAGCATCCTCAAAGGGAGGGGAATACTTCTGGATCTGATGACAACACAACAAGTGGTTGCTTCATCTCTCACTATGGGTCCTGATGTTGCTCCAACTCCTGTGACTGTGAGTTAATCACAACAGCACGACTGAGAGATATGGACTGATGCAACTCTAGTTTTGTGCTAGGAATTGACAAGTGTTCCTATCAAACGTTTTTCTGATTGTTACAAAGCTGTAACTCTAGTTGAAGGATATGCACATATTAAGCACCGTTATTTGGTTTAACGAATGAGCAGTTTTTTTTATGATGACAGTGAAAGATTCCTCTGCTGTGACCAGGCAAACAGAGCTGCCAAGTCAGAAGCTAAGCCAGGCAGACCAAAATGTTGTCTGTTTATAAACTTAAGAGTGGTTTCTTGGTAGATTACACGAGTAAGAAAAAGCAAAGAGCAAGCTGAATATATTGGTAAGAAACTTCAGTTAAGTGTCCTGGCTGAGCTATTGTAGTAGCTTGTTTTGTCCAACTCTGAGCCAGCCAATACCCTTCACGCTATTTTCCTGCTGCTTTTCCTGTTCCAAGCTATGTGGTCAAAGTGCTCACCTCTTAAGCAGGTGGAGCTCTTCTGTGATTTGGTGCAATGCACTAATCCAGCAAAAATGCATCAGGTTTGGTTTTGCCCAATTCCTTCATTTGGTGGCCAAAGAGGACTGTAACAGTGCAAAGGAGGTAGGGACATTTGTTAGTAAGTGTTTTTCCTGCAGTGAGATTGGGTTGATCGTTCACAAGAATAGGACTATATCTCATGAGGTTTTTGTTTGTAAGTGTTACCAAAGTGAGTTGCAACACTTTGGTCATATTGAGAGATCATGAGAATGGTAACTGCTGACAGTCAGAAAGTTAGAAAAGCACAGATGTGCAGCACTGACTAAAGAAAACTTAAAACCAACACTTTTATTGAGGTAGGCATCTATTTAATTTTTTTCTGTAGTAAGTGCCAATGTTAGGGGGAATTATGAAACATCCTTGGATTTGTTAAGAGGAATATGTAATACTGAAAAAAAGTTATGGAGGCTTTTGTTGCTCGTGTGTATGTAACAGGTGCCCTTAGATTGCTTCTAAATATGTTATATTTCTTTTAAAAGAAATCTACACACATACAGTATACAGAAGAAAAATTATATTCCTAACTGTATTTTATCCTCTGTTTATTGTAACCCCTCCCCCCCTTAATGGATCTGTTTAGCCTTGCCTTGTAGCTTTGCAATAGGATTGCTGATGTTCACTGAGACATTCAAATTCTCTCCAGAACCACTGTTGGATTGGGTTGAACTGAAGCACGTATAATCTTTGAGCCTTGACTGCCACACAGTTGTGCTTATTCTATTTAGGTACCTTGCCACTTCTAGTTGACCATTCTTCTCATCTTTATGTCACACAGGCATGTCATCTGACAAGAGTGTGTATTTATTAAAATACTGTTGATTAAAAGTAGCAAGGCATCAGTCCTAATACTAGTGACTGTGGAAAGATTCTTTTTTTTTTTTTAGTTTCTTTTTTGATGCAGTGACTTAGTTAAATGGAGGTTTTGGTGGCAATTTTAGGTCATAGGAATGTGCCTTTTCACCTTCTGTCTCACATTCCCAGCTTTGTCCTGCATGCCTTCCACTAAGGTTTATCTAATTGTCATTGAATCAGAGAAGGAACTGTGCAAGGGTTTAAAAACAAGATAAAGGTGTTGTTTCTGATTAGATCTCTCATTGTGATCCAAGGGCAGCTCTACAGGATGTGCTGGAAGAGTCGCTGGAATGATGCACTGAAACATGCAGAGTGTGTGGAGGAGGGGCAGCTCCTTAAGTTGGCATTGTTGGCAAAGGTGTTACTTTTCTCAGTCAAACTGTTCATTCCATGCTGAAAAAAAGAAACGCTTTGTTTAGCAAAACCTACTTTTCAATAAAGTCTTGTTGACCTGCATGAATAGTATGTCTATTTTTAAGGCTTTAAATTAAGCTACATCCTTTGTTTGAATTTCTTTTTCTCTGGATTGATAGCTGGTGACTTGTCTTATAATGGGGTAAGCAGATTATCTTGTGAGCTCATTTTCAGCATCACAGAATCTAAAGCTATTTTTCTCATGGTTTGGCACAAATTAGCGTAAGGAAGTCAGAGATCTTTACTGTCTATTTCATTAGAATCCTTGAAAATAGACTGTCCAAGGCTTTTGATATTTTAAACTGTTACAGATGTTTCAACATCCTCCTTAGATGTTAATACGATGCAAATTGCTTCCTCTTCCTTATATGGTATAGTAACTTCTTCATTCTTCTCCTTTTCAAATAGAGAAAAAAGTGCTTTTTTTTTTTTTTTTTTTTTTTGCATTAAGATTTTCTTTGTCTGTCTTTGTAAGTGAACTTATGCCACTTATTGAATTTCTTCAGCGTTCCAAAATACTTGCAAAAGCCCTACCTATGGAATAAATTTCATTTTTATATATTTGGCATCATGTGCATGAATTATTCCGTCAAATTCCATGACTTGTTTTATTATGGGCTAGAACACACATGAATAGAAATTATTTCCTCATTTCTTCCATCCTCTTTTTGATTACCTCAGATTTAAATTCTCCTCCTGATGTATTCACCAATCCAAATTTAATAAGAATTTATTAAGGGGGAATACATTCTGATCTAGTATCTTCATGTTGTATTCAGTTTTTTTCTAGTCTGGTTGTAAATGAAAGCAATAATATATTAAAATTCAAAATACAGAATGTCACTCATGTAGTCCTGTATACAGCTGAGATATTCCTGTTAATTAGACCAGGAATTGAAAATTTCTCTGTTATTGTTGTAAATTTACTTGGTGTTTCTTCAGTAGTCATTTGAACGTTTGATGTCTGATTTACATTGATCATTTGAAAAGGTCTAGAGTACAGCCTCTACATACAATTATATGAAAAAGATAAATATTTCATCTATTAATCCTATTAACTTGCGTTGCCAAAGCTGCAGTGACATTTGATAGATGGAAAGTTGCCATGACCTTCCAAAGTAGTGATTTTATAACACAATGCCTATGGACTTTCTAGATTTACATTTAGTTGTTGCTTTTTGCCTCATCTACTCATTTTCCCACTTGGACTATGGATCCTGAAAAGCCCTTCCTTGGATATTAGTCTGGCTTTGTCCCTTTTTCTTCTTCCTCTTGTATATCAAATTAGTCATGAATTATTTTGTTATTTCTGAAAGCTGCTAATACAATATTTAGATTGACGAAGATTTTTTTTAACTTTTTTTTTTTGACAGAAATAGCCACATCTTGATCTAAAACCCAATATTACATTTTTAAATATAAAAAATAATAAAATTCTACTGAATTTGTTCCTAAAATAGGAGACAATAACTCTTGTCAAATGGGGGGGGCGGGGGGAGGGGGAAGAAAGAAATATGACTAACTGCAAGGGTATAAACCAAGATATGGAAAAATCAGATAAGTTCCCTTATATTGAAGTGCCTTGATTCTAGTTTTAAATATTTCCAGCATTGGACAAGTAATAGGGGAAAAAAAGCTTGTATACAAGAGGACTGGAACAGAAGGAAAGAGTGCTTGCAGACATGAGTGTAATAGACCCAAAGTTCATGTCCACAGATTAGATAATGCTACTAAGATGATGATCAGAAGACACTGAGCAATATCTGTGCAGATGGATAGTGTATGTATGCTGGCTAAATCTGATCTGCTGCTTTGCCTTGATCCACTTTCCTGTATGGCTTAGAATCAGGACATTGAGTTTAGCCCTAGGAAGTACTCAGATTTTGTTCTGAGACCACTTCAGACTCAGGAGATGCATGTGTGTAAGAAAGAACAGCAAAGTCAGCTGATGTTACCATAAAAACAAGTGTAATTTATGGTGTTGTGCATCTGTGCAGTGACTACTATTGCCCTTAGGCTGCCTTAGGATGTGTACACAGACAGGCACACAGAATGCATCAGCTCACCCCTGGGCTAAAGCCACGTGTCCTCAACACAAGAATGCATACTGTGTGCATGACTGTGTTTGGGCTAAAAGAAGGACTTGTGCTCAGGTATGGCTTTCAGAGCAGTCTCTTACAGCTTCTGTGGGCGAAAAAAATTAAAGCTCATGTTCCTATACAGGATAATATGAGTTTCTGCTATGCTCTCTCCTATATCCCTTCTCCTTACAATTCCCTTCTCCATCGCACATGGCATTTGCATAAATCCCTTAAGCATAAAGCAGCATCTAGTAGCTGTAGTGTTTACCAGACTTGGTTCTGCATTTTCTGAACTGCATATATTATGCCTGAGAGCAAAGACTGGATTGTTACTTTTTAAAATCCGGAAGCCTAGCGTGCTTTAATCTTCCAAGTCTGTTTTGTTTGTTTACTATTCATTAACTGATTGTGGATTATCCCACAAGATGTCATCTCAGTTGTGGGAAAGTCACAAGGAGCATTGCAAAAGGCAATTATATATTGTATGACATGAAAAACATATAAGAGCATCACATTGTGAAACGTGGCAAAACTAAAGAACTAACAAACACTTGACATAACAAATTAACACATCCAGGTGTTAGAACACAAAGTGCAGTCAGTGAGAAAAACATAGCAGACCCTCCTGTTTTCTCTCTAGCTACTGTAGAAGATATATTATGGGTATATAGTCATAAAGGTAGGATCAGTGGGTTGTGAAACCAAATCTGTAGAAAATCAGTCTTGGTTCATTCTTCTCTCCATGCTATCCTTGTTGTATTTGGTGTATTGGAGAGGAAAGAAAAGGTTGAGTGGTTCTTCCAAAACTAAAGCTCTTAAAAAGATTTTGGACTCCAAAACAATAATTGACATATTAAGTGTTTAAGATATAGTTCACAACCATGTACTGTTCTTCTAATATTAATAAAGGCTCACATAATAGATTGTGTTTAGCCCACTGACTGTTGTCTCATGTTTACTCTGAATATATTGGGTATGACCCTCTTTGCTGCTCATAAATGTGATCTACATCCTATTCAACTTACATGTGAGCAGCAAAAGACAAACAGCTTTTTCTTGTATCTGACAAAGTATTTAGAATGATCTTTTTTTTTCTTTTCCTCAAGTCTCTTCAATATCCTGAGTAAAACAAATACACTTGCAATTACTGCTGTTTCCATTGGTTTCCAACGCAAACAGGAAACTCTCCATCAGAGTGCTTTTCCTGAATAACCTATTTCTTGCTCTCTTTCACAAAAGAATTAAAAACACTCTAGCCTGCATTCTCAGTAAGGGTCAGACAAGTACTACAGAAGGAAGGAAAAAGCAAAATTTCTGTCAAGCTGCATTTATTTTGAAGTAAAGTAGGAACAGAACAGTGTGCTGTAACATGGAAGGAATGTGTTAATTATGTTTTTGATGTTGTTATGGTTGATTTATGAAATAGCCCTTAATAATACAGCCATGCTGATGTCTTCTGCAGAATAGTGGTGGTGGTGGCAGAACGTTTGGGGATGGGAGATGTTTATGGTGGGCTTTTCATTCTTTTTTCAACTTGCTACATATTGGTCTTATTTTCAGAACTTGTTTATTTCATGGTATTTAAGTCTCAAGGTAAACATACAGAATATCTGGAATGGCCAGGTAAGGAAAACCTCTAAAAATTAAGTAACCATAACACATATCTTTTTAAGGCAGCATTCATTTACCTTCCTGTTATGAGCGCTTAGGGAGTTCAAACCTAGTAGCTACACTTTTAACTTGAGAAAGCTTTGTATGTCCTTGGTCTCCAGCCTCCTGTTAGAAAATTTTTCCTGTTTTCATCAGGGTTAAATGGAACATGTATAGCTTAAATGATTGAATTTGACATAGTTAAGCCTTTTCTACAAAGAAAAAATGATCGTTTACTTCCTATATATTACAAACACATCACCTAAGAAAAAGTCTATCAAATTTGCTGAGCTATCCTGTAGATGTCCTGTCAGATATGTATGAATAGTGTTTTAAAAAACATGAGGGATAAATATAGATGATAGCATAACAGGAAAGAGTGGTCACATGGGGCTGTTTTTGAAAGATAACTGTTCTGCTTCCCTGTCTGCTACTGACCCTCTAACCTCCCTTACCCCTACTTTAACCTATATAGACCTTGTGCAAAGCAGCTAAGAGCCATGAAATATAAAATTTCTTATGAAAAATGTACAGCCTTTATCATCTTCTATACCTGGCGTGTGCTTGCTTTTTCTGTTAACCGTGAATGCTCATTTCTTCATCACTTTCTATGTGCTTTTTGTTACTGTGTGTCTCTCTCTTCCTGTAATCCTTTGCCCTAGAACCAACCCCAAGAAATCATCATCCTTTCTCCATTGTTCTCCTGGCAAACACAAGTCTGCTGCCTTTGTGCTTAGTAGGGCCAAATCAAAATATTCTTCTGTAGTCAGAAACCTTCTCTCTACCCTGGAGAGGGCACGCATCCATACACCAGCTTGCTCTTGAGGAGCTCCATTGCTTTGTGTTGTCATCAGTGTACTGTGAATTTTGTGTTGCGTGAGAAGGGCAGAAAAGTTTGGCAGGAAATAAACCCTTTTTTCATTCCAACTTGTCCTCAGATACCAGAGGGGTTGGGGGTAGCTGAGTGATGCGCAAACACTAGAAGTCCAGTTGCATTCAACATGTGAATATCATGATCATGGATTCACAAATAGTGCACTGTCCAGTTCATCTCTCACGACCACTTAACAAATTTAGCTATGACCACTGAGAAATCTTATGGCTAGATTAGTGAATAGTGCAGCTAGACAGAGCAACAGATTAGATTCTTTTGGATTACTGCTGATAAATGCACTGTCTTTAAAACATGTGAGGTTAACCAAGAATATGAAAAAGGTGGCCAATGATAGATGCATTAAATTATGGAGTAACTTTATAGAGATTTAAATGTTTCCCAGGGAAGTGCTCAGTATAGCCAACTGTGTGAATCTTATGCAATAGGTGTTGCTACAGGGGGAAAGAGGCTCAGCTTGTTGACTGATCCATGCTTTTCTGTGATGGCATCCTTCCACCTTGAAATTCCTTCTTTCTTAAGCCATTTTTATACCTTTTTTTTACTTTCAAGTGAAACTTGAGTGACTCTAGTCAAACATACCTTTGTCTTGCAAAGTTTACCCAAACACATGTTTTTGACAGAAAGGTGGAGATTCCAATAGTATCATCAAATCTCCATCCCACAGGATGATTACAAGGTTAGGCCACAGGACCTCCACCCTGCTCCACAATCTGTGTTGTTTTTCTTCTTAGAGTCTGCATACCGGGCTTCCTTGGTGTTTGCTCCAGCTAAGGTCACAGGTCACATTGCTTAAGGAACTGGAATTATTCATCCATTCCGTTCTGGAGTTTTACCTTCTCTCAGGAGGTGGACTTATCCAGAAGTAACCTCCAGTAAATTTTCCGTATTTTGGAATGGCATTTATTTGTACGAATTAAAGATATTGTCCAGAAATGTTGAAACCCTGGTTGCTGTCCAGGTTTATCATGAGAGAACATATGGTATTTGCACAAAGCATTTTCTTCCCTACAGTCCTAGATGAAGTATGAAATGAGCTTTCAGACAGAATGGTGATCAACCCATTTCCCAAAAGAAGTCAAGTGACTCTTGCAGGCAAAACAATCTGGATTCAGGGAATTTTTACTGAGTTCAATTTATTAGTTAATTTATTGGTCATGCATATAATGATTTTTGTTTGACTGCTGCTGTTTGCTTGCTGCTTCTCCTTTGCCTCTTAATCGCTCTTGGCGTCCTTGCCCTGGCAAGGATTGCCTGTGATTGGCGGTCCCTCAGAGATGTCATTGGCCTGGCATAAGGGACCTCTGGGCTGCAGTCCCTCGGGAGTATCTATGCCCTGGCTTGGCTCAGAGTGGGCCATAGTCCCTTATGCTATGAATAGGCTATCTTAGCATGGTGATTTTACACTGAAGTGTGCCTTTGGCCATGTTTCCACAAGAGCACCTTCAGCAGCACAACTCCAGCTATCTCCTTGGTCACGTACCTCTAGCCATCTGTCTCCAGGAACATCTTCCCCACACCAGTGACTGCAAGCTTTTGGTAAATATGTTGGAGCCATATTTGCTCTGGAGCTGCTGGAGTAACGCAGCCAGTCTTGCCTGGCTGTGGTTCTGACATGCCTTATGTTTCTGTCATCTGATCCATGGCTGGCTGGGTCCAGCTGTGACTGACACAGGAGAGTTTGTGGTTGTTTCTTGGATGCTTCCCCACCACAGGTTCCACTGTGGAAACTTTGCCAGACATGCCTCACAAAAGAGAGGCTAAAAGCCCAAGCCATGTGTTCTGTTGGTGTTTTGATAATGCATATTGTCTTTCAAGGCTGACAGACATATCAGAAAGGTATGTAGAAATAAGTCCCTTGTTAAATCTTCATTTTCTCTTCTAATAGATATTTGGCAATGAAAATATTCCTTGGAAAAAGAGATGTTAACGCATTCACGTGAACATGCTTTCCTCCTTTGTAACTATCATGTACAGAGGATTCATTATATATCTGCCTGTTATTAGGAGCACTGCAGGGTCACAATACATCCTTCAGATTTGCTTATTTCCCAACTGATGGAGATGCAGCCACATTCAAGTGTAAAATAATATTCATGTACCTTCCGTCAAGAAAGGGGAAAAAAAAGAACAACAAAGTAGAGAGGGAAGCTTTTCTGATAAGATTGAAATCAGAACAAGATTGCTTTTGATAAAAGATTGATGAAGAGGCTTTCACTGCTTACATGAGAAAACATTTGTGAAGACAGTTGATATTGAAAGGGTTTGATAAGATGTGTGGAAAAAAAAACATATTAATATTTATTGTTGCAAAATTGATAGACAGGTTCTGCGTGATGAGGTCATGAAATATGAGATTGGTTCAGGCAAATTCTTTACTTCTGTATTCTTTCTGTTTTGATATTAGTCTGCCTCTCTCAAACTTAATATAATGTATAAGAAGTGATAGAAAAATTAGAATACTTGGGTTCCCATCTGGTATGATAGTAGGCAAAAAAATAACTTTCAGAGCAAAGGGGGCGTAAGTTAACACACACACAGTCAGTATTTGTAAACCACATTGGAGATAAGCTCAGTAAGATCGAGATAAGCTCAGTAAGATCAATTCTCTTCTATGGATTTGTGTTAAATTACATTGATTGGTGCTGGGGCAGTCTGTCCTATTTGAGTGTTATTTTAATCCATGAAATAGACCCCAAAGGTTCAAGTCAATAAAAGAAATTACTTATGTAGGTGTTTCTGCAATATTCTTGTAGAATTCTTGTGTTGTGGGATTTTATTTTGTATCTAATTTAAACAAGTGAGAAAATAAATACAAAATGCAAGTGTAGAGGAAGAAGTGGATTCTATGAAGCAGAGTTACATCGTTTAATCTTACACCACATTGCATATGCTTTCACACTTCTTTGCTGCTTTTTTGACTTTTCTTGATATTTTTGATGGGTATTATAATAACAAGGTGCTTGAGGTCAGACTGGAATATTGTATGTAGTGGGAACTGATAGCCAAAAATGATCACTGGTGCCAGAGAAAGCTTTTCTGTAAGAGAAAAGACTTGAAGACTGTTTATGTAAGAGAGAACATCAGAGAAGGGACATGATAAACATATGTAGAAAAACAGCTGTGAAGTGAATGTGGATAAGAAATTTTCATTCAGCTTTTCTGCGTGCATGATGTGGTGGGCCTTCATAGTGTGAGTGTTGCAGTTTGAGGACAAATATAGCTATAGCTACCATACTGACAGGCTCAGGGCAGTAGGATTCCTAGAGGCTTCCATTTGTATTATAAAAGTATGTATCTGTTTAAGAAGAGTGAAAATATCTTGGAAAGAGTAGGTAATGAAATATCCATGTGCTAATACTACAAGGGTTAGGGAAAAAAGGTCTTCCATGGCCAAGTTTTGCTGTAACTGCAGTGAGCAGACTTTCTTATAATTTTACCTTGAAATCTTTGACAGTGAGCTAGATAAACTCTTACGGATCATCCATGGTGGCTGCACCTCTCCTCATCAAGTTACTATTGCAGAACACACCAGTGCTTTTTTTGACCTTTGCAGCATAATCCTCCAATTCCTTGCTGATCCAAAATTATTCCAGCCAAAGTATATTTTAGTCTTTTTTTTTTTAATTACAAAAACTACATTAAGCAGTAAGAGGAAAACTAGAACTGATGTTTTCTTACAGTTAAAAGCACTGTACAGTGAAAAATTGTTGCAGTTCATTTGGTAGGAAAAGGAAGATTATGTTTTGCAGCTCTGAGAAAAAAGACATCTTGTAGGATGTTCTGCATTCATGAAAGTAATTAACAATGTTTTACTGAATACTAGATTAAATATTAGGATGGAAAGCTATGTAAATGTCCTGAGTTCAAGGAAGAACTGCCCCTGGGCTTCCATCATTTGCATGTGTTCATTTAGAGAAACCTTCTAGTGTGACTTAAATATGTATAACTGTGTTTATTTCTCTATCACACATAGATTTGTGTAATTTGTAGAGCACAGATTGAAAATAGCTTTTTTTTTTTTAAGTGTTGTGGGTCTGTTTTTAATATTGAATGATATTCTTTTGTCTTTGTGAGTATAGCAACACTTTGTCTTTGTGAGTATAGCAACACTTTTTGTATAGCTGGTGCATCAGTGCTTGTAATGAGCCAAGCTATGCTGAGTCTATTTGATATGTATCTTAGTTCTGCGTATATCCTGGTAGGAGAGGATTCCTAATGCCAGTGTGTCTCTGTTGTGCCACAGCTCTTGAAGTGTTGATAGATTAAGACTAACACAAACGTTGTACAGCAACTTTTTTAAGGATTTAGAACATAATTTGGAAAATACAGCTTTGTCCATTTATCCTTTACTTTTTTTTTTTACCATATCCTCTTGTTTGTTTCTTTTTTCTCAGTTACAGTGCAGGAATTGTCACTGGTCGTTGCCATCAAAAATGACAGCAGAGTTTTACAATAGTCTGATCTTTAATAATATTGATGCCTGGGAATAGAATTTGTACGATCTTTCAGGATTGATGGCAAATTTATAGATACAAAGTTTTATGGAGCAAAATTGTGCAATTTTTATGAGCGCTCTCTGGCTGTATCCTTAAATGTGAACAATAACAACAGTTTTGTAGTGAGGAAAGTCCCAACAAGAACATAAACAATTACTAATTAATAAAGAAAAGAAAGTGATGTACACTTTTGTAAGTGTATGAAAGTGATTGTTGAACCTAATTAATACCTAGAATTTGTCACATAAGTTGTCATAATTTTGCAGTAATTTTTACAGAGCGTGGTAGTAATGTAAATGTATTACATGTATGCTCAGATGATCAGAGGCGTTGAATTTCCAAGGTCACAATGACAATATGTTCACATCCCTTGTTCATCTTTGCTAACTGGCACTTGCCAGCTTCACTCTCTGTGATACTTTATGGCAGAGATGTCCCAGCTGTCAACTGGGTGCGTAATTTTGTGTGGAGGGAAGCACACTTCCTGGCAGACTTGCTGCCTTGTGATCAGGTGCACACTTGTGATCAAGCTGCAGTGAAAGGACTGCTGATGACATGAGGGGATCAGCAGCTTCTGTTCCTAAACTCCAGAATGTGACTTGCTGGCAAGGCAAGCAAGTGGAAGTGCATCTAGTATGGTGACAAAGGACTCATCTGGTGGCTTCCTTGCCCCAGAATAATTCAGGCTTTCTACTGACAGTTGAGGGGCACTCGAAAAAAGAAAGGCAGTGAGTCTGGATTTGCCCTGAAGATAATGTATGTTGTATATCCCTGGGTGCACTTCAAAGTACTGTGGACAAGTGATCAACTGCTGGAGCTTTGGCAGCTCCCCAATTGCTATCATAATTGTAATTGCAGAGGTTCTTTCTCCCAGAATTAAGGGGAATCATAATGATGGTTTCTCTACCTGTTTTAAGCTTGCAAAATCAATTTGTTGTTGTATAGTGTATAGTAAACTACCTTATTTTGGCTCTGAAACTGAATGTTGGGTTTTGTTCACCAGTGAAGTCCTTTATGTTTCTTAAAGCCAAAAGAATTGGTGTTTGTGCTTATTCCCATTAGGCTGCTAATATAGTTCAAACTTCATTTCCATTGTTCATATCTGGGAATGATCGTGGTTTACCTTACATCAATTAAATGCAGTTCTCTGTATTAAGATGGCAGCAAAAAAAGAAACAAAACAAAACAAAACAAAAACAAACAAAAACAGTTAAGACTTTGGTTTGAAACTTTATATCATATCTATCTTTATATCATATGTTATTAAATAATAGTCTGAATCATAGGCTTATGTTTCTCACTGCCTTTTGTGTCATCTGCAAAAATCTGAGGTTATAAACATCCTCAAAACAGAATCTCATGTTAAATTCTTACCTGTGCAGTCAAACCCTTGTCAGCCAGTCAGTGGGGGCACTTGTGTCATGATAAGGGGATACAGTAACAGCCTAGATGCAGGTGCTTTTTTGATTTAGCATCTCTGTGCAAGCAACAGGACCTCTCCCCACTCTTTGTGCTTCCTGCAAGTAATACGAATACTGTCAGTAGTACACATAGCATAGTTTTCTGTGGTAGCAAATGAGGCCTGGATTAAATAATGCAAGTAGTAAAAATCTAAAAATAGTAACAATAAAAAGAGTTTCTAATGTTTTTAAAAGTACACATACAGTAGAACTTTTACCGTGGTTCTAAAAGATTGATGCAAGCTTTGGTATTTGCATCATGCTTTAATGAAGAAACAGCTTTGCCCCCTCTTACCTGAGAAGATGAATTACAGTCTCTAGGATTCGTATGCTAAAAGCTCTGTCATTATCTTCCAGCTGTCTAAATCTTTGGGGTTTTCATTGTATGACAGATGAAGTCAGCTTCTACAGTGGTTGAGCTGTTTTTCAGATAGCCTGTACCTTGAGCCCTCTAGATCCTCTTATATCTATTAGCAATGTCTACATAAATGGCTTTAACTTCTTTCAGAATGTTCAAATGCTCAAAAGCAGCTTGCCTGCACAGGTGAAGCTTACGCATCTTATTAGAAGTAGAACGCACACCTTGAGAGCTCTCTCTCGAGCAGAAAACCAGAGCCCTGGAACTTCACTATAGTGCTAAGTAGATCTAAGAAGAGGTGAAACCAGAGCCCATCAAAGGGCTTTCCAAAGAAGGAAAATGTTCTTTTGTTTTGTTTTGTTTTTACAGTAAGGGTGGTGAAGTACTGGAATAGATTGCACAGGTTTCTTCACTGAAACAATGGATGCCCCATCCCTAGAGACATTTAACATCAGGCTGGATGGGACTCTAAGCAACCTGATCTAGCTGTTGATGTCCCTGTTCATTTCAGGGGTGTTGGACAAGATTACCTTTAAACGTTCCTTCCAACTCAAATGATTCTGTTATTCTACGATTCTTGTCTCTATTCTTCCTGTTTTTCCTGCACGTGTTTTAATAATCTGGTTAGAATATTTGAGGTTTTGTAGATGTTCAAATTAAGAATTAAAACTCATTTGTGACGTATCTATAAAATGCATATGATATGTTGCAAACTGCATGTATATAGAAGAGAAATGGCCATGATATGGAATGTCTTCAGCTTAGTTTTCAAAACCCTTATTTGTCTTAATAATCTGAGTATTATACTTCCCTATGATAGCGGATGCTATTTCACTGAAGATTTCTATCTTAAAATTGAGCAACTTCAAGGGGAAATAGAAGATTTTGTCAAGGTAAGGATAAAAGCACTCGCTTAAGGCAGGTTTCCTTTATCTTTTTCATGGGTCATTATTCTCTTGTTCTGATGTTCAAAAACGTCTCTCATCTATGACTCAACAAGGCTTTCCTACCTCTCTGGTTGTTTAGGAGAATGAGTCTGTATTTGTATGCGTTTCATATTTTCCATTTATGCTAGCCATTTTTTTGAAAAACTGAACCTTACTTAAAAGTAAAAGATATCATTTTTTGTTGCAATTTTTATTTATTTTTATCTTATTAGCATCAATATATGTTCCCTGTTGTTGTTTGTGTCAGTTGGTGGTTTTTTTTTTTCCGATATGGCATGTTTCTTACAGCTAGGGATTGTGAAGACTCCATAAGATTATAATTTTGTAACATTAGGTATCTAATTACACCTCTGTTGTGAATTCATTTCTCCAAGTTGGACAAAGACTGTACTCTGTAAGGAAATAGTCCTCAGTACTGGGTTTCATCACTCCTGGATCTTCTCAGCTCCTCTTGCTCTTTTGAGCGTAGAAGCTTCATAATCAGCAATATATATGCTTACAGTATTTCCCTTTGGAATATGGATTGTAGGCATTAATTTGGATCAACAGATAAGGCAGTATCTGTGTGATCATTAATAATAGGTGTTCTCAGAGGAAATGTTTCCTGAGGCATAAAACTAATACATGAAGAAAATGAAAGTGACATTGACATAAACAATTTTATCTTACATTTGTGTTGCACTAGTAACTGAGAACAGAATCTAAAAATGCAGAGAAATACTTGAATTCTACCGTTTTTTCCCTCAGTGTTGAAGGCTGTGGACCTAGTCCATCTGATGTCCATGCAACATAGTCTGCTATAAAGCATAAATAATCTTAAATCTGCAAACTGTTTGGTGATTTTCTTATCCATGTTGCTTCACAATTAAGATATCATCTCTTGTCTTGTAGTGTCGTCTTACTTGCAAAGGCTGAGAAATGTTTTCCTCCTATAAACCCTAGCCAAATCAATTCAAATATAGTCAAAAACAACTTTATAAAACTGATGATTTGGGATTTTTGTGTTTGTTACTGCTTGGTTGCTTTCATATTAAGTATACTCAGTGTGCAAATCAAAGGATGTTGTTTGTCATTTCTAGCTTCTACCTTTGAAAACTTACCCTGGGATCTGCTAATTAAGCCTTCCTCTGTCTATAGCCTATGCTATTATCACAGTAGGGATGCTCAGTGTTCCAAAGTTTGCTCTTATTTTTTAAAAAGAGCTGCCAGAATGTTGAAGTGCAACATGTTCACCTTATTTGTTCTTCACTGAATAAACAAACTTTTAAAATTAAAAACTTCATTAAATGAAAGCCAGGAATAAATTGTTGCCATGATCATGGAATCATCGTAGAAGCATTGAATGGCCTGGGCTGAAAAGGACCACAAAGATCATCTAGTTTCAACCTCTCTGCTATGTGCAGGCTAACCAACTGCCAGACCAGGCTGCCCAGAGCTACATGCAGCCTGGCCTTGAATGCCTCCAGGGATGGAGCATCCACAACCTCCTTGGGCAACCTGTTCCAGTGTGTCACCACCCTCTGTGTCGAAAAACATCCTCCTTATATCTAACCTAAACCTCCCCTGTTTCAGTTTTAAACCATTCCCCCTTGTCCTATCACAATCCACCCTCATAAACAGCTGTTCCTGCTCCTGTTTATATGCTCCCTTCAAGTACTGGAAAGCCACTATGAGGTCCCTCCACAGCCTTCTGTTCTCCAAGCTAAACAAGCCCAATTCCCTCAGCCTTTCTTCATAGGAGAAGTGCTCCAGCCCTCTTATCATCTTAGTGGCCCTGGTTCCACATCTTTCTTGTGCTGGGCCTGGATGCAGTACTCCAGATGAGGCTTCACAAGAGCTGAGTAGAGGGGGACAATCACCTCCCTCTCCCTGCTGGCCACTCGTCTTTTAACGAAGTCCAGAACACAGTTGGCCTTCTGGGCTGCAAGCAAACACTGCTGGCTCATGTCCAGCTTCTCATCCACCAGGACCCCCAAGTCCTTCTCCGCAGGGCTGTTGTCAAGGAGTTCTTCCCGCAGTAACAGTGTACATCATGTGCTTGTATAATTAACTGAAATGCAATTTTTACATCTTTTTTGAAGTATGTGGCACTAGATGTTATTGGAGAGAGTAGTAGATAAGATAGACCTTTATTTTGTCAGCCCTTACTTTATATCTAAACTAACCACATATGTCCCAGACTTCAAAAACTGGAACAGAACCTGTACTTTTTAGAGATCAGTTGACTTAAACCATGCATCTAATACGTACAACAGTCAATACCATACAATTGATTGAAAAATGTTGTGGTTTTGTTTTGTGAGGGTTTTTCCATTGATTTGAGGAGTTCCTGCCATCTCTCTTATTCTCGCTGTTCCATCCCCACTTGGACTGTAGCACAATGTCAAGCTATGAATTGAATCAGGGAAATTTAAAAAAAGAAATGCATGGAAAAGGGAAGTAAATAGTGAGAAAAACTAGAGAAAGGCGGGACAAGAACTACTTAAGCAAGCTAAACTCCCAAAAGAGATGCTCATTAAAACATGACTTAACTGATTGTCCATTGATTAAAGGTTTTCAGTGTTGCAAGATTATATATATATTTCACATTGCAATTCTAGCTGTAACTGAGCAAATCACTTTGGAGCTCCTCATTCTCTTAGGTTATTAATTTCATTGTTAATTTCTTATAGGTTATTAATTTCTTTAATAGTCAATATACTGAGAAATTTCAGAGTGACAATTGTGTTTGAGGTTTTCTGTTGATGACTACAATTATTTTGCTATCTAAATGGGTATTATTAAAATGTTACGGGCAAAAAGGTGAACATAAAGGAGACCTTTAATGTCAACATGATATTTTGAAGTTAAAAATCTAATGACTGTTTTCTTTGAATATTAAATCTACAGAGTCCTTGCTCTGAAAACTCTTTACAGGCTTATTACTGCTTTACTAAGAAGAAAATGTTGTTATTGAAAATCCAAGTTGAGAAACAGATTTCCATCTTTTAGAAATAAGATTCCTTTACAGATATTTTAATGCTGTTTATAACGTTCTGCTCTCTCTTCTTATCCCCTGCTCTAATAATTTCTGTTTAGTGGCTTTACTTCAGTCATACATTATCTCTCAGTACTCCTCCCTTCACCCTTTCATTCTTATGGAGAATCGTCTCTGATGAGAATCGAGGAAACAGAAGTACTTGTGTGCATGTAAGATCTCTTGGGCTAAAATGTAGAAGACTAAAGTAGACATGACATCTTCCTCAAGCTTTCTCTAATTCTGAAGACAACAGTTGAATTTCATTTTTAAAAAGAATAGTGATGGCAAATTGAGACTGCATCTAAACCCGGGTTTAGATTTAAAATTACATTAGTAGAAATAGGTATCAGTGTTCATCAGTACCACCATAATCCCTGTTTCTGTTTAAAAAATAAAAAACAATTTGAAGCAGTTTGGTTATGAGCTTTTCATGATTGTCAGTTTGACCCTAAACTGCTGTTGAAGAGAGTATGTGAGCATTATCTGTGCAAATGCATTTTACGTTGAATATTCCTAGTACTTGATTTAATAGTGCTCTCTCTGGAGTTCTTTCTTTGTGCCAATGAATCAGACTTATTTAGAGCTGTTTGCTGTGGTCCACCATTTCCCTGTTAAACGTTCCAAATTTGTAAGTGTTGTGACCCTTTTGCCAATACAAGTAATCCTAATTCTAGCAATGCACTCTTGTCAGTTTCCTTTAAACTCCATTACTGCACTCTGAAATTCTACACAAAATGGTTTGGAGACCATTTAACAAATAACAAATTGGAGATAGACGGATTTTGTCCCTTATGCCACAATTAATTATTTACTGGAATTTTGGTTTTGTGTTGCAGAATTGTGACCTGGTCCAGCAAAGCATCGTTCATATTGTTCAGAATCCACAGAAAAATATTGATAAGGATGAGACAGAAGACAGCCATGCTGGAGGCATTCTAAAAACATTGGAAAGAGTACCTGAAAGTCTAACACGCATAGATCTCAGTTCCAGCATCCTCCCATCACTGTCTGCAGGGTTGGCTGTTATTCTGGATACTAAAGAACCCAACATTTCTCCTCCCTCTGAAAAATCAGGTAAATCAGTTGTTTGGTACACAGAATCATAGAATCATTTGAATAGAAAGGGACTCTTAAAGACATCTAGTTGGACATCTAGTCCAACTCCCCTGAAATGGACAGGGACATATACAGCTAGATCAAGATGAACCTGGTCCAGCCTGACTTTGAATGTCCCCAGAGACAGGGCATTTCAATACTCAAAACAAAAATTTATTTCTTTATTATGGTGCGCAATTCTATACCACAAAGGAAAAGCTCTTCTTTTAGTTTTCAAACAAAAAATGCAGCTATACTAAGAGATAATAAACAGCTGATGCATCTTCTAGCAAAATAATTGTGCTTAGTGGATAAAGTCAATGATTTCTTTTGTTGTTCCTATCTCTAAGAAGTCATCATCAACAATAAAAGCACCAAAAATATATCAAAAAGCATAAGTCTATTGGCAAGCAAAAAATAGTCCTTCTATAATTTTCATAATTGAAGCTTCCTTTACTAGAATATTTGGAAGCTTTTGCATTGGAAATGTGTTTAATTCTCAATCTGTTGTAATGTTTTCATACCCGTGCATTTTTTAAATATACATATTTCTATACAATGGACATTTTATTTATAGTAACACAGTTGGTGCAAAACATGATGATGATTCATCTGTGATTTATGTAGTTCTTCACCCACCAAATTATTACAGAGATTACTTTTTCTTCATCGTGAGAAATTGTCTGAGGCACAAATTACATCACTGTCAAATGGATTGTGCTGTAATAATTAAAATGGTTCTGGAGAGATGTTTACAAAAGTCAGAAAGAAATACAAGAATGTTTTAGATACTACTTCTCAGAGTAACCCTCTCCTACAGACACGGTCTGGGTAAACCTCATTGAACACTCTGTTTGTCTCCAATGAAGAAAAATCATTTTGTGGAATACTGGACTCTAAGGGGTGATTCGTGGTAACGTTCTATCAAAGATGTATTTTTGGAACGATTGGTATGGATGATAATAGCAAACACAGAGGTCCAAGGTACAGAAGGGAGTTTGTAAATATGACATGGAGATACCTCTGTAACTAACCTGACCACAAAAATAATAATGCTTAACTGAACAGCTACTAAACTGTTAGTATAACTTTATAGAAAATTTCTTAAGTAACTCATGCCAAAAAGAAATGGAAGGGTCAGAGAAGTGTTCCACAACTGACTTGATCAACCTCTCACTGCCAGCTGATGATGAATGAGTGCAGTTTAGGAACAAATTAGTGCCCAGCTTAATGATCCACATCTCTCATTCTCCATGAATAATGAGATAAGTGGGGTGCATGCCAATTTAAATCTGTTAAGGCAGGGACACAGTTTCAGACTGGGCCTTCAGTCTAAGTCAAGGCAGTGGTGTTAGCTCCTTAATGCTTTTTCACTACTGTACATGATATTTACATGAAATTAATAGTAGTGTTTGACTTTACAGAATAGTTTATACATGTGTAAGGCATTTTAAAATGTATTATGCAGTGCATTTTTCCATAGTCTGCAAATTCTGTGAAGCTGCGTACAAACAGATCGGCATATTCTGTTGCAGCAAATATTTCCACAGCAGAAGGACAACTGAGAAAAAAGATACTGAGTGTATATGTGGTCTAGTTTTATCTGAGATTATGTTAAACAGATTTTTTTTTTTTCATAAGGGAAAAAACAGCTTGATGTAATGACTGACAGTTCTGCCTGAAAGGATATTAGTAAGAAGGTTTTTTTTAAAGGTCTTTTGTCTTCTCCTTGGCTTGTTATGACTCTCACAATGGATACTTAACCTTGCCCCTGCTCAGCTCTACGACTTCTGTTCAATATGGAGGATTTTTATGTCTTTGTTGCTACTGGAACTTGAGGTGGGTTAATTTGTAGTCACATCATTCATTGAGATGTGTACTAGTCTGGGTTAAAAATGATCCAGCAAGAATAAAGAAAAAAAGATGAACCCAGAGATCTTTTTTTTTTTTTTTTTTTTTTTTTTTTTTTCCAGTCAGCTCTACTGTATAGTAATATTTGCCTTGACACAGTTGCAATGAGTAACAGTAGTGGGAATGAGTGACTGAGGGCTACATATGCACTACTTCTGCTTTAAATACTTTTAAAGCTATTCTGTTTCTCTGTTTCTCAGAAAGAGAAACCTATCCAGTAAAACCAAGCATTATTCTTTTGTGCGTGTGAGATCACACACAATGAACAGAGGGCAATTCCCTGTACCCCTTTTATTTTGCCCACTTTTGAATTATGAGGAAGAGGGTTTGTGATTAAATTTTGCGTGCCAAAAGATTCTCTTAGAAGCTTCCCTTAGAAGCTTTTGCATCATTTGAGTGGAAGAATATTATTTTTGAAGTGCTGAATTGGAGATCAAACTGTAAAATTTTACCAGAGAATCCAGTAGAGAAAACTTGTTATTTTGTATTGCCATTATGCATGTACACTTATGCAGTATGCATTTATAGTATGAACTGGTGCATTTGATTAGACAGTTGCCTTTGTGGCCTGGCATCCTGTCTCGATTATTTGCTCCTTGCAGAAGAACACAGTGGGGCATCTTCTTCACAGCTCACCCCCTTCCTTAGTGATGAGTAATGAAAGCAACTTTTTATTTGTCTGGAGAACCATCTTCCATAAATTGTGTTTGGAATGTACAAAACATGTTTGTCCATGAGAAATTCAAAAGTTTGACAGTCATTAACAGACTGAAAAAAATGTGAAAATAGATGCAAGTTATCTGTGCATCAAGAATTTCCATGCTTCCTCTCTTTTCAGACAAAGGTAATAGCGATGCATTTTTGTCTGCTCAGTACCACCTTGTATGACTTTTAATGAACATGAAACAAAAATCTGGCTTAGCTGGGCCAAGTTGTAAAGGGTAGCAGAAAAAAAAAATTGATTCTCTTCCACCTACTTAGGAAGTTTTTTTAACCAAAACTTAACGCCGGTTGAAACCTGCTTTCCTTGCATCTGAGAGAAATACAAGTTATGAGAGAGGTAAACTAGTCATTAGCGAAACCTCCATGATGTCAGTGCTTAAAAGTAGGAAGCGATAATTATTTTGAGCTCTAAATCAGAGTCTGATTTGTGAAAGATACAGACAGAAACTTTTAGAAGAAAAATCCAGAATTTAGAGTTTGGGTAGTGAAAACTGCATACGACCAAGAAAAGCTCTGAAGAATAATAGAGAAGAATTTATCTAGGAATACTGTCAACAGTATATGAATACATCTTGAATAATATCTTATTGATTGTGTGTTGAAATTTCTCTAATTTCTTCTGTAATTGATATTACATTTTATTATCACATCTTTTAATTAAAACGAGGATGTGATTTTTGGGTCAGGTTTGTTTGAAGAAAATGAGCAGTGTAAGCTCCAGGTGCACTTTAAAATTAGTGAATTTTCTAAAACTTATGCTTTCAAATTAGTTCTAGACCAGGGAACAACATGATATACATCTCCACCTCCCTGTTTTCATGTGGCATTCAGTTGAGTATTCCTAGATCTGCAGCTTTTTCTTACCCTCTTTTAGAAAGTGCCATCAAAATGTAAGCATTGATCCATTCAAAATGGCCTCCAGCAATACAAGAGCATCTGTATTGATACTCTGGGACTTGAAGGTTTGTAAGCATTTAGCAACTGAACCAGACACTACTCAGGCAAGTGTAAAAATGAACTTACTTTCCAGTGGCCTACTTCTTCTTTTCAGTATCACATGGCAAAATACCTAAGAATTTACTATTCCCTTAGGAAAGAAAGGATTCCTATTTTTTTTTTTTTTCTCTGCTGGCATTTAGTTCTATTTTTAATGAGAAATTTATCTGTATAAATAATTTTTCCATGGTATCATTGTAGCAATCATTTGTTGATTAATTTTAAAACAATTTAATGAAGTAATCGTACCTTAGGTCTATGGTATTGTAAATCAGTAGTTTGAGGGTAGGAAATCAGTATTCTCTTTAATTTATATTATTTAATTAGGTTCTTTTTTTCAAAGCTATCAAAATCTTGTTCTAAAAACAAATGATCAAAGAACTTGCACTGAGTTTTTTGAGATATTAAACTACCATTTAATGGTGGTGGTGACACGGTTCTTATGGTAGTTCTTGAGACATACATGCATTTGAATGAGATTCATACTGCTGTTCAAGAAAAAATAGTATTTTACATAATGGTGACCAACAATGTGTTGTTTCAGTAGAAACATTTAAGTAACTATTTAGATTACTGTGGTATTTTCAGATTTGGTGCACTGATAATTTACCTTTGTATGAGGATTAAAATGTGTTACACCATTGTGATTTATTCTACATTTGATTCAGAGTGTCTAAAATACACGGTTTTACAAACTTTTAAATATGAAATGGAAAATCAATGTGAAGATCAATCTACATCCAGAAGAGGGAAGGAACTAATTCACTTATTTTAGAAAAGCAGAACAAAGTATCAATTCAGTAATATACTAGTTCTGACTTTGACAAATACTTTCTGAGGAGTATGGGTGCATTTGTCTTCATTACACACTGGATGAGTACACTATATGTGCAATGCAGTTGCAACTGAACAGAGCTCACTTGGTTGAGTATGTAGAGTCTAATAAATAAGACCAATTTCAAACTTTAGAAGAAAACTTTACAAAATTCCTACATTAACAACTCACTTTCTGCTAGTGGTTAGCTTTGGAACATTGTTAATCATTAGCAATATGCATTCATTACATATACCAAACATTTTAACTGTTAGAACAAGAACATATATCTTGAATTTTCTGTCAGCATACAATACTATGGAGCCAATGCCTATGTGCCTTGTAATCACATAAGTCAAAGTGATGAGACCTGAGAACTCTGCCAAGAGAAATTAGGACAAAAGCAGACTTTTGTTCCTTTCTCTCCAGATTTTCTCCACACATTTGATGTTTATGTAGTACTTGCGCCCTTTCCAAAGGCAATCTCAACTGCACCTGTTATTGCTTATCCTTCCTGGGTGCTCCGTATCTCCAAGATTTTCAGTTTCTATGCTTATGTGTTTTGTTTTTCAACCTTTTGCCACTTGGATGCTTCTTGTGGTCAACTATACACATCTTTGTCCCTCTGATGATCACACTGATCGCATACACAGTGCAAAATACTCAAACATTGCGCCTGTGTCATCACAGTGTTACGATATGCTTTTAAGAGGTAGCCATACTTCTTGTTCATCTAAAGTAGGAAAACCCAGGTGTGTACTAAGAGTAGAATATGACCATAACATTTTTATATGGTGCAGTGAGATTACGTTTAATTTTAAATTAATTTCACAGAATATTTGTTGCATCAAATTAAAGTTTCTATGAAGTTCTAAATGTTTCCAGACTGGAAAATGTTGCATTGCAAAAGTTCTCAAACTGTGATCCATATTTGAAGCTCTGATATCCAGAAGGGTTTTTGTTGGTGATCCACTGAAACAACAGTCACAGTGATCTAGCTTCACTTACTCATTTTCACCTGCTAAAATATATACTAACAAATTACACCTCTTGATTATTTGCTGGGTTATTATTGGTGGATGCTGTATTGCAATGCTTGGAGATAATAGAGGACAAGTTTATAAGGAAGGCCTTTCAGTTAGTAATTCACAATATGGTAATTTTTCTGAAACAGTGCTCTATTTTTTGATGCATGGCATAAAGGAAGTCACATCTCAGTCAGGAAAGAGCTATTGTACAAGATCAAACCAATTGTTTGTCTAAACCTAGTTATCTTTCTCTTTTAATACTTACCTGTCTTGTATCCAATTCATCAAAAGAAAGCAAGTGTTCCTATTATTTAATATTTAGAGAAGGAGCGCTCCTTTTCGTAAGTAATCTACGCTGTCGAATTGTCTTTTAAGACTACTCTCTGAGTAAGTTGATGTAAACGATAATGGTGTTCTTTAATTTGACCTTCCTTGAAACAGCACTTCCTAAACAACCTCCAATGCCAGTTCATGGGTGAATTGCAGAACAGAGGGAGAGTTTTCGCCCAACTAAATAACTGTTGCTGATTATCATAGAATCTTTAGAGTTGGAATTGGATTAAAGATCACCTAGTTCAAATCTCCTGCAATGAACAGGAACACCAGAGCAAGATCAGGTTGCCCAGGGCCTTATCCAGCCTTACCTTGAAAGTCTCTAGGGATAGGGCATCAACCACAACAGTAGGTAACTTGATCCAGTGCCTCACTACCCTCACTGTAAAAGATTTTTTCCTTTTATCTAACCTAAATCTATCCTCATTGAGCTTTAAACCATTTCCCCTTGTTCCATTACCACAGACCCTGATAAGGAATCTGTCTCTGTTTCCTGTAGCTCCCCTTTAGATACTGAAAAGCTTTATAAGATCACCTTGCAGCCTTCTCTTCTCCAGGCTGAACAGCCCCAGCTCTCTGGATCATCCCTCTGGATGACATCGCATCCCTCTGGTGTGTTGACTGCACCCCACAGCTTGCTGTCATCAGCAAACTTGCTGTGTGCACTCGACCCCGCTGTTGATGTCATTGATGAAGATTAAAAAGTACCAGCCCCAGCACTGACCCCTGGGGGTCACCACTTGTCACTAATCTCCATCCTCTCTCTGGACCTGATCCTGCAGCCAGTCCTTTGTCCATCAAACACTCCACCCATCAAATCCATATCTTCCCAATTCGGAGAGATTCTGTCATATCTTTTAATTTTTAATAGCTAACTAAACTTTAGAGAAATATTCTGGTTATTCTGTTTCCAGTAAGGTTATGAAAATTTGCCATTACAAAGTCCTTGGGAATTTGTTCTTATGTGTATTGTATCTTCTGTTAATGTTATTAACCCTTGACAACTTACTGCTGCAATACTTCCAAGTTCTCTATATAAAAATTGATATTCCCTCTTCACCTTCCAGCAACAGCAAAAAGTGATTTTATGAGACATTAGCATAATGGAACCTTTTCAATAAAATGATAAATTGAGCCCATTTCAGAAAACAGAACACACACTTGATAATTTATTGCAGTCGGTGCCATGCTGGAGACCTCATTTGTATCATATGCTTTTAACACTGATGAGTGTGGTGCCATTTTCCCACACCTTGCATGTCCGTGAAATTCATTTGAGAGATGTTCTTTTTTACTGGAGCCAAAAGCTCTTCTGGGAATGCTCATCCTTACATGACATAATTACCTCCCTTTAACGTGTCTAATTACTTTATTGTTTTTAAAGGCCCTTTCATGTTAATTGAAACCAGTAACATTTGCTAACTCCCCTGTGTCAGGGGGGTAGGGTCAGAACACTGCTGTGTCCTTGGAATGTATTTTGTCTGTTTGTAGGTGACAGCATAGATGGGCTTACTTCCACAAATGCAGAACTTGCATCTTTATGCCACCGGCTGGAGGTGGCATTTGTAGATGAAAATGTTCTGTGTTTATTAAAAAGAAGTATGCATGTTATTTTTTTCCAAAATAATTGTTGACAGGAATTAGCTAGAGATACTACAGGAGAAAATAGGGAAATAACACTTAAAAATGAGAAGAATGCTTTGTTTAAGTAACAGTAGTTGATTAAATAACAGAACTTGCTGCTGCTGTGAGGCTCGGTGCTTCCGCTACATGGTATTTGTATGGCATGGTATCTTACTGTTCAGAAACATTTGAGAGACATATTCTTCTCTGAAATCACATCTGAGTTTCATTAATGTCGTTTAGAGTTCTGTGTACACAGCAAGGGAACAGGGAGGGCAGCCCTATCAGAAGAACTTGATCTTCAGCAAGTAATTGCATGGAACAGACAGTTTAACAAATTCTGTTGACTCTAGAAGATTAAAAAAAAAAAAAAGAAAGTCATATGCCAAACATATCCTGCTCTCTCTATATGAAGGAAAATGACTTCAGAGAGACTTCTTTTTTAAATAAAATAATACTTATGGCAGGAAACTGGGCAGTTAATTTAAAAGATTTAATTCTTATTCACAGAAAAGCAGAATTCAAAGGTCAGCGAAGGCTCTTGCGCTGCTCTGCCAAAAAGCCTTTACAATCTTGCCATCAGCTTTGTTCAGTGAAGGTTTCACGTTTCCACTGCTGTGACTATTTGGCTGGGTAACTATTATTAGCAATGCCAAGATAATGGACTGCGTGCCCATGCAGGCTTCTCTTCAGAGACTGCCAGCAAGGATTTCAGCTATTTTCTTCATCTTTTGTTTTGTTGGAGTTTTCTTTTTTTTTCTTTGTTTCTTTGTCTTTTTTTTTTTTTTTTTTTTTTTTTCCTCCCCTATTTATTTTGGGGAATAGCTGAGCATAAAACCTGAGATTCTGTCAATTTTATGTGGATTTCCATGAATACCTCAGAGCAGATTTTCCCCACTCTGAGCAATCTTAAACCCTATGATTAACTTTGCTTGTGCTTATTCATTCTCCTTTATACTTACCAACTAAGATTATTACTCCCTTGAAAGAGTATGACGATCCATCCTTGCAAACAACCATTGCCTCATATAGTTATTAAATGTTTTCCAGAATCTACTGGGTGTTGATATTCTATGGGACTTTACTATCACTGGGGAGACTTTATTTTCAGAGAGAACTGGACTGAGGTGGCATTACAGAATTTATGATCAAATTATCAAAATGATAGAAAATTAGTTATTAAAGAAAACATTGTCTTTCTTGATCTATCTTTCAGTTATTAGGCATAATGATACAGTAGATTGCAAGTGGAACAGCCTGGAATATTTCTGAGCTGGATTCTTTGTTCTGTGAAATCATTTTTTTGAGAATTACTGCATCGGAATCTTATTTTCTTTAGTGGGGTATCCAGGATCTAGAAGTCTCTATTTAATGGTTATCCTTAAAATTCAAAACTAGAATTTCCGAATACTAGTTAAAAAACAACAGCATGCATCTTTGTATACATTGATAGATCTGAAACTCTGTACGTTATAAGCTTGTATGTACTGCTGGCATCTTCATGGGTATTCAGTCTGAGATCTTCGACCTTGAAAACATGTCAGGTATTGATTTAGGAGTTATATCCTACTGCTGCCGTATCTGGTGTTTGCAGCTGAACACTTTGGATTTAGTGTTGACAGTCTCCCTAGCTGCAAACTGCTTTTTGCATTTCTGGAGTAGAATATCCATATCTAAACTTCCAGGTACAATGCAAGCCCATCTGGTTCATAAATTTCTCTATGTAAAGATCACTCCAAAAGTAATGCCTTCTATTTATTTCCATGGGAACTAGGATAAAAAGCACAACAACACTATTTGATAGGAACAGAACACTATTTTTCAACAGTCATCAGCTTTGGTTATACTTTTTTTTTTGCTGTGGATGAATGTAATTCTGCATATTGTGCTTGTAAAAATCTGAACCAGTGCAGGTGACTCACTGTTTCACAACTGTTATGACAGCATATTACCCATGCAGTTCATCTTTCACTGGCCTGAACAGATGGAAGTCAGAAGGTGCCAAATCTGGACAAGGGGAAAAGGCCTCCAGTTGTGCCAGAGGAAGTTTAGTTTAGATATCAAGAGAAACTTCTTTACAGGGAGGGTGGTTAAGCACTAGAATAGGCTCCCCAGGGAGGTGGTTAACTCACCATTCCTGGATGTGTTTAAAAACTGTTTGGATGTGGTGCTCAGGGACACGATTTAGCAGAGGGTTGTTAGAGTTAGGGTACTATGGTTAGATTGTGGTTGGACTTGATGATCTTGAAGGTCTTTTTCAAAGCAATTCTGTGATTCCAAGACCGTATGATGGATGTGGTAGGACAGTCTGGCCCAGACTGGCAACGTTTTCAACAGTCTTCAAAGTTGTGTGGGGTCTGGTGTTAATGCGTTGCAAGAGAAAGGTTGTCTTCTTCTCTGGCCTGACTCTGGAAGTTTAGCCTTAGGCTTATTCAGTGTCGTGATGTAGTGGTCAGAGTTGATGCTTTGTCAAAGTTCAAGGAAATCCAGACAGATCACCCCTTTCCTATCGAAGAAAGCAGTGCATATCATTTTATCTGCTGAGGGCTGCACTGGACTTTCTCTTCAGTGGGGAATTCTCATGACACCACTTCTTGGACAGCCATTTTGACTCTCCGGCTTGTAGCAATGACACCACATCTCATCACCAGTAATGATGCGATTCAGGAAACCGTCACTTCGTATTTTTTATATGTTAATGGTTTAGATCAGACATACGCTTTACCACCAAAGGTACCTGGGGCTCTGATCCTCTTTACTTCACCAGTTTTCTCTTTAGCTTCACCACACAATAATACTCAGTATATATTACTGGAAGAAACCTTTCAACGAGTTGGCAACTGAATTTTTATCTATTGCAACCATTTTCAGTCTTCACAAATTACTTTTGAAGTATCTAAAACATCAATAGTGTTTTCAATAAAATCTGAACTGTAAGTATGGGCAGGTGAAGACCCTGATTAAATTTTTCAGGACTCCCTAAGCATAATTTAGTTTTTTGGATAGAATGTTGTGTTTATGCTAGAAGTAATGCAATGAATAGAAAAAATCTCCACTATCTTCAGCTGCGCAAAAGCAAGACCTGAATTCAAGATTTCAGATTAATGACTATGGATATTGTACTTTTACACTTTAAGTTACACTGTTTGCTGTAAATTACTGTATTTCTTATCCTGGCTTCTAAACCTCACTGTTATATTGCTCACAGTGATTTTTGACTTGATAGGAATATAAAACTTCATCCATGGCTGAACTGATCTCTGGTACATATCAATATCATACATATCAATAGCAATATAGAATCATAGAATCACAAGGTTGGAAATGAGCTATAAGATCATCTAGTCCAACCGTCTTCACATTACCACTGCTACCACAAGCTACTAAACCAGATCTTGCAGCTCCTCATCCAGACGCCTCTTGAACACTGTCAGGAACAGCGACTCCACCACCGCCCTTGGCAGGCCGTTCCAGTGCCTGACCACTCTCTGAGAGAAAAAGATCTTCCTTAAGTCTAACCTAAACCTTCTCTGGTACAACTTGTGGCCATTTCCCAGGGTCCTGTTCGTTGCCTGGGAGAAGAGGCCAAACCCCTCTTCACCACAGCCTCCCTTCAGGAAGTTGTAGAGTGCGATGAGGTCTCCCCTGAGCCTCTTCTTCTCCAGACTGAACAATCCCAGCTCCCTCAGCTGCTCCTCATAGGACTTGTGCTCCAGACCCCTCACCAGTTTCGTTGCCCTTCTCTGGACACGCTCCAGGGCCTCAATGTCTTTCTTGTAATGAGGGGCCCAAAACTGAATACAGTACTCGAGGTGCGGCCTCAACAGTGCTGAGTACAAGGGGATGACCACTTCCCTGCTCCTGCTGGCCACACTATTTCTAATGCAGGCTAGATGGCGCTGGCCCTTTTGGCCACCTGGGCACACTGTCAGCTCATGTTGAGCTGAGCATCAACCAACACCCCCAGGTACCTTTCCTCTTCACAATCATCCAGCCACTTGTCCCTAAGCCTATAGCGCTGCATGGGGCCAAAGTGCAGGACCCAGCACTTGGTCTTGCTGAACCTCATTCCATTCACCCCAGCCCAGCAATCCAGCTGATCTAAGTCCCTCTGAAGGGCCTCTCTACCCTCAGGCAGATCAACACCACCTCCCAACTTGGTGTCATCTGCAAACGTACTGAGGGTAATATCTTCTTTGTAACATCAACCTTTGTGAAATATTTGAGGTGGAGATGCAAAGGATTTTTTCAAACAAAAGTTTTACCTGTCTTACACATAGTGTTTCTTAAACTGTAATAGGGACTTCTCCAGTGGAGTTAATTTAGCAGTATGAATGTGAGCAAATACGTTTTACTTCTGTCATCCAGGCATGAAGAAGTTGAGTACCATTTGAGCAGGCAGCAGAAAGGTGATTATTTATCTCCCAGTCTCTGTGTGTTTGACTAGAAACTGTAGATGAAAATATCTTCATCAAGTATTGCCATCTGTACCAATAGCTTTCATGCTGCCAGTTCTCCTTGATCTCTTCAGTCTACTATCCCTATTCTCCACAATCCCCTACAGTCTGAGTACTGAAATCTCTTCTTTATTTATTTTTTAGATGTGAATGTCTTTCTAGTTATTCTTGGAATAATTTTCATTCACATTTTCATTGTTTCGAATATAGAAGAATTAGAATATGTTAGATGATGACATCAAGAATATCTTCTTTCCAAAAAAGAAAATCTCAACTGATGATGTGATTAAAACTTGAAACGGAGTCACTTCTATTTCTGAGATGCTTATTGATCTGATGTGTGTCAGTTCACTAGTATACAGGATGCTTCTCATCTGTTATGATGTACATGTTATCAAGGTGGTGGAACTATAGTGTTACTAGCTCCTGTACAGGTAGATAGTACTTCAAGAGTCTGAGTTATGGGCTGGAGAAGTAGAGATAATAGCCTGACTGTTTCCTAGAGTGTTTGGGTCCTTCACAGAATAGTGCAAGAGAATCCAATAGAAATCAAATGGTTGTTGATGAAGGAAGTGAGGAGTTATCTAGATTAAATCTTCTCTCTTCAGGGACTGCAGGAATGTTTTTTATATTATGGTGCAACTTGAGAAACTTGGGAATTCAGCACTAGAGAGGAGAGCCCCAGCACATACATTTGTGCTATTGTCAAATGGATAAAATGGAAAGAAAAAGAAGCTGTCATATATTCTTGTGAAATGAGAGAAAGGGAACAGACTTCTGTAGAGATTAAGAGGTATAAAGTACATCTCAAGCTGAATGTACAAAATAATCTTTAAGCGTTTCTGTTTAACTTCAACAAAACCATTCTCCAAAATCAATTGGCTTAATTGATTGGTGTGGTGCTGCTGGAACAACTGAGAGCTAAGCTGGCAGCTGCTGTTTCAGTGACATACTGATCAGTTAGGTAACAACTGCTTGGGAGAGCACTGTTCTATATGTATGTTGTGAGAAGTTTAGTCTCCAAAGTTCCTGGAGCAGAGGGTTTCCGAAACTGACAGGTTGAAGACAGATAACAGGACTTGGTTTAAATTAATCTTCTGGAGAAGAGAATTGCTATGTATTTTAGTATCTAAAATGCAATGAATAATTCATACTAATATAGCATGTGACTATACTATAAATATAGTATCAAAAATATCTAACAATTGATGAACAAGAGAACAAGATATGGATGATTGAACAATATAATAGATAGATAAGTCCTGCAGGACCAGTATATTACTGCTGTTTCATTTGGTCATATCTTTACATTTAGGGATTACTTGAGTAATCAAGAATTTATAGTGTGTCAGATATCTAGATAAATTCTTATAAACTTCTTATAAACTTCATGTGGAATTGCTTCAAATATTTCATCATTAGTTTTATTCTTTCTGATGGAGAAACATTGTTCCTTCTGAATAATAAATTCTGTTTTTCTTACTGTTTATATGACCCAGTCAACAGGTACTCTGGTTGGAGACTTCCCAAAGTCTCTCCTTAAAGTGCACTGGGGAACACTTAAAAGCTGAAGCTCAAAGCTATCGCAGGCAGAATTGCATATATTGAAAAAGCAGCAGAGCTCACTGTACTGTAGATGCCATTACCTCACCGGGGGAATTTTCAGATGTGTTGAGCAATCCTGGGAGTTACAGGAATAGGATAGTCTGTATCATTCATTCGAAAACTGATAAAATAATTTCTGTGCTTTCTATGCTTCTGTTCTTCAATAGGAGGAAGTTAGCTTTTTGCATGTGTGAAACTTGATTGTTATTTTAAATAGCTACAGTTTACTGCTTACTGCTTAAATATGTAGGCCTGGTTTTAATTACCTGAAAACCCTACATGGCTTCTTCCCAGCCCCTTTTGCTGAATGATTTAAAGAAATAAAGGAACCTCTTGAAGAGTTTGTTTCCAAAACTATCTTCTAAAAGCCAAAGAATGTTGTCACATGCCCAGAATTTCTGTTTAGACTATAAATGAACACACTTTATAAAAGTTCTGAATTGACTTCTGTTCCTAAAATCTGTTCCTACTTTTTATAGTGTTGTCCTGGTTTTGCATTATGTAAAAGTGATGCACTGATCACTCCATGATATTGTCACAGTACAGCAACAGTACATGTGTGTAAACACACTGCCTTTAATCTGCAAGTCATTTTACATATCTTATTCCTGTGTTTTCTCAGTCTCTGAAGGAAGAGGCTGGTAAAGAAAGAAAACAGAAGTTTTCTAAGTTCTAGAATTTCTGCATTCTAGCTTGTTCTACAACCTCTAAGCATACATAGAATTAATTCATTTCTTTTTCTAGAAATGTCCATTTTATCTGTTTTATCAGTCATTATTACCCTGAATCCAGCCATGAATTTTTGCTTGCAATTTTCATTGTACAGCTCTGCATTTGTAAATTCCACATATATACCATATACTTTTTTTTTTTTTTTTCCCCCCATGAAAACTATCACTTCTTTACAAAGAACCTTGTCTGACCAACTTGTTTTCTTGCAAAATGTGAAGGTTGGGAGTTTGGATAATTTTTAGAATTTCAAGTTTACTAGCTTACTGCTTGGACCAACCAATTTTTACAGGCAGCAAAAATGCTTTACACATGCTGATGCATTAAAGTGTAAGGGCGTTGGTGAGAAATAATTTCGGATGAAGTTGATTTCTATTGTCTTTACTGTAATCATTGTGTTGAAGTATCTTATTCCCAACATTAATTTACAGTAGGGCCTCTCCTGAATAAGGCTCTTGAATTCTGCTGAGATGTTCTAGGGCTTGGTACTGTGTATAATCTCACTTTACCTTGTTTCCCTCATGGTAAACTTAATTTATATTTTGTGAAAGTAAGGTGATTGAGTTCAGACTTGGAGTTACTTGGCAGTTCAGCAATCCAAACTCATATGCTTCTTATCTTTTCAACACTTTGTTACAAATAAGGTGTATCATCAGTATCACTAAATACATGTGCACCTATGAATGAGATTGATGATGAAGATGAAGGCATTTCTTCCCCAGAGCACAAGTACCTTCGATTAATTCTTAGCTCATCAAAGGCAGGTAAGTTGGAAGATATTATTTATCTTGATCTCTCTGGTCAAATCTTCATGTACTGACATCAACTATATTGCAGCCCTTACGAAACGAAAAACTTTCTTACTCTATTTAATCCATATGGTGTGGCATTCTTATTGAAAATTGCCAATACTTCTGTTCTCTGTACATTGTGCTGGTCCAACTCTTCCGTTTTCATAGATCATCTCTGATATAATACAGAAAATCAGCTTTATATATTCTGAATTTTTTTTCCCTTATATTTCATCCTTTATTGTGTGCCTTTTTTCAAAATTAAAATGTGATTTCTTCATTGCTAATTGTCTCTACTATTTTTATATCCTTTGATCAAATCCTTGGCTCTCATCTCCAACACTCAACTTTACTGTATGTGCAAAATGTCTCTGATTGTATGTCTGTTACCCTATCATCTTGTTCAATACAAAACACAGTGCTGCTGTCTGACTCTTCCTATGTATTAGGGAAGGGTCTGTTTTGACTAGCAATTTCCCATGCTTACAGTACTCCTACTACTACTTCCCAGAATGTTTCAGTGACATCTATGACATTTTCTGCCCTTTGTTTTTCCTATCAGTATCTCTTCACATGGATTACTTCAGTACTTTTATAGAAGAGCTAAAGGTTGTGTGTATCAGAACTAAAGGTCGCAAGTATCCATGGGTTCCTGTAGATAAAACCAAGTACATAAATATCTATACCTATTTTAAAAAGTTAATGATTTGAAACTAATTTGGCAAAGATTGATGGGACAGGATTTATTCTTGAGCAGGAACACAAAATGCCTCTAGCAAGGCATGATCTGGGTTGCACAGAAGGTATCATCATTCTGATCAGGACTGTCCTAGAAGTTTCCTGTTGGAGCCGGTTGGTCAAAATTAGTTGGACAGATGAAACTAGCTACAGATCCAAGCTACAGTCCTTCTGAAGGGACAGTGAAATATGGTAACAGATTATTTCCATCTCTTTCTCACAGGAAAGGTGACAACAACTATACCAGCTCACATAAAAAACTCATTTAACATTGTGTTTTATTGGTAGTCCATAGATAATGCAGATAAGAAAGTACCAGACTGGTGATGATATTTTCTAGGATGCTGTGCCAGTTTAGGTCACCTTCTTATGACTTTGTAAGGGTGTTGGTGAGAAATAATTTCGGATGAAGTTGATTTCTATTATCTTTACTGTAATCATTTTGTTGAAGTATCTTGGTTTAACACTGGTTTAACACTCTGCTTTAATTATCTCTTTTCTGGGTGGCCTGAATGGCATAATCTACTTACGGGATTCTAGTATGGATACTATCAATTATTCATTCTCTTTTTTTTGTATCCTATCGGTTATACCGTATTCTACTCTGAAATGGAAAGAGTAGGCTTTTAGAAATTGAACACTCAGTGGAATTTGTAATGGCATTTGTACAGCACTATATTCTACTTTTTCTCTATTCTTTTCCTAGCATTCAATTTACTTTTTTTGATTGCTACTGAACACTGAGCTGAAATGTTCTTAGAATTTTCTTATTATAACTTCAAGATCTTGTTTCTATGTGGTAATAACCCGTCAAGCCCACGACTATCTCTGTGAAATTATTTTTCTCATGCACATTACCTTACATTTACCTACAATGAATTTCATTTTGCATTTTATTACTAGTCACTCAGCATCCCACATTCTTCAATGTCTTTTTTTTCCTGCTGGCCTTCATTTTTACTGCCCTGAGTAAATCAAATCAGCATGAAACTTCATCATTTCATTGTTTGTTTCTCTTGTTTTTCTGATGATGATCACTCTAGCACAATTTCCTTTGTGCTACTCTGAGAAAACTGACCATTTAATTCTGAGCTTTGTTTCCTGTGTTCTAACCAGTTATACAGACACAAGAGAACACTGCTTTTTGATCAGTAACAGTGAAATTTAGATTTAAAAATTGCTAATGAAGCTGTTTTAGTGTTTTCATTCCTTGAATAACTGGAAACTTTGCCACCTCGCTATTTGTTCCTTGGGTGCTCTGAAACATAAATATTTCCAAAATGTTTTGTAATAAGGTAACAGACTCTACAATTCTTGTCTGCTTATGGTCACAAGGATTTCATAGTTACTGGGAATTTCTATTGATAAATTAATTTTCCTATATGTTATCTTGACAACATTAGTTGAGTAGATATGGGTGTTTTGTTTTTTGTTTTTTTTGGGGAACTGCAAATAAGTAGGGAACACAGAAGAATCCCACTGGCAATAGCCATTATTTTGATGGAGGGTATTCTGCTATTGGAATTTTTAGTCAAATGACACAAATCTAATTAGCTAGTGTTATTGCACAGTCTTATTTCTATATTCTCTTTTCAAAAAAGTGGTTTTCTAAATTGCATATGATCTCTTATGGAGATGTGCCTTTGTGAAATGCCTTCTATTTGAAACTATAAATAAGCTGCTACAATCTTATCTTTGATTTGCAAATGTATGCATCCATTCTGTAATTTTAAATATTGATTCTCTTAATTCTTTTCTTAAGTTCTGCAGTGATTCTCAGTTGAAAATCCGATAATATCTTGATATTTTATTCTTTCCACAGTCTTTCAGTACTTTGTTACTTGTTGGACATGACATAGCTATTTTCTATATATCATATGCTTGATGTGAAGGCATGCACAAACAGGCTCTGCAGATTTTCTTTTGCTTTTGTTTTTCTTTTGCTTCAACCTCCCCTTCCCTCCTTAGGAGTTTAACTGGCTATGTCAAAGACCAGCTCTAACATGGAGCTTATGAATATACTTGTTGGAAAGTTGTGGTGGGTTGTTCCCCACTGGCAGCCATACTCCCACCCAGCCACTCCCTCATATTCTTACCTAAGGGAATGGGAAGAAAATAGGAAGAACGCAAGTGAGAAAGGCAGTGGGGTGACCTGAAGACAGCAACACCCCTTGCCAATCAACACTGCAGGTCAAATGGACACAGCTTGGGGAAATTAACTTTTACATATATTTATGTACAAGTATGTGTACATATATATATATATATTTTTATATATTATTACTTTTCTGGTATTGGGGAATTAAAATGAGGAGAAACAGATGAGTCTTTTATGATAAAGATTGAAAGAGAAAGTCTAATAATCTTTGTCCCTACCCCATCCTGAATTACAGAAATTTGAAATAGGGTTTTTTTCTTTATATTCTTTTTTCATTTTTTAATTAATCAGGGATTCCTATTTTTTTATACACACAAACTTTTGTTTGGGAGGGAGGGAGCTTAGAAGATAAATGCCATCTCCCTCCCCCTTTTTGTCTTTGTGGAGTACTTCCATTTCCTAGAGAGACATAGCATAAACACTTCTCAGCCAAATTCCAAATCTTATTTTCCTTTGTAGTCCTTGTTATAATGACAGATCCATTTCATTTTTTTCTAAACAGTTGTGTCTTTCATATACCTTACTTATCCAACAAACACACGCAGTGTCAAATTGTATTTGAATCTCAAGAAAAGGACTTTATTCAAAGTTCAGTCTATTTAATATTGTTATCTTTACTGCAGAAATACTGTAGCTATTTGTCACATTTGTGGGGAAAAAAAAAAAAAAAAAAAAGTGTTCTTGAGTACAACATCACCAAGAGGTTTTCATCTGGCATAATTTTAGAGGTTGATAATGTAGATATCTGTAACAGACCTAGGAGTCCTAAACCTCCACAGCAGAGAAAAGTAGATCTTTTAGGCACAATTTATCTGATATATTTATATCTTTTTATATCTACTTTAGGATGAATTGAATTGAACCATAAAAGTGCTTGTTTTTCTCAGTAGAATAGAACATGACTAGCTTATATGAATCTAACTGTCAAATAAAAGCTATTTTCATGGTCTGGATTAGACAAGCATCATAAAGAATAAACATCATTATCAACAGGTAGAAATGTTTTATAAATGTGTATGTCTGCTTCTATGTGTCTTGGGGGGAAGTCCTGTTCTGTGAAATCTTTGCAGGTAAAGATGAACAGTTAAAAAGTAAAAGATTAAAGGTAGAATATGTAAGTTCTATTTTTTGGAAAACAAATGGAAAATTCAAAGTAATTTCTTGTGTTTGTTTTTTATTTTTTATTCAGAAATCAAACCTCCACACTTTATATAAATTTGGCTGTTTATGGATACGTTAACTACTTTGAGACTACTAGATGTATACTGAAGATGTTTTTGTCCCTACTGTGTTGAATTGAGCAAAGTCCTTAAAAGACTGTTGAAAAAAATACTTTTTTCACTTCTAACTATGTATTTTTCTTTAGGTGGTACAAGTTGCTAAAATGGTCTGAGAGGTCTCTGACAGCCAATTGCATTTCACAAATTGCAACTAGTCTAAATGTAAATATAATGGAATAACAATGTTATGCAGTTTTAAACCTTTTGAGAAACTTTACCATAGCCATGTCCTCTTTTAAATAACTTTTATGTGAAAGAATCAGTAATCATCATCTATATGAAAATGCAGTTCAAAGGAAAACAGTAAATTAGCTCCTAATATCCCTATTCAGATTTTATTCACTTTAACAGTCATATGAATGATAATGGGTGTTTTGACTGATTAGAGATTTCAGAGTCAGATCTGTAGTCATTTTGAGTAATGTTTTCTGATTAACTAGTCAGGCACATCAAAATAATTGGTCTATGCTATCACTAACATGTATAAAGCTCCCACAGCATGTTCATCATTAACTATATGGAAAAAAAAAGGAGGTAATTCTGGTCCTAAAGAGCTTAAAAATCTAAATGGGCAGCCAGTACAAAACACAGGGATACACATCAGAGAATGCTACTCTCTCTTTTGTATAAAAACAGTAAAGGGAGAGAACACTATTAATACTTTCTGTGAAGAATATTTTGTGAGAAAATTAGCTTTGAAGAGGTAAAAAAGAGAGAGGGTATCTTTCTGGGATCCATGTATGGATCATAAATGAGTAGCCTTTTGCATTCATATAATCGTAATTTTTTATTTTTATTTCTAGCAAGAGCTTCATAAGTAAATTAACACAACAGAGAAAATGATCAAGAATTTTACTAAGACTTTAATAAAGTAGCCTTTAATAAATGGCTTCATCAGCTGGTGTTCTGCTGTTATTAAGCAAAAGCTATAAAATATAGCTCTCTCAGCCTGTCCTCATAGTGCAGGTACTCCAGTAATCAGGTGCTCCAGGTGATCATCTTTATGGCCCTCCGTTGGATCTGCACCAATAGCTTAATGTCCTTTGTGTTGGGGGCTCCAGAATAGGACTCAGTACTCCAGGGGGGGTCTCACGAGAGCAAAGTAGAGGGATAGAATCACCTTTCTTGATCTGCTGATCACTCTTCCCTTGAAGAAACTTAGGATATAGTTGGCCTTCTGGGCTGCAAGCATACATTGCCAGTTCACGTTGAATCGTTCATCAAACGCCACTCCCAAATCCTTCTCCTCAAGGCTGCTCTCAAACCATTCTCCTCTCAACCTGTATTTGTGTGAGAGATTGCTCTGGCCCAGATGTAGGACCTTGCACTTGGCCTTGCTGAACTTTTTGCGGTTGGTGTGGTCTCCCTTCTCAAGCCTGCCAAGGTCACTCTGGTTAGCATCCCTTCCTTCTAGCTTGTCAACTGCGCTACTCAGCTTGGTGTCGTCTGCATGCTTTCTGAGGATGTGCTCAACTGTCCATGTCATTTAAAAAGATTAAATAACACCAGTGCTAGCACTGATCCCTGAGGAATGCCACTAGTCACCGGTCTGCTTTTGGACACTGAGCTGTTGACCACAACTCTGAGTATAACGATACAGCCAATTGCTCATCCAGTGAATGATCCATCCATCAAATCCATTTTTTTCCAGTTTGAAGACCAGGATGTCATGTTGGACAGTGTCAAACATTTTCCTCAAGTCGAGGTAGATGACGTCAGTTCTTTTATCCACTGACACTGTTACTCCATCCTAAAAGGCCACAAAGTTTGTCAGGTATGACTTGCCCTGGTGAAGCCATGTTGGTTACCACCAATCACATCATCTTTATTTTCCATGTGGCTTAGGAGGCCCTTCAGGAGGATCTGTTCCATGCTGGGCATAGAGATGACTACTCTGGCCTGTAGTTCCCTGAATCTTCTTTTTTTTCCCTTCTTAAAAATACGGATTATGTTTCCACTTTTCCAATCAGTGGGAACTTCACCAGACTACCATGACTTTTCAGATATGATGGATATCCTCGTCTATGACCAAGTGGAACACAATGGACTCCAGCTGGCATTTTTCACTGCCTGTCTTTCCTGAGGAGTTTATACCTACTTACTCCTACATTCCAGATGTGAGAGCCATCTCACCACGTCTTAGTAATGCCAATGACATCATAGTCCTGTAGGTATGCACATGCCCTGCTACTCTTCATGCTTGTTCCCCTCACCAGACAACTCTGGTTTAAAGTCTTCCTGATTAAACTGGAAAGCTTGTTGCCAAAAATGATATTCCCCTTCTCTGAGAGATGAACCCTATCCTCCCCCAGAAGACCAGATTTCTCAAAACTAGTTCCATGACTTAAATAGTCAAAGCCCTGTTCATGATGCCACTCCCTCAACCAATTATTGATTTTCTTTATTCTACTGTTGCACCATCTTTGAGGATAAGCACAGTGTACTGTTAGAGATGTAGAGTAATTGATATCTCAAGAAACATGCTGGTGTGGGAAAGCTGGAAATTGTATTCAGTCCAATGAGAGAATCATTGATGGTCAAAAAACATTTTAGGAAAACCTGGATATGGATATTTGGAATATGGAAATGAAAATTGAAATTGCTATCAGAAAACAATAAGAGCAGATCCAACACATTCAATTGTCCTTCATCCACCAACGTATGTAAATGCAAACAGATCAGTTTTTTGTTTGTTTATTGTGTTAATGCACACCTTACATAGTAGAATTAGCACTTAAGGGACTATCCATTTTTTTACACTTATAATTTGCTGTGTTTGCACATTCTTGCTGAGTACCAGTGTTATAAAATATTAATGGAAAGCTTTATGAAAACCTATAGACCATGATTGAATGAGGAAAGATGAGATTGTAAGGTTGGGCTGCAGCCATTTCAGTGATTACTGGCATGGTGCCATAATTGCAATTCCTATTACTACAGCTACATCTGAGCTGATTCCTTTTCTTTGCAGATTCATTTGTCCTTTCTTTCAGTTCCCCTCTGAAAAACTGTTCAAGGGGATACGGTCTCAGTGAAGGGCCTTGGTAAAACTGATATTAACAAGTCAGTAAAGACTTTAATTCATGTCATCAGTATTGTGTGCTATGACATCATTTAGCCTTTGTATATTTATTTCAGTCTTCCCTTCTCCTGGTGATGCTTCTCAAGACATTCACTTAGTAAAGTAACTACACTTGGTGGTAATGAGATCAGCACGTCAGCATAGAATGCTGGCTTGCTGAAAATATTCATTTCCTCCTTTCTCCCAAAATCACAACATTCCTCCTGCAGTGTTCTGCCTCTCCAGCAACCATGCTGTAGGAGATGCTTCATAAGTTATTCTGGGTGTCTGTGTTGCTTAACTGCTCAAATTCATTATACTATAAATTTGTTTCTTGTTGTATTTCAAATTTCTGCATGAGTGATGTGTATAGGGAGCACTTTTTATGATCATGAAAAAGCAAAATAATAATAAAAAAAAACCCTAAGTAAAATAAATATTGAGTTAACATAGTCTATTTTTGCAGGGAGTAAATATCAAGCTAATGCTCAGGATTTATCCTCTGCAGTAAATCATCAGTGTGTCTCATTTTAGGCCTTTTCCATGACTGCTGTGTTTTACTGCAGTATTCAGTCATGATGACTTATGCTGTACTATCTTCTAAATATTTTACAGAATATTATCAGTAAGATAATTTTATCTTTGGGTGCAGATGGAACGAGCTTACAACACAACTAGGCATAAAGCAGTCAAATTAGATTTCAAAGCCCATGCAGAGCAATAGAAGAGCAGCAGTGATACCAAAATCAGTAACAGGCTCTGATCTCACTGTCTGTAGCTGAAATTGAGTTGTGGCCTCACCTCAAGGACTGTCTGCAGGTTTGTGCCCCACAATATCAGAAGGATATGAAACAATTAGAGAGCATCCAGAGGAGGGCTACAAGGAGTTGAAGGGTCTAGACGGCTACGAAAGTCCCATCAGTTTCTGCAGAATAGCAATAATCATCCTAAAAAAGGGTTTGCTTAGAACAATTATCAGGATTGCAGTTGAAATCAAAATAATTAGTACCACCTAAGGCTTACACAGTTCTCTACATGTTCTGCAGTTACACAGAACAGAATGTACTTCTGTTTATTTTTTGTAAAACTATACAAGGACTGGTCCCAAAATAATGCCATTCATCAACGTTTATTGAATGCTGATGGAGACCAAACAGTGGCTATGAGCACAGTGAGGCAGTGGGTGGTGCGTTTCAGCAGTGGTGACAGTGACAGTGGCTCACCTGTACTATTGCAGATTTTTGTGAGTGCAGCATGCAGGTTCTCATTCATTTCTGGCAAAAATGTACGACTAATGGTGGTGACCACATTGCAAAGTACTGCTCTGTAGCTGAGTATTGGTTTTATTAAATAGTATTATTGTGTCCTTTTGTACCTGTTGTAACTCCCATGAAAACAAATAGGAGGAAATACTTTTGGAACAACATGCATACTTGGCAGCAGTTTACAAACTTTGCTAGGTTATATCACTATTAGGAAGAATAAATAAATTGTTTCCAGTCTTCCACAAATAAAACTAGATTTGCTAAGTTAAATATTTTTCTCATACCAACCAAATGAATCTTTTAAACTTCAGTCAAGGAAATTTTCATGCAATTTGGACTCACTAAACTTGCATCTAGACAAATTTAGATTAGAAGTAGAATGAAAATTATGGAGAGCCAGAGTAATTAATCTCATACATCATTTGCCAAAGATTAGTCAGTTTTCATCACTCATAAGCTCAAGCTCAAGATAGGATGCACTTTCAAGGAGTTGTAGTGTAGTTCACCTTTATGTGTTGATAAAGAAGCAGGAGTTACTGGAACAAACACATTAAGTACATTAGACTATGCTGTCTTCAGGCCTTAAAATCAATATTAAAATATATATATATATATATCACATACAAATAGAAACCTTTATTTTTGCTCAAATAGAGACCTTTCCTTACACTCTGTTACTGATGCTCAGTATAAATGGTTTTATTTGTTTGTTTTTCTTCCTGACAGGTGCAGCTAGTTACAACAGTTTTTATGTTTTTTGCAAAAATTTCTGCCAAGCTGTGAAACCTGGGAAACTGAGGGTCAGATGCAATGAATGTAAACAAGGAACACTCACTTTGGCAAGGGTAAGCATTTCAACTTTTCAGAGCACATATAAATTATTTATTATTATTAGCTAAGACATTGTTCTGTCTTAGCTATTTGCATATATATGGTTATATAAACAAGCATTTTTACTTAAATCTTTCCTGCTGTTTATGCTTGAAAAGAGTAATTAAAAGCTTTATGAAGATTTCATTCACTTATCTCCATTATTTAGAGAACTCAGTAGTAAAACATTGCAGACTGTAACTGCAATCCTGTAAAGATATTCTTAGCTTTATATTTTAAGTCCTAATGGTTAACCTGGAAGTATTCATAATACATACAACTAAGGATGCGATTAAGGGTTGATACTACATGTGCTTATACAAAGCTGGGAATGGTGTTTAAGGCCACAGAAAGACCTGAATTCAGTGCTGCTGATTGTGAATGTTATGGAATGAGACGGGGGGGGATTAAGTGGCTGTGCAGCTGAGAATATTAATCTCTCTAGCTCAGTCAGTGTATGTAAGCTCAGGGAAACATTATTATGCCAGGATAGAAAGTTAGTAGGAGAACTGTCAGGCTTAGTTTTCATTCTAAAACAGGACAGTGTTGTTTGACTTGAATTTACAGTAGTATGAAGTTTTAGAGATATTTGCTGAAAGTTTTGCTGAATTTAACTGGTTATGCTACTGAGGAAAGAGTGTCTTTCCTCACTAATAAATCACAGTGTTTGTCAGCCAGCTTTGTTATGTGAGAGATTTCAGAATTTGTAGAAGAGTGAGCTTTACCATGCTATATATTTTGGGAAGCTTTCTGTGATATTTGATGCATTTAGATGTAGTTTAAGGGGGTTAATTTCACTTTTCATGTTCTTGATGTAGCCCAGTATTTCTGTGTCATTACACAAAATATCATAGTGAAACTCTTTAAAAACCTAACTCCTGTAATCTCATTGAAATAATAAACTGTATTAGTGCTTATACACATGTAAATCAAAACTCCACAACAAACGCCCGTGTGCTATTTTAAACTGAGAATACCTAGTCTCACAAGTGCTGTATTTTGTGGTGTTTCAAGTGAACATGTGAAATGCCATTTGTTTTCTGCAAAATGTCATATTTAAATATTGGTGATTAGCGTAGACTTAAATTACATTAAATCAAGATACAGGAGAAGTGGTCTTTAATGTACGTTTCCAATGGTATAATATTCAGAATGAATATAAACACAGATAACTGTTTGTTCTGATTGCAAATAAGTAGCCTATGCTGCTGAACTATACTAAGCTGGGCTTACACTCTGTATTGCAAGAATAGCACAGAATGTGCATCCTTTCCTAGGCTCAGTAGCTTCCCCAGACATGCCTGCTTTTTTGGAAATGATCTTCCTATCTGTGGTGTTAGGTTTGGAATCATTATGCGTCTTGTATTAAATTAGAAACTTTCACATTCTTACTGCAATACCTGAATAGTATTCTTCATTTTGTCTCCAAAGAATTTCTCATGACTGCTATAAAAACCCTACTATAAAAGCTACAGGATGACAAATTTCTAAATACATTTTTAATATCTGACCGTTTAGAATGTATGTGCACCTACATTCTTTTGGCAAAGCTACACAGGCAGAAAAATTAGCACTTCAGGTTCTTCCTACTTTCTCTCACAAATAAAGAATACCTGTTATTATTCTTTTCCTCTCAAGTTTCAATGAAATGAAGTAGTTGACAACAGTTAGCATGCTTTTCCTATCATTTGAGTGGCAGTTTTCAATGCTTTCATTAGTGAAATATTTGCAATAAGAGAACATTTACTGTAGTAAACGTACTAAGCAACAGTGAGTTTGTTTTATAAATACAAGTAATCTATTTCAATCCATTAGTTATGAAGATTAGGTACAGATTTAGTATGTGCCTTGTCCTTGCATCCCGTCTTCTTTTCACTTCCTGCTCAGTAACAGACAACTAGGAAACTTGAAATACATATCAGGCCCCATCTATTTTTCTATACTATGCAGAAACGTCTTGGCACTGATGCTAGGCGAAGGTGTAATCTTGGAGATGGTGCTTTGTATTGGCCATGCTTTCTTCATTGCATCTCAGTCCATAGTAAGCAAGTTATGTAAGGCTGAAAATGTTGACTTGACTTGACTTTGTGGGCATTAAAAAAAAAATCATGTAAGTTAGAAATTAGCGTATTACTACAAGCCATCCATTTTGCTCATCCAATTCCACTGGACTACGTCAGTTATTGCTAATAGATCACAGTAATAACTGAATATTATTTCCCTTTCGTAGAGAAATTAGTCAAGATAAAGTGGACTCAGAAAAGCTGGAAGTTTTTCTCAAGATGTATTTTTTCTCCAGTTCCAGTCTTGACTTATACCAGGCAATGTGTTGCAGTTTCTTAAGAGGCTCTCTTGAACCACAAGCAGCAAAGTGCCAACTAAGCCTGCATTTCTTACAGTAATTCTTTTATTGAGATGAAAATGAATACCTGTTTAAAACCCACACAAAGCTTTGGGCAGCTTTAGCTTACTCTACATGCTAATTCCTTTCTCTACCTAAGCCACAAATGACCAAGCTAATTAAATTGAGCTTTCTTTTTTCATTGTGTGATCACAGACTGACATTTTAAAATATTACTTATTCATTTAAACAGTTCTATTCTAAAACCTTATTTAACTGTCATGCCTGTTAGCATAGCATTATTTTAATATATGATGCTTAGAGTAAATTTATGATACTATTTTTCTGTGAAATTAAAGAGCCCACTATTTTTATTTTTACTGAAGACATCTATCTAAATATTAAATTTGTAATTTTCCAGATGACACTTGGTTTGGCGTTTTATGAACGTTTCATGACCTAATGCTTTATGGGAGATATATACCAGACTGATTTGATTATAAGAAAACAGTCACTGCAAAAGTATCAATTCTCTCTAGTTTCACTAATTAGTCAAACACAAAAGCATGTCTAGATACACTGGAGTGTGGGAGTCTTATGTAGACCACCTACTATCCAGCCAGCAGCTCTTTCCAAATGTCTTGATTTTTTTTTTTTTTTCATTAGTTTCACATCAGTTTATATCTTTTGACACTTTCAAGCTTTTATTTATTTATTAAGAATTTATTTATTTATTTATTAAGAATTTATTTATTTATTTATTTTCCATCAAGTTCTGCGGTTTGTATCGGTAGCCATTATTCAGATACTTAGGGTATCCCTCTTTTAGGGAAAAAAAAGAAACGAAAAATAACTAGTTCAGGTTTATACTGGTCACAATTAGACTTATTTTTTGGAGCCACAGTAACGTCAACATTGTTTATGTTAACTCTATAATGGAAGGGAAAATGCAAATCTGCAAATAGGAGGCTCAGTTCAGCAAAGTGCTGTGCACCAAGCTATCCTTAAAGCATACTTTTAAAATGTAACTGGCTGTGTCACACTCCTGGTATACAGGACATTTGACTGTCTTTGTCACAATACAGAACTTATCCAGGGTAAGCATTGAGGCTGACATGGGTAATGGGCTTTGGGTCTTCATACTTAGCTGCTGGCTCCATTGTGAAAATATTTTCATTGCAGAGATGTGTAACTCATCACTATTTGGTAATTTTTCACTCTTTTTGTTTACTACTGTTTGAGTTTTCAGTTTATCTTCTTGTACAGACACTAAAGGATTTTTGTGTAACTTCTGTAACTTTATAGCTCACAGTATTTCAGAATTTGTTTGACATAGCAAGTTACATTTGGATCTGATTTAACTGGCTGTAGCTGAGATGAAACTCAGTGTCTGACATTAAAGCATATCTGGGTTTTATCCAGTGGCTGATACCCATAGTTCTTCTGCTGTCCCTTTCCTTAGTGCTCCACAGGAGCCTCTGTAATTCATGGGTTTTGTTAAACTGTCTCTTTCATCATTTGTATTGTAATGGATATTATTTTAATCTATTTTTTTATATCTACTACTAAAGAAATTAAAAGCTCTTTTTTTTTTTTTTTTTTTTTTTTTTTTTTTTTCCCCTCTGGCATCGTAATTATCATTGAGATAGTTTGTCATTCTATGTAGGCTGTGTAGTGCATCACAGTTTTGGCAAATGAGAAGCTCTAAAGTCTTTGAAGTGCCTTTTATTGACTGATGAGTAGCAAGTCATTGACAGCTTTAGATGTTGTCCTAGTAGTTGAAAATGCAGAATATGGAATTTGATACTTCCATATTTCCTAGGAAGATAAAGGTCTTTAATACAATAATTTCCTTCAAGATCTTACCTCCATCTGCTAATTCATTTCTAGTATTTATTTAAGTAGTTTGTTTTCTTTTTAATGAATAGAAACTTAGAAGAGATTTTCAGTAACTTGTAAGTAAAAAGGCAGTTCAATGACCAGACTTCATGTTCTTTTACATATTTCCATATTTGCCTTTCCAGAGTTACTTATAGGACAGTTCTGGCAGGAGTTTATTGTTTCTGCATATTATTTGCTTTAAATCTCTTGCTCTCTTATTTTTATTTTTAATTTCTTAATATATCATTGTAAAAATCCATTCCACAGTGGACTGCCTCTCATCACTGCTTATTACAGATCACATACTTTTCCTGGAGTTGGATGTGTGTCTTCCTGCATTGGACTGAGGCTGGCTGAAAAGCAGATATGCATAGCAGTTCTGTATCTAACCAGGGCCTCTGCCTACTCACCATGGCTGGGTTAACTCTGCAAATAGCCTGCAGAGGAACTAACACTGCTTTTCTTATCAATTATTCTCTTTCAAGCCTGGTGCACGTAGAACTAGAGATGTCTATTTTGCAAGTGTTTGTTTGAGAACTGCCAGTCATGGAGGGGATTAGCATCAATAGTCCATTTTCACTCATCTTCTTTTTGTTATGGAGTGACAGACAATGACCAAGCTCAGATATAAAAAATAATAATAATAAAAAAAAGAAATTTGGCCTTTGAAGCTAAACTGCAAAATAAGCTCCACCCTGCGGAATGCAATATGACAAAATATGATCTCATTCACAGATACTAAAATTGTGATTAAATTCCTAAGACTGAAAGAAGTACGTCTTTGTCTCTTCAAAAAGGCATGCTTGCTGTGAGGATAACAATGTTTTTGATATTTCTTAGCTGTGAGGTAAATACAGTGCATTGATATACTTCTATTGAAATTCTGTGCATAGGAAAAGTTATCATTGTGGTGTGCACTCCTTTGTCAAACTAATAAACATGAAGCAACTGTTTATTATTGAGTTCCTGCTAATAAACTTGTGATTAGAAAAAACTCTTCATTTCTCCTTCATTTGGCCAAAAAAATGTCACTCACAGGAAATTATGTGTAATCCATATATGTATTTCTATCTACATAATATAAAATAGTGAACATAATAAGAATAATTACAAATAAATAGTGAATTTATGAATAAGTAATAAAGAAAAAGAATGGAAAGTGGGCATTTTTTCATTATAGCAAAATAGAATCCAGAGCAAGTTGACCTGGCCTAGGATACCAATATTTTTAGTATTTTTGATTTGAAAGGACACGAATGAATTCTGTGTCATCCATCATCCACTCCTCCTTATTGCTGACCTATTACTTTCAGTGACTTGGAGCTGGACATCTGCATTAAATAAATTTAAGTGCTGAGCTGAGGCAGCATGCAGGATTTCTGGTGGAAGCTTCCCAAGAATGAACACATGAGATCTGCAAGCCTGATTCAGTCAGTAACTAACTTCATTGCTTTTAGTAATATAAATATCAGAAGAAAAAAAAAAAAATTAATTCTACCTGGAAAAATTGTGTTTTCTTTGTAATATCTTTGAAGAAAGATGTTATGATAGAGCTAGTGATACTGTATCACACTGGTCATATTAATCTGCATAAGAGATAGTGGAGGAAGCAGTTGTATTACACCAATATTCAATATCCAGGGGTTCTGCTTATGGTCCTGTTTTGGAATTGCTTTAATAAACAATGTGCTCAGGGCCTTAACCTATTCAGTAAGATTTTTCTTCTGGTTTAGCACAACTGTTTGGTCCTTCAAAATTTTCACATTCTCCTTTGAAGTATTGTTGCAAATTTTGTCCTTGTGGTTGACTGGCTCTATTTTTTTAAAGGAAATCATAAGTAATACTATTACTATGTCCTGGTTTCAGATAGAATACAGTCACTTTACTTCCTAGTAGTTGGTATGGTGGTATAGTTGTGGTGTAGATTTAGGATGAGAACTGTGTTGATAACACAATGATTTTTTCATTGCTGTAGAGCAGTTCTTACACTAAGTCAAGGACATTCCAGCTTCTCATAATGCATTGGCATCGAGGGGTGCCCACAGAACTGGAGGGGGGCAGAACCAGCACAGCTGACATAAACTGGCCAAAAGGATGTCTCATAATATATGGCATCATGCTGAGCAATAGAACTGGGGAGTTGGTTGGTGGGCAGCTGCTGCTTGGAGTCTGACAGGACATTGGTCAGTGTTTGGTGAGCAATTTCTCTATGCATCACTTATTTCAATTATTGTTATTATTATTCCTTCCTTTTCTGTTCTCTTATACCTCAGCCCATGAGGAAATAACCACACTGATTATAGAAATAGGAAAGAATTGGGTGATTAAAAAAGAACTTTAAAACATTTTTATTTCTTTATTCTCTGTTTCTTCCTTTGGCTCCAAGTCTCACTGCACATAGAACACCTGGGAGGACAGCCTTGGACTTACACTTGCCTTAGCCAGTGACACTTCCATTAAGTCAGGCCTCCAAAGTGCTGAGTTCTGTGCGAAGAGAATAGTTGGTCTAGTCAGAAATCTTAATATAGTTTTATTCAAGCTTTTGGCTACATTTTTCATTTATTTTTCCAATATCCTCTGAAACTGATTTCACTAGATTAGACATCAATTGTTTGATTTATATATATACAGTAAAAAAAAAAAAAAAAAAAAGGAAAAGCGTACTTAATTTATGAAGAAAATTATAGTTCATTCCAAAAGACAGAAAAAACAATTCTTTGATGCAAAATAAATTTTGCAAAGGAAACAGTATTGCTTCTATTTAGGAAAAATAGCATATAGATCTTTCTTTCATTTTAATGGGATAAGAAAGTATGTTTTAACTTCTAATTCTGTTTAAGCGCTGAGATCTATGCATGATTTATAGTATGTTCCAACTTATTGTGGTATATCTTTTGGTGAGATTGAACGTTATAACGTCTTAAAAGATGGAAGAAAATATGCCAATTATAGGAAAGAGGGAAAATGACTTCAGTGTTATGTACCACCACTTTAAGCCATTCTGTGAAATAAAACTGCCCTTTAATGTGAAGTCAAAAGTGGGTTTCTATGGCTTGGGTGATGACAGTCATAAATGGAAAAAAAAAAAAAAAAAACAGTTATAAATTTACTTTCAGATTACATTTTTTTCCATGAGTCTGAATCCAATATCTGTTTAATGTAGCCTATGGAAGATGCATGTGTGCCTAGAAATAGGTGGTGATCGATTCAGTCTGTCTATGCATACTGGCAGTTGGTAGTATCACACAGCCACGGACTGGCTGAGGCTGGTAGTGACCTCTTGGTCCACCTGCTCCAGCCCCTGCTCAAGCACGTACACCCACAGCAGGTTAACCCCAGCCCATGTCCAGGCTGCTTTTGAACATCTCCAAGGATGAGACAACCTGTGCTCTGTGTTCTCCAAGGTTTTGCCTAGGCAGCATTTCCTGTGTTTCAGTTTGTATTTATTGTCTCTTGTCCTATCACTGGAGTCCTCTGAATAGAGCCTCTCTGTGTCCTCTTCATGCCCTGTCTTCAGATATGTATTTCAGTACGTCTCAAAAAACCTGTGATTAGAGAAAAACACCAGCCTTGGAATAACATTTCTTCTGTCCAAAGTAATTGTTGTGTTTGAATTTCTTGTGTGTAAAATTGTCCATTCTTATACTCTGATTATATTCTCTAATCAGGAATCTTTTGATAATTAGATCTATATTTCATAATCCCTACTGAAATCCTTAGAAAGTCAGCATACTTTTTGGGTGACACACAATCACATGTACATGCAGATCCCTTTCATTCTTGTATACACTTTGTGTTATTTCTACTTTTTCTTTATTTGTATGTTTTTTTTAGAAATATAGCTTTGGGGAAAAAAAGAAAAGAAAAAGGTATTTGGGCACCGTCCAGAAACATAAGTAAGCCTCATTTGGCTTTAGTTTGGCCTATTTTGGGGGGCAGAAATGTAACAGAGAGAGGGATGGTCTTTCCCTCTCCAGGCCTTTGTGCAGCCAATATGACCCCCAAAGGCTCAGCAGAAGAGCTGGCCAGGAATATGAAAAGTCTGCATATCTTTAGGTTCTATCTTGGCATACTGATTGGTAGCCGCTCTGCCATCATTGTCTTAGGAACTTGTAAAGTCTACTTTCTTTCCATGCTGTAGTTACTCCCTAACAAAGAGTTTCTCTCAAGTTTCTTGGCCTTTTATGTTGAAAGGAGATATATTGATTGTTTTTCAGTATCAGCTGGTGGGTATATCTCAGATTTTCAAAATTTAGATCCGTATCTATCTGCTGACAACTTAAGCTATGAGTGTAGGTGAATCCTTCTTGCCTTTCTCCTAATTCCCTTCTACTCAGTAAGATCATAAGGCACAGTGGATGGTTTGCTGGCATTTATTATAGTACGAAAGCATAGAACTTGGACAGTGATGGTTGCGTTTTGTGGTTGTTGATATTTGTTTTATTTTTTTTAATATGGCAGCAGTCACTGAGATTTAGATGTCCCGGAGCATAACTCGTAATTTGCTTTCTTCATTGAAGTATAGCCAAACTTCTTTCTTCACAGTATTATTCCTTAGTAGATATATGTACATAGAGATTGTGTTTACACTATAGATTATTTCAACATTTTTCTTAATTATGAATATTAAACAAGTCTAAAGGGTCAGTGATTCTATGATTCTGTGATTTTAATTTATCCTAATTTTTAAGATGATAGAACATCTGAATCACCAACTGGCTCACAAAGTAAAATAACTATATTTTCCTAAGAAACTGGAGTAACTGAAGTAACGAATGCCAAAATGTTTTCTTAAATGTGTGCCTTCATCTCCTTTAAAAGCCGCTGTAATTTCTAAATTATGATGATTAATTATATTTTGATATTAATTATTAATAATTAGGATGATTAATTAAAAACACATTAAAGTAATGGTTTACCTCTAAATGAACTATAAACAAATCTCTATTCAATCTCAGTGTGGAAAGAAAACTTCAAAATGCCTTATGTCAGAAGGTTTTTGTTTGTTTAGCTGTGTTTTGAACTGAATTAGTTAATAAAAAAAGTTTTAGGTTACTTGAACATACTAAGTAAAAACTTAGACTTGTGTAACTAATAAATAGCTAATTTGAAATTGCAGTAATTATACTTGCTTGGATATGCTTATAATCTAAAGTTATTTAAGTTACTCAACTTGTTAAGCCTTTCCTCAGAACATTATTATTGTAAAACATCTTTAACAACTTTCAACCACAACCATTAAAGTTATTTTGATCAAACTGTACTGACACACAGTAGAAGGATAATTTTTCCCTTCTTCTCATGGAGATTTTCCTAACATGTAAATGAATTCATAGGGACGTATGGTGTTGACCAGCCAGTAATCCACAGTCAAATTGTTAGAATTCATTTCCATTTTTCCACTGTAACCATCTGGACAAAACAGGACATGCCGTATGCTTAAAGCTTGCTTTGTGACTGGGGAAAAAAAGAAAAAAAAAGGCATTTTGAGTTTTCTTTCTGTTTTTAACTACACAGTGATAAATCTAAGATAATCTGTAATTTCTGGATTTTATTTAGAGAACCTGATCTCTCTCTCTGAGCATAGGTTTATTGTTCCCTACACTTCAATTTTGATTGCTTCTGTTGAAAGCAGGAATAAAATTTTAGGGGCCAAAACATGTATTATAGAAATGACTTGCAAAGAAATATTCTAGCACTCTAATGATACAATACTCTCTATTTAAACAAAATAGCATGCTTTTGTCGTGGTACATCTAGACGTTTCAGACAAGTAAAAATATCTCAGCTGAGAAGAAAGACTTTTGCCTTTTCACATGCAAAGTGATATACTATCCAGAGTGGGTGCAGCTACCTCCTAACTGTTCAAAATTTATCAGTTAAGCATGAGAATTATCTGTCCTGGAATAAGCAATCTTTTTTCTTAGGTAATAGGACTGCTGTTCTCAACATAGAACAAATTTTGGATGTGGATACGAAGAGTGAATTCATGAAAATGTTTCAGGCAAAAAGCAGTGGACAGTATTGAATTTGATAACATATCTGATAGCATTCGTTTTGGGAAAAATAAGAAACGTGTCCATGGAAACACTTTCATTTAACTAAAATTTCAGGTTACATATTGTAAGATAATCAGAAAACTGTACTTTTTTTTCTTTTTTTTTACACTGAAAACTATTTAGCCAAGAATGCTAAATAGCTGAATCTTAGCCTGGTGTTGTTTGTATTCACTGACATTTAATCGTACTGCTTTGGGATGAAGATAAAGATGCTGACTGTTACTACAGTCGGTGTGTTCTGCATGTCCATGTTTCCATGCATACACCTTGTGTTATAAAAAAACAAGCCAGCTCAGCTTAACAGAAATTATTTGCTTCAGAATAAGGCACTACATTTTCACTGATGCCTCACTTTCCTGTGAAGAGCATAAAGAGAGGTTTTTGCAAGCTTTCTTCCATCTAACTCTGCATGTAGCCTGCCAGCTGAAAACACATCTCTGTGCAGGAGTGTTTCTGAGAGTTAGGTCCACAGTTTTGAAAATGAAAAATATACTAAGAAAAGGCAGTGTTATTTGTCTGTTACCAATATAGATGCCACAGATGGTAAGGTATGTTCTTGGAATTGCAAAAAAATGCTTCCCTGAAGAATGTCGTATTTCTAACAGTGAAGTGTGTTGGTTTCTCTCTTGGACTGCAATTTGGCTATCTGCTCCCATACTACCACATGTGCAGCTACGAGAATGTACAGTTTTGTTGTGACTTCATCTGAAGAACACATTTATTCTAGGTGTTAATATTCTGTCTGTATATTTTTACTTGCATAATTATAAAGGTTTAGTTTCAGTTGGAAGAAATTAATTCCCCTGAAGTTAGGCTTTTAATTTCAGTCATGTCTAATTGCTTGCTTTCTTTTCAACTAACGAATAGAAAAGAATTTTTTTAACCCAAGCTTTGCCTGATGTTTTTCAAATATAAAGTGCTAAGCAATGGAAGAATAATTATATTTGAACATTCATCTTTTCTATATTTGTATAAATATTTACTATAGATCAGATCAAAAACTTCCAAGCTCTCTCTAAATGCGATCAGAAAACCTTTCATACAATCAGTGAGAAAATAAGTAACAGTTCTTGATGGTGATTGCAGAGGATCATACAATGAAGATGGCTTCAAAAATTAAGCAAAGGTTGCCTTGCTCTCAGGCTGTTGCAGTAGTGCCAAAAACACATTTTTCTATTTTTCTCTCAATTTGCCTGCAGATCTTGATATTATGATAACGATTCCCTAACATGAATTTGTAAATATTCAGCTGATGCTATAGTAAGTTAGACCTGTTTTCACCCTGTCCTTGTGGCTAACCTCATTATGAGGAAGGCAGGACGAGGATTCTCAAATCCTAAGCTGTGATCAGGAAGAGGCCAACAGGTTGCACGCTTAGTTCTACTGTCAGAATTTTTGCTAATGAAAAGCTGTTTCCTAAAATTCAGGCCCGGTGATGAAAGCTGAGATTGCTGACACTGACATTTTGGGAAAATAGTCTATAAAAAAGGAAATAAGAAATTTTAGCCTTTATTTATATAGAGTAGAATTAAACAGCTGGACTAAGGTTTCCTTACTACATTTTTTTTTTTTTTTTTTTTTAAGTCTGCAAATTGTGAAGTTTTATTTAAAGTATTTTTAACCTGCTGAAACTTTTCCTTCAATTTAACACTGACGATTCTATTCTGCTTTTATTTCCCTCTAACATATTTCAATTTCTAAATTACACTAGAAAGAATTGGTATTTTTTAGCATTCTTCTTTGAAATGCATCTGTTATTTTTTTTTGTATCCCATAGTTTGTGTGGTGAGCAGAATCTTTCTGCAGACTTCAGAGATGTCATGTTAGTTATCTACCCCCTGTTTTTCCCTGTATACTCTGGAAAAATGAAGTAGGGAGCCTGGAAGCATTTGTCTATCTTACATGAGAAGGGGAGGGAGAATAGGGAAGAGTAAAAAAGAGATTATTTAGTTTTTGCCAGTACAAATACTCATTTTGTGCTGGCTGCCTATGTTTCTGCATGAGCAGTAATACATCACAAGAAAATGAAGGTAAAATATTGGGTATGGGTGCTGTTATGTTCTGATAAAATCATGACTGTTCTTTGCTAATGCTGAATTTGTTGAATGCTAGCTCGTCTATCACTATAATAAAACCAGCTAATGCTTAAATGAATTCTGGCAATTTTAAATAAAATTTTAGAACTTGATATGGCAGGGAGGAATGCTAAGAGGTAACCAAGTGTGTAAACAGTAAATGAAGGATTATCCTTTTTTGTGAAAAACCCATTCCAGCGAGAAATTGAATTGGGGGCTTCTCTTTCTCTCTCTCTTTCTCCAAAAAAAAAAAAAAAAAAAAAAAAAAAAAGGGTTACTGTAACTAGTGAGCTAAATCAGTGCCTGTTTTTATTCCCTGTATAGTAATAAGCTTATTTGAAACCTATATATAATAAACAAGTGAGTATAAATGTAACTGAGAACTGTATGCATCCTCCTTTTTAAAGATGCTCCTTCAAATAATAAATAACTGATTGCACCAAACTTTTAAAACCAGCTGTGATTAGGCATATTATGAGTGACCCACTTCATTTATTAGAGCATACTGTATGAACATCCTCCTCTCATTTGATATTTTTACTTTGAAGAAAGGATTTTCTGTACAAAGTCCATATTAGTTTTATAAACCATAAAGCAACTAACACCTAGGAAAAAGAGGTAGAGCCTGTGCTTATTAGTATATCAACTGAACAAGGGAGATTTTATCAATTAGTGAAAACAGCAGATCCTGTTGGATCTTAAGTGATATAAGGGTAGAAAAAAAGAGGAAAAAAAAACATAAATCTCCATGCTGAATTGTCATGGAGTTCAGCAATGTGTAGCAAGAAATTTCATAAGCTAGTCCTTTAAAGAACTAGACTGGAATGATCTTGGCACTTTTTTACTGTAAATTCATGCATCTGCCTTACGAAGAACAATTTGTATTAGACCGATCCATCTCTATGTTGTTTGATCATACATAAATGTTCTCTAGTTATACTGTGTTCAAAAAGTCAAAAGCTGCTGGCAAAGGTTAAGGCAAATAGGTTAACTTCTGGGACAGGACCTTTTTAATAAATAGAGTCTGAGCTTTTTGCCAGGAATTTTAACCATCTCTGTGTACAAAGTGCTCTTCCAAATGCTGTCTCTTACACACAAAAAAAAGCAAGTGTTATAGCAACTGGTATAGGACAAAAAAAAAAAAAAAAAAGAGGAGAAAAACATATGGATCTACTCCTTTTCTCTTTTTCAAATGCAGATTGTTGAGGCTGGAAGTCTATCACTTAGTCACTGTGTTCTCTGTTTGACCATATGGCTGCAAAATCTAGTGAAATTATATTTTTTTAAAAAACTAGCTATCCTCAAAATATAATAGAACAAAAGGCAGAAGAAAAGCATTTATTTCATTCATTCTTGGTGTTATGTGATTTTTTTTATGTGTTATTCTAAAAGGCTTTGGTGTTTTATGGAATTTGAACTCTATTAGTATTTTACTAATGTCTTTTGCATGGAAATAACTGGAATGAGATCTTCTACTCACACTTAAGAATGCCTCCAAAATTTAAGATGAAATTATAGGTATTTTTCTACCTAGTTCCAGTTCCCTCATACCTGTACACAGTTCAAACTGTGCAGAGGGCAACACTTACTAATAAGAAATCACTTATTTGTACCAAAAAAGAAGTGTAAAAATAAATTACTCTGTGGTCCACTACAACTTTATGTAAACATTAGATTAGATATGCCACTAAAATGTTGATGAGTTTACTGGTAATAGGTCTCTGCAAGAGAAGAAGATGTTTATGAGTGTGCGTAGAAACGCTTCTGCGCTAACTTCACAAACAAGACTTGAGAAGAGAGGGACAGTGCAGGCACAACTGCTTTTTTTGTGTGTATGTATCAAGAAGGGAGTTTAATGTGCAAGTAAAATCCCATTCTAGTGCACGTCGTGTGGGAAGGGATCTCTTGATCTTTATCACCAGGACCACCATGTCTTCATCACAGTACAATTTAATCTTTGGTGTGTTTGGAGAGACTCATTTCAGGGTGGCCTCTTTTGAACAAATAGCAGCAGATAAGCAAATCTGATTTAAGTGAGCACTATAGTTGAGGCTCAGTTGAGGATTACAGAGGATTTTACAGTCACAGTCTGATTTTACTGAGATGCAAAATGATATAAACAACAAGATGCATACAGTATGACTTGAATCTGGAGGAAGTCCCTGTGACCAAGAGTCTTCTTCAGACATCAGTATCATTGTGTGATGCTGGGGAAAACATGGAGAGAATCACAATCTGTTTAGAGGGATGTAGTTTAATGAACAAGAACATCCGTTTCTGTTTTTTATCAGATTATTTTATCTCAACTTATAGCTTGAAAATCATAGTGTTTCTGTACATGGATTTTTTTTATGTACACACAAATATGCAGTACTCTGTCATAGTTAATTAACTATGTACTATAAAAATAGTACAGGAGTAGATTCACTCCATCCTTTAGTAATATTTTACACTTCAGTAAAACTTTCAGACCTGTAATAGTTAACTCAAGTGAAATTATATCTTATCCTCATCCATAAAACTGAAAGGAAAATTATTCCTCTGTGAAAAATTAATCTTCAGAAGTTTTATTCTCCTCATCATCACCTTCAGAAACTGTTCTGGGTGAAGGAACTCTCCTATCATTGTGTTGTGGTAGAAACGTTTAACCATGACTATGTATCTTTGTTTTAGGGTTTAAAAAATAACACTATTTGCTGCAGCACCAAAACAAAGCCACAAACTACAGCCTACTACTCCTGTGACTGCTACAGATGAAACTCTTATATGGAACAGACACTCTTGGTTAAACTGACCTGTTTGTTACACAAGTGTTTTCCAGTTCAGGTGCCAGTAACAAGGATGGAGTTGAAAATTTCTCTTATGAGAAAAATAAATCTGGCATTAACTATGCCAAGAGATTTATGAAAATGGTAATTTAGCTTCCTAGATTTAGAGTAACCACCTGTCCATACTTGGACTTGGGAATTCATTTTAATTTTCTAGCCTGTTTGCCAGTAAAATGTTCCTTGTGGATTAGAGAGCAGAGCAGAAGTTGGTCCCACAACAGTGGTTGTAGCTGAGCTTCCTAACCTTGGTAACTCGTGCCAACATTGTCCTCACCCTTGGTACTGAACAGTCAGCTGTAAAACACTTTATAAAGACATTATAAATCCCACTGTAATATATATCTGTTGAAGATATTGTAATTGTCATCTATCTTCCTACCCCTCCAGGACCAAGCATATCACTTTCAGAACATATGGTTTCCCTCCACAGATAAGCTACCACTGGGATGGCAGAGAGAACTGGAAAAAAATGTAAAACTCATGGGTTGAGATTAAGGGCAGAAAAGGGAGGGAATAAATAATATTAATACTAATTAAAACAAACAAACAAACAAAAAACAAGTGATGCATTATACAATTGCTCACTACTTGCTGACCAATGCTTAGCCTCTCCCTGAGCTGCAGCAGCCCCCTGGGTTAGTTCCCCAAGTTTTATTATTTAGCATGAGGCCAGCATTGTATGGGAAATCCCTCTGGCCATTTTGGGTCCCCTCTCCTGCTTCTGTCCCCTCCCAGCTCTTTGGGTACCCCCAGCTTTCCCACTGGCAGAGCGTTACGGGAAGCTGAAACATCCTTGACTTAGTGTTAGCATTGCTCTGCAACGATTAAAACATTTTTGTGTTATCAACATTATTCTTATCCTAAATCCACACAACAGCACCATACCAATACTAGGAAGAAAGTTAACTCCATGCCAGCTGAAACCAGGACATTTATCTAATGTGACTCTATTTTCGTCATCTGTCAAACAGCAGTGAAATACTTGATAATTAATTTACCCAATCTTAACACAAATACAGTACTTTTCTTTCTAAAGGAAATTTTTTTTTATACTGTGGATGTTTGTGTGTGCATGTAAGCACACACAGGGAGAGAAAAACTCCCTGTTTTAAGTTAAATGTTAACCTTTGAAATCAACTGTGGGATAAGAGATAAAAGTCCAAACCAGACTCTGGATAATTCTTCACCACTGATGGCAGCATAGGGTGTATATCCCAGAGTGGGCTTTAAACTTCCTAGAATGGTCTCTATATGTAGAAGGTCAGCAACTCAACATAGGCCAGTTGACCCTACTTTTACAGTATGCTTGCATCCTTCTGAGTTCCATCTTGCTCTGTTTACACTTCTACTAATACCTAACCTAGTTCTTTTAAAGGTCTGACAGTCCTAAGTCCTCAAGCCTACTTCAGAAATAAACCGTATTTTTTATGAAGAGCAGAATAGGATCTTCAGCATCTCGTTACATATGATGAGCAGACATTTATTTCCTCTTTAAAGTCTCATCCAAATGTTAATCAATTAATTAAATCCACTTCATTGAATTTAGTTACATTATCTCTGAGAGATGGAGACCGAGGAGACTGCAGATGTATAGAAAGTAGAGTTACAGGATATGGTTCAGCCCTTTAAACTTAGAATCTTCACCCACATCCTTCAACGAAAAGGCAAGGAACATGCCCTTGGTTTCTCAGTGATACAACCTGTTTTCCTCCTGTGTTAGGCACTGAAGAATTGACCCCAGAACCATAGTTTCTATATTTAATGTCTTTACTTGTTGGCAAGGTATATAAGCAAGGACACAATAGGCAATTGGTAATTGCAAGTACAGAGCTATCTACTAACCAAAAATGAAATTTCCTCTGATCTTCTCTCTTTTTTTCCCATTTTTTTTATTAAAAATAATACTGTGGCTTCTGATGTCTCACACGCTTTTTCCTATTCAGTTCTCTGTCAGCTGCCTGCATCTTAATTACGGGTAAAGTGAACCACCTCAATTTACTTGTTCTGATTTTGTTTTTGCTTTGTTGTCAGATTATCACCTGGCAAACCTTGCCTGCGCACATACAAATACATAATTTATCCACACTTTAATACTGGTCTCTGATACTAATGGATATATGGTAACTCTCAAAGAAATTAATATTTTAAAGGAAACAGCCAAAATAATTATGTTTCATCACAAACAGACTGGTGTTTAAGTCAGTAATCTGCTTTCAAAACCCTTATTTCTGTCAAAAACCAGCTCTTACGTAGCCAAAAAAAGGCAGAATAGCTATGATTCATTGTATAGGAGAGCAACAAGAGAGATTTATTTTCTGGGTTGTACTAAAATTTTCTCTCTCCAATCTTTATATTTTCTTTTGTTTTAATGTGCAGTGGTAATCAGGGAGGAAAGGAGAAAAACTTCAGTGCACTGAGCACAGAAGGAAAGAAATAGAAGAAAACACTTCTAAAGTGATCTTATTGCTTTTTAATTAGTGCCTGTGGGAAGATACTTTGCTATATCACTGCCATTTATACTAGTACTATCTTGAAACAGTGGTGTGCAAAATCTCTCACCATCTTCTGTAGCCCCAGAGCAGACATACATAAATATGTAATGGAAAAGATAGAAAACAGATTAAATCTTGCCTGTTGTGCTGATGCCTGATTAAGATAGAGAAAAATAAAAGTTGGGAAGTAGCAGTACAGAGGAAGATGAAGAGTATGTACTAGATAAATTCATGGTAACAGCTGTTGTATGAAGCTCTGGGATTTGCTGTCCCATATAGCATATGATGAAAGCAAAATTTGCGGAAGTATATTTCTTTGTGTAATGAGAAAGGCAGTCAAGCAGTTAAATCATTTGCTTTCCATGGGACACTTTGCTGAGTGCTTTGCCATTGCATTTAACTCCTCTCAGGTACTAGGGTGTCATTCTCACCTTCTTTATTATAATTTTTCTCCTTGTATTTTCCAGTAATTGGGAAATTTTACAGTGGAACAGCTGTTGGCAAAACTGTTGACCTAAAATAAAGCAATCACTAACTTATGAACAGTTGGTTGAAGTTGCTTAAAACTTCTGTTTACAAGAAAACAGAAGCAGAAAACTATTTGCTCAGGAACTGTTTGGGAAATTATTAGGTTTGTGACTGACTACTGCCAACTTAGTTTTCCTATTCAGCAAAATGGGTTTCCAAAGATAACTGTAACTATTCTATTGGAAATCAAATTGCATATTGAGAAAGTAGAACATGCTTTTTGAATTAAAAGGCTTATATAAATAAAAATATACTTAAAATAGAGAGACTTGCAGTCTGATGGCTGAAATATGGCAACATATAGTGTGAAAGAACTGCACTGTGGGGCATCAGAGGCCAATGGAATAATGCCAGTGCATCAAGCTGAGTGTGTAGACTAAGGTCTTTTAGTTTTAGGTGCAGTGTCACATCTGGTTTCTGAAACTATAAGATTCTAACAATATTTCTTTAACTGTAACCTTTGGCAATTAAATTTAGTTTCTGAGAACCTGAAGCCCTGAATAATCTATATTCTGTTGTGGTGGCTTGGACACAGCACCGCCAGCATTTTTTTTTCCCACAAAGATTTTCAAGTAGAGACGCTACACTGAGTTATTCAAATGTGCAGGTTAAAAAATCTGGCTGCTGTTGCAGTCCTCTTGACAGCAGTGAGTTGATTTGGTGTTTTCAGAGGTATTTAATGCAAAATGCAAGAAATAAGATTATCCCATCAGAAAATTTATAAATAATTATTTACTTAAAAGGCCATAGAATTATTTGAGTTGATGACCACTCTCTGGATACAATCTTGTAACCAGTTCCTCATCCATTGAACAGTCCACCCGTCAAATCCATATATTTTCAATTTGAAGAGAAGAACATTATGGGGAACTGTGTCAAATGCCTTACTGAAGTCCTGATAGATGACATCAGTGACTCTTCCCTTGTCCACTGACGCAGTTACACCATCATAAAAAGCAACAAGACTGGTCAGGCAGGACCTGCCCTCAGTGAAGCTGTGCTGGTTATCCCATACCACCTCCCTCTCTTCCATGTGCCTCAGCATAACTTCCAGGAAGATCTGCTCCATGATCTTCCCCAGCACTGATATGAGGCTGACAAGTCACAGAATCACAGAATTGCAGAGGTTGGAGGGGACCTCAAGAGATCATCAAGGCCAACCCCCTTGCTAACACAGGTTCCCTACAATAGGTCACACAAATAGATGTTCAGATGGGTCTTAAATATCTCTGTAGAAGGAAGCTCTAAAACCACTCTGGACAACCTGTTCCAGTGCTTTGTCACTCTTAGTGTAAAGTTCTTTCACATGCTTGCATGGAACTCCCTATGTTCATGTTTTAGGCCACTGCGACTTGTCCTATCCCTGATTAGTAGTTCCCTAGGTCATCCTTTCTACCCTTCTTAAAAATGTGGGTGATACTGCCTTTTTTTCCAGTCATCAGGGACTTCATTTGGCCACTACGACCTTTTAAATATCATCAAGAGTGGTTTGGTAACTATATCAACCAGTTCCCTCAGGACTCTGGAATGGATCTCATTGGACCTATAGATTTATGGATGTTCAGGTTCCTCAGGCAATCATGAACCTGATCTTCATTTACAGCAGTAGGTCATCACTCCCCCAGTGCCCACCTTCTGAATCATCTGCTCAAAGCAGTGTGTAGAGCAGTCACTAGTGAAGTCTGAGTCAAAAAAATTGTTGAGCTGTTGAGCCTTCTCCTTGTCTGTAGTTACTAGCCTGCTTTTGTTGCTCACTAGGGAGGGTACGCCCCCCTGAACTTTCTTTTTTTCCTGTTGATACACCTATGGAAGACTTTCTTATTCTTCTTTGTGTCCCTTGCCAAGTCCAGTTCTAGTTAGGCCTTGGCATTCATGACTTCATTCCTAGACAGCAATCATCATTTGTGTAAATATGTACCTACAGAGCTTTGTACATATATTGAAAATATCTATGGACCAAATCTGGCATGTTTTATCTCTTTTCCAATGGAATTTTTTTTTATGTTGATGCCCATATGACTTTTGGATAATCATCACAGTTTTTGATTCTTTGAATTACTTCAGGCTTCTTGATTTCTGATTGTATATTTTAGAAAATACATCTTTTCCCCAGGGTTTTTATTTTAGCTATTGGATTCTTACACCTAGGGTTAGCCAAAGAGCCTAAGGATGCTTTTAAAACTTCAAGTCAAGACTAAGGCATATTCATCAGCTAGTTGGAAGAAATGGTCTTAAACTTTGAAGTATTACCATGTTTTTGTTATATATTAAATGTTCTTAATTCCCTTTCCTGTTTATTCTGGATGAAATATTTCCTCAAAGGAGAGTAAAAAGACATTTGTGACTTTAAAGGAACTTTAATTTCTATGAAGTGTCTAGGTTTTTCCCTCTAAAGGCAGATGATTTAATAAAATTTTGACATCTGAGATGAGATGTCTAAGGCTCAGGAAGAGTGTGTTTTATATCACTGCTGAAAATGCTGGTTTATAATGGAAATTCTGATTGATTAATAACTACGGTGTCCTTTTGGTATAGTATTGAGGGAAATAAAATGATAGTGTTCATATTAGTTCCATGTTGCCAATCTATTGGTGGCTGAAATCCTTTTGCTGCTTTACTGTGATTCTGTAAGCTTCTCAAATACTGCTTCAGTATTTTAGGAAAACTGCCTGAGGAAAATGTATGAATCCTCTGGGATATATTTTGATTACTCTCATCAGCTCCCGAGGGATTGTAAGCCATGACAGAATTTACTACACATCAAAAAAGATAAAAGAGTTAACTTTTTACTGGCTCATCCTCCCCAATATATTCAGTATAGATTTACCTTTTTTGAACAACCAAGTTTTCCATAGTTCTGATAAGTTATAATGAGCCATCTTTATTACTCAAATGTTATTTGGTGGTTTCTCAAGAAAGATGAGCTTACTTTGAGGTCTCTATACAAATAGCTTGTCAAAGAGAGATAGCTAATATCTCATTCACAGAAGCATAGAATGGTTTTGGTTTGAAGAGATCTCTGGAGGTCCAGCCCCCTGCTCAAGAAGGGCCATGTGCAGCAGATTACTTTAAACCATGCCTTTGAAGATCTGTGGAGTCTCCCTCCTTGGAGAGTCTCTGAGCAACCTGTGCCAGTGCTCAGTCAACTGCAAAGTTAAGTGATTCCTGATGTTTAGATGGAATTTGTTTCCAGTTTCTGCTCTTTGCCTCTTGTGTTTCTAGAGGTCACTGAAAAGAGTCTGGATGCCACCTTTTTGCACCATCCCTGCACCTATTTATAGATATTGACAAGATCTGCTGGATCCTTCTCTCTGGGCTGAGCAATCCCAGTCCTTTCACTCTTTCCTCATAAGAGAGGTGCTTCATCATCTGCCTGGCCCTTTTTACTGGGCCCTCACAAGTATGCCCCAGTAGGCTCACTGGGGAACCTAGTAATCCAGATGTGGCCTCACCAATGCTGCACTGAGGGGAAGGATCACCTTCCTTGTCCCGCTGGTAATATTTTGCGTAATTCAGCACGTTAGTCTTCTTTACAGCAAAGGAACATTCTTAATGTAAGTTGTACATTTCTGAGTAATACTAAAGAGTCTTTGCTTGATGCCTGATGTTTGAGAACAGCTGAAAAAGTGTGAATGTCATCAGAAGAAAACATTGCCAAGTGTTTATACCAAAACATATGGAATGTGACCTTTTCATTGTAGATATATACACAAAACTGAAACTCATGAAATGAGCATTTTGTAAATATAGTATGTTGGCAAAGAAGTAACAGACAAACTAGCTTCTTTTGTGATTCAGTAGAACCAAAGTACAAAATGCATAAGATATCATTTAATAATGGGAAACTGAAAAATTTGTATTTATTTCATTATGTCAGCAGCAAAATATTTGTACCACTTCTAGTAGTGAATCATTTCCCCACTACTGTAACTGAAGTTTCTTGTCTTCTCAGGTAGATGAACAACAGTCTTTTCACTGTGGAGGTCTTTCCAACAGGAAGAGCTCCACTCTAAATCCATTGAACAGATTCTTAATTTATTATTTAGCATTAGATACCCATGAATGAAAGAAAATTAATGTTCTTGTTCTGTCTTCATCTACTCAATGTACAAGAGGCTTCTTGTATACTTAAGACTATTCTGAGCAGAAAATGATGCCATTCAGATTTCCAGCTGGGAAACCTGCTTATAAGAAGATACTAGATGAGCCTTCTTTTAGCAACTTCATAAAAACTGCACAAACCCATCGCTGATTTGAAAGCCTTGCATTTTCTAACCGCTCCTCAGAATCACCTCCTATATCTTGAATGCCAGATTTCTATGCAAAGCGCTGAATGTTAGAACAGATATGAACAATTATTGAACTGAAAAAAGCACCTGCAGAGTAACACGTCTTTTTGATTTGCCTGGAGTGTGTACACATTGGGATCCAAAGAGGATTGTGAAATGGAACTTGCTATCTCTAGAATTATTCAGAGCAAAGTCAGAAAATTAATGCATAAACCCTCAAAAATATCTACTGTTTTAGCCCAAAGTGAAATTAGACATGCCATCAGCACGGGCTCTTTCTGTGCAATGTGTCATTGCAAATATGTATTTGTCCTTTGATTGACAATTTCCTTTGTGCTTGTGCATTCCTGTTCACTTATGTGTGTTGCCTGCTTGTTTTACACACAATTAGCTTTACAAGTATTTAAGCATGTGCCTGTGTGAATAATTAAAGAAATGCATTTGCTTTTAAGATTTTAGTAAGATTTATTAAGATTAGTAAGATCCGCAGCTCACTGTGGGTAACAATTAGAAGTAGAAGCTACATTGTTAAGTGGTGCTCTATCTCTCATTCACAAAGAGCTCAATGGTGACAGCCGTATTGGACTAAATGTGTTCTTTGGAAGTGTCACACTGTTTTATGCAGCTACTTAGGACTACAAGATATGCTGTGTTCATTTTCTGGGTTGTTGTCTGGTTTTAAACCATTAACATTTTTCCTAGTCTATTTATGTAGTCAGCTGAAGCATAGTTTTAGGATTTTATCAGTCTTCAACTGCAAAAACTACCTGTTTCCACCTCATTTCTATCAGCCTGGAGCTGTGTCATTTAGGTTGTGTGCCTATCTGCTAGTGATGATGGATTATAAAATAGTTATTTAGGGTATAGGAAAAAACGTGGGATTTATTTTCTCTAAAAGTGATAGTCATTAGGAAAAAGCTCTAGGGACTAATGGCAGTTTTAAATACTGAATTTGGTCAATGAGAAAAACTGAGCAACATTTATCACAGATTTTCAGCAATTTTTTTCTTTCTCTAAAGACAATGGAAAGATTTTTTAAAATTTGAAAGCATTCAAATAACTTTCATAGTTAAACATACCTAAACACAGGTTTCTTCATTGTGTCTGTTTCTGTCCCTGTACATCTCCTAGATATCTGTGCCACTCTTGCTGCTCTTAATAGCTTTTTGGATCTTTGCCTTCCTATTTTTTTCCTACTAGCATGCAAGGTACAGTATTCTTCACTATCATTACCCACTAAAAACAGTTTCACATTTGGGCCTCCTGGAGGTGGGAAATTACAGCTGCAGTGCATCCAGCTATGGAACCACAGGTCTCTTTGAGCACATCAAGCAGATACTCTCTTTTTTACATTTAATTTCCAAGGATATACAGTCTTGTTTGAAGTCTCTAGTAGTAGTAGTCTGAAGTCTGTAATAGCTCATTAAGGAATCTTTACCTAAGAAATTGTTGTGATTCCACTTTCATAACAAGAACGAGGTCTCATATGTGTAAACATACCACCATACCTTGTTCAGTATTCCAGAATGCTTGAAATTTGCATGGTGAATCTCATGGCATAGTTCATCCTTCCAACTTTTACACAGCAGTATATTTTCAGTTCACAATAATTCTGCATGTGGTAAACAGATTCAGTCCTTTACCAGGCCTGGTATGTTTATCATTCCTCCTTCTCTTAAGAAACATGAGCGATCAATTGTACACTGTTTAGTTTCTTAGAAACTTAGAAATTATTTTTCTGATGATTTTTTTAACTTTAAATAAAATGTTCTGTATTACTTGCTCCATTTATTTTACTATACTTATGAGAACATTGGTGACTCACAGATATTTCACACGATGCTACACTTCCAGTAAACACTCTGAGAAGTTTATTAGCAATCCCTTTTTGTTTAGTCACCACTTAAGAAATTTTTGCATCCAGTGTCCCGTGGATGACCAAAATCCTGCTGTTTGTTTGAAGGATTCTATGTGCATAAAAATGACAAGGTTTTGGAAGGATGGTGCTCAACTTTGACTTGCCAGATTGGTTGAAAATGTTTGTTGATAAAGTTGAAAATAGGCAAGTCAAAAGGAATGAAGTCATAGTCTTTATACTGGGCTCGACAAAGTAGTTTTGATGGGAGGGTTTTTGATTCATAAGACCACAGACATTACTTCAGCCTTGAGCGCTCACATCTTTTCCCTTTAGCAGTTCTTGGTGTGCCACTGTTTTGTGTTTCATGAAGAATCTTTGCTTTCAAAAGATCAGAGATTGGCTCCCAAGTCCAAGTATTAAGTGATCTAAAGACTTATTTGTATGGATACAAAGTATAGTGCATCCCCTTTTAAAAACTGAGTGTTTTTAAGATTTATAAATACAAATTTCTTAGACCAACTCTTCCAGTAAATTGCTTTCCATTTCTTTTTCTCACATTAATTCAAATGAGTCCAGAAACTAATTGAACCATTTTCTCCTAATGCATGGAAAGAAGCAAGGGAAAGACAGCAAATGGATATATTTGTGAAGAATTCAGTACAACAGAAGTGGAGATTGTGTAGGATGAATAGTTAGGAAACAGTCAATTTATTTTCCAACTAAAAAACTTCAGCAAAGTTGCAATGATTGATTTTTGATTGTACATCCAGCCGTCAGCAAAGAAGAATAAAAAATTATTTATAATTTCAATCTGAAACACAGTTTAGATTTTAGGGAGGGAAATTTTGGCTCAGTATCAGGTACTTTTAACTGAAGAGTATACCAGTATCTTTTGGAAAATAAAGTGGTGATATGGATCCTTTGTTTTCACTAAAACAAAAGATACAAAAGTAAACTCTGTAAAGTGGGGAATTAATTTCTCATTAGGATGTTCTAATTTCTAAAATGGTCTTAAAAAAAACTGCTATGTGTGTAACATCTCTAGCAATATGAATGTGATTTTTTCCTACTTTTATTAAAGTAGGGTTCACTGAAAGTATTATATTAGTTTATGTGACCAACCAGCCTAGTTTATTTTGTTTACCTAGAACAATTAAAGAATACAAATGAGGAAAAAAAAATGGTAAATTAAATTTTGAATGCAGTCTTTATAGATAACCAGGATTTCACAGTGCCTATTTAGAAACTGCAGAATAACAGTTAGACTCAATGATCTCTACAGGTCTCTTCCAACCCCTACATTTCTGTGACTCTTTGAATAAATTTACACAACTTTCTTCCTGGGAGTAATTAAACTAACCAACAGTGCAGAGTAAGCAGGAGCATGCTAGGCAGACTAAGGATCAGTCTACTCAAAGTATTTTCTGTGTCTTGTTACTCAGCAGTAAGGGACCGTCTGTTATTAGGGTGGAGACATCATCAAATCATTTTCAAAGCGGCAAAGGGCTTTCCAAGGAACCCAAGAAAGTGCAGCCGTAAGAGAAAAGAACAAGCACAGATGTCATTAGAAAGTCCTTCGTTTGGGGAGCACTGTGGATTTAACTGAGTTTCTCTGTGAGGCTGAGTTTTAGCTTTAATATTCTTTTAAGAATTTATTTTATTTTATATTAACAGTAACAGGAAATAAAACTGCTTTTAGTGTGGCTGCAATAGATTTAAATTTAGAAAGACTCAGAGCAGAACTACCTAAACAAATATACCTTTTAAAGAATTCCTTTAGAGGTCATTTGTTACATTTGCAGAAATAATAGACTACCAAAATAGCCCATTATAATGCATTAAATGCACATTGTTCAGTGAATTTTTCACTTTTCCCGCACCAGTCATTTACTTCAATGTGCTGAAGTCTTACAAGATCCCAGACATACTAAAAAACAGTTTAAAGCAACAGAAGTGCTTTTGCTTTTATGAATGCATTAGCTCCAGGTCTCATATTTGTTTTTGTTGAGGTCTTCAGTTCCTTATTGTCTGTCTGTACACCCTCTTCCGAAGTATTCTGTTTTTTGTTAACTTTTCATCAAACAAAACTTTCCTCCTTTACCTAGTATGCATTTTATGTGATCACAATATTCCGTTGTTTTTCTGTGGTGCCACCCTTTGCATACCTGAGGGAGCCCAAATGCTGGGTAGGCCATAGATTGGAAATACAATCCAGTGTATTTTGGTAAAATCAAAGTGTCTTGCTGCTCCACTAGAAACAGTTCCTATGAAAATAATCTTATCACTAGCTTTATTTACTTCTGGTTGAACTGTTATGTAATTTTCCTGCTTAACAGAAGAGAGATTTTGGGTGGAAGAAACAAAAAGAAAAGACAGGTTTGACCATTTGAATCCATCCTAAAAGACCTGAACATTAAACATCACATTGTTTAACTTTTCTCTGTGCCATAATGTGAAAAAAGGAAACTGCTAATAATTATGATTGCATTGAAAATTAGATAATTATTGCTTTTTACTTTATTTTTTCATGATCATAAATCAGTTTTTCCTAGCACAGCAATATCTGCAGGTGCACAGCAGTATCTGGCAGGTGCTTGCTAAGATGCAGATAGTTGTGGCAGATAGATTATTGCACACTGATTGAGATTTCAGCATTCTCTTCCCATGTCCATTTCACATGCCCAGGAAACAAATGAACAAAAAAAATCTCTGGTTTCAGAGATTAGGGAAAAGTAGGTTCTCTAAGTCTTTCCACTTAAAAATAATGGCATTAACTACACTCTACTGGAACATACTGATTAGACTTATAGTGTTAAAGCTTAGATGGACACTTTGGCTTCTTTACCTGGTGATTGAATTTGGCCTACCAATTCAGGTCATTCTTCTTTTCTGTGTATGAAGTTTACAAGTACAGGAATATAGCATAGGAAAAATAATTGTTTTACTTCAGAGCTGAACCAAATCTACAATGTGTCAGCTTACATCTGGAAGAGATAAAGTTTTGTTCACCTTTTACCTTAATTTACAAAAACTCCAGTGGTACAGTGAACTCAGGCTCATATTTCAGTGATTATATATTAGCACTTCCCAGAGGCAGCCTAAAGGGACCAGCCTGGGTCTGCAGCCAAGGAGAACCTCCACGAGTTGCTAGGGTTTTGCATTATAATCTAAAGTAAACTGCAACAGGGATTGTTTTAATGAGGCGACTGAGAGGATGAAGGTGGTAGTTAGGCTATATGACACTGCCAGAATATTTCTAAGCTTTAGAGTGGAATAATTGCAATTGGCAACATCCTCATTAATCATAGCTAATGTTAATGATAGCTCCCTGTTGTGACTCATGAAGAGGTGATGGCCCAAATGAAAGCTGCCTTTAAGGCTAACAGATGGTGGTTGAATTCCAGTATTTTAAATATACAATTGTTCCGTTCTTTTGAATACTTTTTTCTTTTTTTTTCTTTCCTTCTCTCTTTCTCTCTTACTTTCTTTCTACAGAATAATAATACAGAACACACTTTACTCAGTCCCATTCTTTACTAAGCATGTTTTTTTATTTACTGAGTACATAATAGAAAATAACAAAAGGAAAACATTACAACATGCATTGTGTATTCAGAGCCATGTATGCAGATCAAATTATGTTTTCTGATCTATACTTAATACTATAGATATCATTGTGAATGCACTGAATAACAGAATAATGTTTACTGTAATATATTGTAAGAAATATTGGATCAGATGGGAGAAAAAGCATATTAGTCTGTTGCTTCATCACACTGCTAATGCTTGATAGCTCAATATTTGGCGTTTATCAGTGTTGCTAATCTCCTGGTTATATTTATGAATGCCTTTGGCTTCTGCTGTCCTCCCCCCCCCCCCCCTTTTTTTTTTTTGTCCTGAGCTTTTTTGAAGAAGAAAAGATCAGCTCTTAGGTAAGGCATTAGGATAGAACCTAAGAGAGCTTCAAATTTTGTATATTCTGGTATTTTTATCACTGCTTTGCTGAATTGGAAGCTGATACCAATCTTCTCTTACAAAAAAAGGAAAAACAATGCATCCCTATTTCACTGGGATATTTGAGAATTAGTAGATGACTACTTGTTAAAGATGCAGATTATATAATAACAAGAATTTTCAGAGAAAAATTTCTTACATTTTGCATTTTTCTTGCTTGTTAATATTGTTATGTGCTTCCTTTTTTATATGTTTAATCATTTATTCTTTCTCTTTCAAGGTACGGGCTTAAAATGTGTAAACATTTGTTACCTTGATGTGTATTTGTCAATAACAGTCCAGAAATGAGTTTCCTACAGCTAAACAAAGGGGCAGTCATGCAAGATCTGCATAGGAAACTTTGTTTTTCCAGTTTTCCAGTAATGTAATATTTCTTACACTTTTAGGTAAAATGCATATTGACTCTTCTCACTCCCATTATGGGCTTGTTTGTGGTTATTACATGCTCATTTCCATTATATGCTTGTTGTCCACTGCCATCAAATGTCCTTCAGCAATGCTAACTTACAGATTTCTCTTTTTGAAAGGGTGGGTCTCAGTACGTGTTCCCTAGAATTATCATTTTACCTTAAGATTCAAGGTTCATCACATTTTAGTGTTTTGTACCCAGATTTCCTTGTGTATTACTGTCTTTTTGTGTATCAAGTCCTTCAAGTTTAGCATGTACAACTATTCCAATGTTAGAACACTTCAAATAGACCTTTAAAGTCTTTGCTTTATCATGGCAATAGCTTATGCTTTTTAGAGCAAAGGCCTGCTTTAAGGTAGTTTACATTTTGTATGTACTGGCACCTTCTTAATGTACTTCTAAATTTTACTTGCTATCATCTCTATTTGTGATCTGACAACCATTTTCCAAACATGACTGTTAGAAACTGTGATACATATATATGTTTAACTGTTCATAAGTTTTGTCATTTAGTGTCCTGCTGATTAAGAAATATTGAACAGAGTTCCTTAAACCTCTGAGCATAAACACCTTTGTTGAGCATTTGTATACTCTATGCTATTTATGCAATGAAGAATATGTTGAAATACTGTAAGGTAGCATTTGGCTGTATTTTATATCCTTTACTTTTTTTTACAATTACACTATTAAGTTTTTTTCAAGGCTACAATATTTTGGTGAAAGGACAAGATATGCTGTACTACTCTAAGTTAATTCAGAGGAAAAACTGCAGGTTTTTTTTCTTATGATGTGAGCAATCTTCATGGCAAGCTTTATCTGTTGCTGTATGGTTCCCTCATGGACTAGCTCCTGATTTTCCTTCACAACAGGCTTTTAGAAAAGTAGAATACATTTCATTGTTCTATTCTGAGGGTTTTTAATATGGGAAAGAATCGGACATCTCAAGCAGCTAGGGAGGCAGGGGGGTACAGAGAGGTCACTATTTTTTTCCTCCAGACGAATTTTTTATTATTATTATCAGCTCCTGTGAGCACACTGATACGTGAAGTAAAAAAATCTGACCTTTCTCTATAGGCAGATACAGGAAAGTGGTTTAGGGGACAAGATGTCAAATGTCAGAGGAGATGCAGAGTTGGTTTCCCTGGGGGGGGGGGGGGGGGGGGGAATATGTATTTGTGGAGGAAATACTAGCTGAACTGGTGATGGTGAGATAGAAAACTAGATTCATGATGTGAAAATAGAAAAGTAAAGAGCATCCATCATTCAGACAGATAGCAGCCTTAATTATATTCCCTTTTAATTTGAGTTGTTCAATAATGCATCATGTTAGTCATCTGAGTTGCACCTCTCTGTGCTACGCTGTGTTGCAAGTAAGGAAGTAAGTTTATAACAACCAATCAAGCAATTACAACACAATTCTAAAGTAGGCAATTGATGAAGGATTGAAACAATGAATTATAACTTCCAAGAAGAAATTCTAGACAAAGAAAGCCAAATGCAAAGAGAGGCTGTTGGCTAAAATTAGACCAGGCAGGGTTCATTGAGAGAATCATATGTAGCATAACTTCTTCCACTGTGGTATCTAAAAATTGTCATTCATGCTGTAAGAGCTGTCAAGATACATGTTTTCAACTATACCAGGGACTGAGAAGAAATGGTCCACTTTGGAAATTATGTGGAATTATTTTGTTTCTCCCAAGTTAACCAAATATTTGTGCTACTTTGTATCTTTGCCACAGTATACATGCATATAGAAAGACAGCACGCTTGTGCCATGCGAGTAGGGAAATGGGAATCAGAAGAAGTTATAATGTTCAGCCCAAAGCAGAGAAGGCTGAAAGGACCTCGTAGCAGCTTACAGCTTCTCACGAGTGGAGCAGAGGGGCAGCGCTGATCTCTCTCTGATGATCAGTGATATAACCCGAAGGAATAGCATGAAGTTGTGACAGAAGAGGGTCAGGTTGGATATAAGAAAAAGGTTATTCACCAAGAAGGTCATCAGGTACTGGAACAAGCTCCCCTGGGAAGTCATCACAGCACTGAGCTCATCGGCATTTGAGAATTGTCTGGACAATGCTCTCAGTCAGATGGTCTGAGTTTTGGGTGGTCCTGTGTGGAGGCAGCAGTTGGACTTGATGATCTTTATGAGTCCTTTCCAACTGGGGATACTCTATGATTCAATGCAAAGAAATCAGATCACTCAGCATTTGGATGGCTTATGTGGCTGAAGTATGCTTTCTGTTGCACAGCAATCCCAGTTTTCCTATTATGCATGGAATGGTATTATGGATTGATAGGATGTTGTAGGAGTCATGACATCAGGCACCTACTAGTTCCACACACAGAGCTCTGTTTAAGGAAATAGGTATTTGTTTCATTTGTGTAGTTATTGAATAAGTCACAGTTTTAATGTAAAACAGAAGGAAAATATGCATGTATACATAGAAAGCCAAATATGGAAAATACAAGAGGAATTGAATTTAAAACATTGTTTTAGTCTCATCACGTTGACTCGGGCTGCTTGGACAAACTGGAAATCCTAACTTAGGATGTCATAGTTGTTTTTGGAGCAATCTGATTTTAAGGTTTTTATATCACTGACTTTGTTAAGATCAGTAGCATTTACCAGTTCATTTTCCCTTGTAAATGCTGTGCAAAATAACAACATCAACAATAAAGGAAGGAACAGCGAAAGCTAATTTTGTCAAATCATCCCAAATAAAAACAAACAATCAAAACCAATGAGCCTTCTTAGACAAAGTGTCCATGAAATTAAAGGGAAATACAAATCATATGTTGCTTATTATGTGTGACTGCCACAGTTTGATGTCTGTCTGACGGTAAAAATCAGTAATCTATTTTTCTACTCTGGTTTGTTCTTCCCTTTACTCTCCCTTCTCGACACATTCATCTTCCTTATAGCATAGGGCTATGAACACTTCTTAGATATTCAGAACACCCAGGTATTATTTTTCCTTCTGTCCTTGTAGTCCTATATAGGAAGAGATTTTTTTACTTCTACATGGACAAAAATTGGATAATCTGTAGTTTTAGTCCTGTTGGAGACAGTTATGTTACTCTACGTTTTCAAAAAGAATTGTTCCATGAAAAATGATTAAATTCTGTCAAAATACATTTTAATGATTTATTTTACTCTTTGATATGAGTTGCCCTAAATATGATTTATACATAGATCTTACCTGTGACATAATTAAACTATATTAGGAATCTTAGCAGGCAACCATGTTTTGTTGTCATTAGAAAGATAATCTGTCACTTGAATTTATGCACTTATTTTTTTCTGCACATTATTTGCTTTCTTATTTGCTCTCTAATTAAAAAGCCAACCAAAATAGGTTGGCAGTATATTAATCTTCTGTTATTCTGCATGCATTTCCTATGGACTCAGTCTCCTGTTGAGTCATGAGAGATTCCAAATTCCCCTGTAAACACAATTAATGAGGAATGTCAGAAGTACATTGATGGCTTACTCTTCTAGGGAGAAAGCTATTTGGTAAGCACAGTTGAACCACATTTGTTGCAACTAGGGTAAATATCCTACAAAAGCATTATGATTTTATTGGTGGACTGACTAGGACTTGCTTTGGTTAGATGTTGCCTTTGTAAAACATAGGATGCATTGCAGTGGCTGTTATTATATTTTCTAAAGCCTTTAATTCTCAGTTTGCATTTTAACAAACAACCACAGCACTTCCTTTGGCCTGTGACTAACTTAGTCTGCAGCTGTCAATCCAAAAGTTTCTACATGCTCGTAACCTCATAGGAATAATCTGAAAAGTTACAAAGAACAACTTGACAGTGTCTTTTTAAGTCAAATATGTGCATCAGTGTCATGGTTTTATGGTTTTTTGCTATTGGTGTTCCACATCAGAACATCATGTAGTGCACTGGGAGTTAAAGAGTTAATGCTCCAGATCCAGGTACCCATCCCAGAAGGGAAGAACTACGTATCCCAGAAGACTTTGTGTTATTTGTGTTTCCCTTTTCTGTTCAGGAGGAAAAGATAAAAACCATCCATAGATCACATCCCTTCCCCTTTTTCAACCTTCCAGCTTGTCTCTGCTCCCAGCCGTCTCACCTGCCTTAGCATTAAAGTAAGGCCTTCAGTTTTCAGAAACTCTTTCTCATTTTATTTGCCTTATTAGCTTCAATTCTAATTATATTGTATTATATTGTATTATAGTGTGTTATCTTGTGTTCTGATATCTTATCTAGTAAATCTGTTTGTTTCTCCTCAGATCATTGCTGCTGTTGTGTTTTTAGGCCCATCTCTAACTTTTCCCTTTTTTCCCCTTTTCTCTTTCCTGGGGCATGGGCCCATGGGTCCCCTCACCCTGCTAATCACAGAACTGAACCAAACCAGCCCGTAAGCCATTGACACAGAGTTTACACACTTGAGTTGTAACTCAGATGAGTAATTCCTTTTCTAACATTCTTGGGTTATTTTCTTAGTATCCATCTTTTTCCATGTTCAATAATTTATACCTTACATATTGGCAAGACTTTAGCTCATCAGCTCAAGAATAGAGTGTCTGCAGTGTGTTTCCTGGTCCACTTGTACCTTCCTTTTTTTGCTGACCCTTGCAAGCTAATTAATTGAACAGGCTGCTGAGCGTGGATAAGGCTCTGTTTGAGGCTCTGCATCCATGGTGGCCTGCTGGAGCTCAGTAAGAACAACCATGGAGCTCTGTTCTGTTCATAGTACTGATACATCTGAGGCAAATGATCTATTACAAAATTAAAAACAGACTTTGGAGCCACTTCGTGTATCCAGCACCACCAGGGAGCTGCAGGATGCATGCTTACTGTTTCAGAACAAAGTTTAGGTATTCTTTAGTGGATGAAAGAGGAAGTCAGCTGAATGAAGGAAGGTGGAAACTGCTTCCTTTTAACATAGCTACTGCTGGAGATCGCTCTTGGTCCTTGCAGATCCTTATAGGCAGGAAGTTCAATCAGAGATGCAAATTTGGTTGCAAGGTGTAGATTTTCCATGATTGCTTCCTATTCCCTCGAGCACCTTGAGTTATATTAATAAACTTACTTTAATGGGAGAAAATTATTTTCACGGCAATGTTTGCAACATAAATGGAAGCAAATGTTCAGATTAACATATGAGTAAATGGAATATTGAATGAAAATATGTAGTTATTTTAAATAAAATTGCTAGTAAAATTTATAAATTAAGGTCTTTGATTGTGTGCATCTCATTAAATCTTCTGGGACATATTTTCACATTCAGATGTACCACTGAAATGGCTGGATTTAAGCACAACCTAAACTACACTTTGTGCATGTACTTGAATATTAGTTATAGAAGTGGGGCTCCTGAATGAATGTTTAATTTTCATTTTTTGTTATTAATACAAAACGAAAACATTGTGTGGCTTTTTTTTGAGAGTTTTAGGTAATGTCTTTTGTATCTGCTTATAAAAGGAAATGAAGACAACACTTGTAATTATGGAGGGAAGTTGTAATGATGATGTAGTATTCCACACAAAGTTAGCTTCTTTCCACTATGGTTCTTGTGTGAAGTCTGTATTTTCTGAATGTAGCTTTTCTCAAGATCTTTATAGTATAGCTGCTCAGTGTCAAAAAAAGCCTAACTTCCTGTAACAATAAATTTCTACTGACATAATTCATCTGCGTGTACTGGAATAAACTGCTTTCTTTTTGTGCAGTAGTTTCAGGGGATTCTTTTGGAAATGCTGGAGGTTGTTTGGCACCTTTCATACATGCAGTAGTTCTCACTTTTCTTCCATCGGCAGAACTAAGTTGTGTTAAAACAGGAAAGCTAACATAGCACTCTTTTTTTTCTTTCAAAATAAAGGGCCCCCCCAAACTGAGTAGCTTTAACATTTTCAGCTCCCCCATCCCCACACCCATACTGTGCATTATTTTTCAGTTGTCATGATTGTTTTTCTTCTCTGTATGGCACAGAGCACCTGTGAAGCCAAGCACAATTTATATTGCTAAGATGTTATAAAATGAAGCTGAATATGGCAGATGTTGACAGACCTGTATGCTTGGAAATGATTGCCTGTCATGATTAGTTTTTCTGTTTTTGTTTTTTGTTTTTAATTTATTTTTTTATTTTATTTATTTATTGCTTTCTGAAACACTGGACTGGGAGAGCAAAGTGATTTGGTCTTTCAGTGCTGGATTTTATGTCAAAAAAAGAGAAAAGTTCAGCTACTTTCACTTAGGATAGATTAAATATTTGAGGTAATCTAATTTCAAATAAAATGTTGATGACAAATAGGTTGAAAAATATTTCACAGCTTCGAGTAAAGACTGTTTTCTATTGCATTCTCCAAGAAATAAGACTAACAAGTGGTAGATAGGGTTACTTTGAGTTTTGTATTAGTATGAGGCATTTAAAACTTTATTGAAAATAATTTGTAGGAAAAGGATTTGATTGAAATTGTTCAGTGATCCATTTTGTAGTTCCACTGAGTTATTTTCTTTTGAAATACAACGAACAATTAAATGCTGAGGAGCCTGTGCTTCACTGCTTATGATACTCTCTTGATGTCAAGTTCTTGATGGTGGAAAAAAATATTATAACACCACCAGTCAACCTTAAACTCCACTTTTACTTCATCCTCAGAAATAGATGATTCTCCTAAGGAAGCCTTGTAGATGCTGGATTTTTGTAAAATCTGTGCAACCTCCAGGCCCTCCCTGTCAGTAAGGCATTTCTCCTGTCCAAACTTTTCCTGTGTTCTCCTGGAAGTCACTGTCTCCTTGGTACAGGTAGATGCAATTTGCATCTGACTTTGCCAAATGCTGTGCAGGAAAGAAGCTGGAAAATCAATGTTATTACTGCAGGCTGCATGCTATTCACTATAACAAGGAATGTTTTTATATTCTCTATGAAATTGACATAATACAAAATTAGATGAGAAATTTAATATTGCAGAAAGCCAAGAAACACAAGCATTAAAACAGCAATAGCAATATTGTGGTGTTGGGTTTTTTTGGTGGTGGTTGTTGTTGTTTTTTCTTTTTCAGTATTTTTGGGTGTGATTTACAATACTATCATCAAGATATTAAACAACAAGACTTCATATAAGGAGAAAACACTGAAGAATAATTCTGAAAAATACTTTATTTTTTGGGATTCCCTGTGGTGGCACATTTTACCTGCAAGGAAAATAAAATGCATTCAGTCATCCTAAATGTCTCTACATCCATCTGGCCTTTTGTAGTCTGTGCTATTTGGGTTGATACCTGGTGTCTTCATAGCTAGCTAGTCACTGGAGCTTACTTAAATTCTCACTATGTTGTGATTTTTTGCTGGGAGAAGATGAATGTATTAGTATGGAACATCTCTTAAAGTGCAGAGATTAAAATTAATCAAGAGGTAAATTTGAAGAAGAAACAGGTACCATTCAGCACAAAGAATAGTGGCAAGAATGGAAGGGATTTACATCAGGAAGGGATTAAAGGATAGACATGGCAAGAGTAACAACTGAGGTTAAAGGAAAAAGAAAATGAAGAATTAAAAAAAGAAAAAAGAAGAGAACCTAGAACAAAAATAAAGAAAAACTGAAGTTCAGAGTAATAATCAGAATGTATTTCTAATTTGGCTTTCTAACAGTAGGAGAATGAATATATTATAATACATGCATAAATGGTTTTGGTGTTACATCTTATAAATAAGAATCACATAAAATATTTCTATTGTGTGCTTAGAACATATTGCACAAAGATGGATTTGAACATGAAAGTAATAATACAGCCTTTGCAGAATTGTCAGCTTTTGGTTTTTTACCTTCTTTGCCAAAACACCCACTTTACAATCCAAATGCCCTTGTCTTGCTATGAAGGTCATCGAACATGATTTTTATCATCCCATTTCCTTTCATTTTCCAAGCTTATTAGTTAAAATAATGTCCATAATTCTTACTGCATCCTAATGTCGGTGAAAAAGAACAGATATTTCAGAAATAGATCCATATTGAAATCTTATTATTTTAGAATCTTCTCTCATATTTGTTATATTTAATAGCTTTAGAAATTATGAAACAAATTGCTCCTATTGCATGCTATGTATAGTGAGAGGTAGGAGACATATAAGGAAACTTTGCAAAGCTGAGTTTATTACTGTGGGAGTGGTACACTGAGGCAAGGAGTCACCACACATAAATTATTTCCATAAGAAAATAATGGTTTAGTGAAACAAACAAACAAAACTAACCTTTTTAAAAAAGCTGATTTTAATTACTGAACCTGTCATGGGGCAGTCCCATGCTGGCAGAAGCAGCTCCCTAAATTGCCCAGTCACCGGCCTTCCTACAGCTTCTGGCAGGAGCCAGCCTGTGGCACTGAGGCTGATGTATTGCCTACAGTTGGTCCTAAGTCCGGGAGATGTAGAGGTCAGGGCAGGTAGCCCCTAAGTGACTCACTGTTTTGTTTCCATTTTGCTCAGGACATTTAGGAACAGGTGGGTCTGCTCAAAGAAGGGTTCTCAGTTTTTGTGTAACTGTTACGAGCACTACAGATTATGCCATTTAATACTCTTGCTTTCTTCACAGTATAATCATGGTATATAGGACTTGTGAGGTCTGCAGATTATTATTTACCAATAGGATTTCAATTTTCAGAATTCTGCTTCATTTCTTTCATCTTTCTATTTGGTTGGTTTCTTTTATAATTTTTGCAAACGTGTCAGGTCAGGTAATAGCTTTTCTTGATGTTCATGAAATGTAGAAATGTAGTATTACTTCATTTAAAAGAAAGTGGCTGTACTTCAGATCAAAGGTAAAATACCAGCTTTCACTGAACAGGTATTCTTAACAACATGTAATGATACTCTTGAATCTGATAGTTCCTGCCCCAGCTCTTATGACTCCTGCAATAATATACTGGGCCTTGTTACAGCTGTAGTTGTCAAGAAATCTTTCCAGAATCAGATATTTCTGCAGTTGCTTTTTGGAAAAGATGGATGTTGTGACCCAAAACAGCTTACTTGAAACAAACTGTTGTTTAATTCAATAGCAGAAACAAGATAGAACAATAGACGTTGATGTTAACACAAATAAGCACCTTTATCTATCAGTGTTATTACAAATAATTTTCAAGTCTGCTTCCACTCAGTGTCTGACTCTCTTTGTATGGGACAGATTTTTCTCATCATTCTAAGATCACTAGCTTCTCTGGTTTGATTTTTACCCCCTGTAGTTTCCTACTAGGCTTCTTCCTGTCTTGCACAATTGTGATATCGATCTCCAGGTGGCCATGATGTGCATTGTTACTTCAGGTGAGGGAATGGGGCTTTCCAAAGTGTTTACTTACTTTCTTGTCTGCTAGGATTTAGCTCGTGTTGGAATTAACTTCTTGCATTTGTGTATAAAACAATACCATGATGATCAAAGAAATGAGTGGATCATATAAAATTAGTAAAGCATAGGCAAGTTCCAAATATTTCAGAATTGACTTACCAAACATTATCAGAAAGGTGGAAAGTTTCATTAAACAATTACACGTTAATTATTTATCATAGAAATGGTTGGTTATGTATTACTTAGTCAAAATGAAAAGACAAAAAAAGAAAAGGCAAAGATCTCTCAGCCTTAGTCATCCACTAGGCTAGTGTTCTTGGAGTTACCTATTTTACATAACTGATTACAAAAAAACACTGTTTTCATTTAGCATTGTGTCTGCACACAGGTGACTTTCCATTCTAAATGTACAGGATCATGCTTACACTCAGCAGATTTCAGCAGAAATTTGAAAGAAACCCAGGGGCTATGGTGAGAAACTTCATCTGCTCTACCAGCATGCTTTGTAACTGGCTCAGCGATGTTAAATTTGACTTGTCCGTAAAGCTCAGCTTGTCATAGATGTCACATTTCTTCAACATATGTTTATTCTTACTTATGAACTATGCTGTGAACTATTCTATCAGTCTTAGCTGCCACTAAACACTTTTTTTCCTCTGGTATACAAATTTACCTGCGTTTCTGTTAGCTCTCACTATAAAATGTTACAAAATCACGCAGTGGCCGAGGTTGGAAGGCATCTCTGGATATCATTGGATCCAGACCTCCTACTCAAATAGGACTCCTTAGAGCCTTGTGTTATATAGTATGGAAACAAGTCATTGATAAGAGATAACTGTATGGTTTAAAAAAATACAAATGGCAAATCAGTGATTGAGAACCACTTTGTGGCTCACACTGACTTTTTAATGTTGTCAGGTATAGCAAGCTGTAATATTGGAATCTTCTATAGTCATAGCACTTCATATTTTTAAGCAACAATGCAAAGATAACCCTCTGAAACATCAATTTCAAACTCCAAAGGAGAAAGCTACTGATGTAACAGGTCAGTAGAAACTGCCTTTTACTCTATAGCAGTGCAGGAGAGAGGAATAAGGAGAAACTGATGCCTGATATCATAGTGAACTGAATGCACTTAAAAAGCATTATTTGGATAAAGTTGCCAGGATCAGAGAGGAGCTGGCTTAGCTGTGCTACAAAAAGAAAAACAAAAAAGAGAGAGAGAGAATGGGAGAATTAATGTCTCTACTTCACCTCATTGACATTCCTTACTGTTCTCATTCAATGTCCTTTTTTTCACCTTTTTGACACCAAAAATCCCTTAAGAGAGAGAGATAATTTCTTGTGTTGATTTGTTTGTTTTTGTAACTCATACTAGACTATTTGCCATGTTATTTTTCATTTAACTTTGAGAATGTGGCATTTCTAAGAGTACTTTTTCATGTATAAATATGACTTTAGCAACTGGACATAACTATATGGTATTTGACTTCCATCCTCAGCTCTAAAAAGTCTTGATGTTGCATTTCTAGAAGGAAGAAATTTCTGACAGGTACTCAAAGGCTGCAGATGAAACATGTCCCTACACTGTATCCCAGGGCTGAGAGAGATTCTGCAGGCAGAAGGTCCATGAATGCATGCCACAGCATCTGGAATTACACCTGCAGTCCTTTGGCTGCAGTGTAAGAGAAATAAGATGATCGTTTCTATTAGTTACCTCATTGCTGCAGCATCTTTTAGGAGAGACAAGGGAGTATTTAGGGCCCGATCCATAGTCCATTAAAGGCAGTGGGAATGTTCGCTGGAAAGCTGCATGGCAAGCATGATTCATTCACATACTCCTGGTATATACCCTAAGGCGTATATTCAGTACTGCTTACATATTCAGTGTGCATACTGTACTTCAATGTGGACAGTTCAGGTAATATCTGTGAGGAGAAGCTTCTGTTCAGAAGCACTGTAAGTTATACTTATGTGTGGGTAATGCAAGGGGGGAAACTTCTTTGTCAGAGCAGCTGATGAAGCACTTTCCTCCCTCCAGTGTCCCCAGGTGGAACATGCTTTTCTCCAGTGAAAGTTCTCTGCGTGAGCAGGTTTCTGAATATCTGTTTTGAGGGATTGCTGGTTTTTATGAGTATGTAAGATAAAGATGGGTTATGTGTACGATATTGCGGTGTTTCCCTTGCCTGAGAACTGGAGAAAGTAATCAAACTGAAGTCATTTCTTGGATATACTTTGCCCTCTACTAACAAGAATACCCAACAGATAAAGTAGATGAAGTGAATTTCAGTATATTAGGAGGAACTATTTCCACCAACTTTTGTTATTCCCATAAAGTTCTCAATGTCCGATTGTTTTGTTGACCCTGCTCATTAGAAAACTAGAAAAAGAGCCATGTAGTTCTTTCTGAAGTGAATCTTATTGCCAGGTCTGCTTTAAAGTTGCCATTGGCATTATAGAAATGTTGGTTGGGAGGATCTCCATAGGTTTTGTAGGTTGTCTCTCAAAATAGGATTATATACATTAGATAATATCTGCTAAGACTTTCTTGAGGTTTGCCTAAGTATTACTGTACTGCTGGGTATATTATACTCGTGCTTGTTTGCAGTGAAATGCTGAATACTGCATTTTTTAAAGGAAGGAAAAAAAAAAAAGACTTTTCCTTTAAAAAAAAAAAAAAAAAAAAGACTTTTCCTTTAAAAAAAAAAAAAAAAAAAAAAAGACTTTTCCAAAAGTAACTCCTCCTATTTCATTCTCTTGGCCCATGACATCAGAGGTGAATGTTGGTGGTATGGCAGTAGAGGTTGAGCATTCCCACCAATATTCCGTTATATGTTGCTGTGTGACATAGCAGCAGAGGGGCAATCTGACATGGAAGTGCCTATGAAGCAAAGGTGTGTCATTGAATTCCTCCATGTGGAAAAAAATGGTACTAAATGATATTCTTGGATGCTTGCTGAGCATTTATGGAAACTAAGCAGTGGGTCTGAGCACAGTAAGGCAGTGGGGTCACCTCCACTGGTGCAGATTTTTGAATGCTGCATGCAGACTCTTGTTCATCACTGGCAAAAAAATGCGTAGCTACTGGTGGTGACTATGTTGAAAACTACTGTTTTGTATCTGAGAATTTGCTCTATCAAATGGTGTTTTTGTGCTCTTTGTTTCTGTTGTAGGTTCTACTGAAATAAATAGGAGGCATTTACTTCCAGAGGGTCTTATGTAACTTTATGTGTCCTCTGAAAAATAGGGTTTCAGAGACACCTGAAGTTTAAAAAGCACATTGTGCAAAGGATCAAGATTTCAATTAATAACTCCTAATTAGTCTGAGTGGTCTATTACCTGAACTGATTTGAGCTAATTACTTCTCACTTATTTAGATTAGCAGTTGTGGAGGACAGTATTGTTTGACAAAATTAGTTGTTGGCTGCAGGCGCACAGTTGATTCTTTGGTGACATCTCAACTACATGCCAATAGTCAGGCTATTTTAAAGACCAGATATTTGGAAGTAATTAATTTTAGCCCATATATTCAGAAGTATTGTCTGATTTTTTCTTCAAAGTCTTCTTTTATTACAACTTGATGAGCTTTTCTTTTCCCGTTACCAAGTGGTAAATCAGAATTCTTTGGTCATCAGAGAATTAATCTGGGGTGGAGTTGTGAGGCCTGTAAGGTGTTTAAATAAGATTGAAAAGAAAATGTATAGCACAGTTTTTAATCATGCTCAAATTCCAGTGGGATTTTTACTGAAACATTTAGGAATTATGAGCCATTGTACTTTATTAAATTGTTTATTAATGAATTCAGGAAATCGTGTATTGTTTATACAGTTCAGAATCTATTTAAAGAGCCTGTATTCTAAGAATATATGCAAAATATATGAACAGATCTCACTTGAAAACACATCATTTTGGTACAAAACAGACTATGAATTACAATGTTAAATGAATCAGAATATTTTGTGAAATATTCTTTTATTTACTGTTTGTTATTTTTCAAGAATACTAACAGTTTCAGGAAGTTGTTTTATCTTAGTGTATCATGTCTAAACGAGATTCTTCTTCTACACTCTGCAAGTGAAAAACAGGATCTTGAAAAGTTCCTTAAAGATTCAGTAAACTCTTTTAAAGAAAATATGGTGTTCTCACACACTGACAACTTTTTAAAATAAACTATTAAACTATAATAACTATTAAACTATAATAAACTATTAATATTTTAGCTACTTCGAGATTTTTAACTCACTAACTAGGCTTTTAACTGTATGTTAAAAAATACTGTGCTTTGAAAATACTCATACGGAAATGATCTTGTTTTAGAATTAGCTCCTCTCTAAGAGAATTTATTGCAGATTTACATAGTTAAATGAGGGTTCTCTGCCATGCAAAAGATACCATCAGAAGTATCTTTTGAATCTATGGACTAAAATGAGAACAGAAACACTGGAGTTACTCTTTTGCTCTCTTTATATTTGAAGTTATGTGGACCAGAAATGAATGCAGAAATTGAATGTGATTCTTTGACATACATATATTCTTCTTTTGTACATTTTACACTTTCTGGTGACATTTCTTTTATACTTTTTACACCCTCTGGTGACATTTACAAGTTTCTTTCAAATATGTCAAGCAGCTTCCCTGATATGAAGATTTTTTTTCTTTAATCATTTCTCAGTACTTAACTCAAATTGTGTACTTGTGTGATCATGCTGTGAAATAGAAATTGTTATCCTGTACTTTTTGCAGATGATTAAACTAAGCTATAGAGAAATAAAGAGCCCTTGCTGTAGAGAACTGTCAGGTATGTCTTTTCCCATCATAGAGACTGCCTGATTCGTAGGTCACAAAGCTGCAAGCAGACAGAGAAATGATGCATGAAACTCATTTCTGCAGTGGAGACAGAAGAAGAATTATGCTGAAAAACTGATGCAACTGCATCTTACTGCCTTCTTTTAGAAGCATTAATTATAAAATTAAAGGCATGCTGAATGCTCCTAAGTGCCACGTTACTGAAACTCTTTTTACAGGCATAAGGTAATAATAATGGATGTGCAAATTGTGCAGCATTGTCTTGGTGTGTGCACTAACACAAAACTGGACTAGCTCATCTTTTTCAAAGGTGCTGAGCAAGTACAATTCCTTTTAAATCTATAAGAATTTCTGGTGCTTTGTGCTCTTGATCATCACTAGCTTCTAATATTTTATTTCAAATGTGCTTTCTGTAGCAAATTGCATAGAACACACTTTACCTTAGATGCGTAATGGACTGAGATATTCCTGATGAAGTTTCAGGTATTAAAAAATGAATATCTGGTAAGGAACTTTTGATGTAAAGTGTTTCTAAGGAACAAATATTTGTAGCATTCTTCTGTTTAAAATGTTTTCCCTTGGCTTTTTGTAATATATACAGACACACAAATCTGAGGTCAGAAAGCTTGTCATTATGTAGTTTAAGAAATTATTTATAGGGTTATTGCATCTTTTTGTTTCTGTAATTCTTGTTGTTTAGCTATGTTTTATAATGGCTTCCCAAAAAGTTGTGTAGTCCTCTGCCTGAGTCTACTGGCTCTCCTCAAGCCTCTCCTTTCAGAACTCCTTAGGAAGGCCCTAAATCTAGATAAAAGCAGCTTTTGTGGTATGTAGAAAGAGCCACTCCTTGCATTAGACTATTTCTTCTCTTTACTTGAAGAAGCAGTAAAACGTATTTCTAGAAATGATCTAAATCCTTTTCCACAGTCTCCAGCACACCTTCTGATAAAATGCAGAAAGGAAACTGAAAAACAGCCAAGCTCTTTGCAGTGTAATTAGCCAGCTGCCACATTCACAGTTTCTGCTGCTACAATCAAGGAGCCCTGCAGACCCCTCACTGCTCACCTGCCAATAAACCTGTGTGTCCTCTTTTGAGGGGGAAGTCCTGTATTTCTGTAGGAGATGTGTGTGATTATTTTATAGAGCTGTGTTCCCTGAACCTGAAATTATTTCTGAATCGTGACAGAGTTCATTATCACAGATTGGTGTCTGACATGGAGTTTTTGCTGCTGTTCTGTTCTCTGCCTGAAAGAGGCTGATGAGAGCTGTGGAAAATAACAGTCTCTGCTGAGGGGAGAAAAAAACAGAACAGTAAGTAAAATTTGCAGAGGAGAGTATTGGCTCTCCCAGAACACTGATGCAGAAGAGGCAACTGAACTTGAGAGAGAATGTGAAGGTGATGAAGCCACAGAGACAGAGAATGATGTGAGGCATAGACAGCAAAAGCAGTGAGAGCTGGTGGGAGAAACTGACAGACTGTGGCATAAAAGCTGTAGTGTAGAGCAAGGAAGAGAAGAAGAATAGCAGGCAGTGAGGCTGCAGTCAGACATCATGGGGAAATGAAAATAATAAACAGAAAAGGAAGGCATTGTAAAAATTATGGCAAAGGAGTGAAGTAATAGTTAAAAAACATGTAAGAACAAAGATGAATAGGAAAGTGCTATAATAACAATCACAGTAGCGTTAGTGTTTAGCATACATGTAGTGCCTAGTGGTAGTATTTCTTATTTAGGAAATACTTGCCTTTTTCTGTCATCTGAGTTACATGTAAATTTTGTCCTATATCTCTGCCTTCTGAACAAGAGGCTTTATCATTCCTTCTGCCTCCATTGGTTTGTATCATGCCAGTCTATTTTTACACTGCTTTTACAAATCCATGAAAAGTTGTTTCAGGCTGCCAGAACCTGCCATGGTTAGACAGAGTCATACAACAAAATCATATTTAGACAGAAGTATATTTAATACGGTTGTAAATTTAAGACTGATATCATGTGATTCCATGATTTATTTTTTAAAGTGGTTTAGGCAGTTCAAGCCTGTCAGTATATCCACAAAAAAATCAGAAATAATTTTCAAAACAGTGTAAAGGGTTTATGTAAGGGGGTGGGGGTGGGTCGCAGGGTTGGCTTCTGTCCTCCCTGTCAAACAGCCCTGAAAAGGACTCACCAGTGGCAAAAGCAGAATCCATCATCAGCACTGGTGGTGCCCGGTGATTACACATCTACTAAAAGGTAAAAAGTGCTCTCAAGCATCTGTGAGAGTGAAAAAAGATGTGAGAGAAACAGCCTTGCGGGCCCCAAGGTCAGTGCAGCAGAAGGACAGCAGGTGCTCCAGGCACAGAGCAGCAGCAACCTGCAGAAATACCCGCAGTGGAGCAAGCTGCTCCTGCAGCCCATGGGCACCACGCAGAGCAGATCTCCACATGCAGCCATGGAGGAGCCCGCAGTGCAGCAGTGGATGAGGCCTGAAGGAGCTTTAGCCCATGGAGAGCCCCAGGCCGGAACATGGAGAGCTGTGCCTGTGGGAAGTTCGCAGGACCTGTTCAATAAAATGGCGTCCCACGCTGGAGAAGCGCTGAAAGAGGGAGGGTTGAGGAGCTAAAATAGTGAATTTGAGCCTGGAAAGAAAGGGTGACTGGAAAGAAGATGATGTCTGCAGCTTTGTCTCTGTTTCTCCCTATCCTACTTCATGTTTTGGTTGGCCATTAATTACATTAATTTCCAACAAGTTGAGTCTGTTTTGCCCGTGATGGTAATTGGTAAGCAATCTTCCTGTCTTGATCAATTATAAATTTTTATCTTTTTTCCCAAGGAATGTGAAGTTAGACTACAGCAGGTGCAGGCATACTGGTAGGGTAGAAATACATTATCTGTATTATGATGATTATTGAAAGCCTTTATCTTATTTAGCCTAAGCAAATGAAGGTTCCTATGAAGACTTTCATTAATACGTTAATTGCATGCATATAAATACACATGCACTAGAACACTGAGTTGAAAAAAGAACTTTTAAAAGATAACATACAACTAGATAGTTCTAAATTAATCAGGAATAACTTTGTTAATGAAAAGAGAATTTCTAAACATCCCATCAATTTAGTTTGGAAAACATTCTAAGCAATATACGTGCAAGGAACCCAAGCTATCTTAGATAGAATTTAGTAATTCCAAATGGTTAATTGTATAGATGACCTGAATAGATATATTTCAGGAAAAGATTACAATAACAGACTTTGGATAGCTGCTATGTTATAGCAAAAGCATTGCCAGCAAGTCATGGTAGGTGATCCTTCCCCTCTAGTCAGCACTGATGAGACAAATCTGGAGTGCTGAATCCAGATTTGGCGTTCCTAGTTTAAGAGAAGTATGGAAGGATACTTTGGTCCCTAGGCAGGTAATTGGCTTGAGTTGTTGAGGACAATTTTTTCCTCTTCTGTAGCAGTAACAAAAAAGCCACAACAAAATGCAAAATATTGTAATAAAATCTCTCACTTTGCCTGTGTGATTAATCATGCTCGTTTGCTGGGGTTTTGCCAGCCTTTGAGCGGTGGTATTGCAGCTTCTAAGTTTTTTCAGTTATTTTTCACTGTCCATCTGAAGTTGTCCTTGTAACATAGAAGATGTTTTGTTGTTGTGGTCTGATAGTGGGTAAAGTAGGTATTTTATAGACACTTCTAAATTTTACATCTTTTGTGTGGCCATCTGTAGTTAGAAACTATGTGATTCATTTGGTATACCTGGTCTTACGATTTTATTTGAACAAGAAGATAATTCAGCAGAAAGTAGTAAAGAATCCTTGTGATTAGTGAGGGCACAAGACAAATGCATGATCACATACAGCATATTTTTGGAAAGATTTCATCTGTGTAATAGCAAATAACACAAAGTGGTGATATATCTCCTGTGGATTTCAAACTGTCTGTATTAAAATGTGTTTCTTACCCTCAGATCTCAGCGACGTTGGTTACCAACATTGCTATTTTAATTAGTTGCTTAGTTTAAGTCCTTCTTTGTTTTATTTTTGACACTGCTTACCACAGCATCTGAGAAGCTACACAAATATTTTCACTAAAAACGTTGTTTAGATGGAAGTCCCTATGTTATAGGATACTTCAGCCTTAGTTTAATTACTCTCGCAGCCAAGTGGAAAGTTATTACAATGCAATTCAGATAAAACAAACATAAAACTGGAATTAATTTTGGATTAACTTCTGCTATGATTCTTAGTTATTATCCCTCAAAAATATAAATATTAAAGGATTAATGAAAGTGTTGTTAACGATTTGTTATAAATAAAAGCAGTAGTATGTACTAGGAGAGAAAAATGGAAACAGTAGACTATATGGATGCAGAATTAATTTATTGGGACAAATTTTGATCTTTTGACAAAATATTCTAGCTTATTGCAAGGGCAGAATTTGTTCATGTTGACATTGCTTTATAATGCATCATTTAGCATTGTTCTAATTCATATCCTTTTTTCTTTGTTAAATATATCAGAAATTCATCTCACAGTTATGCTACAAGCACTTTGCTTTACCTTTAGTGAGCTAGCATTACTCATAGGTTCAAAAAAAGTTTGAAAGATCAATGCTTTAAATGTTAGGATCCACAACATGGATTACAGTGCATATTTCCTGATATTTGAAAGTTAACCTGGTGCTCGAGCGACTTAGTGAAGGCTTTTAAGAATGCATTGCTTATAAAAAGAATAACTGATATTAGCTTTACTATATTGGTTGGTAGAACAAAAGACTGTCAGTGATTTACGCTTCATTCTTTTGACAACTATGGAGTTACAAATCTAAAATTAACTACCCTCTTGAAAAAAGAGGAAGAAATATGTGTTTGTTTTTGACACAATACCCTATAGTTCTGATTAAATAGCTCAGTAATATTAAGGATGATGTCTTTATGTTTCTTCTCACTGTAGAATTTCCTGGATATATGTCTTGATAAGAAAGGAGAGTTCCATATTCAGTGCTTGCAAAATCTTTCTTTATAACTGATTACAAGTTGTTAACTAAGAACAGAGTTCTGGTCTCACCTGTGCCTCTATATACTGTAATACTGTTGAACTCATTGCATTTAAAACATTAAGAGTAGTCCTTACTATAAGTAACAGATCCTTTTTCTTGAAGAGAAGACTGTCAGGAGTGTCCTGGGTGGGCTGTCAATATCTTTTGACCTATACGTTTCCTGTCAATGGTGAGCTTGTGTGAAAAGCTGTGGGTATTAAAATGATTCTACTTGAATTTCATAGATGTTGGATGGGGCCCTGGACAGCCTGTCTAGTATTAAATGTGAAGATTGGTGGCCCTGCATGTGGCGAAGGGGGTTGGAGATTCATGATCCTTGAGGTGCCTTCCAACCCAGGCTATTCTGTGATTCTATTCTACTGTTTTGGTTTTACTTCCTAAAAATTAAAAATTATTATTATTATTGGGAATATTTAAAATATTATAAGTGCTCCTGCACCAAAACAGCAGCTTCTTTTAAAGAAAAGAAGGCTGGCAACACAGGAGAGGGAAAACTGAGTGGTTGTAATAAAAAACTTATTCTCAAGAGTACACTTCATCTTTTTAATCTAACATGTTTGCTTCTTTCTTTATCTAATTACTTTCTCATTAGAGAAACTAGATAGATGCAGTTTTAACAGGTGAGTTTTTGAAATGCATTGCTAAAAGCCTAATTGAATAATTGACATTTCAATCCAATGAAACATGAGTTTATTAAATATTGTTTGCTTATTTCCAAAAACTACAATTCTGTACTACTATTTTTTCATGTTAGACTTGTAGTCAGAAATTAAACTAGAAGAAGGCTGGGGAAAGAGCCACAAACTATTTTTTTTGTTTGTTTTTTTATTTACTTACAACTGTTAATAATATATTTGGTTTTCAGCAAACGATTGTCCCAGTCATTCGGACTCTATGTACATCTTAAGCGTTCAGTTGCCTTACTGCAGCAGAGCCCTTTTCAGGACACGTGACTATGAAATGGCTTTATTCCATCTTGCAAGAGAGTTCTACTAGCAAAAATTCTTTGTAGGTAGAGTGTTTTTCTTCCACTCAGGTACTTTAGAACTTTGGGGAAATGTGAACTAATAAAGTCCTTCCTACCTCTTGGCAATACCTAATATTATTTGCAGTCTTTAAGAATTTTAAGAGGGAAGCTGAAAACTGGCAGATTGCAACTGAATTTCCAGGTACATAAGTGGAAAACTAGAATGGCTTTACAATCTATTCACCTGCTCATTAAACTTATGCATGTTTTGCCTCACCATCCTGTCCATCGTTCTATAAAAGAACCAGCAAAATCTAGAAGTATTCCAGATGAGATTTTTACTCTGTTCATCTCACATTCTCCTCCATTATGATAATGTTTGACATAAATGTTTTTAAATGAGATTTGCTACTGTCATGCTTCCCTTCAGCACTCAAACAATGTCAAAACTATCTACTGAAGGTCTTGAAATACTTTATTTTGCAATTTATAACCTTCAGTTTGCTATCTCAAATGAGATTCTTTGTGGAAATAACTTAATTGCACTTCTAAAAGTATATAGTTTGGATTTATGTTACTCTTGAAGTAAATAATTAAGATCTATTTATATTACAACTTAAAGCTACCCCAAAATCATTTCATTCACTTGCATTAATTTCATTCTCTGACACTGCCTTCCTCTCTTGAAAGGCCTTTTTTGTTTGAGAATTGTACGCTAGTGATCCACAATACTGTGATCTCTACTGTTAACACCGGTATACTGGAGGGAAAAAAAAAGGGGATTAATTAGTTAATTAATTAATTAGCTTTGTTTTACTCTTTTAAATAAATTCCAAGCCAAAGCACATTCCCATTTGTATGTACTGGGAAACATATTACTGTCTGGTTGTCTGCTCCTAAACTGACAGAAAATGGCTGGGTACAGCACCTGATTCCTTTTCATCTGAACAGAGGCATAAATCTGTAAACCTAACATCCAGCCATCTTTAAGTGCCAAAACTCAGATCCAGAAGCTCATTGTGAGCTTAAGACTGCTTCTGGCACCAAATAGTGGAATGCCTGAGTACTGAAGCAAGAAGTAGTTGATAATTTGAGAATAGAGTTTTGCAGATGAGTTTCTAGGGGTATCAGCATGGAAGGGTTTTGGCTGTAGGCATGTATGGAGGAGAGAGTTACTGCAGAAAAAAAGAATTTAATTTGTGTGATTATTTCCTACAAGGCAAACTTAGGCATTGCTTCCCCCCTTACTTAGCACATGCCCTTTTCTGGCTTTGTATCAAAAGCTGTTAAAGACTGCTGATTCTCAAAAGAGTCTTTGAAGTGGCTATCTTCTAAAGAGCAGGCAAGGATGTTTTTCCATAACCTTTATGAAGCAAATAGGGACGCTGATCATGCATAGAGTGAAAAACATCACTGCAAATTGGCAGGATGCAATACTTAAGCAAGTTATAATAAATTGTATTTATTTTATGATAATCTTACCTTGACAAAGTAGCGTAGTACCAAATTTTTTAGGTATTTTGGGAAACAGCTCTTCCAGTTAAATTTGAGAGATTGGGAGCTTGGAAGTAGCTGAGGGATGGACATTCTTTAACATTACCACTTTAATGTTAAAGTGTATGCAGATACAAAAGGTACAAATAAAATCATTTCTCCTCCTGTTTAGTTTAATAGAAGGAGCTCCAATAAATAACAGTGTAGATCATAATGTTGACTTTACAGAAAAGAAGACATTACATTCTAATGAAAAACCTGCCATGAATCATTCATAATTTGCTCAACAGTAATTTACACATGGCTGCACTTTATTGTGTTGAACAAAATGTAATCAGGCTTGATGACCTTTAAGTCCTCTTTTAAGTCAGGTATCTAAAAATGTGATCTGCTCTCAGCAAGGTCTCTGAATTCTCCTCTGTACTGTGCTTTGAAATAAAAAGCACTGCAGAGATACAATTCATATCCAATCTGTGGACTGACAGTACATTTTAACATTTATTCTCAGCTTTGGTCGTAACTGATTTTTATTTAGTTCATGTTGAATTGTAATGTATTGTATTAGTGATTAAGGAAGTGGTGCAGCCTGGAGCCAAAAATGACAGAAGAATATAAAAGGCATCTTTATGAAAAAAAGATTTTAATAACATAAAAATAATAGGAAGTATATAAACCATATATGAGCTTTATCTTAGAATACGCTAGCAATGTACTAGCTTCATTTCTGGAAAAGGGATACTTAGTGATAAAATATGATCTGCTGGTGAGAACGGTGTACTCTTTAGAAAGTGTAAAGCAATGTTCTTTTCTGTGCTGTCAAAGAGTGCAGAGGTCCTAGTAGGTAATTTTAAACAGCCAAGAATTCATAATAAGCCACTAGAAAGGAGCAGAATTAAACTCACTGCACTTCTTTGAGGCGAACACAACCTTCGTATAGTTAGAATCACTGTCAGCTTCAATAAAAGCAAAAAACAGAAAACGTCTCAAAATGTGTTTTTCTCATTAGAAGCTTTCTCTTGGGATGCATTAATTCTCCTGTTTCTCTACTCCTTCATTGACATAAAGTATAATGGGGCTGAAACCAAATTTCCTTTTCCACTCTGAAAGTTTCATTCTTTCCTTGCCGTATTACAGCATGGTATACCAGCCTGGTTCTATAGTTGGAATGTGGTGCTAAGCCTGTGTGACACCTCACAGGAGTTCTCAAGCAGCTTCACTTCTAAATTCTAATCTAAATCTAAAATCTAAGTTCTAATGATACTAAATTCATACACCTGCTCAAATAAATAGGTACAGTCAGGGCATTCCAAATTATATTCAAGAAAAATAGTATGTGTACTTATTTTGTTCATAAGAATTGCTTTTTAAAAATTTGTCCCCAACTTTCTCCCATGAGGATCCATACAGAAAGAAAAAAAAAAAAAAAAAAAAAAACACCTTTGCTCCATACCATTCCTGTTTGTGAAGGCACAGTAGGCTCTGCTTGCTGCTTACTTCAGTATGTTTTATGTGCATTACACTAGTAACTCATGCAAGAATAGTGGCCATCTTCATAGACAATTATACTAACTTGGCATTTGGGGAGTTCATCAAGTGTTTTAACATACAGCTGCATGCAAGAAGGCCCAAACGTTTCATCTCTTTATTTTAGTTCAAATAAATAAAATATGTTGTCATGAGTTAAAAGGCTAGAGTTTTGTCAACTTTAATTAAATTAAAAGTGTCATCATTAAATAAAAATATAAACTAGCTAGCAAAGTAAAAAACAAAGTCACTCATAGATAATAACAATTTCAGGGTTCTTCTTAAGGTACATCTGAGATGGTATGTTAATCCAATTGTATTAATGTGATAAATCTGATTTCAGATTAGTATTGTCACTGTTTCCAGAAGGGAAAAAAAGCAGGAAAAAAACTTCTTAGCCTACAGTTTTTCAGTCATCTTTGGGTTAAAAAAAAAATAATACTAATCACTCTTTATTTTTTCAAGCTGAACACTGGTTTACATGTTAACATTTATTTCTGAGCCACACAAATATATTATTTCTTCAGTTTCGAAATGCATTGTGTTTGGAGACTTCTTGCTTGATCCCATTTGATTCTGCCATAATGCTAATAATGGTGAACCTAGACTGACCTCTCTACTTTGCATAGTGGGCAGGGAATTTGTACTGTCTATAAACAGTAACTGCCATTCAGTCATGTATGTTGGCAACATCCTTGTGTGCCCACTACTCTTTTTATTGTAACTCACCTGAAATGCTTTATTATGATTCAAGTACTTTGAGTCATTGTCTCAAGACAATTATTTGTCAACCTTAATGTAGAAAAAAAGCATTGCTTGGCTTATTACTTAAAAATTGGTGGACTTAAAAAGGGTAAATATGCAAAATAAATAAATTGTGCTTTATTTGCATTTATCCAAAATGTTGGAACTAAAAAGTTGGTAGTTTGTATAAGTATTGAAGTCTAATAAACATGCGTTCTCAGCTGAGCTAATACACATCACTTACCTTGTTCAAGTGTTCAGAGCTTGCTTCAAGTAAAACAAAATGCATGAGATGCTGATGGATGCAGAGTGTTTTCTTTTGATATACATCACATGAATTATAATATACGGGTGATTAAACAAGGGTATGAGTTTTGTTCCTTTTCAGTGCTGCATCACTCTGAAGATTGCCAAAGTATTCTTTGTTTTAGTATATGGTCACAATCTGACAACCAGTAAATTAATTGAGCTATGTTGGCTTCATGTCTTTTATTCAGATTAAAACCAAGTATGAGTCACCTGCCTCATTAACAGAGTCATTTCCCTTTTGCTGACTACCTCTGCTGGTCTGACTTCATTGGGATTGCATTGGCACAATGACTTTTTCTACTTACTTAATGAGCCATAAACAAAGCTTTGTCTTCCATGACTGCTTTAACTATTAACAGACAGTGCTTCCTCAGCACGTTTCAATTCAGAGTAGTTTTCAGGCAACCACCTTAGCAAATTTAGGTGGGAGTAACCTGGTTGAGAGCATAAAGTTGTCCAGACATGTTACCTGAGGAAAACTTGCCTATGAATCATGCCTACGTTCCCTATTCTCTATCAGAAAGGATGTTACCTAAATACAGAAATTGGTATTTGAGCTGATTGGAACCTCTGTTCACAACTCTGTATTGCATCAGTCTTTTTACAAGATTAGCCCAGACTACCTGCTATGCCCCAATGTTTCCTACTCCATTCTGCTCAGCCCAGCGGCACCCTTTTTACCACAGTTTGCAAGTCAGCCCAGGTGCTGTTTCAGCACGTAGTGCCAACACAATGTCTGCAGCTGTGCTTTGACTTGGCCATCAGCTGGGAGCCACTGAATGCCTCCGAACTGACCGAGTGCCCCCAGCTGCCAGTCATCCTCCTGATTTGGAAATTCAGCTGCACATGTGCAATAACAAACCTTTAGTGAGGTGCTATCTTTCCTCTGTTTATGTGACATTCTCATGCCTTAGTCACCCCCAGTCTTGAAGGAAATCTCGTGATAGATGCACTGAAGGAGGACTGTGTTAGCTTTGTGCAAGTAAAAATGTTGAAAGTAGAGATTCGCTGCTTCCAGAGGCTTTTAGGAAATAAACGGTTTGTTCTTCTACTGGAAAGAAGAGGTCTGTTTTTTTTTTTTTATTTCTGGTAGGTGTTTTTCTTTGTCTTACCTGTCTTTCTAAGGTGTGCTAGATGGATAGAACTCTAGCAGACCGGAATTATAAAATCCAGAATACTTAAATGTTTTATGTGTAGATATATATGCATATATATTTAATTGAAACTTTATAAATTTGGTGGAAAGAATTTCTTTTTAGTGTTGAAGATTTGGGGTACTCCTTCTGTTCATTTGTGCTTTTTCTTCTTCCTTTCATCTTACTTCCTTTTGAACTTCTTCCTTCTCTGTGATTTAAAAGGGGGAGGTGGGGAATCCTAAAAATATCTCTTTGTTTGACAGTTGTTACATTTAAAAGTACTTACCAACACAGCGCTGTATATTTGTTGGTTTGGGTTTCAGAATGCACAGGAATTTCTCATAATTAGTCTACATCATTTTGAGGGCATATTTCGTTTTTCTTCCACTTGTCCTCAAGGCTTATTTGGGAATTTATCCTTAGTTCCTTAAAATACATCCTGAAAAGTAGAATTGAGATATCCTCTTTCAGCCAACTTTTGCTTTCATCTGGATGAAACTGTTTAATGTGAAACATGCTGTGGAATTACCTGACTTGGGGGAGTTTAAGTACAGCTGATGTCAAATATGCATCTCCTCTTCTCCTCAGTATTTCTGTATTTATTTGTATCTGTCTGTTTGCATTTTACCATAAGTAACAGCACTCAGGTTGATAGAGTACAACTATCCAGTAGCTGATTAGTGTGGTATTTAAAGAGAAAGTTCAGCTAGTAAATATCTGATGTTCTCAGCAGGAATCAGACAACTGAAATCACTGATAGGAGTTAAGGGAAAAAGTGCAGTTAATAATTTGTAGATATTTACACCTTTGCTGGTTTCTTTCACGGTACAAAAGCATTAGTGAAAGTGACAGAAACGAGTTATGAGCCATTTACTTGGGCTATCTGGGGGGATTTAATCTCACTTGGGTCATGAAGTTGAATTCTCTGGGAATTGGTGTTACTGTGATAGGCTGTATCTGAAGGCCTGGAGCGCAGAGATAAGACTTTAAGTCCAGCTGAAATTAGAAGCAATAGAATTAACTGGATTGTAATGCTGTAAACCTTTTGGTTCAGATCCTGAAATGCCTCTGGATAGTAGTTCAAATCTCTTCCAGACTGAAGTTTAGCTTTGGGACCTATATGCAAGACAAACATTAGCAATGTCAAGGACTTCTCTGAAGCGTGCACAGTAAAAGAAACCTTACCTGATTCAGCATGCTTTTCACTGTTATGCAGTCTTATGTTTCTCTTAACACAGAGTGGAGGATGAATTGCTTGTTTCAAAAGACTAATTTTCCATTTTGCTGGCACTTCAGTGTGATTATTTCTTTTAAAGGAAGACTAGGAAAGTGTTTGAAAGGTCATTGCTTTTATAACAAATGAGGCAAGACTGTGGCTGTCATATGCATATCAATTAAAGATAACAGGCATCGTTATCATGAAAAACATTAAACAGCTATAGATAAGCTGTTAAGGATTTAAGTGTGTTTTTGTTGTTGTATTGCTTTGGTTTGCGTTTTCTTCCCTTGCTCAGCTTGAATCCAGTTCATTCTTGTAAGGAAATGTTTTACAAGACCATATGAGTGATTACCTACTGACACGCATATATTTTCCATTAAATGGAGGATTTTTCCTGTGATCGTACCATACCATTAGACAGAAGTGACAATGCATGAGTTGATAGATCATTTCTACGCTTACATGAAAGCTGGGAAGTTAATTGCAAACCATGATTGTAAAAGACAACAATTTGTTTCTTTGTGCTTAAAATCAAGTGATTTCCTCTAGAGTTATAGGAAATACAATCTTTAAGTATGCTAAGTAGAAATAAAATGTGAGTTTTGCTTGAAGTATGGAAGTGGTGTGTTTTTTATGCTGTTTGTAGTATAGACAGTACTGGTTCAGAGATCTTGATTTTTATTTTTATTTTTTTAATTATGTTTGTATTTTAAAATCTGAGTCCAGAAGAAAGCCTTGTTCTGATTTCAATGGAAGAAACACTTATAAAAGGAGCCAGTAGGACTACTTCAGTTTGTCACTTCTGTAAATATTTTTGTTTTAAATCAGTGCTATTGTTAATAATATTTCTAATCTTGTATAAAATTGTAGAGTATGCTAAATCTAAAAGTACAAACATCTTAACAGCTCTTAAGAAATATTAAGGAAGCAAATGTATTGTGGATCCAGAAACTGGTGGACAAAAAAAGTGTAATTCCCAAAGCTGCCGCTCAGTAGGCAAGTGAGAGCTCTGAACAGAAGCCTGTTGTTTTTTTTTTTTGTTTTGTTTTTGTTTGGTTTTGTTTTTTTCTTATGTTTTGTTTTACTTTGCTGTTGTTTATTGTTGCTGTTGTTGTTTACTTTGATTTTTCAAATCCCTGTCCAGATCAACTCCTGTTAGAATCTGGACTGCAGCAAATTGATTACTACTAACTTGCTGCCTTCTCTATCTCTTTGTTAAAAGAATTGTGCTCAAAGCTTATGTGACTATCTCAAAGCGATGACACCCAATAGGAATTTGTCTGATGTAGTGTGTAGGCTTTTGCGCTAGATAATTTAATGCATTGTTATCGTGCTTAAGTATATATCTATAGTCTTTATAGTGGTAGAAACAAAGTTCTAGAGAATGTGACATCTCTCATAAGTTGAGAGAGGGTGAAGAAATTTATGAAGATGATTATTTGATTTCCTTCAGTGTAGTTGAACCTTGATTTTCATCAGGCACATTCGCTGTATAGTATCTGTTATCCATTTTCAGAAGGAGATACTTTCCCTGCCTGCTGTGTGCACTCAGTAGCAGTGAAGAGATTGCACATGCTTTCTCTTTGCAGAGAGAAGCCATCACCTCAGATTATAATCATCTTGTTTGCAGAGTTGCAGTTTTGAGCTATTGATTGCTCTGCAGGTGTAATATCTGTTCAGACTAGAAGAGACTGAATTGTGAAATAAAGACCATAAAGTAACAGTGAAAAACAACTTAGACAGAACAACCTAATACAGAAACTGAAGATTAAAGAAATGTTTAAGAACTGGACTAGTGGAACACAATTATAAACAGCAGTAGTACAGAACTGAATATATTGGCTGGCACATGTGTTTGAGGAACTCTTGCAGTTTGTTTAGTAATATATAATGTACTGCACATCTATGTTCTGATTAAAATTAAAATAGTACTAGTTCTAGATCTGTTTCATTATTATGTCTTTATTTCTGATAGATAAGTCTGGTAATGGTGAATGAAAAGTAATTATTGAACTAGTTCATATGCACTAAAATGTGAATTAGTCATAATACTAGTTGTAGTGAATCAGCTCAATTTCATTTGTTGTGGTTTACACTGAGTCATCGGCAAGGAAAATATCATAATGATAGATACTGACAATCTTGCATTATAAAATGCTAACATAATTTTGTAATTTGTTCCCTTTGTGACAAAAGGAAAAGGTACTAGAAGAGATTGCAATAAGAGAAACTGTCTTCAGAATAAAATGTAATAAAGTCTGTGGAAATGCAGATGAGTTTGCAATGCAAAGCAGAAATATTGAAGATTAAATTTGTTTCTGAGGGCTTGCTCATTAAAAAAACAAAGAAATAATTAGAATGCTTAGTATATAAGCTGAATGGAAGTCCTAACCAACATAGAATGTAGCTATCATTTCTTCAAAAGTAAAATGTTTCTCACTTATATTGTTGAGAATTCAGTGAAAATCTGAGGTTTAACCTGAAATTAAATGATATTTTATGTAGCTTCTAGGTTATCTATCCTGAATTATGTATTTTCAGAATATCTTGGTAGCAGTTATGTATTAGTTACCTTCATTTATTATTATAATTATGCAATATTTACCTTCACATAATATTGACTGGCATATTACACATTTTATATTTAAGAATCTCATTCTAAGATGTGCAAGAAAACCAGAAATTAAATCTAGAAAAGCACCGATGAGCCTGAAACATGATGCCTTACTCACTTGCCTTTTAAAACTCACAGGTCTCTCTCTCCTCACAACACTGGAACGTGGGAGTCTGATAGTTATCACTGAGTCCTATTCAAGCAGGTCAGCTCCTAGAAATATATGAAGAATTCATAGTGGAAATTAGACATTTCTTCAACTTAATGTTTTTCACAGAGACGTTCACAGAGATCTCACATGTACAAACACGATTTCTTGCAAAATTCAAGGGTAGAGGCCCCCCTTACTTTCATATTGAGGCCTCCTCAAAAGCTTCTTTTATCAGAGCAAAAGTTGGCTTCAAATGCTTCTCTAGCTTGAGTTTGTTCACCTCTTCTGTGATTTAAGTGAACACACAGAGACTGACCTGAACACCTCCAGGGATGGGGCAAATTCCTCAAGGCCAGTCTTGATGGGTTCCTGGGCAGTTTGAACTAGTGGGTAGCAACCCTGCCCACAGAGGGAAGTTGTAACAAGATTATCTTTGAGGGCCCTTCCAACGCAAACCATTCTGTGATTTTTTTCCATTTACTCTGGTTGATCTGTGCCCGTGTGTAGAATATAATTCAAGAAGAATTCCAGGATGGAAGAGAAGGAAAAAAGACTGCAGTCTTTAAAGTATTGCTTTAGGAGTAGCAGTAATCTGTTAATCTGATAATAGGTTACAGGAATGTACCTCAGCATTAGCTGGTGGTGTTATTCAGTGGCTATTTTGCATCAAGTTGAAACCTCCCTGTATATGCAATACCGTGATATCAGTGACAGTGTCCTGAACTTCACTTGTGTGTTGGGTTTCTAGAAGTCATGCATCTGAATTTGGTGGAGTTAGCAAAAGACATGTCTTTAATTAATGCTTGTTGGCTTCAAGGAGTTTAGCATAGCGGATCAGATACAGATAAAATGAAGGTAATCTGAAATTGATTCTTAGATTTTGAATTTTCTGCTGTGAGAGGAGATCTTGTACAAGATCTCTTTTGAAAGAATCATACAACAGTTATACAGCAGTTTTATTGTAAAGAGGTGAATGTTTGCTTGCCTCTTTCTAATTCCTGCTTTTTTTTGTTGTTTACTTCTTGGTCCTTTTCCCTGTTTTTTCTTTATTTCTTCCTAGACTGTCACACTTGTTGCTCACATGGCTGTATGCTAAGACATCTGCCTGCCAGCTGAGGTTTATGTCTTAAAAGTGGGATCTGCAATGAAGGTTTTACTTTAATTCTTCAACACAAGTTAAGTGCACAAGCAAAGTGCTTAAATAGCATATTATTTTTTGTGTTTTAGGATCGTGCTTTTTTATTATTATTATTGAACAGTAACATTTTTTTGCAGTGTAACCATAAATGAATCCTGAATAAAACTGAATAATCCACCAGATATAGGGTTTTCTGTATTTCTGAACACTGAAAGATACATTTGCTTGTAAATACCATAGTGGGTAGGTGAAGTTTATGACTTTATCATCAAGAAAAAAAGTAGCAAAGGTGGCAATGCCAGGCTTTAACGTAATCTGTATTTTGATTTTTTTTAATTTTTTTTTTTAATGTTGATAACCTATCATCTTTCTTTGGGAATTTAGAAATACTCTTGTTGAAATTGGTAAGGTTTTGTCTTTCAGAGTTTCTGATGATGTGTAAAATCAAAAATAGGCTGTATAGCAATCTATTTTCTAGAGGTATTGTAGCATGTAATCTTGATTTTGCAGTTTCATATAACTATAGTAACTGAAAAATTTGCTTGAGCACCTTAAGGAAGTTGTCTCTTGCTTGTGGCCTCTGTTAGACTTGTGTTGATTAATTGAGAAATTTATATTCTTAGAATTCATTAGCATTTTTCTGTCTTTTTCTTTTCATGAAATTATCTGGCATACTTAGTGCATTGGCACTCCCACATGGAATGAATACTTTAAAAGTGAATGGATGAGCTAAGGGCTGCACTCGATGTTGTCTATAGTGGGAATTCTCTAGCTTAGCTCTTTGCTAAGAAGCTTTAAAATCCTTCTTGAGGAAAAATATTTGAACTCAAATGATGTGATGTGCAATTATCAAATTTGAATCAAACTAATATTGTAGTGTATTAATTAATTTTGTTTTTTTATTTACCTCTATGGTTTATTATTTTTGTTTAACTACAAATCAAGTTAATTTGTGTTGCAAGATGTCTAACTAGTATTAGTAGGAAAATTATAATTATAGTTCTTGGTTTTTGTATGGACTTACTTCAGACTTACTGGATATTTTTTTCCTCTTGTGTTTTTGTGTACTAGTTTACTGTGTTTATGTATTTCCTATGTGGGCAGATGTTATGGATCTTTGGATTGCAGTGCTCTTCAGATAATACTAAGTAAAATATATGAAGTTTTTAAAATATTTCTGTAGAGTGACAGATAAACTTGTGAGATGAAATTGTGTCATTTGATACAGAATTTTAGTTGTAACTCAAAAATGAAAAACTTTGACTAAGAAAATACATCTTCTGTCTACCCTGTTCTGAAATACTCTATATTGTGGTTTGCAGAATCACCAATGCTTTTTCATATTGAATTTCAAATATCTTCTAGAGTTGCTAATGCATGAGTGTCCAGGCTTTTGGACTGAATGAAGAGGAATTGTCAGCTGCATATTTATGTAGGTTGCACCAAAAGTGATGTCTATTATTTCCATGGAAACTACAAGTGAGACAAAGAGCACAATGACACCATTTAATAGAACAGGTTCTCAACTACAAAAGTCTATACTTCTATCACTGTCACCACCATTAGCTTTTTTTTATTGCCAGTGATGAAATATAGTCTGCATGCCAGACTCGTAAACATTTGCACCAATGCAACCACTGCTGAAACACACCGCCCACTGCCTTGCAGTGCTCACATCCACTGCTTGATCTCCATGCACGTTCAGCAAGCATTGATCAGTGTCAGCAGGTGCCATTTTCTATGCATGGAGGAATTAATTGACACCCCTTTGCTTCGTAGGCGCTTCTATGTCAGACGCCATTTTGTCAGACTGCTCCTCTGCTGCTGTGTCGCACCGTAACAACATGTAAGAGAATATTAGTAGGAAGATTCAGGTTCTACTGCCATACCACCAACATCTGCCTCTGACATTGTGGATCAAATATGAGGCACTACTTTCAGAGCAGACCTCTTAAAATATGTATAGTTAATATATAAATAATTATTTATTTTAATCTTTAGAGTTTTTATTAAAACAAAAAAAAGAAGAAGATAGAAAACCAGGAAGCCAGTGGGATATTTGTCCCTGTTTTTGTGAAACTAACGTGTCTTGTTCAGTGGCAGAGGTTGCTGTTCTGTAGTGAGCTCTCAGGGTGTTTGTCAGATTTCTGATGAAACTTTACTTCTGTACTTCATCCTTGAAAACAGTTCACAAATGTACATATTGTAAAAAAGCAGTGACATGAGTAAGGTGTGACTGTGAAGTGATGGCTATTTCTCTCTGCTAAGAGAGGGCTTATAAAGATCTGGTGAAGATGTGATCAGATTTTTCAGCTGAATATATTAATGGATTTCAACCTTAACCACCCAGTTTTGAAGAGGCAGAGAGACTTGAGACTACGAGATCCCAGATATGCCTTGCCACCAATGGCTGACATAGCCCCAAGGAGCCACAAGCTCTGAGACAATTCGAATCCAGCTGAAGTGCTTCAGCTGGCAACTTGTGGGCAGGCTGCTGAGGTAGCATGGGCTGAGATGGCACTGCCCACATTTGACCTCGATTAGGCCTCCGGGTTATAAGCAGTCTCAGTGAAGGTGGAAGCAACTTCTTAGAAGTCCACTTCTAAGTGACTGAAAGGAACTGGGGCTGTTTAGTCTGGGGAAAAGGAGGCTGAGGGGAGACCTTATTGCTCTCTTCCAATATCTGAAAGCTTACAGCGAGAGCAGGGTTGATGTCTCGCTCAAATTTATAGGAGGGAGAGCAGGTTCTTCGATATGTGTATACCCAGCATGAGATTAAGAAACAACGACTCCGATGTTGGTCTGACCAGTTTATTATATATCCTAATCAGGGAGTTAGGGAAGGGGAGGACAGACACTATTACCAATTAGGGTGATGGGGAAGGGAAGGTGGGCAATAGAAAAGATAGGAAAGAAGCAAGAATTGCGTAAAGTGGGGATAGTCACCACCAGGATCCAGCAGTGGTCCCGATGCACGCCATTCCAATGGTCCGAGGCAAAAGCGCAGGGGGAGAGCACCAGCAGCGTGGCTGGTCTTAGGCAGCAAGAAGGTACAGCAACAGAGTATGTCCAGGGAGAAGCTGCAGAGTAAGTCTGGGAGGAAGCAGCAGGAATCAGGTAGCAGGCCCAGGAGAGTCTGTCAGCATGCAGACATCAGCTCGTGAGGGCTTCTGTTGTCAGAAACCTCTTCTTCTTCATGAGGAGTCTGTTGTCAGAAACCTTTCTGGGGAGAGCAGCAGCAGCAGCATGGCCAGCCTTAGGCAGCAGGCAGGTAGAGCACAGAGCAAGTCCAGGAAGGAGAGAGGCAGGATGTAAGGCTTCTCATGCCTGAAACCTTAACTTCATGGTTGTAGGTCCCCTTTTTATCCTTCTGCTAGCGTGGCACTCCTGGGTGCACGGGTAAGAGTCATGTGCACTACTCCCTGAGATGGCCATCTTCCTCAAGATAAGCCCACACAAAAGACTACTTCCCAGCCATTAATCTGCGGCTTATCTCTCTTGCGTTGCACCTGCCGTTGTCCATCTACGTCTCTCAGACAAAGGATTTCACAACCCTTGCCAGGACTTGTCCATCTCGACCCTTGGCCAGGACTTGCTTGGACTTGTTCATCAGCAAGCTTTGAGGCAATGGCATGAAAGAATAATCTCTTACAGTTGGTCTCTTCTCACTGCTGACAGGTGACAGGACGAGGGGAAATGGTCTGAAATTCCGCCAGGGTGAGTTTAGGGTGGATATCAAGAAAAACTTTTTTACAGGAAGGGTGGAAGCACTGGAATAGGCTCCCCAGGGAGGTGGTTGAGTCACCATCCCTGGATGTGTTTAAAAACCATTTGGATGTGGTGCTCAGGGACATGATTTAGCGGAGGGTTGTTAGAGTTAGGATAGTATGATTAGACTGTGGTTAGATTTTTAGGGTCTTTTCCAACCTGAGCAATTTTATGATTCTGCCCATAGGCTGCATAGAGCAAACAAAGGGTTGTTGAGGTCAGCCACTTCAGAACTGACTCAGCTCTATACCACCTTGCTCAGGAAACCAGCTCACCTATTGGCAGTCTGCAAGAAAATAAATCTGCCATGGTCTCCAATAGATGACAAGCTTGATAAAAAGATTGCCAACCCAGACAGAGGGCTTGTCCAGAGATTGTTTGCAGAGGGTGCCTGGGTCTGTTGATGCCAGGGGAGGGCAGCAGGGAGACTGTCCTCAGGTGGAAAGTCTGCCCATGGTGGCTGAGCTCCAGGAGTAGGAGAGGCTAAGGAGCATCAGGGCATGTGAGCAGGAGATTGATTGGTGGAATAACTCCCTGGTGTGCCAGAGGGACAGCCTTGGTTGCAGTATCTGTGAAGTGGTGGAGTTCAGGATCTCAAATGCCTGGAACAGAATGCAAAGCAGAGTCACAACCCTGGACTTTAGTAGGGCCAACTTCGGCCTTTTTCAAGCAATTGCTAGAGGAAATCCCATGGGACAGGGTACTTGAAGGTAAAGGAGCCAAAGATGGTTGGTTAGCATTCAAGAGCTGCTTCTTCCAAGCTCAAGACCAGAGCATCCCAGCAAGTAGGAAACCTAAGGCATCCTTAGAATTAAACCTTGCAAGTGGGGTCAAGGACAACAGAGAGGGCTTCTTCAAATACACAGCCAATAAAACGAACAATAGAGGCAATGTAGGCCCACTGGTGAGTGAGGTGGGTGCCCTGGTGACAGAAGATACAGAGAAAATAGTTACTGAATGCATTCTTTGTGTCTGAGACTCTGCCTCCTGTAGCCAGGCCTGGGCAGTGCCTGATGTAAAGGGCCTTTCAGGCCCAGCCTGGAGAGTTTCATGGGTGACATCCATGTACTGAAGGTGGCTGCCATTTTTGAGGCAGATGAGTTATGAATTAAGTTTTAATTCACATTTAGTTCATTTACATCTTTGTAAGTATGCTTTTAGGGTGGAAAGGAAGGGAACATGAACAGCATTTTAGATAGGCTCCAGAAATAGTCTTTGCACTTTCTCATTTCAGCCAAAATCATTTAATTCTCCAATTAATATTTTTAATATAGAGAGTTGTAGCTTGAACAACAGGTGGATTGCCTCTCCGGCTCAGATAAGGTCAGCTCTGTATGGTCCAGAAGAAGCATCTTTGAAGCTTTGACTTCTCATAACTGTAAGTTCATTTGGCTTGTACTGATTTAGCCTCTAAGAACGCTCTTGAGAAGTCAGTATGGCAGTGACAGCAACCAAAGTCTGAGGGTCTGATATCTGTAAAATTTTATTTAGCTCCTGCATATATGAGCCTCAGGAGAGTCTGCTGGTGTTATATCATTACAAAAATTTTATTCAAATTTTATTTTATTTAATTGTTAAATGTCAACCGCAATGGTAGATATAGTATCTTTAGATAGTTACAAGCATTTTCCTCTGCTCTATTTTCTTCTTTCAATCTTGATCGAGCATGTAATGCCATCTAGACAAAGGAAGAATGATATATTTTGGCTTTGTAGACTAGGAGTCAGTAGTTTGTGTTACTTAAATAGCGTTATTTTAATTTGCTTAGGAGAATCTGTATCCATTTCTTCTTTCGTAAGCTTGTATCTCCTTTTCTTTCGAGACTCTCTATATGCCTGTCGGGCAACAACCATACTTGTAGTTCAGTTTCTCAAGTACAGTTGCACTTGAATTTTTATTCTTTTCTCCCCTTTTTAGTGGGAACGTGTTCTTTTGGACATTTCTTTTGTAGTTTTAACAATCAATTTTATGCCCATATTACACAGAAACTGGCAACAGAGTGCCTACTTTAAAATAGTTCTGATATAGAAATGATTCAGGGGACCTATATCTCAATGTCTTTCTATGAAGCCTTGTTATTTAGTTGAAATCAGTGGGATTACACTTACAATTCATGTTCTAGAACAAACTATGAAACAGTAAAAAACAGAACTTTTAAAAAAAATTCTAATGAGCTTTTTTTCAAGCAATGATTCCTATAATTAGAAAGGGAAAGTAATGATCTATAAAATAATGATATAAATTATTTTACTGCAGTTACCTGCATTTTCACATAGGTATTTTATTCTTTGATCTTTGATTTGAAATGACTAGCATACAGGGAGTCTTCCTAATTACACAACTGCATGTGGCTCAGCAAATTGTCAGCTACTTCATTTCCAATGATTTATGACTATTGACATAAAACTGTCAATTTGCTAAGTAAGTTGAGCACTCTGCAAGGAAAATTTCATCATTAAGATGACAGTATAAATTAAACTAGTAGATTCAATCTTGTGAAGGCTTGAAATGTGATTAACTGTACTTTAGTATTATTTTTTCATGTGAGTAAAGCTATGCATGAGCTTTATTGTTCTAATGACCAAAACCAATAATAATACAGGATGGTTCTCAGTTGCCAGAATTTCCCCTCCTGTTGGAACTGAAAGCAGTTAACAGCAGGGATATCTATGCCAAGTTATGATTGTGGAATGACAAAAGCATTGTTTGTTTGTTTTTTGTTTTTTTTTTGTGTGGGTGGGTGGTTTTTTTTTTTTGTTGTTTTTTTACAAGTAATCCTTGCATTTTGAGGAATCTTCTCATTCCTCAAGCTGGTAAAGGAAGCTGAGAGGGGCGCCATGCAAGTGTTAACTCTTCATATACTCTCATTTAGACAGGTTAATGGCCAGAATTTTGCAGGTGTGCTTGTATGGCTTACATTAGATTTAGTACTTCTTCAGTGGCTATGCTGACTTTAAACCCTCTCAAGTACATAGAATTATTTCTTACATTGCTTTAAAAATCTTTTTGCATTAATACTTGTTCCTTGGTTGGGTCGTTTGCTCAACATTTTCATGATTTATATATCTCGTGTAGGTATTAGCAGGTACAAAGATGTGTTTTAATGATACTCTGCTGCATATTGTTCATTAGGGGAGAATATAAAGCAGGAAAAACAGAAAGCATTAAGTACATAGATAGTTTTCAGTCTTTTAAATGATTCAGAATCTTTGATGAATCACCAGATTCCATTTCTGACCTCTGTTTCTGACCTTTCCCTGACTTCACAGGTCAACAATTCTGTCAGCAACTTCACGTTGAATTATTTGTCATCTGAGATCTCTAGAAGTACTTCTATTTGCAGAGATTTTCTTGTTTTTAAGTGTTTGGCTGAAATCCAAATGGTTCTACAATATGAAGTCAGTTACTGGCTATGGAATGGCAAGTACACTGGGATTACAGTGCAGTGTCTGTTTGCAGTCCACCAGCACAGTATATGGCAGAATGCATATAGGTTTTCAGTATTTCCCTCATATATGGAAAAAACACCTCCGTCATCCCTGTCCTTCATATACTACATAGGAGATGTGCCATTTGCTGATTTTTAATTTTTTTTCATGTCTTGCCCCTCAAAAAAGTAAAGAACAGCTACCACATTCCCAAAGCATGAAAGTTCCCATGCCAATTTGTATGGGAAATATTCAACTGCATTTGACATCAGGTTTACTAAATTCAGTGATATACTGGTTTTCTTCCTATAGATTTTTATCTTGTTGATTTCTTATTTTGTACACCAGAAAATGTCTGCTCTGGTATATTCTTGCATAGCTTTTCTTTGTGATTATGCTTAAGAGGGGCAGTCAGTTTAATCTTGCAATCAGAAGGCTTTGTCCTTCTCACAGCGTGTTCTTGATTAATGTAAACTAATAATTACATGCACTAGCGCATGCAGAATTGTAACAACACAAGTGATTGATTGGCCTGCAGTTTGACAAACTTTTCTCAGACTTGAGAAAGAGCAACAAAAAAATTGCATTTCAAAGTGCTTATCTCACCAAAATTCTTAATTTTATTTTGGTTCAATTATAGCAATGAAGCTTAGTAGTACTGTCATTGAAGAAACATTAATGATCATAGTTCAGTGTTTTTCAAGGACATATGTCTTTTTTTCTGGTTTCTGAAGGTGGAAGATGAAAATTCTCAAGCACACTAAATCTTTTAAGTACACTGCATTCTCATTAATAATAAAATATGGCCATCAAGTGTGCCAAGCACATATCTGGGAAAGGAGAATTGCTGTTATTACAAATGTGGAAAGTAAAGCATGGACGGAGGCTGTGGTGGTGTTGTGTGTGTGTGTATTTTTTTTTTTTTTTTTTGAGATACATATATATTTGTTGTTCTTCATACTTCTCACAGACAGACACAAAATCAAGATATGTTGTACGCGTGTTTTGGACTTCTGCTGTTGGATCAACTTGTCCCTCAAGAACTTGATCTCTTGTTGGAGCAAAGATGAAATACTGTTGAGTTAAGGCCAAGTCTGAGTAATGTTATCAGAAGAGCTATATACTATCTTACTTTCTTTTAGGTTGTATGCCTTTTGCTGCACTTAATGAAAAGAAGTGGATATTGAGCTCTTATTTTCTGAAACAAAACTAGGAAGTTGTAAGCTACAGTGAGTGAACAGCTGAATAGTTGCTGATAGTGTGGTGAATTATGATACTAGCTCACCGTGCATATGCTTTTAATGTGTCTTAAGTGGCACAAAGTGAAAGAGGACACGTTCTCATTTCAAACAGAGCTGGTTTATGTGAAAACTACTCATGTGAGTGAGAAATGTCTAAAGGAAATGATTGCAGCATGTGAGAGGACTAAGTTCATAGTATGCCATGTAGTGCCCTAGCTTTCCCTTGTAGATGGAACCTCAGGAAAGTAACCAAGAAACTTCAGTAATATTATTGTTCCGATTAGTAAATAAAAAGATATTGCCAAATTAAACACATTTGGATTGATCTCATGCTAGTTGTAGTTATTGATATCTTAGCAGAGTGAATATTATGTGAATCCAGTTTTGATTTCTGTAATGATATTTTCTTGATTATATTTTGCAATCGGCTGCTGCACTTGCAAATACTAGGAGTCTGTGGCATAATCATTTCTTAGGTTTTTTCTTCTGATTATTGACCTGGTCCTCCAAACTCTTGAATACTTGGGAACCTTTCTTTTGCAATAATTCTAGTGAAGTTAAAGGAGTAAAAAATGTAAAAAAAAAAAAAAAAAAAAAAAAAAAATTGGCTTGATTTTTTTACTTATGAAATCAGCATAATCAGTGCCATAGCCAATAAAATTTGCAGGACTGCTTTTACTCATGAAACTCTTAAATTACCTTACTGTGTAGCAATTGTGGGAGTCTGGTGTGGGTACTGGCATAACACTGCTGACTTTGGAAGTCTTAATATCATGCAGGTAAAAGCAGAATTTATGATTAATAAGGGATGAGGTAACAGGAAGGTTTACTGTTGATATTATTAACAGGACTAAAAAAAATTGTGGGTGTTAGGATGTTTGTTTGTTAAAAAAAAAAAAAAAAGAAAGAAAGAAAAAGGAAAAAAAAAAAAGAAAGCACTATTTCTTTTTACTACTTGCCCTTCTTTCATAGCACCCCTCCAGAACATAAATTACATGAAGATTATCCAAAGATATGAAATGAAAATACTTGAATCCTATTTTTCCAGCTTAGAAGAATTGATACATGCATGCAAACAAATGGGACTATGAAGGAAGAAAGGTAGATTTTTAAGGAATGTTACCTTATTAGTCTTGCTTGTGTTTGACAAGTCCGCAAGTAGCACAGCATCTTTATGGAATAAAATTATGTCCTTGAAAAGGAAAAATATAAGACTCCCATTAACAGCCACTTGACCAGAAAATAGTAGTGTGTCTAACATGCTCAGTAAACCAAAAGCTTAGAAGTGTATGGAAAAAAAAATGATAATGGAATATTTAAATTGCTTCAATGTAAATTAGGTAAGCATTGAGTCAGACTGTGATCTGAACATTAAGCTTTTAGGTGCTGTCAGAGTGTCTTAAGGAAAAGCAGTTGAAATAACCTGGGAAGATCATGTAGCATACCTTATTTGTTGTATTAAGAGTCCTTTAACAGTGATCATGATATATTTATGTTTGGCATCATCTATCTGAATGAGAAAGCCATGTATATTGTGCTTAATCTCAAAAAAGAGAAGTGGCAGATAATGAAGGGTGCTTCATTAGAAAAAGTCAGCTGAAAAGAGTTAAATTTTCCAGGAGATGTGGAAATTATAATAGATTCAAAAATTGTGTGAACAGAAATTTAAGGAGGACTGAAAGGAAGCTACAAGGACTAAACTGTGGAGAGAGAGAAAGAAAAAGGAAGGAAGGTTATTAGAATCAAGGGGAAAAGTATTAGAAATAATTGGGTTTTAAAAAGTGGTTCAGGTGACTTAAATAGTTCAGTGCAGTTATGCAAGTAAATAAAAAGGTTTTAACTTGCAAACAGCAGAAAAACTGTCAAGTTCTTTTAATGTATAACAAAAAGCAGGTTCAGTTTGTTCATCTATTTATGGGAATATACAAGAGTGTATGCGATGGAGGAATGGAGGAAGTACCCATTAGAAACTCCTCTGTGGGTTTGGTGCAGGAGCTGTTGTTGGAAGGACAGTAACTGGGGCAAATGGAAGGAACAAACATAGTCAGAGTTAGACAGTGCTCAAGAGTTCCAAAAGACTCAATATGAAATAGCAAAACTTGGAGTGGAGTTTAAAATCTCTTTCACAAAATCCTTCTGGTGTTGTAAAACAAGTAAGTACATGATGTAGCTAATGCTTAAAAGTTTCAAGACAAATCCAGGAAGTTGGGACTAGTAAGTCTGAAGCCTGGATTGAATGACATAGAAGAAAATATTCTAATATGGAGAATCTGTGAATACGTAAATGTGTGGTATCTAGGATAACTTGGGCCTTTTTTAAGGTTTGGTCATGACTCTACAGCATTCCTCTTAAGAGTTCTCTGGAAGAGAACAACTGTGTGAATGTGACATAACAGTTATTACAAGGTACTTGGATTTCCAAAAAATACTGATATAATTTCTTAATTAGTGGCGTTAAGGAGACTAAACTGTCCTATGAGACTTTTGCATGGACAGGCAATTTACTGAACTGAAAGAAAGGAGAGCTTAAATGACCAGTCTTCATAGGAGAGTTGATGAACAATGGCACTCCTCAATACAAACAAATACACCTTTTCATGCAAACCAAACCATGAATTGTATAGAACAATGATGAAGCTTTTCCACGATAAATACTTCAGTAGAATAAAAAATGATGTCTGATTAAAGAAATGCAGATTGAAGATCTTAGGATACTCAATTACTAGTCAATAAAGTAGCTGATAGTATTAAATGCTTGTTAATATTAAGTGATATGCACTGCTAAAATAAACGCAGATTGTATATATGCATGATGGACTTTGAGAACTTAAAATTCAGGACTGATATCTAGGAGATATGACAGATAATTCCATCTAACTGCTGCCTGAGTGCTTAGTACAGACCAGCGAAGTCAATCATATTTTAGTAATTCTTAGGAAAGAAATAAAGAATGCATTCAGAAACTCCATCTTTCCGTTTGCCACTTGAGGACATAAGTAGATTTTGAATATTGCATGGCATTTTGGTCCCAAACGCTCTTGAGATTTAAGACTATTAAATATTTTACTGATATTTTATTAGTTGCTCTTTTCCATATGTGTAGGTATATTTATGCTTCATATCTACTTGCCTGGCTAATTTTTATTGTCTACAGATTAAATGTTAACTGATCTGAAATTTAATATTAAAATAAATGCTGTTAGTGTTAATTTTTGAAATCTCTTATATGCTGGTATTTTTAGGAATGCTTCTATACATGTCTTTGTATATGCATTCCTATTTGATGTATCTTCGTGTTAACTATAATATTTTGCAGATGCTAATGTTATCTTTAATTCTTTTTTTTATTATTATTTTCTAGTGTACTTAGCAATGAATAGTTACTTAAACAGGAAAATAGAGAAAAGCTACTTAACCTGTTTTTTGTTATGCTCCGGTATTTCTTGCTGTGCATTCTATATCCAACCTTTGTGTCCTTCTTTTTCTCCTTTCTGCTTTCAGTAAACTATGGGTCAACCAGAAATCTTTGTAACTTTTAAATAATGATTTGTTCACAGTTTTAAGCTGAGAAGACACCTCCTGTTTGACTCCTGCTCACAGTGTTGAATGCAGAATGGAGGGGCTGTCTCTAAACAACAACAACAACAAAAAAGCCTCTTAAAAGGAATGGGGTCAGGGAAAGAGGCAACAAAACCAATTTTTATATGTTTACTTATTAAGTGTATAAAAACCCTCATATGTTCTGTTTTTCTCTGAAGGGCCCCTCTTGCTGGGATGATGTGCTGATTCCAAACAGAATAACAGGTGTTTGCCAGTCCCCAAAGTGCAGTGGAAACGTAGCGGTAAGATAGTCACATTTTCCCCAACTACTTTGGCATTTATGAGAATAATAATTTGTAGTAATTCTACCGTTATTAGAATTGTGGAAGTTAATGTAAATTGACTTGTAGGATGTGCTTTAGATGAGGTGTAGCATTGGATAACATCTTCAGTTTTTAGCAAGCGGATGAACTTCATCAGTTGCTGCTTGGGAAGGAGGAAGTTGTTTTATGTGTTTATTGCTTTTAGGGGAGTTCTTAAATACTCAAGTATGCGTACCTTAAATGCAGAATTTAATGCTCTTAAAGTATTTACGCTGATGCTTACTTCATGATTTTGGGAATACGTTAATGCTCTCAAAGCTTCAAATTGGTGTCATCTTATAAATCAGATTTTTCATATTAGAGATTTTCAAATATTTTAGCAGAAGTTGATTCTTCACGCTGCTGGTTACTTTACCTGTTCTGCCAGATCTTCATCTTTGCTTGTTCAGTTTGTTTCTTGGAGTGACATCAATGAAAAGCCTGAGTAAGAAAGAGTGTAGGCATCTCAAATGCTTAAAATAGAAAAGGAGAAGTAAGGTTTCCCTTTAAATACATGTATTTGGATATTTTTGATTTTCAGATATACTTCAACAGTATTTAATACTACAGAGCTCTTAGAAGCACTTTGTTTTCAGGAAGAAACGTCACTTGATTTGCTATTTCTGGATTCTGCTTTCAAAGACAAACACATAACTTTGTACTTTTGAAAGGATTCTGTTCCTTGAAGCTTTTCCAGACTGGGACATCACAAATGCATCTCTCTAGAGGCACTTACTGTTTCTGGTGTAGTCTTCTCTTTGTCTTCCCTTCATCAAACCAGTAAATACATGAATGCTTTACTGATAGAGAGTTGAAATTTGTTAGCAAAAACCACTTATGAAGAAATTACATCATCTGAGCCCTGAGGTCATTCTTCTGCTGAACCTGAGAGTTATCAGGAAACTCATTGGAAAATGGTGAAATCTTGTTTCGTAGGTGAATAGCCATTTTTTCCATCGCACAGGAATGTAATTCTACCTTTTGATGTCACAAAATGCTGTAAAGCTTAAGTATTGGTTTCACATGTCATTAGGGCCCTTTTTCTGAGCTGAGAGGCAGGATCACCTCCTTCACCCTACTGGCCATGCTTCTTTTGATGCGGCCTGCTGGGCTGCAGGGGCCAGCATTATATGTTTTGAACATTGCTGTTGAGATTCTCATAGCTTTCTAAACATTTTGTCCACCTTCAACATCGTCTGCAGGTGATTATGGAGAGTTTTAAAGGGAGTGAAATTCATAATGTTGCAAACCCTCTGAGTTAGTTCCAGTAAAATATTTAGTGTAAGGGTTCTTTTTCTCTTTCTGGAATTTGTGCTAGAAAGTCTGTGTTTGGGAAAGGCTAGAGCATTGATAAGGCCACAGTATTTGTAATGCCCATGGGAAACATCTGTACAGCATGGGTGAGGTCGGGTGTTGTCTACCAATTATAATAATTTTGTAAAGTTGCGAAGTAAGAGTTACGTCTTTGTTGGTAGGGCTGGCTGGGAGGGCTTTAAACTAGTTGACAGGGCTTTAAACTGGTTATGAAGGTGGATGTGGTTAAGACCAGGTCCACTGGAGTTAAGCCCAGGGGAATGATGACAAGAGTGGGAGTGACACCAGGGGCTTAGGTGTAGTGCATCTTCACCAATGCATGCAGCACACATGATGTGCCACAAACAGTAGGAGCCAGAAGCGATGGTGTGGCAGGCAAACTGTGACTTAGTTGCCATTATGGAAACACAGTGGGATTGCTCCATGACTGGAGTGCTGCAGTGGGTGGCTATAAGCTCTTCAGAAGGGATAGTCTAGAAAAGAGGGATGGTGGCACGGCTTCTGTGTTAGTGTTTTGATATTGTTAAGTTCGGGATTGGGAATGTTAAGGTTAAATCCCTATGGGTAAGGATCGGCAGAAGGACCAGAAAGGCGGATATCCTGGTGGAAGTATTTTATAGATTGCCTAAACCAGCATGAAGAGACAGATGAGGCATTATATGAGCAGCTGGCAGAAGCTGCATGATCGCCAGTCGTTGTTCTCATGGGGCATTTCAGCTTTACTGATATATGCTAGAAATACAGCACAGAAGAATGAGTCTAGGGGGCTTCTGCAGTGTGTGGAAGATCACTTCCATTGAGACAGAGTGATGCATAATGTCATTCATATGTCATCAGTGCTAACTAAGGAAGTGATGCATTGTGGTTGGTTGTGTTGAAACGGGTGAATTTATTAAAAGATTCAACAAGAATGTTTCCTGTACATCTTCTGTTCCTCTAATTATCCTTTGAAAGCCTCAGTCCTTTCTAATTACTGCCACCCTGAACAGAATACTGTAAGTATGGCTCTGGTTTCTTCTTCCTGTATGTATTGCTCTTGTTTCTTAAGCTGCAACTGTATTTTTCCTGTTCTAAAAATGCATTTTCTGTGATCTTTATCTCTACTGAGCAAGCTTTTGGTGTGGGCTCTTCAGTAACTTGTTCATTTCATTATTTTTCTCTTCCCCAGACTTTTTGCCTCCTTTAGAGATCGTGAGCAATTACTTTTTATTGCAGAAAATTAATAACTATTTTGCATATCAAAGGGCTAAGTGGTGATCACTGAAATACCAGTTTGGAAAGTAAAATTTGATTAATCAGTGTGGGAAATAATATTTTGAAACATATCAGTTAAATCCATCTAACATCAATTTTAGTGTGTTAGTCTCTTAATCAAAATGTCAATTCTATATAAAATGCCACAGAGAAAGCTGTGTAGATAATTTATTTCATTAAACTTGTAATCACGTAAAAATATCAGGTTATTCCGATGGTATCTAGTTACCATAAGTCATTGTTGGTTGACATTAATTGCACATTCTTCCTTTATTTATCAAGTACCATATGTATCTAGGGCTGATGTCAAGCTTACATGCCTGTAATTACCTAGTTTGCCTCATATAATACTGCCCTAGATTATGATTTTATATGCTTTTCTAAAATTGTCTTGATAAAACAATCTCTAAAGGTGGTTCTGTTCAAATTTCACCACCAGTGTGTTCAGTAAGGCAGTGTGTGCATGAAGAGGATGAGGGGGAAGAGTTACAACAAAGAAAACAGCACAGACTTCAGAGTAATCTACAAAAGTATTGTAATTAAGTTACAGTATTTGTGTGTGTGTGTGTGAGGTCTTTAAATGAATGTCCTCAACAGCAATTAAAGGTGAAAGTACTCATTTTGGACAAGTGAATGGTGAAGAAACAAGGCATTTGACTTTTTTAGTATTTGAAGGCCTGCTATGTGTTTTGGAGTTCTTTGCATTGTAGTTGCAGATTATTTTGTCATTTTTCTTAACTTTTCTGTTTCATATTTGGAAAACTATAATTAGATCGTTGTTTCATAGATATTCTCAGAGTAACCTTATTCTGGAGTCAATCAATTTTTTGCTTATTAAAAGAAAAAAATCTGTTACTTCACTTCTTACAGCAGAAAAATCAATGATTAGTAAAAAGAAAAAAAAATGAATTATAAAGTTAGTTCTATACCAAGACAGAAAAACTGAATTATTTATCTTGGAGAGAGAGCTTACAGTGATTTTTACTATTAAGATCTATCCTTGTTGTTTTTGTTTTGGTTCTTGTTTTAGGTTTTTTTGTGTGTGTGTTTTGTTTTTTTGGTTTTTTTTATAACATGCACTCTTTTCCAATGTAGAAATATAGCATTTTCACGGTATATTTTGGATATGTTTTATGCCCAAAAGCAAGTGTCAAAGCCCACCATTAGCAAATATACCAAGTGTGGTTTAGATCATTTAGTTACATATTGCACAGGTTACTTCTTTGATGAAGTATTTTTTAAGATATATTTTTTGACCAATGCATAATTTTTGAGACTATAAAAAATGTAAAACAAATCAAGCTGAGTCCTTGGATCTATTCTTCAGTTTTCTCTTATCACCAACGCAGTAATAAGAGTTCCTGATCGTTTTTGTCAGCTGAAACTGTATAGACCTTTTGGAAAACACGGAGGAACTTGTACAGTTATATTCTGCATTGGATGGTTTTGGGAAGTTTACATCTCCTGTATTGCCACCACCACTTCTACTCACATGCAAGGAAACGTTACAGTTTTGTAAAAGATCAAATAAAATATTTTGAAGATTACAATGCCTTCTTCAAACAAATTCTCTGCCCTTTGATGTTCTCCTTAAGTGGTTAACACTGCTTCCGAAAGAAAAAAGAAATCCTTTGTTGCTCATTATTTTTTGCATCTGTCTTTCAATTCCAGAAAGCCTGATTTGAAAACATGGTTATTAATCGTGCTTTCAGAGGTTTTGTTTTTGTTTTTGTTTTTTTTTCTGGTGTCTTACTTTGTCTTCTGTGAACAATTACTTTTCATCATTCCCAACTACCAGGTTTTGCTTTGAAATTGCATTTAGAAAGTAAGCAGTTCTTTTGAGCACAACTTCACAGCTCCTTCAGTAATAGTTTTTCAAAACTTTTCAGATACTGTCAATGCCTCAGCATTTGAGAGGCATTTTCAGTTGAGCTGAGGATCTGTCCTGTTAGAGGAATCATTAAAAGTTTTTTGTAAGACTCAGCTCTGATTAACAAGTTTTCAGCTTTTCTTTTGTGATGCTTCTAGATTTACTGAAAGAGCACTTAAATGATCTTTTGTAAGATACTGGTATATTCTGCAAGGTAGTCAACATCCCAGGTGCAACATTAAGGAATATGAGCAGATCATAGTTAGTTTTGATGCAGCAAAATCCTGTATCACTCAGTCCATCTGGTTTCCTCGACTATTCTGAAAGAGATTGATGGTATCAGCAAGCCAAAGAAAAATGAAAGTTCACCTTTAAAGTTTCTGAGATTCCATCTCTTTTAGGAAGTCTGAGAAGCATGTTGATGATGCTTTGCAGTGAGGAACAACTTTGTATCCATTCTGTATTAGCTGTCATAAAAACTTAACAACAATAACATTGCATTGCTGTGCCAGGTTTGTAATGTTCCGTACTTTGGCCTGATAATGTTGTCTTCCAGTTGTTCCAATGTTCAGAACAACCACTATTGCACAGTTAGACTGTGGAACTCTATCACAATGCACTGTGGAAGTTAAGAGTGTTTAGAAAGTGGGGAATTAATGGCTTATTATTTATTAGTAAGCAATGGGAGATCCATTGCTTACTAATAAATGGAAAGATATCATTTCCATTATAGGAAGTCCGAGCTGCAAGTTGCTGAGTTGCTGGAGGTTGGAACATACTCTAGGCAAATATCGTGTTAGGTTTGTCCTGTGTGTGTGTTTGGGTGGGGGAGGGAAGGGCTTGGGAGGCTGTTATATTTTGTCTGTTGGTGAGTGTTTTTGTTTTTAACTTATGCACAGATTCTAGACTCCTGCTGCTAACTTACTGTTAGAGTCAAGACACGGGGTTAAATGGACTGGTGTATGATCTACGTGGTCATTTCTCAAATACCCAGATGTTACCAGAGCAGGTGGCTTGAAGAAGTTATATATATTAGTAGACTGAGATTAGAAGGTTAAATGTGACAGAGTACTCATCAAAATCTATATACGTGCTCAAATTGTTCTGTTTATGCAGGGGTTTGTACACACAGAGAGATTTAGTTACAGCTTGCTAAATATAATAGGGAAGCACCCTCCAAATTCAGTATATTATATTCTTATACCTGAGAGGAATGTGGGAGGATATGTGACTCCCACTAGCACATGTTATTGCCATAACACAGTCCTGAGCCTGGTTGTGAGAACAGTGCTATTGTCATTCTATTTATGTTGTACATTGCTCTACAAGTAATTTCTACAGATTACATGGAGGTGATTTTACTGTTCAAGTGTTTGATCTATTACAGTTTTAGAAAACTTGCAAGCATTCAGGGGCCCAAATGAATAGAGAAATAGTAATTAAAACTATGAATTAAGTGCTGTTAATTTGAAACTGGCAAACTCAAGAAGATACAGCAGAATCCATTCCAAATCTTAGCATTGCACTTATTCTATTTCAGAAGACAGACCCAAATTTTAATTCAAATGCAGAATGTTTGATACATATTTTTGCATGCACTATGAACAGCATTTCTAGTGTGTTCAAGGATGGTCTTTTGTAATTCAGTAATGCTCACACAATGATTTTTTTGCTTGCTGCACATGACATGAACAGTAGCATACTGTCTGCAGCGGTTGTAAATTTGTTACTGACGACTGAAACCTTGGACTTCCACTCAAGCATGTGACCTGTTCTTCCAGTTATGTATGTGTAAACTGGATGAAAGTGATTTTGTTAGGGTGCAGTACAGTTATCTAGGAGTCTCTCCTCAGAAACGTCAGACAGCACTTACATGGAGGAGCGCACTCTTCATTCACATCTAGCGAACACTGCGATTGAGTGGTTAATAACTGTCATTTTGCAGGTTAGCGTATTATGTGATACACTCTGTTAGATCCAAAAACTGCTGTGAAACTTACTTTGGCATGAAATCTGTTTCCCGCCTATGGTTTGCATGCTCAGTGTTCTGGTCTGAGATTCTAAAATTTGAATGTAGTAGGTTTTTATTAACAATATCTACTTTTCATTTGGTCTAGCTGTCTCCAAGGGACCGTGCCTGTAACTGATTGAGGAACAGTTTGTGCGTTCTTTCATTTGTCTTCTGTTCCTGTCCATACAGTTTATGAAATAAGCTCATTTTTACAAATCAGAATGAAATTGAAAATGAGCACCTGCTGTTTATAGGATCCATAGTTGTGTGGAAATAACATAGCGGCATCATCTGACGGTTTTTCTCACTGGGGTAATCCATGCTGGGAAAACTGCTACGAATTAGGATCACTGTGTCTCATGGTTCACACCTGTGTGGATGCTTCTTGAATAACTACTGTCAGAAATGCCTGATTTCTCAATGTTACATCTATACAGGACACGTCAAATATGGTTGTTTGCAGTATACAATGTGTATTTCTAGCTTAGAAAATATTTGTGTAAGCAGAATTTCTTTTGTTTCAAGTCTGAAAGCTTAAATTGTCATGACAGATGTCTTTCTGACTTTGTTTTCTGCCTTAATGGTTCAGCACAGGAAGATACTGAAAGTTTACATCCAGCTTTAAATACACAATCTGCTGTAGTTAATAGTGTTCTGTGTTTTAAGCAGCTGCCCCAATGGGATGTCAATTTGAATATTTATTAATTAGCTGTATAAATCCATTAAAATAGCTTACTGAAGTTCTTACAATGATATAAGAAATACTTAATACTTCAACTGGATTGCTGCAAGGATGCTTGGAGTTCAAGTACTCCCTTTGCTTCATCACAGTTAATGATTTAAAACATGTCCTAAATTTGTCAAGAGTGCGTTATCTGCAGGCTATGGTACCATGCAAGAAAACAGTTCTTGCAAGTCTTTGTGAGATTTTATGTGTCTGAGAAATAGAGTGCTGATCAGTTACACTGTACATCATAGTAGCTCTTTAGGAGTTCAGTAAATGTATGGGGCATTCTGAAATTGGGTATTTCGGTTTTTCTGCTGTAATACTTGAAAGCGTAGAAGCAAAGTAACTGCAGGTAGTGGTTGTGCTGAGAAGCTACGTGTGCTTACACTGCTGCCAGGAGATGAGGGAAGTCAGGTTTCATTCTTTTGCTGTGCAAAACACTGTCTCACTGTGATGCTGCCTCACCATTGCAACATCAAAATCAACGTGGGAGCATTCAAGTTGCATTGGTTGGTTTTGTTTTCCATTGCTTCAAAGAAAAGCCACTCACTTCCGCTGCTAGCGTGATAACTACTAGGAAGTAACTGCTCATTAAGCACCTTACAAGGTGTAATTGTGTCTATCTGTTTGCAAACAAAAATATCAGCCCCCTATAAATTTGCAGTTGCGAAGTTGAAGGAAAAACAACAATAGTGACTGAATCGGATTGATTTCTGGAGGCTTTATCTTTAACACCACTAGACAATTGTGCCTTGCTTGCAGGATCACTAACCTGTCAATAAGGATTTGCTGCAATGGCTTAATTCTTTGTAAATCAGTTTTTGCTGTGGTGGAATTCTGTGAGAATTTCCTTTAACTGCTTTTTCTAGCTTAGAGAAATCTGACCTACCGGACCTGTACGGCTTAATTAAACTTTAAACTATATTCAAAATAACAGTAGAAGTCTCAATTATTCTTTGAGAATGTATAGATTATACAAAAAGTGTGTGAACCAAGAGATGAACCATACTGAAATAGTCCATGTTAATAACAAAAATGCAACCAATAACCTAAAGTCAGAACTAAGCAGAAATGGTTAGAAGAACCTTAAAGCCCCACATATACTAGCATAATATTCACTGCTACATTTAAAGTAAAGCTGTTTTCCATCATTCTATGCATTTTCTTTTTACTTTAAAGACCACACAGTGCCATGTGTCAGATACTGAGTTCATTTTGAGTATATTTAACTAGTCTCAGAACATGCTGTTCAAGGGCCCAGTTCTCACTTTCACATTTACGAAGCTTCTCTAATTGGGAGAGGCTTAAAATTAAAATAAAATAAATAGGGTATACTATACTATAAGAAAAAGATTTTCTCAGAAAAAATGCTCACTCTTCAGTCAAGTGACATCTCGGATTGCATTCCTGTCCTGGTTTCAGCCAACACATATTTAATAGCACGTTGATGTTTTCATTGCTGTTAAGTGATGAGATGCTCAGGGCCTCTCTCTGGTGAAGAGCTGTTGCAATGGTGGTGTGGGACAGGGGGTGGGGATCTGAACCTATGTAGGTTAGAGGGATATCTGCTTACCAGTAGTTACTTTCTATAGAGAACTATCTTCTGATACAAAGACAGTAGATGTTGCTTGTTTCCTCCAGTGTGTGGAGGACAAGGGCTTGGGCTGCTTTATAAAAGAAGGGCACTGCTGCCTCTCATGGGCACAGGACAGGTGACAGGTGTGGCTTCTGTGCTTTGTGGATTACATTCACTGGAAAAGCCAGTATGAGCAATACATAGAGAACCTTAGTTTGAGAAAGTGTGTGTGAATTGTGATGTGCTTCTTCTGTTTGTTTTGCACATGGCAATCTCAAGCATCATAACTAGGGTCTCTAAGCTGAATTTTTGGAATCCGGGAATTCAGTCTCTGCCTTACTCACCAATTCAGTATTTTGCATGACAGGCGGGATAAAACATGAAGCATGTCTGTGCGTAGGAATAGAGATGAGTCCCAAATGACTGTTAATCTGAGTCCAGACAGCTCCCCTAGAGACAATTAAGCCACATGAAGGAACCAGGTATCCCTTTCCTTAATTTGGCTGATGTCTCAGCCCCTCCTGGAAGAGTCTAGAACAATGCTTGCTCCTTTCATTTGACTGGTGTCCAGTGTTCCAACCAATCCTGGAATTGGAGCCAACTACAACTTTAAATAGGGAATGGTTCCTCCAGCTTTCTGCTTTTCTGCTTTATTCTATACCACACAGAACACCACCATTCACAGGCCTGATCTTGCATCCAGGACTGGTGATCTCTTTTTCTCTCTTTCTCTTGAAGTATGATATCATGCAAGACTTGAATTTCCTATAAAACCACAGGGCTTTGCTGGATACAATTGTTGAAGGGCCAACACACAAAACACAACTGTTTTATAGAAATCTTCTATTAAAGTTGATGTTTTTTCCTCTTACGTATGGACCTTGAGTGTCATTTTACATTAATGTAACTGTGAGGAGATTTGCAAATGTGGTTGTTCCTCTCACTCTTTGCAATCAGAATGCGACAGATATATACCCACTCTCCTAGGGGCTGAACTAGAAGCTTGCTCTATGTGTTCAAGAATAACTCAAACTCAGGTTTTCTATTTCACATATAAATGTGTTTATTTTTCAGCATGCTGCTCAGGGAAGTCCTATTATGATTCTGGAAAAAAGTAACTAGAAGGGGTACTTGTACTATTAATTGCAGGACCCCTTCACTCTCATAGACAGCAGTTAGTAAGTGGTGGATTCAGTTTGCTCTGGAGCAGGTCAAGGCAAAATAATAGGAGTTAAATGAGAAGTTCACACTGTAAACATGTGAAGGGGGAAAAACAAAGCACAACCACATCAGATAGTAAGGTGCAATTTCCATCTGAAATTAAAGGTTGCATCTTTATGATGATACAGACCTGCACCTTTTGATGGTGTATGTGTTATGGACAAGTATATTTTCCATTTTTACTCATTATCCTGAAGGAACTGTTTTATGCAGTGTATTTGTGCAAGGTCTACTATGTATGCAGAACATACATCTGGCTATATGTTGGAAAATTAGTTTGCGAGTTGTGTGAACTTTCCTAAGTTGTGTGAGCATTCCTGCTGTTCATTGAGGCAATGCCTGTGCTGAGAACAGAGCAATGGAAAAGAAGTGCATGGACAATGGTAACTGCACAGCAGCTTTTAGCAAGTGCTTGCTTTTTAGTTATTTATGCTGTTGTCATGGTTTTGTGATTTTTGATTTTTGGTATTCATAACATCATGTAGGGCACTGGGAGTTTAACTGTTAATGCTCAAGTTCTGGGTACCTGCCCGGAAGAGAAGAAGAACTACATTCCCCAGGGGACTTTGTGGTCACAGAGAGGAGATGTAACTCCTGGCAAGGTCACATCATGCACTCTTCTTTGTCTGCTCTTCTTCGTCGGCTCTCCTTCTGTCTCCCTGCTGCTCAACTGGACTGCGCATCTCACCTCAGCGTTGTGGTGAGGCCTATCCACCTTTCAGACATTTTCTCTCTCATTATATTTGATTTATTAGTTTCAAATTAATTACATTGTATTATGGTGTGTTATCTCGCATTCCGATAATATATTTAGTAAATTAGTTCATTTCTCCTCAGATTGTTGCCACTGCTTTTAATTATTTTGGGGTCCCCTGTTCCCTTTTTCTGGAGGCACGGATTTTGCAAAATCCCTCTGCCCTGCTAGTCATGGAACTGGGGAGAACCAGCCCGTAAACCATTGACAGCTATCTATGGAGAATCATAACGTCTGAAAAAAGACTTGTCATAACAAGTATGTTATTGCATTTAATGTTTGTATAAACACAACACATTTGTGTATGAAATCAAATTCATCTTGGTTGGCTCAGTTACCTCTGCAAACTTTACATCCTGCACAGGGGACTCAATCCAAACATAACAGCATTTCTGCATTTGGCTCTGTCTGCTCATATCTTTGAATACAAGTCAGGCACAGGTCTAATATCTACCAGTCATCCTGTTGATGCCAACTTCCTTGTTGGTGTGAATCGGAGCATCTTCCTGCAAAGTGGCAAACCACTGTGGTGCATTCCACATCACCCACTTGTTTATGGGGTGCTCTTAGGACTTAGCACACTGTATTTGAATCTTTCTGATGAAGACAGCTCATTTGGACAATCTATCTGATGTCGATGGTAACCTCTTGTCTTCCTTGCCTTTACAAGATGCTGATTTTGGTCACTCACCTTTGTGAGTTTAGAAAATATATTTTTAAAATAGTTTAGAAATATATTATTAATTTTTTCAGAAGTAAATTTTTGAGGTAATTTACAAGATAAAGCTTTGACAGTTTAAAATGATTTGTAAAATAGATCTTACAAAAATAATTTTTGAAGTGTCAAATGGAGAACTTAGTAATGCATGTTGTTTGTGAAAACATTTAATAGTGTTCATATTATTAGATTTCTCTGTTGTTTAAGTCCATTCTTAGTCACATTTTTCAAAGACAAAACATGTTCTGATTCCACTGAGGAAATCAGTTGCTGTTCACAAGTTTTTTTTGTTGCTTTTTTTTTTTTTTTTTAGCTAAATTAAGAATGAATTTACAGATGTTTCTACAGATAAAAACCTACTTAGCAGAAATGATTTTGCAGTGGAGAAGTGCAGAAGTCCCACCCGTAGCCACCTACTTTGTCGAAAAAGCAGAGGAAGCCAGATGAGGCTGTGGTGCCATTTGGGAAGAAGGTCTGCTTCCATAAGCTGAGGGAGATCCAAAATGCACTGCACTCAGTGTTAATGAGAGAACCACAAGCTTAAATGTTGTTGGTAAAATTCTTTATGCCCAAAGGCCAGATGGCACAGCATATCTGCAGCTACCAGATTTACTCAGTCTCTAAGGAACAAGGAGGGATGCTAACTCCCCATTGGAAACTGTGCCCACGTGCACCTGCACATATGCTGGGATTGGGGCTAGTGGTGGGCACCTGTGGATACAGGTCAGATTTGCAACTATATATATATGCTCAATAAATAGAAATACTCTTAGATAATGTATAATAGCCAGCTGTTCGCTAGTGGGAGTATAGCCTTATTGTGCTCAGATACAGTTACTATTCCTTTAAGTTAGGGATTTGTTATTGTTTTTGCAATGAAGGCAGTCTAAATAGATATCTGAACAAATGCTTTTGTTTTTCCTCTGTCCTGCCTCTTTAGGACTAGATGAAAGTATCAAAAGTTCCAGTTCTCTTTTTATGGGTACACAAGATTCCCACTGTGTTACCTGGTGACAACTGCTTGCTGTTGACTGCTGTCAGCTGCTTAGTTTTATTCCATTCACGTCTGCCTTAGTGAGTAGTGAGGGCCAACAAGAACCAAGTTTCCAGAGCAAAACAGTGAGAGCTGAGGATCATTTCTCAATGCCTTATAGGGTGGGTTTCCTTCAGTTGGCTGGAATCTGTCTCTCTGAACTGATTGCTTCCCATTGAGAGAAATGAAAGGCCTTGTTCCTGGGCCATATAATTCATAAAATTATTGCTAATTCAGGGAGTGCTAAGCATTTGCTAGTGCTCTTTGAGTCAAAAGTGAAAGGCGAGCATATTTCTTACAGTGACAGAATAACATTTGTGATACTTCTTTCCTTTCTTTTTCTCACCATTCCTGTTATAATCAATGTCTTGACTGTTGTGTCCTCATTCCTGTCCTGATCCATAGATCAGGCATTAGGCATGGGAAAGTTGGCAGAACAAAACATACTGTTTTTCAAAGCTGAGGTGCAGAGATGAGGCAGAGAGCCACTCCTGTAGCGTTACAGCATAATTCTGTCTGCACGGTGTCTTTACAATAAACACTGATTCTATCCCTGAGGCAGCCCTAATGCTAAATGGAAAGTGACTTACTACTGCATTTTGGCTGTATTACGACTTGTAGATCATCTGTATGGTTAATGGATGGGTGTGAGACTCTAGGACACCAGAGATACTAGCTGAAGGCTAAAAACCTAAAACCAAAAATAACATTCTGTCTGTTTTTCCTGTGGTTGTTGGGGTAACAGTAGCTTTTAGTTAGGGATTTTTTAAAGCTTTTCATCAGCCTTGAACCTAACTAGCTCTTTGATATCTAAGGATGGACGAAACTAAAATATTTTGGTTATAATGGGGATCAGAGGGATGGGAATCTGATGTATATCAGCAGAGCCATGACAGTATTTGCCGACTGGACCATGAAACTGGCTGTGTTTTTTGCAGTACTGATGGAAGGTAACTAGTAACACAAATGATTGATTTGCTTAGATATTTATGACTTGTTAGCTCTGCTGACATCTCTGAATCTCAAGACTTTTGGGGGTGATAGCACAACTTAATGTCACCTGTGAATTATTTACAATTCAAGTATGGGAGTTTTGTTTCTTATACATTTTAGATTTATGCTGTAGTCTTCTAAAATTCATTACTGTCTTTTCCACAAGTGCTTGTTGGCATGGTTGAAAAAGAAAGAAATCGCTCAAAGCTGTAATTGCAGGCAACTTTTTCTGCTGTAAGAAGCATAGGCTGAGGACCTGATGTCATATGGTATTTGAGATTTTTCCCTTCTTGAGCCCTTTTTTGTGTGGCTGACGTTCCCATATAAAAAATCAAATCTGATTGCTGAGGAAATTAAGCTCAGAGTAAAGTGTTGATTCTCTACAGGAAACACTTAGTAAGAAATTTGAACAGTTGGATTCTACTTTAAAAGAGATTTAAGGGGAAGTTTAAATCCTAGAAATCAGCACTAATGTTCAGGATATGCTGATTATAATACATGCTAAGCAGCTACTCTGAAACTGATACTCATGCTTTTTTTAGTTTTTTATGCTGCCTTTGTCTATTGCCGAATTAAATCTAAGTATATGCTTTTAACAGACATTGAAATTTAGTATCTCAACACTTAATCGTTCTTCTTTTCAAAAAATGTTTCAGTTTAGTTTTGAGGTCTGCATGATTATGAACTCTGTTTTAACAGGGGGCCCTATACAGTGGTGGATCTCTCCTAAGTGATGTTTTCTCACTGAGTTCCATAAAGGCATTTATTTCAAAGATCACACTTCTGACAGCATCCATGAGCTCTTGTACTTGTACTATTGTACTGTGTGTTCTATGTCAGAGATTCTGAGCATTTGAAATTCTAAGGCTTGAGACTTTTCCTTTCGTTCTAGCTGATTATTCTGATTCTATTTTGAATTACGTAAATCTGAGATCAGGTACTGAGTTTTTGATGTGATCTTTATTTTCAAGTGGAAAACTGGAGAAATGTTCTGGTTTTATGGCAAACAAATGTTACCTGAATGCAGAGATCACTTCTTTTGAAAGAGTAGTATTGGGATGTAAGTAGCTAATGTGACCAACATCTGCAACCTTTGCATCATTGTATTTCTAAAATCTATTAACGATCATACACCTCTAAATCCACTGCCACTTAACCTTTATTATTGTTCTGCTTAATCTTAATAGACAACTAGTAATGAACTGCATAAATTATTCTACTTTTTATAGTGATCGGATGGCACTTAAATGGTTATGTGCTGCAGCTTAAATGCTGTTTGAGTAGTGTGGATGAATCCTTTCCCTTGGAACAAGTTTTGCTTTTACGTAACCAAGGATGTCATCCATGTAAACCTTTTTATGAATGCATTTATCATTGATTTGCCTAGAAGGTGACCCAGCTATCCATGCTCAGCTCAGGAAAGTCAGCTGAAAGTCTTTACACCTCTGATATTGTGAACAATCATTGAGGTTGTGAATTACAGAAAATCCTTAGAGGGGAAGTTTGATTCTTATTGGAACCGTAAGTAAAAAAAAAAAAAAAAAAAAAAAAAGAAATAGTATTGAATGGAGATTACCTTAAAAGAATGTACTGCTGGTGACAGTAGCAGTTAATTTCTTAGTCACAAAAGTTACAAGAGCAGTTCCAGATGAACTCTGGGCATAACTGAAACAAACCTCATCTAAGATTTAGGTAAATATTGTAATGCTTATGTATTTATTTATGTATCTTTTGATTTTAGACCTAACTACAGGTTAGGTCTAAAGGCTAAAACTTGGATTATGGTTAATATATTTTTTTTAAATCTTAGAAGTCTTTTCTTAGTAAAACTAAACTATGCAGAGTTGTAATCTATAAATAAATCCATAAGTGCATGTACTACGTGATGCACACAGTGCTCAGTACCTGGTTTGAGGCGCTAATCTCTGAAGCTGCATGAAGAAATGAGGCAGTAGAAAGGTGAGGCCACTGTTTTATGCAGGATGTCTCCCAGTTACAAAAGCTTGTCAAAATCCAAAATCAAAGGAGGAAGTGGAACATTCTTACATACACAACACCGTCTTGAGTCAATAACAGATTAATTAAAGAACTGACTGCAGTAATCTCTAAGAATTGTCATTTGGCTGCACAACCTTCCTCATTATTTAAACAATGGAACTCAAACAGCTCTTCTGTCTGACGTGTTTCTTTTTTGTTTAACTTTAAAAACTGCAGCTGGTCCATATATAGATAACGTCATGTTTTCTGAATTTTTCACTAGAGTGAGATTCCTGTGCTCAGGAAAACTACTGCCTCCAGTTCTGCTGGGATGTGGAACCTTAAAATGTTCTTCCCCAACTATCTCTGAAAACATGCTAGATTTGAAAGCTATTCTGAAGTGAGTTTCTTCCAGTTTGTCGTAAGATACACTGAATATTTGCTTAAGCTTTTAGTTGGAAAAGGCAGCAAAGCCTTATCACGGAAGTGTGTTAGGAAGACAATGAAGTTTTCTCTCTTTCAGGAGAATAATTCTGGTGTTACATGAAGAGAGATGTATAAGGGCTAATCATTTGAAAAATGAAAGCTGTATTTTCAATATTTTAATAAATAACTTTACTTATCAGTTCTAAGTAAACGTGTGTTACCCATGTGGGGGGAAAAAAAAAAAAGACAAAACAACACAGAACATCACCATCTTAAAGCCTTATCTCAATCCATAATTTATTAAGAAAAGGGAACAAGGAATTCAGTATGAGCTTCCTTAGAATTTTGAAGCAGTTACCACAGCAGTGAGTTAGAAGTGTGTGTAGAAACTACTTCATGTGTCTAACTTGCACATCAGCTGAAATGCAGCTTAAATACAGGCTATTTTGATATTTGTTAGCAAAGAGCAGTACTGTTTCAGACAGTACATTTTACTAGGGTGGGGAATGCCTATTAAAAGGCAACTATTTGTCTGAAACTGTCTTGTATTATTCACTGGCAGGTATTAGTCTCACTGTGAAGGTATAAGCATCACTTTGATCACTTTAATTACTGTGCTAGCTTGATCATCTAGAAGACAGAAGCTTGTTGTCAGAAATTAGGGATATGCAAGCTTCTCCTTTACCTGGCAAGATAGAATTTAGGGTGATGGGTTTTTGAGGTGGATGGGTTGTTTTTTCTTCCCTTCCCTTCAAGATATAAGTAAGGTGTGTGTTTGTTTTTGAGAAATAGGAGTATATTTTCCTCATAGGGAAGAGTTTCTTGGAAAGCTGCATACAGTTACCATGCATCTTTGAACCTTTTCTTTCCCCCTTGCAATTTTTACAGTGTTATGTGACACAAAAAATGGTAACAGGAATGAAGAAAATGACAAAGTATGTAACAGCAGTGCCTGCTCCTTTCTCTGAATAACAATCTATCAGATGCACTGCCAAGAGGATGACATTTGTAATGTTTAATAGAATGTTCACAATTTCATGGGAACTATGCCTTTAGGCAAGAAAATGATCTAAAAGTATTCACTGCAATAGAAGGTGATCATAAAAGTACTCACTTATGGAACCTAGAAATTTTTTCTAAGCTTTTTCAGCAATTCCTTCACATCCTTACTTATTGCAGATCAGGAATACTTAAGAAAAACAGAAAATGTCATTCATTAAAGTTTCATTTATTTATTCATTACTAACAGAGGAAAAAATGCTCAATGGTGGTATAATGTAATTTTACTATTTTTAAGTATTTTAGAAGTGGTCAGATAGTGAAGTAAACTGCATAAAATTTTACCTGTTGCTTTTATGTTGTCCTGTAAACTTTGTTTATTGTGAGGTTAAAATTGTGAAAGTAGTGTCTTGCGCAGCAGCATATAAATTAAGTATGGAAAGGTATGTTGGTTTTAATCTATGGAAGTGTAACTACAGCTTATATAATATGAGTGTGCCAGTTGTTCAGATCTGGCAAATCTGGCAGATATCTGCTGCTTGTCTCTTCCAGGAATAGCAGAGATCCAGCCCAGGGAGTTCTCTGGGCCAACACACCGTAACCAGTGAAGAAGTTTACTAAAACTGAAGCTTCAGGCAGTGTGTATGTTTAGAATATAATCTTGTAAACATATCCTATGTAACAAATATTTATGAATTATTCACACAATGTATAAACCCAAGCTTCTTAGGTTTTTAATTGCAACTGCAAACTAATCAAGTTCATGCCTTTTAAAATCCTTTAAATAACTGGAATACATATTAGGATGATTAAAAATAAATGTGGAAATGCCAGAACTGCCAGGTGCTCACACTGCATTTTCAGGGCCTGAACCTGCTATGTTTCAGAGCTCCCAGTGCAGTGCTGGTGTTTCAGGCTGCAGAAGCACTGTCCTGCTGAGCTTTGTGCAGCTGGGCACTGTGCAGGCCAACATCATTTACAAGGGTTCACATTTCATACATGAATTATTTTTATTGCATTGTGAGTCTCAATGCACTCATAATGACTTTTTATAGTCTTTAATCTTGAAAATTTAGTCTACAAACTATTCAACATAGAATCTAATTTTTTTTACTCTAGTTTTAACTAGCCCTCTATTCTTTTGGCATTTAATATTGAGATATATTATTTTTTTAAATTGTAGTTTGCTCAAGCAGGCAATTTCTCAGCATATAGTTTCTGAGGATGGCAGTAATTTCTTTTGTTATTTCCAATAATATTTTTGCATTCTGTAATGTTCCCTGTTCAGAAACACCGAAGTATTTTATAAATGTAATTAGCAGAGGAGTTTTCTTAAAGCAGTTTTAAGGCTGATAAACAGAAATATAGAGAAGTAATTTTCCCAGGTTTGCTGAGAGAGCCATTTGGGAGTGTAGTCTCATCCTTCTTCTTCTTTTTTTTTTTTTTTAAATTTGGTGGCTTTGGCTGTTTTCACATCAAAGTCTACAAGCATTAAATCTTCTAAAAAAAAAAAAAAAAAAAAAAGAAGAAGAAGAAGAAGTAAAAAAAAATGTTCAAGTCTGAGGCTTTTTCACGTGTTTTAGGGCTTAGTTCCTTTTTTTGCTCAATTTTTCTTTTTTGCTTGCGACCCTAAGAAAGTTTTATTAAAGGAGGTAAGGAGTTTATAAAATGCATTTATCTTTTCATTGTGTACTTCCTTGACCATAGTTTATGTGTTCAGGAGTAGTGAATCTTCAGTGTTCTCTTAGTTTTATGTTCTGTGTGGAATATGTACTGAAGGAAGAAGGTATTTTCAGGTCTTCTACTGCATTAAAATAAATCCATCTTACCATTTCATGCCTTAAGAAGGAGAAAAAGAAAATAGAATTACAGAGCAAAAAAACCTAAGCTCCAAAACTATATAAAGTGAAGATTATGGGTTTGTTTTTAAAAGTTGAAAATAAATTAGTTACATGTTGTTTAAGGTTTAGTGTACTCCCGTTGAACACGTACTTCCATTGCCTCATACATGATTGCTGAACTTGAACTTAAGTGCTTAACTTGAACTTAAGTGCTGTCTTAAATTGGGTCCTGAACAAGATGGGAAAAAGAAGTGCAAAAAGTCTGGTCTATTCTATTAGGATGACTTTAAACATATTTTCTTACCTGGGGCTAGCTCGCAATGTTTTGAAACAGTACAGAAGGATGACTTCATCATTTAAAAAAAACAGAGTCTATATAAGTAATTAGAGAAGATTATATTAAAAGTAGACTTATCTTTAAACTATCTTCTTGCATTTAGCTGCTTTAATAAAATGCTTCTAGTACATCCTTCAGAAGTGAGTCCTTAACATATGGTGGAATTTGATTATTTTACTGGTGTTCAGTCTCTTGCATATCAGTGTTTCTCAGAGATGAGGAATTTACTGTCTTAGAAGGAAGGCTGTAATGATACTATTGATATTTTTTATATCTTTTTTTTTTACTTTGTATGGATGTCTGAAGAGTCATTTGTGATCTTTGATGCCATCAACATCTATCACTCTTTCTTGACTTCTCACTGTTTCTTTTTTTGATGCTTTTGCATCTATGCTTCCTTACATCAGTCTTACTGTTTTCATTACAAACCTTCACTATTTTATACTGGAAGAAAAGGTCTTTGAGGGGAAGAAAAAAACCAACAACCCTCTAAATTGTCATCTGTGACTCCTATTTTCATACTGCTTTTTTTATTATGTACGCAAACACTGATTTGGATGTGTGAAACAATCTTATATAGCAAAACTTTATTGAATCTCAGCATGATTGTTATGGCCTTCCCTGGGGAGAAAAGAAAAAGATAAAAAAGCACAGTTATATGAAAAGTATTACACTGAGAACAGCATTGTAAGTGGCTATGTAGAGCTGTATCAACTAAGGCAAGTTAATTTAAATGTGGTGTGATGTATACCAGTCCAGGCTGAATGGGGCTTTGAGCAACCTGGTCTACTGGGATGTGTCTCTGCCTATAGCAAGGGGGTTGGAACTAGATCATCTTAAAGGCCCTTCCAACCCAAACTATTCTGTAATTCAATAATTGCAAATTTAACATGTGTCTTGAGAGAGCTCCCTTTAATATCACAATAAAATCATATTCTGTAGATTTCCAACATCACAAAAACAGGGCCAGGCTTTACTAATTTAAAGCCAAGATTTTGTCCTCTGAAGTTCAGAAAATGGTAACATCTGTAACAAAAACAACAATAAAAATTGGATATGTACAATTATAGTTCATAATACTCTGCCTTTGATGCTTAGATGAAGTCAAGGGGTAGTCACTTCTATAAATTCAAAATTGTAACAGGGTTGAACATTGACATCGAATCAGTTCACAAGGAAAATTCTTTTTCTATGAAATGACTGAACAAAGCATGCACCTAGACTGCTACTTTTGCAAGGGATTCCTTCTAAACCATTCCTAATGATTGTCCTCCTTTTCTGTTGGCGGTGGTGATTTGTCTGTTGTCTCAAATGTCAGTTAGCCTAAGATAAAGGGAGGACACGAGCTGCAGTTACATAATCTTTTCTTTATCTCTCCTTTCAATACTTCAGGAGTTTTACTTTAAATGTGGAGCACACCCAACAACTGACAGTGAAACATCTGTGGCTTTGAACCTCGTTACTACAAACAGTCGCGGTATCACATGTATAACATGCACGGATATTAGGTGAGTACAGTGAACAGTGTCAGAGATTCACAGTCTCAGTGCTTCGGCGTACTTATCACTTTCAGAGAGCTCTTTTTTTTTTCTGTGCATGGTTACCTTTTAAAATGTGTGGGGGTTTTTATGTTTTTTCGTTTTTTTTTTTTTGTTTTTTTTTTTTTTCCCCACTATTGTGGTAGAAAAAAGGCCACATTCAGATGTATTCATTGCTTTGCCAATATGAATACAATTTGTATACCTTAGTTAAGTTACAGGTGGAAATGTGATTGATTATGTTCTAGCTACAGTCTTGAGTGCTTATGGCAGTGATGTAGGTGTATAGATCTTTGCCTCTAGTTTGTGTTTGAGATACAGTGAATGAAATCGTGATTTTGAGGTTGACAAAATATTCCTGCGAACAGGAACCTTTTGGTGTTTGTTTTATAAATCAAAGCAAAATTACTGATGGTTCATCTGTTCTCATATTCTTGTTTACTGCAGTTTTAAATACTGTAATCCATCTTATTGTATGGCAATTCAGCACATATATTCAAGAATAACATTGCTCGCAAATGCGTGATTAAAAATTAATTGCCAAGAAAGACAGCTACCCCTATTGTGAAGAATTATCTGAAACACATTCATCTACTGATAGAAAATTTGAGGTGGATCCTCAAAACCAATAACGAGAATGTTATTCATTTTAAATATATTTTAAGTATTTCTGCTGATTCATCTGTATTATGGAAAAGGGTAAACTATTTAGAAAAAAATACCTGTAGTCTTATAAGATGGCAAGAAGACTGGATAAATTTGTTAGGGGTATCTTGGGAAAATAAACTGTATTCCTGGAAAAAAATGTTCCTATTAGAAATATTAGGTTGTTATTTTGATTTTATCCCAGACCTTGTTTAATTATGTTTTGCTTATGTGCTACTGAATTGATAGTAGCTGTTTTGTTGCTGACAACATTTGGTTGATGAATGTGTCTCTTAGTTATAGGCTAAACTGTATATTGAAAAGAAGAGTGTGGTATTCATCTCATTACATATACATAGGCTTTGTGGAGCTGCTCTGCATCTCTTTCAGAGTCTTGCAGGCACAGTGTGCAGAATTACTTTGTTTATCCTAATTTTTTGGCATGCAACAGTATTAACCTCTCAGTAATTAAAGGCAATATGGAGTTTCCATTCTGAGCCCAGCTTTCTCTTTTTCCAAAGGATAAGAGTGAAGAATATCAGTCATAAATGTGTTTACTTAGGCTTGAGAACTGGTTACAATTATTTCAATCAAATTTGAAATGGATATGTTGACATTCTCCTGAGTTGATGTATTCAGTACAGAACTATTCACCCATAATAATGAATTTGTAATTTCTTTCTCTGTTTTGTGACAAAATCCCAAAGGAAACAAAGAGTTTAGACTTAATTGTCTCAGTTTTCTTGGCTGAATTATTCCAAGGACTATTTGGCTTCCTAAACTTTATTTGTTTATGTATTTATGTATTAGTTTATTTATTCAAAGCATGTTAACTCTCATTTACTTAAATACAGGCATCAAATAACTATAGAAATCTCAGTTTCAGAATAGGATTCTAGCTCAGCGCCCAATTAAGGGAGCATTCATTTACAGATAGGCTTGTTGGGTTTATACACTGAACAGGGAAGGAAGAAGTCTTTCTATTGGCCTCACGCTGTGTTGTGAGGAAAAGATGGCAGATAGTGTAAAAGCAGCCTACAGACCAGCTGTATCCTTATCAGTCTCCAAAAATTAACAGGAATGTGCTTCTATCCCACTATCCCAGTATGTCTTGTAGGACATGGAATGAATTGTTGGCAGGTGACATTGAAAGGTGTTATCCCAGGAATGAAGGAATGAGCATAAGAGTCCTTCAACAGCCTTTTTTTTTTTTTTTTTCTCCTTCAGTTGTAAAGGTATTAATAAATTTATGTAAGCAGAATTCAACTCCTCACTTCCTAGAGCTGTAGGCATAGATTTCCTTTTTCATTTGTCAAGAGATGTAGTGAAATAATAATGAGGCTATTCTGTTTTCGTATATACTTAATAAGATTTTGAGGGTGTTCTCCTGCACGCCTCCTCATCTACTCTCAACTACAAGCAGGTCTGTTGTACTGGCCAGTGGAACTGGGAAAAATGAAATCAACAGGCTTAGACAATATTATTTCAGATCCTTCTCTCTTTTCTCTCCTTTCTCTCAGTGGTTAACTGACTTTGTTGTACCTTGACTGCCTCAGTGCAGGTAGCACCCTTACTTATTTACATGAGAATGAAGTACTGATGAAAACTTTAAAGTGATGGCCAAAATAGAGAATTGATGGAATGAACAGTTGAACTCTGTAGTCATTCATATTGTGTGTCTTCTGGAAAGAGATTATTCTGAACGCATCCTCTGTGGTGTATGTTGGTCACTACTAAAGTAGTATTTGATAGAACAAATTCTCATTTACAAAATACTATTTTTCAACATAGTCACCACCATTAGCTATGCATTTTCAACAGTGTTGAACATGAGCCTGCATGCATTGCTCATGGAAAATCTGCATAACTATCCAGAAGGTGGCTCATTTTTCATGTCACTGTCACCATTGCTGAAATGCACCACCCACTGCTTCACTGTGGTCACATCCACTGTTTGTTCTCCATAAATCTTCAGTAAGTGTCAGTGAATGTCAATGGGTGTCATTTTTCTGCACGGAAGAATTCAGTGACACACTTTTGCATCCTACACACTTCCATCTCAGACGCCATTTTGTCGGACTACCCTTCTGCTGCCATCAGTCACACAGAAACAAAATGTAACAGAGTAGTGTCGGGAAGGTTCAGCCTCTACCACCACCATCTCCCTTTGACTTTGTCGGCCAATATAATAGCATAGGAGGCATTGCTTTCAGAGCAGCCCTCTTAGTTACAGAACTGTCTCCAAACAGCAATCTCTCTTGAATTGCTAATTCAAAATTTCACTGCAAAGGTGCAGACTAATCTACTTAAAAGCAGTAATTTCACATGTCCATTTGAACAGTTCCCTTACTGCAATCCAGAGCCCTAGCATGACTGTACTGCTAAACAAAAGAGAGCCTGATCCCAAGGCAAATGATTGAGATTTCCTACACAGTAATCTGATACATGTCTCTTTGTCACAGGCATGTTGACAAAATCTTGATTTGAAATCTGAGGACTCATTACTAAAACTAGATCATAGTACCATAGAGTCATAGAGTGGCCTGGTTTGAAAAAGACCATAATGATCATCTAGTTTCAACCTCCCTGCCGCGTGCAGGTTCACCAACCACTAGATCAGGCACTAGATCTGCAATTAAAGTATACTTTTTATCACAGTGGCAAGTTGGCATGGAAAAGGGTTATTCATGTCCTAGTAGTCCCTATGTAGGGTTCAGAAGTATCAAAAGATGTTACTGAACACTGTGAAATTTTTGTACTAAAACTTAAGCTTCACAGGGTAAGTATACCTATTTCCAGGACCTGTGTTGTGGAGTGCTGTGCAAAGGTCATCCTGTGTGCTTGGGCTATGTATGAAATCTCTGCTCTGATTTTTTGAATTTCTAATTCTTTTCTCCAATCTTATGTTCTTCAGACACATATATAACTCAAAGATATATAAATACACATATCTTTTTCACTTTATTTAAGTGTATAGGTCTCTGTATTCTCGATGTTGAGCTCTATAAAATACTCCTACGCAGCTGAAAAATACCAACTCTGCTATACTAGTATTTAGTAAAACATACTTTCATCATTTTATAGCATTCAGCTGGAACATTAACAATTACTTTTTATTAGTTCTGCTACACACTCACAAAAAAAGGATTTTGTGGCTATTCTTCGTAATACATTTTTCTTCCTTTTTCTGAAAAAAAGTTGAAACAGGAAAAGATGATAACCATGTGTTATTTATGTTTTTCTTAATTACTGTTTCTAGCAAGACATCTCAAATATTGTGTTTAGTCTTGGGTCCTTCACAAGAAGAAGGATTTTGAGTTACTGAGGCATTTACAATGAAGAGCAACAAGGCTGATGAAAACTAGATTTATGAGGAATGACCAATGGAATTAGTGTTATTTAGTCTTCAGAAGAGGACGCTGATGGGAGACCTCATCAGTGTCTATAAGTACTTCAAAGAGATAGCAGGAAGTCATTCTCTTCTCCGATGACAAGTGATAGGATGTGAATATGTGGTTTCAAGGTGTGCCACAGGAGGTTCTGATCGGGTATTAGGAAGAGTTTCTTCATGGAGAGGATGGTCAAGCATTGGAATGGGCTGTCCATGCAAGTGGTTCAGTCCCACCCTTGGAGAGATGTGAACATTGCACTGAGGAGAACAGTTTAGTGGTGGATTGCATGGCTCAGGTTGATGGTTGAACTTGATGATCTTGAAGGTCTTTTCCAACCTAGATGATTCTGCAGTTCTCACTTTTTCTCTGGTTGCTTACATACATTTATCATGCTCATTCTATCACACATGGAACAGTTAAGCTCCAAGATGCTCAGTGCATTAGGTCTGATTGTAGTGAGGTCTGCAGAGCTCATAAAAATCTTATTTAAAGAAGTACTGTACTGTATGGTATATAAAAAAATATACAGTTAGTAATATTTAAGTCTATTACCAATTTTTACTTTCCAGTTTACATTAGGCACACACTGTGTTTGGCCTTGCTTTATATTTATTATGAATATTTTCATGTAGCTGTGATGAACAGAGTGAAATATTTCGGAGCCAAACACGTTTGTAGGTTTCTATTAAATCTGTAGGCAGTATTCCATATAGTGTAATGCCTTCCAATGCTTTCTGCTTGTCTACAACAGAGTTAGCATGAATTGGCAACATTTCTGCGTTTCTTTCTTTCTACAGCATTGAAGGTGATACGTTGCTATTTTATGTCTTTGAAGAAGCTCCTAATAAATTGAGCAAATGGCTGGAAGTTGAAACAAATGCTAAAACTGTTCAATACTCAAAGGGGGATTTGCTTTTCTCAACTGTTTCTAGAAGTAACATCAAAAGGGGTTAGGAGTACCCCCTGGGTACCCATAAATCAGGTTCAGGAATAACAACAGTGTTAAGCAGTGTAAAAATAAAACGTGCAGTACAGAAGTGCCTCACGTCATCTTTCACAAACTAGCTGGAGCATAATTCCTAAAGGCATCATTATTTTTGGCTTTCAAGAGATACAGATAAATATAAAAGATATGTAGGGCCTGCTGTCCTTTAGTAGATAGAATCCTCCAGAAGGAGAAGTATTTGCTTTTGGGTTGATCAAAAGATTTTATCCAATAAATTCCTACTTTATACTCTCCAGAAGAAAAAAAAAAAAAAAAGGTATTTTTATTTAGACAATAGATTCTTGTCATTTGTTTTTCTGCTATTCAGAGTTCTTAATGCTGCAGTTGGAGGAGGAGCTTGATTTTGCCAATGGTAAGAATTAAAAGTGTATATTCAAAATGTTATTTAAGGGTTTAAAGCAATTTAAGAGCTCTGTCATAATTATTTTCAGCCAAGTCAGTTCAGTCTCTGATAACATTAAACTCCGTGGCAGGAGACTATTGGAGAAGGTCAGTATTTGGGGGGGAAAGCTCAAAGGGGAAGTGCCACAGGAAGGCATGTTAGAAATTCACTAGACTATTGACTTTGTCTTGAGTCAGTAAAGAATGAATGAGTCCGCATGTCTTTAGGGATAACTGTTTATCTTGTTCTGTTGGGACTACTTTCATCCTCCAAAGCCTTTAACTAGCTCCTAATCAGCAATCTTTTTTTTCTTTTTGCTTATAATCTGTGTGGGTTGTTTTGTTTTGTTTTGTTTTTGTTGGATTTTTGTTTGTTTGTTTGTTTGTTTTTTCCTCCCCTATCCTGCAGTTGAGTAAGGGACTGGAGCGTGTCTCCAATAAGGAAAGGATGAAAGAGCATCCTAGCTTAGTGATGTAAGGAATCGGGGACTTTATCAATGTACATAAATGCCTGAAGGGAGGATGCAATAAAGACATAGCCAGGCTCTTTTCAGTGGTGTCCAGTGATGGGACAAGAGGCAGTGGATATAAACTGGAACACAAGATGTTTCATCCAAACAACACAAAGCACTTCTTTACCGTGAAGGTGACCAAGTACTGGCACACATTGCCCAAAGAGGCTGTGGAGTCTCCTTAGAGATCTTCAGAAGCACCCTGGACATTGTCCTGGAGAACTTGTGCTAGTTGAGCCTGCTTGAGAAGAGGGTTAGACCAGTTGGCCTTCAGAGGTCCTTTTCCTACCTCTGTCTATGGTTCTGTGATGTAGAAAGTGTACCTAGTTAGCTACTAACCATGACATTCTTTCCCATCTTGCCTAATAATGCTGTATCTTGCTTTGAGGTTGAACATTTCTTCTACTGAAGTTTAAACATTTTTTTAGAAACTCATGAAATTATTTGCCTTACCTTTCTTTCATTCTGGGTGCCATCTAGATTTCAAAAGAAAAAAAAGGAAAGAGACTACTAGGGGAGGAATGTACTAGTGAATATGACAGAAAAATGAGATGTAACTCGATATCCAAATGCTTTAAAATATAAATAATCCTACAAACCTTTCTGATTGAATCAAAAGTTGCAGTTGAAGAGCTTTGTCGGGTCAATTCTGATGCAATTTGAACAGATTTTTACAAGGGCCCTTCTGTTCCCCTTCAAGACTGCAGGCTGTCCATTAAAGGATATTTTCAATGAGATATTTTTTAATAAACTAAATAACACCTTACTCTGGTCTGTCAATTACTATTTTCTCTTTGTTTCTGGGGGATTGGAACCTAGAATTATCATTTGGCTATTATAATCCATGCAAGTTATTACGTCTCATTAAATCTATACTTAGCTCATCCTTTTAAAAGTATGTTGTTTCTCACTGTGACCTGTTTTGATAATGCAGTCCCCCTCCAAATCTCTGCCTGCTATTTTCTGCTGTCGTTATGTACTTTGAGTTGTTTCAAGAGAAGTGAGAAAAGATTATGTTAAGAATTAAATCTACTTTGTCTAAGTATTATGACCATCAGGGACAATGTCTACTGCTCTCTCTTCTAAGAAATTAATGGGATTTCTGAAGAATCACTTAAAGTAAGTAATTAATCAAATAGCAAACTAAGAACTGTTACTAATTGGTTTAGGGCTTTTTTTTTTTTCTTTTTTCCCAACAAAGCAGCCTGTAGAATACCAATTTTTACAGTTGTAATGTTTGAGTTCTGATACAAGCAATGCCATGCAGAGAAAACATTTCACTGCCAGTTTTGTTGGTGTTTTCAAACATGAACAAAGTCTACTAATGCCAGTAAGTGACCTTCATTTCACACACTGTGGGTTTTAGACTCAAACATTTGTACCATGGGCTTCTGGAACATGTGCATTTTGCATGAAATTGAGCTGCCTTAACCCCTCCATAGAATTGTAGCCACTATTACATAGCTACTTCTTATGGCACTGACAGGACAGCTTACTGTTTTGCCCTCGGATCTGTTACGATCTTCACTGTAACTTCATCTCAGTGAGACAGCTTCTAGCTTCTAAGGATTTCTGAAGTTGAGAATAGATTGACAAAGCTATTGTACAGTTCTATTATACTCATTCTTTACTGGCAGCAGATAAGTTAGTAGGATGTTATTCAACCTCTCATCTCCTTTAACAAATAGTAAGCATGAACTTTTTTTCTGTCCATCCATGAGAACAAATGCTGCCTACTTTCTCCTATTTTTGGTGCAAAAGAACAATGCAGTTTACAGGAAGGTGAGGAAGGCAGTTTCTTGAGTAGTAGCTGATTTTTTACACTTATTCATCTATTTATGAATAAAGATATATCTGACCTCTGGCATGCTTACATGTTTTTTAAACAACTACCAAGAATTGCTAAGAATTTTTGAGATAGTTAAAGATGTATTTTATTTCTAACATAAACTGATTTCGGTAATGTGCATCTTTGTGATTATATTAGATGCAGTACATCTCATCAATTTTTAGTTTTCATGTTAAGTTTCACCTGAACCCTGCAGATTGTAGAATGAGTAGACTCTTGTATTGTTGCATCTTCTCTGCCATTCTTAGTTATTGCATGAGTAATGCAGTGAGCTTTCTGTTTTGCTGATTTCTTTGCTTTTGTAATTTAATGCATTTTGCAGGACAGACTTAATAACTAAATTAACTCAAATTAATTAAAACCATCGAGTTTAATTTTTTTAATTAAAAGTGGCATGTGTCGAGTCTCCAGTTTCTCCACATGCAAAATTTGGTGGACATTCCTTCCAAAATATTTTGAGGAAGCAGGACTACTTAACATTTTTCATTTATTGATCACGTCTAGGATGATTACTATAATTTTTGTGCAAGAGCTGCATGTTTAAATATGAATGTTATAATTTATTTGAAATATATAAGAAAAACATAGTAGCAGATTTTTGTAAAATGTTGTTTAAAGAGACGTTTTGAGATTTGCAAGCCCACACTGTCTCTTTCTTCTCATAAATATTAGCAAGTTCAGGTGTTTGTGAATTTCTTTTCCTTCTATTTAAAAATAATTCCTCAACAAAGAGAAATTTATTTATTTATTTATTTATTGCTCAGGAATGTTCTGTTCCAGTGCTAGGCTGTTGTGACAGTTGAGTATTATCACTGCCAGATAGCTGTACTATGGGAAACATCATTGGAGGTCACAGTCCAGTTGTGTTTGGGCAGATATCCGTATTCCAGAAGCTCACCATCACATGGGATAATCTCGGCAGAAACCTGAGGGTCTGTATGAACAAGGTGAATAAATTGCAGAGAGTTTGTTCCCTTCAGGTTGGAGTTTAAGAATTCTGGAAAGGCTTCGTGGAGTAACCTTAGCTATTGTTGTCTGATGAGTGGCCTTCCATTTGGCTAGTCTGAGACCTGTTGAGTCATCACCTTTTAATGATTCTGACTTTATTTTATGATATTTTTAAAATAAGCAACAATAAGGAATGGAATGTGAGTATGTGACAGCTGAAGAAAATTGTACAAAATAAAGTGTGACAGTAAGAAATCTACCCTTTATAAAAAAGTCACTGCTTTAATGTTTTTAATTGATATTTAGTATCTAACATGAGATGTGTTATTAATGAATCATGGATAGCAGATGGGGGATGTAATTTGGAAACAGTTAAATACAGAGAAGTGGAGAATTGATATGACTGTTGCATGAAAATTGCTTAAATCCACTTCACTTGTGTGTATATATATACACAAGTACATATATATGCACCAATAATATTAATGGAACATTAAACTAGGCCTTTTAAACTTGCATATATTAATTAATTTTAAAAATTAAAAAACAAATGAAGAATTTTGCTCTGCTTCCCCTTCTATTTACAAGTATATGTTGTCCACAATATATTGGGAAGACTTGAAACCTCCTGTTAGATCCCTGAGAGACAGTCCACAATATCAAATGAGGAGTGTCTTTATTGATGGATCTTTCCAACTTTTCCAGCTATGACTCTTTCTCAGGCAATCTTCACCTATTTGATAGTGGAATTACTCTGTACTGATTGACTCAACAGCAGCAGGAGAAGCAGAAGCAGAAAATTGCATTCATTTTCTGTTTAACTTAAAGAATTTATCACAGATAGGAAAGAATTGTGGAAGGAATGTCTTGACTACTAGCTCATTTTTTACACTTACACATACATTTGTATGTACAAGTATATGTGACTAGTAAGTGCCTTCCATTAGGACAAATGAAGAGGACATACTGACAGCTTGGTGAACTGAAAAAGAGGTGGTATGTTTTGTAGACTGTTACTGAAAGAGAAGTAAATATATATTTGTGTATATATATATATATATATATATATATATATGCATGCAAATTTCTTAGCAGTCCTACAAAGGGTATTTAAACATTATGAATGCTTAGTCTATTGCAGTCTAATGTTCAGAAGATGACTTTGTAAGACAATTATTTAACATGGAAGAAACAGTTATAAATATCATCATGATAAATTCAAAAAGAGTTAAAAAATTTGTTAGTGATAAGGCTGATAATTGAAATAACCTTTTGGGCTGCTCTGCCTTGGATAAAATCTACAAGCGTTAGATAAACGCAACAACAAATATTCTGCATATTCAGCTTTTTAGTGCTTTAAATAGAAAAAAAAAAAGTAACATGAACTTTTGCTATCTGATATAGTTCATTTTTATTTGGTTGTTTTCTGTCATACAATTATAGGGAAATTACTGGTTATTATTATAAATTGCAGTATTGTCAAACACTTGCTATTGTAATGTGGCAAAAACTGGGGAAGAGTGCTTCAGAAGACACGGATGGCATTTAGAGATAAGAGAAATAGAGAAATACATGAAACCCAACAGCAAAAAATGAAATATTTACATGGCAGAGTAATTTGCAGAAATTTGCAGAAAGCAAAAAATGGAAGTAGCATTATCAAGCAAAAGTACCAGGATATAATTTCCCTAATGAAACACTGAAGGACTATTTATTAGGCAGAGAACCTGTTATAATATGTAGTGAACTTTATTAAATGTCACTTGACATCTCATAGATTCCCTTAATGATTTAGTATGGAACAGTAACTATTGTCCTAGGTAATGTCTTTAATATCCGTTCAGTTCCTTAGTGAAGAGCTCAGTAGATTGTTACCAGATTCCATAAAAGCCTAGTTTGAGTCAACATTACAGGATAAGTACATTGCATGAAAGTTGGTGGCAAGTGAATATATAATGCTTTCCACACCTGTGTGGATTAACAAAATTTTGTTTGGGAGAACAAGGAGGGACTGAGAAATGTGTTGGAAAAAAAATGTTCACTTATTTATGTATAATAAGTGAGCAAACTTCTTGTTTTATTTCGCTATAAACACGCTGCCATGTCAGACTGCACCTCTGCTGCCATCTGTCACACATCAACAACATGTAACAGAATACTGGTGGGAAGGTTCAGCTTCTTCTGCTGTACCAGCAGCATCTGCTTCTGACATTGTAGGCCAACATAATAAACTAACATAGGAGGCATTACTTTCAGAGCAGCCTTCATATTTCAGGCACATTACATTTTAAAATTTATACACTTTTCTTTCTGCTAATTACGCTATTCTTATTTCCCTTGGCAGAAGACAGATCTGGTACATATGAAAAAAAAGAAAAAAAAGAATAGGAACTGGAGAGTATTCTCTTGGCATGACAGTACCATTTTTCCAAATTCAAATTACGTTTCTTTTTCTTCTTGTTGTGATGATAGCAGCAATAAAATGAACAGTCAGACCTCTTCCCATAAGGTACGTTCGCTGTGGTCGCTATAGCCCACATTATACAAAATGCCAGCAAACCAAGGGCCAGCCTCTTCGGATATAGTGTTCAGAAAATCTGACTGCACCTAGAGATGTTACCTCTGTGAATCTGGGCAGCTTGCTCTTGCAAACATACTGACAACACTGATGCCAACATTGAGCTGTACTCTTCAGCAAATCAATGCCTTTCCTCCAAAAAGAGCCTCCAAAATCACTGCATTGTACTTTCTAACAAAATAAGTTACTTATTTACTTTTGGTATATATTCCTCATAAGAAATCAAACTATGTCCTGATCAGAAGGCACATGGTGTTAAAAAAACAAAACAAAACAAAACAAAAAAACTGCAGTGTGATTCAGACTGGTTATGTTAAGGTAAAACTGCTTCAGAAAGTAAATCATTCAGTCCAGTGCATTTTAATTTCATCTTGTTTTTAAAGTAAAATACCAGTGAAAGGGGACAGGAAAAATGTTTCAAAGACTTCACCAAGGTTTCAAAAAATGTTTTTATCTTGCATTTCAAAAATATCCATACATTTAGCTAAAATAGTTGTTATAGTTCTGTGTGGGCATGTTTGTGCATGTATTCATTTTATCTCTTTCATCTCTTTTTAATATATTTAAAGTAATCACATTTAAAAAGACTCATTTTAAAAATAATTAAAACCACTTCAGTAGGTATTAAATGATTTTTCTTACAAACTTGTATTTCTTTACTGGCTTTGAAGCTGTAAGCATAATGTTGCTTAGGAGCAGAAGAATTTTGTAGTTCTGTGCGTGCAGTCTAACTCCACATATTCATGGTCTATAAGGCTATTATAGAATAGTCAGAATATTGCTCTTGGATGAACTGGTTCACTTAAAGTGTAATTTCTTGGTCACCAGGATTCCAATGGGAAAGACTATTCCCAAGGTAGGTGCACTTTCTCTCATCTCTTCAGCATTTTCTCCTTTCATGTAGAGACAGTGATAGGGGTTGTTTGCACCTTGGGTACCTCTCCTTTGAGCCTCTAGACAGATTCTGCAAACAGTTTTGTGAGAGTCTTTTTGTGACGTCAATAGGGATAAATGTTCACAGGTTTGGATTTCTGTAATAGACTTCGGCTTATTGTTTTCACATTAACAGAATTATATATTTTTCCAGAAGTAAATATCTTCTACATCTGCACAGTCTCTCTTGCTTTCAGCTGTGACCTTGAGAACTGATTAACAAGATTGTACAGTGAAGGACACAAGGCTTCACATAAAGCAGTGAAGCATATACAGGCCCTTGAGGGGTACTTAGAGTATCTCATAGACTCTAATGGTCATTCCTTTCTCTTTAATGCTATTAGGTGATTCTGGCTTACAGCAATCTGTAGCACTTTTCTCTTTATTTAATTTCCGTGCTATAGATTTTATGAATTATCCTATTACAACTCTTCTTCCATGTTTTAAATACAAAGTGCTCTACATGTCTGGTATGCTTAGCATCTTCTCCAGCACTTCAGATATTTGGGTATGTTTTATAGGTTTTATAAATGTCATAAACTTTGACATAGTTAGAAGACGAAAGTTAAGGGGAGTTATTAAGAACTAAGCTTAGAAACTGATTAGTGCTTGTGAAAAGCATACAGAATGATCTAGGTACAGGATGCTAATGGCAGAGAAATCACATACACATTGGTATATCTTCCATTACGATGCAATAATTTTTAGATGCAGAATCTAATATTCACTGCTCTTCCCTTGAACAATCAAATCTCAGTAAGTATTTTTGGCATCATTTGTAGAGCTTTTGATAAAAATTAGACAATTCCAAAGCCTGTTTTTTCACAAGTGCCAAAGAGAATTAAATTAAGTCTCTGGTGTGCCTGCTTGGTAATACAGGCACAGGGATTGTCTCTGAGTCCATCTGCTGCATACACGTAAGTTGGGCAGTGCTTCAGTAGGTTTCAACTCAGTATGAGATGTTCAGATTTGATACATAAGCAACAGAAAAATGTGACCTGATGCTATCTGAAAGGCCTCAAGGAGTTCCTTGTCAGAGGGAGAAAAATGCATTTGAGATTGGCAGGGACTGCTGGAGCTATCTGGCCCAACCCCTGCTCAAGCAAGGCCACTCAGAGCAGGGCACCCAGACTCAAATCCAGGCAGCTTTTGAAGAAGAAGGGACATTCCTACAGCTTCTTTGGGAAATCTGTGCCAGTGCTTCATCAGCTGTGTAACAATGGTGCACTATTGGCTTACATTCAACTTCTTGTACCCCAAGGCCCCATGTCCTTTTGAGCAAAGCCATTTTCCAGCTGGGTGGCCCTCAGCACATACTGATTGGTGCCTTGGGTTATTCATTCTCAGGGGCAGGACTTCTCTGTGCTTGGCAGGGACGTCCCTGTCAGCCCACTTCTCCAGACTGTCCCGGTCACTCTGAGTGGCAGCATGATCCACTGGTACATCCACAGCAGCACTCAGCTTTGTATCATCTGTAATCTTGCTGAGGCTGTACTCTGTCCTGTCATCCAGATCATTAGCGTAACTAATGCCAAATAGACAAAAAGCTGACATATGAGGCCATACTATTGAGGTATATCAGAAAATGGTATTTGGTGCTCTCAGAAGGAATGTTTTCCTTTGAATGTTGAAGGTTTTTTTCATTTCCTAAATGTTAGCATCAGCTCTGATTTGGTTTAAAAGTAGAATGGGCTATACTGCGTATATAAGTAAAATATCTTTTTATTTTCTTAATTCAACCTCAAGGTGAGAGATCAAAATTTAGATGGGATTATCAGTGTTTCTTTGAGTCTTGCCAAACACATAATCTGCTTCGAACTTAGTAAATATTTTAGATATTGGTAGTTCATCACCTTGTTAAATGGATCAAAGGAGACAGGAAATATGCTAACTTTAATATTGAGAAAATGATATTGTCCTCATTGGGGTTGTTGGCAAAACTCCCCTGACTTCAGCAATACAAGGTTATTGTGGAGTCGGTGACCCATTCATTCACTTACGCAAGATGTGTCTGAACAGGAACCCTCCTAAGGTATTTCTCATGTTCTTAACACTTGGAGAATTAAACGTCAGTGAAGTGCCCTGAAGTGTTAGTACCTTGTAGGACATGTTTAATTATTCACACAAGTCTGTAATAATTTTCTTCAGAAGAAGAGTGAATAATAGTTTGTTCTTTTCTTTGCATTTTTTAAGGTGTGCAGTACCTTAAGGAAGAAGTTCATGTTTTTATTTTAAACTTCAGTTCATAAAAAGTTCTGAGAGTACTCAGAAATATTCAGTAGACTTTTTAATAAATTATTAGTTTGTACCAAAGTCTGTACCTGGGTCTAATATGTCAGCAGGTGGACCAGCGCAGACTCTCGTAGTTATGTGATCTCTGTGTTATTCGTTGCACAGCTACGATTTGTCTGGCACATCTACTGATCATTGACTCATAGAGTATGAACCATTCAGAAATGATTTTATACTAGAATGTCTGAATGATCTGGATCTATACTAGATCTGTGCTAGAATGTTAATGATCTAAGAGACAGGACTTGTAACTCAATTTTTGTTAATGTCTGCAGGTTTTTTTCTTTTACTAATTAGAAAGGGAAAACCTGGATGAGAAAATTAGTCTGCTATTTTAAAATGTATAATAAGGGAAGTATGAATTTATTATTGATGAAGGGATTTGTCCAACTATTATTATGCATGCTATCTGCAGTTTGATAAATATGCTTAAGATTATTAAATTTCTTTGTTTTTTTAATCGAAAAATGTTGTTTCAATGCATTTCATTTATTTCAGAAACAGAGTTGGTCAAAAAGTTTCAGTGCAAGTATGATTACTTATATACCTTTGTGGCTTTGCATATGTTTTATTTTGTTAAGTTGCACAAAATTATATCATGCAAGGTAGTCAAATATACATTGCTTATCTGTAGAGATGCTGGGGACCACAGAGTTTAACATTCCTTAGGTGTACTGTATGCATTTATTTTTTTATGGAAGTTGGTGTGAGTTTGTCACCCCTTGAATTGGGTGGTTTTCCATAAATTTCATCAACAGTCTGTATACATGGCATACATTTTCAAATTCCCTTAAAGTAATTCAGGGCTGCAAGCCTTAGTAAGGGTTAAGGGGCAACGTATGGAATTTGCTTGTTCTGCTTTCTTGTACTGTTGTGCCATTGTTCTCTGATATTTTATTGTGTCCCTTGTACTACCAGCCCATACACTCAAATTTTGTGCAGTCTCACCAAAGAGTCTCTTTTTAGGATTGTTGCTGCAGCCATGAAAGAAAAGGAGTGAAACTGTCAAAACAAAGGATTTATTTTCATTTGTTCATGTTCAAATATAAGTACTTATTTAAAAATATATTGAGGTACAAGTTCAAAGTTATGCAAGAGCTTGATAACATCTAGTTAGCTGTATTCAGTTAGCTTTATTTTCAGAAGAGTAGCTGTTGTAACACTATTCCTTACTTTGGCTTTAGGATCTTGTTTCTTTCTCAAATTGAAGAGTACTGTTTTGAAATAAATAATTTGCTACATGCATAAAGTGGTACATTTATTGTTGTTTATTGGCACTGACAAGCTGTGAAAATCTTGTTCCAAAATTAACTTTCGTTATTTAGCAGCTTGTAAATTATTCTGCTTTGGACTTTCTAATTTTCTGCATTTGTATTTGAATTATGTTTTGCTTAATGGAACACCACCTTCTAGAAATCTGAGCAATTTAAAGTAACGATTTAAAGCATTCTACACATCCCTCTAAGTCTTGCTGTCAATTTTTGTGACTTGAACTCGAACTCCTACTATAGAAGTAGGTAAATAAGGAAGTAAGCTTTTTTTTTCTTTTTTTTTTTTTTTTAGTTTAAGAAATCAGTAGAATACTAAAAGAGTATTGAAAAAGTAGTAAATAGGGTATAGGAAGTGTTATATGCTGGCTTCTTTCCCCACCCATCCATTTTGTACTCCTTGCAGTTAAGAAATCAGATATTTCTATAGATTTTCTGGACTTAAGGTATTTAAATGTTCCTGGAGCTAGAAAGAATGTGAGGAAAATACAAAAATGAGCTTAGTGTGTTAGAAGTATTCTGCCACTGTGAGAGATGTTTGCCTCATGTGCCACTGTGGCAATGTAGCCAGTCCTCTATGTCTGCTCTGGCTGTAGTGTGTTTCCCTGCCCCAGGAAAAAGAACAGAAATTGAATCCACTGAGAAATCATTTTTATTTCTCTGGTTAACTAATGTGAGTGTTAATAGTAAGAGCAGAGAATATAAAGTTTCTTGGTAGAGGTATGTTTTGCTAACAATGGCCTTTATGGTTGTTTGATGCTCTGTAAAACATTCAGGCAGACACTGTTGTAAATCATATCCTGTATTTGATAAGGAGTTGAAACTGCTTTTAACTTACTGTATCTAAATAATCCCATTAAATCAATCAGATTTAAATGTAGATATGTATGTTTTGCTCAATTAGCCTGAATTCATTCCATCTAATCTTTCTCCTTTTCCTGAATTCTGTTGCTATATCCAAAAAGTAGTCATGTAATAACTTCCCACTAGTTTGTTTGAGGTGAGATTTAGTTTTTTAATCCCAGGAAGTAGAGCTAATAGTGAATATTCAGATTTATTTATTTGTGTGTGAGAATAAGACATTCCTGGAAAGCTTTGGAGTCATGAGAACCAGAGTATTGCTAGAAAAGGCTCTTTCCTTTACCACTTCCCATTTTTTTCTGATAGTCTGTGCTATTCTGCATGCACACATTCTTCATTTGACCATTCATAAAGGCCTTCTAATGATACTTTTGGGGATTCTAACAATTTTGGGGATTCTTCTAATGATTTTTGGGGAGGTACTCATACTTTTTGTTTGTGCCACATCAGGGTTGCTTAATTTCCAGAAAATGTATTATTAACTTTTGCAGTTCAAGTGGTGTTTATCTAAACTATTGACATTAGCATGTGTTAAGAATATTTCTGATGAAACCAAGTCTTTTTTCACAGCATGGTTGACCAATCAAAAGAGACTACAAAATGTGTCACAGAAAAATAAGCATTCCTCCCAGAAGTGACATACTGATAGTGTGTTCACGTTCCTTTGCTTTTAGTTGATTCTAAATACAAAGTTCTCTTCTAAATATAAAGAAGTCATTTCTTCCTGTTCTGCAAAGTTGATGAGATTTTATTAACCTCCTGGAGAAGCCATAAGGGTATATGGCAACCCTTTGAAGTCATTTCTTCCCCCATTCTTTTTCTCCTCCCACCTATGTCTGCCAGATTCTAGAAAGAATTTTAAACCTATTTTTTAGACTGAAAGACCAAAGAAAAGGGAAGGAAAATAGAAAGAAGGCTCAACATTTGATCTGTAAAGAACATGCCGGACATTTTTAATACTAGCAAGAATTTTTATTTCATTTTTCACTTTAAAACAAAAAATCTTTGATTAGAAGAACTGAAGTAATTAATCATGTAGTGAAGATTTTTTTTTATTCCAGCATGATGTGGATTGGCCATTACTATATTGTTCAAAATTTTAAATTACCAGTGTTGAATTGATATTTGTCCTTTGGGCAGAGTATGCCATGAAAATTGTAATCTCAGAACAAAATTTTCCTCTTAGAATTTACTGACGTCTGTCTTGTTGTTTCCCAATGTGCAAAAGCGAAAAGTATCACATAGTTAACATGACCTGTCATTAGTTATTTTTTTAAGTTGAGTTTTAATATTACATTTCACAGTTCCTTTAGCTGCTGGCTTTGGCTTTTTTCACCATACACATAACAAGATGTTGATGAAAGAGCAATCACGCAAAGACCAGAGTACTCACATGCTGGACTTTTAAACATATTAATAGTGGCAAAATACAGAAGAACAATTCACAGTGGGTTTTTTTTCAGTTCTCCATTACTAATTGAAATTTTCAGCAGTGATGGAGAAGCCAGGTATGCCTGGAGATCTGCAGCTTCTTGCAGTTTCTTCAGGGATTTTTCTGATATCTCTTGTAACCACGAGTGACTCAGTCTTAACATAACGCTGAATGATGCTGGATGCAGTCAGGAGTTTGAGCATTTTGTATGGGTTGCCAGACACTTTAGCGTCACACTCTAATACCCTGATGTTTTCATTTTTTTACTTTTTTTTTTTTTTTAATTGAAAAATATGATAGTCTTCAGTTTGGTTTACTGAAGCCAGATAATCCCTTTGTGCGCTGAGAGAAATACAGGAAAGTTTGCTTGCTTGCCTTCTGGCAGGTGGGACTTGCAATGAGAAAATTGAAACAGCCTGCCTCTTCTTAAATACAGGGCCTTGAAAGTTTTCCATGTGCAAAGTTGCTTGGTGCTTTTAGAGAGCTTTGTAAATATAAGTGCAACTACAGAAGTTGCATGGATGGTTGCAGTACTTTTACTGTTTGTTTGTATTTTATTGAAACATCTTTGCTGTTTTGCTCAGTAGCATAAAATTGGCATGACTGCCCCGAATCAGCTAACAGAACTGGATTACTGCCTGCAGATTGTTGGGAGCAGTAAGCAACCAGCAAGCAGTGCAGACAATGATATGGTGCTTACTCCAGATTCTGAAAAAACTGTGGCATTTTCATGTAGCAGTTGTCACAATTACTATTACTTCACTGAGGACAGAAATCTTTGGTCACAAGTTATTAAATAAAACATCTGTGGGCCAGGGTGCAAATAAATGTGTTTTTTTTTTCTGTCCTTAAAAGACCCAAGGATATTTTTCCCCAGTGAGACTGGGTATTAAACACCAATTTTCAGGTGAGGATGTTAACTACTTCCCATATGTACAGTTTTGATTCTGGGGCTGAGATCTAATGCTGAGAGTTTTTCATTTTGTTCTTTTTGTAAAAAGAAATTGATCCAGTTGGCATTTTTATATATTTTACTAGGAATTAATTAGAAAATATTCGTCTTAGAAACTTGCGCTGTTTGGTCAAAATCAATTGCAGTTCAGGGAAGGAGATAGAAGTTAAGTTAGTCCAGCATCCTTGTGCATGCCAAGACAAAGGATTTTAAAGCCAGTGGAAAGATTACATTTTCTTTCTTTTTTTTTTTTTTAATACACAATTGACAGTTCATGGATCCAGTGCTGAGCAACCTGAAGAAAAATAAATCTGTTGTTCAGTTGTTAAATTGTTTTTGAACACACATCAATAGTCAAAATCCATTATCTCTGGTAACAAAATGTTACAATGACAATATCTAATGAATAAATTTATTTGATTTGTTGAGCAAATAATAAAAAAAAAAGATTTATTTTTAATAAATAATTCATTTTTAGTTACTTTATAATGCAAAAGGGCAATTGTATTATGTAACCTCATTCTTTGGAGTGATATGGTTAATCCTGATGAGATGTTTGAAGCGGTGATTCATTTCTATACAAATATGTGTCCATTTTGCCTCTGCAGATCTGTAAGATGTGCTACTGTACGTGTATTGTGGGTATGCAGTTAATGTGCTGGAAACTCAGCACAGACTTGCAGATAGAACGAGCTTCTGTATCAATATTTTAGTGTGGGAAATGGAAAATCTCATACCTGGTTCAAGACTCATTTAGATTTCATATCGCCTTTGAATCTTAGAACTACAGCATTGCCTTCAAGTCAGTAGTGTCAAAGTATTTTATTAGGCTGTTATATTAATGCCACCTTTGAAAATGTGTTTAGTGACTGAAATTATTGCTGATAATCTTACAGCTGCTAATTGAACAGCATTAATTCCCACCCCTTCTCTGTTGCAAGAACTTTACAGTGGCTTCTGGATAGCAGTGGTACGATTTTTACCCAAACTTTCTGATTTTTTTTTAATTTGACCAATTATACAAGGTGGCAGACAAAATGTTTTTATCTTCTGCTGATCTCTGTTGTTCTCATGTACTGCTTGATGGGGAGGCGGTTCTCCTTGTCACCACCAGCAGATTTACGCAGGTCATTCTGTCTCCCTCAACTGATGCAGAAACAAAGAGTTTAGTGTGGGCTGAGGTCTGTAGCACTTTCAGTAAGCCTGTTAGAGATTTTAATTGATTTAGAATCAAACCTTTACACTTTTTCCTCTATTTAAGCAACTATGTATTCTGACCTTAGCCTTCAGTTTTGGAATGCGTGCAACATGCAAAAAAATGAATTGTATCTATAAAACTGGCTTTGACACAGCAACTTCTAAGACAAGTCATGCCACCAGCTGCATTTTCTAAGACGGCTCTATAGAAGGGCTGACAGAGACCACTCAGATCAGAATAAAATTGCAACTGAATGACTGCATTTCTCTTTTTAACTCATATATTTTTCACCTGTTTCTATTTAATTATGTTAGAATGGAAGACATAGCTCTGATAATTTCTCAGTGCTTATTTATTTATTTACTCAGGTGAATGATTTGGAGACTTGGGACTTTTTACACAAAGAAAAAAAAACCAAAACAAACAAACAAAAAAACCCACAACAAATCCACAGGAAAATATCTTTGTTTTTGTTTGGGTCACTGTGGAGCTATATTTGTCATTGTGATGCTGTACTCTTTCAGTGCTAAATTTCAGATCTCCAAAACAGCTTTTAATCCAGAGATGCTGTTTTCCTTAACTTGCTTCACTCTTTCGAGATTTTTGGTGCTTTGTTCCGTAAGTCTGTTCACACTCTCTGTGCCATGTAGCTCTCCAGCTCATTCTACCTTGAAACTCCTGACTTAATTTCTTCTGGGATTTGCATTTCTTTTTGTTTTGTTTTCTAGTGCCCCAGAGCTGCAGCTTATTTGTTTTTGATTGGCAACTTTCAGTTTTGTTTGTTTGATTTAAATAATGCAATTAGAAAGAGTTGTGGAGTGAAATATTTTATGTGCTGATTTTATGAGCATAGCTTTATTACTGCCATGATTTTGAATGGCAATGACATGAATTTTCTGTGCCGGGTGAGTTATTAAAAACTTCTCAACTTTCATCTCCAGAATGATTTTTTTTTTTCTTATTCTATTTTACTAAATGTCTTTTATTGATGCCTTCTAGGTAAAGAGATAATTTCATGGGAACTTCTGAAAAAACATTTTTGTGGCTGAAGCGTTGCTTACTTTGTGACCTACATGTATATTTTGACAATCAAGGATGCTTCATGACTATTGAAATGCTTTTGCCTTTCAGGAGAATAAAATAAATAATTCACAAAGCGTTCTTTAACCAAATACCAAGAGAAAGAGATATTGAAAATGGAAGGAATCAAATATAAAACTGATATTCTCATAGCTCTTGGGTACTGCTTAGCAGAGTGGGTGATGCTTGACAAGGTATCACCAAAAGTAAAACTGAAGTAGATTGATCTTCCTGACCATAATTACAGCCAGATTGGTGCAAGTGACAGAATTGTACCCCTTAAAGTGTGGCCATTCTGATATCTCAAACTTGACCTTTCCATAATGCCACACACCCTGAGCTTAATTATATCTTTCTCAGAAAATGAGAATGAAACAGTTTAGGTTAACCAGGTTATCTTTTCACCGTGAGATTGTTCTGTAAGAAACCCTGTGAGATTTGTCTTGGTTAAATGATGTTTGTGAACAGGGCTTGTAGAAAGTCCCATTGAAGATTAATTATATTCTGTGTCTTTGTAGGTTTCATCTCTGAGGATTTTTTCATTGTTTATCCAATATGTGAATGTATTCCATTTTACCTAATTATTTCTTAGTTATATGCTCTTTGAGCGTGTTGAATAATTTATTTTTTGTATGCTTTAAAACTCCAGTAATTTAAAAACACTTTTTTTTTCTGCTTAGTACTTAATGTTGAACCATCTTAGAACGTAGGGAACCAATGTTAAGCACATTACTGAGTAAGGTATTTTCTAAAAGGTGTTTTTTTTTTTTCTGAAATCAAACTATTGGAAAAAGTGTTTGAGTTGGACTTCAGTGTTTTACAGGCTGTGTCTATCTGAAGTAGACAGATACTTTGTTGGGGGGAACCAAAACAGTGTGTAATTTAAACATTTCCCAACATAATTTGCCTGGTGATTCTCAGTGCCATTTTCTGAAAAGTAGACATGTTTTCTTTTTAAACTAATGGTTTTCATCTTTTCCATCTCTCATTTACTCTATTTCTCTGGGCTGGATTGACATCCTAGACTTGGTTTCTCCATATATTTGACTCACTTGTTACTCCGTATTTTGTGTAAAACTTAAATTGCTTGCAGTGATTGGAACTCTGAAAAGCAGAATGCTTTGACACTAGAATTGAACCCCAGTTCTGTTTTATTTACTGTATCCACCTCTGTTTACTGTGAGTGTAAATTATGTCCACATGAATCGACATCATTTAGAACCTCTACAGAAGCTAAAATCTGACTTCAAGGCTACAGGGAAAAAAAAATGATAAAAAAAAAATTGTTCACATTTCATTTTTGAGGGCCACATGAATGTTTTATTTCTAGGAGACTATGGGCAATCTGGCTTCTATTCACTTTTTTTTTTTTTTTAATGGATCTTTTCTACCCAGTTTTCATTTGAAATTCATCACAGAGACTGAGCATTCATTTGAAAAAAATTAATTTACTACCAAAATTAAAATTACCATGTGTTCTTTCCTGAACTGTGTTCTGTTCTTTACTGCTTCCAAGTTACTACACTGTTTCTCTAAGTACTTCGTAGTTGATACTTGTAAGTGCCTAGATAATGACTCTGAAAGCTCAGTTCTGTGTTAATTTTACATTAGACATGCAACCAAAAGCTTTAGCTTTATGCTGAAGTAATGAATACCAAGAGCTTTAATCTCTCTGTGAGTCTGTGGGAAAGTACTACGTGCAATGAGAAAAAGTAGGAAACAGAAAATGGAGGTTGAATCATGATGAATATAATTGAATTATTGGTATCCTTCGGGAGTGCGGCAGTTACTTTGGATAGATTATCTGTCACATGGGAACATTCAAAGCAGAAGCAAATACAATAGCTTTGCTGTGGCCTGAACAAACCTTTTTCTGAGGTTATCCAATACATATAATGAACAAACAAAATAGATCTTTTTCAGCTTGTTTAGTTGTAGTGTTCCAAAATAAAATGGATTTGCTAAGTGTTGTAATTTTTAAGGTGTTTGAGCTAAATACGTATACTTCTATTTTAGTAGACAGTACGGGTTTGAATGGACATGGAAACAAAGATTTGTTGTATCTCTCTATTTCTTTTTTTTTTTTTTTTAATTACATCTCACAGCAATGCCTAATCCTTGCCTTTTCTACAAACCAGACATCTAGATTGTTTGTTTATTTTTTTAATGTATTTATACTTAATGTATATTTAGATATCAGCAGATTAATTAACTTAATTCCCAGTCTTACTCAAAGTCTTGGCATAAGAAATAGTATTGTCCCACAGAAATGTTACCTGTCACCTGCATTTTAAAACTTTGTGCCTTACTTCAGTTATTGGTTTCTTGCTAATGTATTAATGTGAGCCTTAAAAAAAAAAAAAAAAAAAAAAGTTTCATGGCTTATGTTATCACTGTATTTTTTGTCCTTACTGCTCAAAAATACTGTCAGAAATGTGTTCTCCTGGATACTCACAGTCATACTGCAGTTCATGATCATTTTGTGATATGTTATGATCCCATATATAAGCATATTCTTTGTGCAGTGAGACAAGGTCACTGACTAAGGAATGTTGCTGATACCAACAGTGCCTGCATAAATATCATTTCTGTGTTCCTCTCTGGTGCCAAAATGTTGGGCATAGGCATCCCATTAACACAGCAATAAATGTAAGCATTTACTTTTCCTATATCAAGGAAAAATGTTTAAACTTTTTATTAGGGAGCCTGATTTGGCTATGAAGAGAGATTCTCTGTACGCTATCCAGAATTCTTCAGTCCCACCCAGTCAATATCTGCTCAGTCCTCAGATCCTGGATCCCTATAAATTGAGACTGGCATCATCCTTGCAAGAAGGAACACCCTCGTTTGCAGAAACATTTCCAGACTTTCTTTCCTTGTGTTAGAGTCCTGTTTGTTGCAATAGAATGGATCCATGATGAAATTTTAAAAAAGGAAGAGTAAAATGGGGGGCAGAAAGCCCTATCTACGTGATGGAAAAAAATATATATATAGGAAAAGCACTAAATTTAATCAGCTTTTAAATTAAATCAATTCTTTTTCTCTGAGTCTATGTTTGCATCTATTCAAAAGCCTATAAGAGGCTTCACCATCTCTTAGTTTAAAATCTCTTTATTGCTTTTCGTGACAGGTAGGTTTGCTGACCAATGTGGAATGCCCCTGGGGTGGAACAGATGTGTATCTTGTACATTTGGTTGCACTTCCTCTGCCCTTTTCTTAAGCAATCATTTACTGTTATTTATGATGGGAAGCAATAACGCATTAACAAAACATAAGTAACTCAGATTAATCAGCTGCTTTGCAGTCAGACACTTCCTGCATTCCCTGGGGTTTCTATCAGCAAATTGTAGTAATGGTACTGATTTGCACAGTGCTATTGTTTCAGCTGTAAATACCTGAATTGATTACCCAGGAGCCCCAGTCTCAGTGTAGCATTGTTTTGCTTTGTTCTTTATTATGTTAGGTATCCTGCGTAGCAGGGGGCCTGTAACCACAGCAGAGTCACCTTGGGACTTTGAGCATGGTAATCTAAATGAATTCTTTGTTGCTGTAAATTACAAACAGAACAACAGGAGCCTGCTTCCACTTCCATAAATATGTATACTTTCCCTGCCAATGAAATTACGGTGAGCGATAGATCAAAGTGAATTAGTACCTGTCAAACAAATTTGATAGGTCATTTTGTACTTTAATTTTATTCCTTTTTCTCAGTATTGTGACACAATAACATAATCAACCGTTCTGCTCTCCTTATAGCAAAGTCTGTGGTCCACACTGAATTTTGCTTTCATAAAATGCTGCATTGACAAATGAAAGATGCCTCTACAAGGATCAGCCTGATATACCACATCTGGTGTGGGTGCATAGTGAGCCCAGCAGTGACGTGCACTGGTACATGATGATGTATGAACTCTGGCTTCTGATGTACACCTGAAACAGTTTTACCTGCATAACAAAAAGCATCTGATCCCTGCTAGCCCTTGAGATAGGACTGCAGCTTCATTAATATTTTTTTTTTCCATTTTTGCTTCCTGTCATACAAATTGTTAGATCTTTTGTGCCTATACTCACTGTCACAATCATATTTTCTCAATATTTCCCTAAGCATACCCACACCCAGCACATGTACCTATGCACACATTCTCTAACACCTCCTTTCTTTCTTTCTCCCTGTGAAGAAGGAAGTTTCTGGATTAGCTTCCCTATATAGAGGATGAAACATTCCAAGGAATCATCTGCATTTGTTTCTTGCTATTTCCAGTTTCTGTCTACTATTATCACTCTCCAAATGAGGCAACTTTATAGCAGGTGGTGTCTCTTCACCTTACAGTTGTCTCTCAGACTATAAATAACCTAAAAGGTGGAGGAATTATTTTCTGCTGTTCCCTCACTCTTGGCAAAGATCTGAAGAAAGGCACTTTAAAAGAAATATTAGCATGAAGATCAGAGATGACATTAAAATGAAAAAAATTAATCTATGTTTTGGTGGGGAGAGCCATGTCTTAAACAATTTTATTTATTTATTTTTCACTAAGCTAGATCTGCAGATAGTTTCTAGGAGCTGCATTAGTAATGGAGAACTCCTTCCAGAGCAAGCAATGCAAGATAGTCAGACTGGAGAATTCAGAGGAGCTGGGACAAAATAGCAGGAGTTTCCTGTCCCTTTTCTTCTTTTTCTTAGCATCTTTTGAGACTAGAAGTCATTTATCTTTAAATAAAAGGAATGCAAAAGGAAATATTTTTATTATTCCTTATTGCTGGTGTTGCTTTGCAAAAGCATTTAAATAGTCCTATACATAATTCCTAAAAACAGCATTCCCTTGAAATTAATTTTAATAAAACATGAATGGCTCTGTGCTGGGTACATTACTCAACCCTGCAGCAATAAATTAAGAACACACACCCCAAGGGGAAGTCCTGCCCAAGATAATAATATTCCCACAGAGTAGAAGCCTAAGATACTGGAACAATGATGCTTTGATGCTTTTGTGTAGGAAATTAGATCCTGATTCTACAAGCATATGTTAGTGACACTCATGCAAGTAGTCCCCAGCGGTTTTAACTGGCAACTGCTTACTTCTGCCACAGCCAGGGACACAGTTGTGTCCTCTGCAGCTATTTACCAGTTCCAGTGTCTAATGTATTGTAGTTTGTATTTGAACAGTCTTCCATCAGTGCCCCTCGTTTTCTAGGTGCTAAGGTGTGCTTATTTTTATCTACATGTAAAATATTGACAATAGTTAATATTTAATTATGTTTTGTTCAGCTTTATTATTTTTTTTTTCTGATCCTTAGTGATAATAAACACAAAGCCAAGTTACCATGTTAGCTGGTATATCATGTGGCCATTTATAGGTAAGGTAATTGTGAAACAGAGGAGACAGAAACAATACGTCCAAACCGATGGGCTTTTAAGAAAACGCTTAAGTACTTAACAGCTTGTGTCTGTTAACATGCGGGTTAACAAAACGGCCCTCAGGTATTTGAGTCCAAGACTAGAGTCTAGAAAACTGACACAGTGAATTGTAGAAAGGAGACAAAAGTCTCCTTTGCATGCCAGCTTCTGCTGGCAGCAGGATCTGGGACTGTTCTGTCCAACAGTGCAGCAAGTGGCTTCCTGTGTTCATGTGGTTCTTCAGTTCTCAGGAGAAAAATTGTCTTTACCTCTGCCTTTGATTTTATCTAGAATTGTGTACTTCCCTGTCTGAGGCATCTGGTTGCTGCAATACCATGAATAACCAAGGATACTGACATAGAACACGTGGTGTGGTTGTTTTTATATGCCACTTCTATCTGAACAAGGAGGAACATGATTTTTAGGAAAACAATATCCAAGACTATTCAGTCCATCTGGATTTGCAGCTCTGTCTACAGCTAAATATCAAGCAGTGGGAATGGAGAATAGAAAAAAGTGAAACTGAAAATAACTCAGTAAATGAAGGTTTGCCTACTTCAGATACGCTTTCCGTTACTGAATCATCCTTTCTAATTGTTGATCCACATGAATCGTAGGGATGCATTCTTCAGCTCCTTGCACTCCACTATACTTGCATATGAAAGGTGATGCGGTTTTCATAATTTTTATGTCTTGTATGTAATCAAACTGGGAGTAGAGAAAGATTTTTGGTATTTCAGCTGAAGAGTAAAAAATGCCAGATTACCATGTTTGGGCATCTTCCTGCTAGTGTATTTTAGACAAAAATGCTTGGCTCACATTCTTCCCTTGTGTAATTTTGCCGAGCTTCAGTGACTGGGCAAGAACTTAACTTGGCCCATTGAGTCTATATGAGCCTGAAGTCGATTATGTGACAGAAGAGAAGTTGTGCCACTTGAGAGGTTTTTTACTTTTAAATGGGAAAAGGATTTCAATATGTTTTTAATTATGTATTTATTAAATGATGGTGAGAAGACAATTGCATGTTTAAAAGCTTGTATTTTAAAATGTTTATTGTTTATTTTCTTTGAAAGAGTTGCATGTCATCCTGAAATGGAGGTTACAGAGTTCATTATCCTAGCGGGAAAACAGAATTATGAAGAGAAGTCTCTTGTTACTTCAGTACATGGTCTGATTCATCAGTTAATGTGCTGTGTTAGGCTTGGTTGCCTACTACGTTATTATGGTTGTTCTTGTCTCTGCTGCTTCAGTGGAGCTGGGTTTTCTAGTAGTACTCAGCTGAGGAGTAAACAGCAACACAAGGACAAGGAGAGTTCTCTTAGAGATGTTCATTTTCTGATTACTGTCAGGAAATACTCCAAACAATTTGCAGGTGGACTGTATTCCGATAATCAGGATGTGTGAGATTCAGACAAGTCTTCTATGTAATAAAGGTAGCAGACAGCAAGTGAAGCAATTAGGCTTCTTAATCATTGTGAAGTCAGAAGCTCATTTGCTGAAGAAGTATGCAAGTTTGTTGTTTTCTTTGTTTTTGAGATACCTTGTAGTATGATGATGATGTATTTCTGTAGGAGCTGGAGTGGAGAATCTGATTGTGAGGCTTTATGCTGGTGAGATTTTGCGTGCTGTAGAGGTTGTATACAATATTCTGCTGAGCTGGAGCTGCTGTGCTTGGCATACAACATCCCCTACAGGTATAGGCTAATGTGTACCGTGGCAGAATGAAGCCATCATGTCTCATTTTATGATGGCTTTCGTCTTAATTGATTCTAGAGGTTTATATGCCATAATTGCTTTTCATTCATGAACCACCAGAATCATTTTAACTCCGCTTTCCAGTTTTGTACCTTTTTAAGGCAGGCTTTTTCATAGTTCTTATTTTGCATATGTGAGAAACTTAGGGAGAAAGAGAAGCCATCTCATCTATATAAAAATCTTTGCAATAATGCTTAATAATATACTCAGTAGGTGTTGAGATAACTGCATTTTCCTGACATTGCAGGGGGAAGAAATCTGCTGTGATGGCAGATGTCAGGTTAAAATAAGGGAGAGAGACATTATTAGGATTAAAAAGATGCTAATTTTTTTCTCCTAGCATTTAATACAAAACACTACATAGCTTTATCTCCTGAAATTCCAAGGTGTAAATTATTATTTTATACTTAAGTTTTTCAGGTTCAGTACTGCTTGGTCTTACACATATCCATAACCATATCTGTGCTTTAATACTGAGTAGCTGAAAACTTTGTCTAAGAGTCTAAATTAACAATGCTGGATCTTGAACAGTACCATTTGATTATTGGTTAATGAGGGGAAGTTCTCTTCAGCTACCAATCTAAGCAGGTGCTGAAGTGACACTCGCTTATTTCCAACATGCTAGTTGTGCTTCTTGAATCCTCACAAATAACTTCAAACTTCAATGTGAAAGTTGCATCTAAGTCTTGGTGGTTTTAATCCTTTTGAGAAAAAGGACCACTGTAAATTCTGTTTGTCTGATTCACACTTCTCTTTGGAAATTTTAAATAAAAAGCAAACATTTGTGTTTATTCAAAACTTATGCCTTCTCCAGCAAAACACAAAGAAACATGAAATCAAATTTTATGCTATCTTTGCCGCAGTCCAAACACACAGACTACCTTACGCTGGAATTAATGTGCTTGGCTAAGTACAGTACTTCTTTACTTCAGTATTCTTTCCTTTGTGTATATCTCTGAAAATACAATATTTAGGAGAACAGAATTGGAATTATCCTACAAAGAAAAGCCACCTACGTGACTGCTTCTAATATCACACCCTATACTGGTAAAATTCTTCAGATGTGTAGAGAAATCTTTGTGGTTCCACATTTTCTTTAAAACAAAGGAGCAGGAAAGATCTGTTGCAACACTTAACTGAATGAGGCATAAATGGATTCTACATCCAAAACCCTGAAACATTTGAAAATTTCAGGGCGTATCTAATTTAAATATTTTATGACATTTTTCTTGAATTCTGTTAATTAACCTCAAAGTCAGACATTTTTATTTCTATATGTTAAGATCATTTTTCTAGAACTTCTTAACAGATTCTTTGTTTCTCTCTCTATTTTTGCAATTCAGTTCTATTACATTTTTTCTAATACGATCCTCCAGTAAAGAAGAAATGTAAGGTTAATGTTAGTGTTTTTGTTGAATTTTGTGATTGAAAATACAATCAGTATTTGTATGTGCAAACAAGCGTATAGGAATTTGCACATCTTTGGAGATGCCTGTATGCATAGACATGTATAGAAGCATACATTTAGGAAATCCTGTAACTGGGAGCTATTAATTTAAACTGGCTAGATTTGTTCATCTTTGCTTTTGTTTCTAAATACACACCAGAAGTAGTTCGCCTGCAGATTCTTTTCAAACTTGGAATTAAATGGAACTTTAGATTCTTTGTTTTCTAATGCTGATCACAGTGACTTTGCCCTTTTCAACAAGAAGGTTAAGGTAATGTAAAAGAATACAACAAATATGATATGTGATATAAGGTTACAGCAGCCAAGAGTAGATGAGGTGGCCGTAGAACACTAAAAGATTAAAAGAGGGTAAAAGGCCAAGAAAGACCAGCTGGCTCAGTAACATATTGCTGTTCAGAGTGCATTGCTGCTAAATTGAAAAAGGGGCTCAGACTGCAGGTTTTCAGGTTGCTGTGGAGTGGAATGCATACGGAATGTGTTTACTTCATCCCGGGTTAAGTGTAAAGGGACATGAACTACTGAATGTTATTGGCACTGTTAGCAGCTGCTTACTCTTTCTCTAAGGCATAGGTTAAGGACAGGGACAAAGCACACACACACACACACACATACATACACAAAGGAAGGAAGTGGATAAAACCAAGTAGACTTTGGAGACATTTTAATCCCTTATTGATTGCAGAGTAGGAATGATTTATGTCTTTTTTTATTTCCCCATTTATTTAATTTTTGTATCAGGTATAGAAAATAATCTTCATGTAATTTACAGATATTTTTTAACATTTACTGAGAAAAGATCATTTCATCTGGAATTAGGGATCTGTGACTTCAGCCCCTCTCTCCATCTCAAATCTCTCTGTAACGTAGAGCCCACCTATGACTTGCTGCCTCAGGTGTTATAAATGATATCAGCAGGGAGATGTAGGAACGAGATGGTGCCTAAATCACCAACCTAAATCTAGGAAAACCTGTATTTGTGTTCATTTTCTGATACAGACTTTCTCTGCGACCTTCAAAAAGTTGCTTAGTCTCATCTGAGGCTGAGGTTCCTGTATGTAAAATGAACAGGATAGTCCTTTCCATCTGTAAAAGTGTTGTGAAGGTGGAGATGCCCCACTGATTTTGAGAAAACACTTCTCAGATGTTAGGGTTGGGTAAGCAGGTGTTATCAATTTAAGAATTGGAAAAATAAAAATAAAAATAAAAATTGGATGTGCTTAAAAGTCTGCTTCATAGCTGTAAAATGTTTGGTAGTGGTTCAAACTAGAAGAAAGAGATCATTCTTGAAAGGATTTTGTCTTCAAATTGGTTGTTTTATATTTTTTTAATGAAGTCAAAATGGTAGACAAGGACCTGCAGTGAAGAAAGTGGACTCACTCAGAGGAAGATGTAAGCTTGCATCCTATTTTTTTTTTTAATGTTCACTGAGGAAATGTACTGCTTCTGAAGCAAGTGTATCATTCTCTACTGTGCATTGTTCTTTTTCTTCTTATTGCAAATTAGATCTCAACTCTACTTGTAGTTAGATCAAGCTTTGCTGTAAAACTCCGTTTTTATATGCTCTATAGCAGGTTTGAAGCCAGTTTCCCAAAAAGCATCTCTTGTTGAATCTGTACTTTGCATGCTTTGAGTTGCATCAAAATACTTCTTCAAGTTCTTCAGCAGCAGTGTGTTAGCTGATTGTGTTCAATTATTTGCACCTTGTATCAAGTAGGGTTCAGTTAGAAGTTTCATTGTTTTGCTTCTAATAAAGGTTCCAATTGTATATCTTAAGAAAAGTTTATATCACTTTGTTTGCATTGACCTGTTTACTTTATGCAATGTGGTAATCCTTAGAAGCTTTTCCCGAAAATGTTATCTAATTGTTATAATGTTTTACGTGCAGGAAAATTTTAGAGCCCCTAATTGTAAAGAAATGTGACATGTTCGTAATCAAGAAGAGTACTTTGGGGAAGATATCAAAAGACAGGTTAAGGTACTGTTTTATTAAAAACAGACCTTATGGGCTGTGGTAGTGTGTGGCAGAACATAAAATTACTGTAGCTTTACTTCTGCATAGTATAATGATTTGTAAGGCTGCTATGTAGTTTTCTAAAGGAAGCAAAATTAAATAAATAAATAAGAATGCTGAGGGAGAAAAAGTATTTTCTCTTTCTCTGTATTAAAAATCAGATTTCAATGTAATGTTAATGTCTTTAGTGGCTTCCAAAATAGGTAAGGGGGACTCAAAGAAGAAAAAAAAATCTTGAAACATAAATTTCAAGAAGACAAAACCGTTTAAAATTAAACATAACATTTTATAATGGCACTATAATAATGGCTATTAAATAATAATTTAAGAGTTTTAAAAAATTGGATTACTGGTATTATCTACCAAGCCAAAACATGGTTCCGTGTTGTTGATGCCGGTCCTGTGAATACGTTAAAACTGAAAAGAAGTTGTAGCAGTCTAATGACTAATGAAGTCTTAACAGTTTACAGAAATAGTATTATATTAGGGAAATAAACTGACATGAGAACCTATTATTGCGACTTAAATTAAAGAATAAAGACCTGGATTGTGGAATTTTTCTTCAAAAACATCATTATTTAAGCACAGGAAACTCTATTTTTATATTAGTCTATATTGCAAAATATATATTTTTGTTCTTGTAATTCTTATGACAATTGCATCACAGAAGAGTCAGACACAGATCATGGATCTCTGTCATGGTTTTGTGATTTTTGTTGTCCGTATTCCACATAATAGCATCATGTAAAGCACTAGGTATTAAAGAGTTAATGCTCCCATTCCGTAGATCGCCGTTTCTGGGTGCTTTGTTCTCTGAAGAGGAGCAGAGGGGCTGCATCCCAGAGGGGACTTTGCGTTCTGGAGGGGGAAGGTGCAGCTCCTCGCAGGTCAGGAGCCGCTCTCTTTGTTCACTGCCGAGGAGCGCGTGTTCCCCTGCGCTTCTGCCTGCAGTCTATAGAGTAAGGCCTCAGTTCTGGACGCTTCTCATTTTCTTTGATTTGTTGGCTGCAATTCCAATTGTATCGCATTATCTTGCATTCTGATATCGTATTTTGTAAATTAATATTTCTCCTCAGATAGTTGCCACTGCTCTGATTTTAGACCTGTCTACTGTCTCCTTACCCTTCCTCCCTTTCTCAGGGTGTAGGTCTGTGAGTTCCCTGCCTCATTAGTCACAGGCTGGGCTGACCTGTAAACCACTGACAATTTTTTTATTCTTTTCTCTTCTTTTCTGGGCTGGTGGGCCTGTGGGCCTGCTGTCCCCCTGTTGTGGACACAGATAGATCTAGAGATAACTCTGTGACAGTTTTGTATTTGAATGTACATGAAGTTGTTCATTGCTGGCAGAAGATGAGGTTAGGATGCAAACAAAGAAGGGCCAGCTGAGATTTTCTGGACTTCTCTTTTACCCAGACTCTTCAGCATCTATTCCAGTCTGTGAGAAAAAAGCCTTTTCTGTCATGATGTCTGATCTTGTCCTTGCCACTTCTAAGATTGTCTTTATGGCTGTTTTTCAGACTGTATGCACTGAATGATGGGAGATAGGTGGGAGTTAAGAGTGTCTGGCAATGCACACTGATCCCTTTGTGCCTAGCTCTTTTAACACAAACAAACTGTCTTAAAGTAAAATATATTTTTAAAAAAGAAAGAAAGAAAAGAGTGACTGACTTCTGTATTTTTCCTTTGAGCAATTGAAGCAGCTCCTAGTAATCCCTTAGGGCTTCCTAAGGAATACAGTTGTGATGTTCTCAACAAAGGAAAAATGGCATAGCAAGGTGAATGCACTGCTCTTGTTCAGCTGTACGTGGATTGATGCACTGGAACAGCAGCTGCTGCCTTTTTCCAGCAGTTGTGTTTCTGAATGTGGAGTGGCCATGCAACTCCTCTACGATCCCTTAAAAGAGTAGCATTTAAAAATAAACCTCTGGAGCTTTATTTGTTATTAGTATTAGACTGTAAGCTCTCTAGAGCCCAGGTGAGTTTGGGTTGGGAAGTACGGAGAGACTTCTCATCCAGAAAATGATTTCTGTTTCATTTCCAGGCACATGGTCAAGCTGACCTGCTGCTTGATATTGTTGGCCAAGCCTTGCCATAAACTAATGAGGGAACTTAAGGCAGAAAGATGTGGCAACAGAGAAGTAAGAGAAGAGTTTAATTTAAGTTGGGAGAAGAATGTTGTGGGCTTCAGGAAAACACAAGGATGGTTACAATAAAATTGGAAGAAAATAAAAAGATATACATAACTAGAGGATCTAAGTAGTTCTTCTGTTGAGTTCTTTGTGTATACTCCTAGTGCAAAGTAGACCCCTGTGATCTTCCCTGGCCACAACTCTTCTTGAGCTTGGGAAGAAGACTGTATTTTGTTGTGGCCTCTGTGATCGGCCCAGGGCATATTATAGTAGCACAGTCTTCCCGTGGGGTGGATTAACAATGACTAATAGCTGAACATCCATCTGGGTGCTTGCTCATTTTCCCCTTCAGGAGGAGAGGAGAAAAAAATAGGATGGGAAGAGGGCTAGAAAGCTCATGGGTCAAATAAAGAAAGGAAGATTCCTTACCAATTACTGTCATAGACGAAACAGATTTAACTCTGGGGGAAGCTGACTTGGTGTACTGCCAAATGAAATAGGTATTGATTGATTCAGATAGAGGGGAAACCCTGCTGCAGATATATTTTCATTGTTATGTAGCAAATGGTATAACTAAGATCTGGTACATCATACAGGGCAAATTTTCAGAAACAGTGTCTGGATGTTTATGAAGAATTAAAAATGTGCCTATGTACATTCAAAGTTGAGGATGAATAGGCTGAAGCTGTTTCAAAAAGCAAGGATGGGGAGAGGTATTTTGTTAGCGTAGGCTGCAGAGGTTCAACATTACTTTCAACATGTCATTGATTTTATTTGTTGCCGAGTGTGCCCATGCTTCTGAATAGCTGTTGCATTCTCTGAGCTGTGCCAATACTAGTACTGCCCATTAGCTCCATTAGTTTCCCAGATTTGTGCCCAGCTGTAGAAGCTACAGTAGCCATTCTGGGTGACTGCTTTTGCAGGCAGAGATGCTTTTGTCAGTTGCTAATCTCTTCGTATTGTTGTATGAGTACTGACCTTAGCAATTATTGTAATCTTCCAAATCTCTTACCTGCTGTGGATCTTGGAAACAGACTCATCTCAAATACTGCTTCAACAGCTGCAGATTTCTGTATGCCTCAGTAATGATCAGCGGGTTTTACAGAATGCAGAAGTTACTGTAAAATTCCACAAATTTTATAAGACAATGAATGCAAGCAGTAAGTATCAAGTCCTACCCAAGTAATTAGGTATATAAATATTATGACAAATAATTAAGAAAGTGGATTGCTTGTTCACGTTAGTGTAAAAACTGCTATCATTCATGAAGAATATCATGAGAGACTCAACATCTTTTCGAAAGTGTTGTGTAGACAGTATAATTTTGTTGTCATTAAAACGCTATGAAGGTATTAAAGACAAACAGACCCAAACTGGGAAGCATTAAAACTTAGGAAGAAAAACAAAAAGCTTACCATGTTTTTTTCTATCACACCACTTTTTCAAAAGTAATTTCAGTTTTCAAAAAATTTGAGGTAACTTTTTATCTGTACATTTCTTATTCACATTAAACATCAATGATACAGAATATTTTGTGTGATGAAAATAATATAAATTAAGAATTGCTGATGTGTTGCTCTATGGGAGAAGAAGCTTTTTGTAACAACCCCAGTGTTCTTTAATGATATAGACGTGTCTTTGACACTTGTTTTCTGTCATACTATGATCTATCAGTGTGATTTTGATGCCAATTATTTTCTGGAAAATAGTTGTGTATACTGTATTAGCAAAACCACTATTAGATTATGATCAAGCAGATGTCTTTGGTGTATTTGTTCTGTATGAAAGTATTGGGCTTTACTTGTGTTTAACGGACACCAGGGCACCTCTTCAACTCTTCTTTAAGTAGCTTTTTTGTTACTTCTGTTGTTTTACTTCTTTAAAGGGAGAGATTCATTTTTTAATTTTAATGGGAGAGTAAAATTAAGGTATGTCCTGAGCGTAAGACCCACTACTGCTAATATCAGTCTTAATACTGGGAGTGTCTGTTTCTGAAACAGTATAAGCAAATATGTGTTTAGATTCCGAGTGGCATTTGTTTTATTAAAATAAATAAATAAACCAACAGTGGAATAACTAAAAAGAAAAAAGAATAAATGTTGTCCCCAAGAAAGAAGCAATAAATAAACCTCTGTCCTGCGGGAACCCTTGCAATGGCAGTGTGGTACTCTAGAAATGGAAAAGATAGTGTAGGAATAAAAATGGAATGGCTGTTTTGCTGATCAACACAGTAGTACTTTACTTTTGTTTTGATTGTTTGCTAAGAGATGTGGAGTTATTACTGCAAGCTGGATACGTTGTGCTTACCTATGCAATTTGTAGTCTGAAGTTCAGACTGTAAAAAATGGAAATTGAAAATAAGTTGTATCTAAGAAAAATAGTTTATAAGATGAAGATTCACCTTAAATTCATGCACAAATACAATGTTAAAGTAAAGAACAAAAACTTTTAGAGAGGCTTACCTAGTTTTTGCATACTTAGTTTCAAATGCTTTAAAATATCTTCAAAGATTTTCCTTAATCTGAATTTGGTTTACTGACAACAAGTTATCTGGGACAAGTACGCAATCTTTCAGTTATCTACTCTCTTAATGTGATTATCTTGTACAAATTAATATAGTAGTTTTTCTCAACAACAGTTGTACAGTACGTTACTCAAGGGTATCATTCTTTTTAACAGTTTCCTAACCCTACTCAACTTTTACCTGTTCAATATATCTCACATCACCAAATCTTCCATCTGATTGATTTCTTTGATGTTAGGTTAATCAGATATAGCTTTTCATTGTGATTGCTGCCTGCACTACATTTTATTTTGAATGGTGTTCACCTAAAATCTGCCTTCTTGTAATATATCTGTCAGATATATGCCTATATGTCAGATATGGATGAAGTCTTTTTTTTTTTCAAAATAAGAAAAGCCATATTCTGATGTCCTTTGTAGTAGATCGTTCAACAGACAAATTAAAAACCTGTAAGTACTGTCAAATTTGATTCAAACCCTTTTGGCCAATCAAGAGCAGTGCATACTTTGCATTGTAAAAATATCCTAAAAAAAAAATAAATAAATTATTGAAGATGGAGATAGATTTGACAGAGTCCTAGAATCCTTAGAGTTGGAAGGGGCCTTTAGACATCATCTAGTCCAAACCCCCTGCAATGAAGAGAGACATGCACAGCTCGATCAGGTTGCCCAGGGCCTGAGCCAGCCTCACCTTGAAAGTCTCCAGGAATGGGTGTCAGCCACATCTGTAGGCAGCCTGTTCCAGTGCCTCACCACCCTCTCTGTAAAAAACTTTTCCTTATATCCAGTATATATCTACCCTCTTTAAGCTTGAAGCCATTTCCCTTTGTTCTATCACAGACCCAGGGTGGGTCTAGAAATTTAATGTTGATGTAATGGTACCAACCATGCAAATTTAAAGTACATTTCTTATTTAAATTTATATGAAACATGCACAATATGTGCATCAAATGTGCATTTCAAATATGTGTTTCTGATCCAGCTATGGTATTAGAATTGTATCTCAGTACTGGAAGTGAAGTACCTGTTGTTGTATTTCTTGTCATATCTTTTGGTCTTGTCTTTGTGTTTGATACATACACAAACATTTTCTGAATTTAGTAATTGGTTTCTTTTCCATAATTGAATGTTCTATTTTTTTTCTAGAGATTTCAGAGCATGTTATAAATGAGTAACGTCTAAAAATAATTGCATCCTTGCAGCCCTTCTGGTGACATTGTTACGTGTGTCAGTGATCTGATCTCCATAGTCAGCAAGGTGATTGAGAATGAATAGAAATATCACAACCACTAAAACTATTATTTGTGAATATACCTACATAAAAAGATACTGCTTCTCTTTAATGTTGGAGACCTTGCAGCTATCTTATTACTTCATTATAAATCCTAAAATACAATTAAACCCTCAATAATCAACAATCTAAGAAATGATTTACATGTAGGATGTACGATATTCCTTATGTGCAGGACCAGAATGTGTTAGAATATATATATGTATATATATACATATATGTGTATATATATATATATATTATTCTGGACAGAGATTGTAAGTTAATATCAGGATACAAGAAAAGAAATATTTTTTCCTTCTAAACTCTCTGAAATGTCTACTCCAGCAACTTATAGTCTCTTTATGAAATGTAAACAAATGCCTCTAGCATTTCTCTCAGGTAACAGTGTAGAAGTGTGTTGAATCATTGTAAAGTATGCTATTCTGGAATTCTGAACTTTTGTTTATTTGTTTTTATTTAATATGCATCTTATTAAATTTGAGAATTACTGAACAAGTTTTGGCTTTCTGCTTTCACTAAGGCAATGATTTCTAGTTATATAAATAGGAGAAATATATTATTATGGTATGTTAGTAGATGATATATTTTATGGGACTTATCTGTGAAAGGAAAATGAGAAATATCTGTGGTGGCTGGGCTGCAAAATCAGCCACTGTCTGATATAGTTCAGTGGGTTTTCTTCCATTCATTGAAAAGAACAATTAATGGTAAAACATGGAATAAAATAGCTGGGTATTGAAATAATAGAGATTAAAAGGTATCATTGACTTGTGCGATCAAATCCAGGATTGTGGAAAGTGAGAGTTAATGATGAACAATTTGCCTTAATAGAAAGAGTATCTTATAAAAGCAAAGTGTTCTTGAGGTAAAATTGACAAATTTAATCTTGAGGTTCTATTTTCAACCTTCATTCCTCTTGTGATTGCATGGCTTTCTTTACAAACAGCACATATGGGTAGCCAAGTATAGCAGAAATGCTAAGTCATGACTTGAAGCAGTGATTGAGCAGCTGGTGGGAAGGCAGAGCCAACCCAGGGGAGCTCAGGTGCATGCAATACCTGAGTGACCAGAAAGGTGGAGCCAGGATCCACCCCTTCCCAGACTTCATTTAAGGGTTGGCAGTGAAGGCAAGGACATCTTGCTGGAGATCCATGTGTACCTGAGGCTTTCTGAAGGTAAGCAGCTTCTTTATTTCTGCATCAGCAGCTGCTGCATTTGAGCATATTCGCACCTGCTGTGGCCTAGGGCTTTGCTACTGTGCCCTTATTGCTACACTTTCCATTATGTTACAGTGTTACACCCAGAGTTGTAACATTTGTTAGGCTTTGTCCGTTTAAAAATTCTAGTTTTACATTTTATTATTTTTTCACAGCAATATCAAAAACGTAGTTCAGTGATTTTTGGGTCTGTCGTTGTGGAAGAGCCATATTTTAGGAATAGGCTGTGTGTTTGGGAATAATGTAGTCATCAGTTTTACTCTTCCTTGTGAATTTGTGGGAAGACAAAGATGATTATTCCATGTTGCTTTCAGCACTTTTACTGCTTAATGCTGTGCTGGAAGATTTCTGGTAATTTTTATTTTAAAGCAGTGATACTATCCTTACTTCATTGTGTTTTGAACTTAAGAAACAAACTGTAATCGACTCTGAAAATATAGTAATGCATTGACACCCTATTTTATTCATCAAGTAATATGGATATGGAAATGATATAGCATGTTCTGAACACCAAGGCAGAAATGTGCATGAGAGTATATGTGCTAATTTAATTGAGTTTAGCCCATTTTTTTTCCAGTTTTTGAGGTGATATTAGCTGAATCTAAAAGCAGGTAGGAAAAAACACCATCAAACAGTATGTTTCATAGTAAGTTTGAAGTCTTATGTTTCATCTATTTTGTTTTGTTTTCTTTTTTTTTTTTTTAAGAGCAATGGAAGATGTTTGAAAGGAAGTTGTAAAAACCCAGAAGGTGCTTGGATATGTAATATTGTACCAGAGGGAAACATTCCTTTCTCGCTTATAATTTTCATCCTCTTGAATATAACTGCAGATACTGCTCTTATTCATCTAAAGTGTCATAGCAGTGCCTCTTAGGGACAAGTATTGTACTATACAAACATTCACCTAAGGCTACCCTATTTAATGACTGTTTTCTCAAAGACTAAAGACCAGGAGAAATAGGCATCACCTCTTTGCCAAGAGCAGCAAGTAACCCTACATCATCTAGTGCTGATGAGTCCCACTGTAGATGAGGATTAGTACCAGTATATTATTTTTTCCTGTGTGTAACAGCTGTAAGTAATCTCCCCCTAAAAACTGGCTGAGAGCTAACAGAAATAAAAGTAAAACATCTGTGTCAGCTAAGCACAGCTGTCTGCCTCTGTGAATATATCCACAGAGCATTCAGTATGATAGTTGCTCATCTTTGTGTCCTACTTAAGGTTTTATCAATTAATAAGAGTCAACAACACAATTAAAAATTGAAGAATCAATTACTGTTTTATTACATCCTTCCTGTTACCAGAGATTTGTATAGCTCTTGCAGCTTTCCATACTTTATTTGTAACGTAGTATTTTCAAGCAACCTTAGCAGTGAACAAACCAGTGAAAGTATCTGATGACAGCAAGTTTGCTTGCTGGGAAGGCCTTTCTATCACTCCTTTCTCAGTTTGTTACATACTCAGCTGAGTATACTTAGTAAGAACACTGAGTATTTTCGTTTTCAGTTATCTTGCACTGTTTTCTGTCTACATCCAGGAACTCAGTGATCCCTTAATTAGATGTAAACCTGGTCTGGGACACCTGGTGTGAACTTGCACTGAATTTTAAATCCCAAGCTTGAATTGTTTACATCTGCTACTTTATCACCATTTTTGGAGCAATGTTGAAATCCCCTTTACAAGTTCCTAGGGGGCTTAGTGGGAATATTAAATCCTAATATACCTGGAGTCATCGTTATGTCTGTGGACCAGTACAAGCCAGAAGTATTAACATCATAATATAGTTTGAACAGGTGTTTCATTTTATATCCGTTTTTAAATTTCATTTAAAAAACAGTCTTTAACTTGATAGCAGCATTTTTCCAGCTCAGATGCACATATATGTGCATCTAACATTTCTCATGCTACTTCTGATAGTATTAAGTAATGCCCAGTTAATATCCAGATTAGTTCTTCACATTAATCCTCTCGACAGTCATGTTAACATAGGGTAATTATCATTTGTGCTACCCTTTTAACTATATTTGTTAGTAGAGTATTTTTCTTGTTAATAAATCCTTCAGTCAGCCTGAAGTAGAAACTTCATAACTGTCCTACTGCAAGTATTCATTGTGGACTCTTTGATTCCACGTGAGTCCTTTTCAAGTAATTTAAGTCAGAACTGATCTTCACAATTTATCCTAGAGGTTGAAGCTTGGTTACTAGTGAGAGAATGGTTTGTTTTTTTCAGTAGGAGTTGGGTTTTGACTGCCTTCTAAAGTGCTCCTGACTCTATAGAAAGCCTAGATAAATAAACTAGTTGCTCTTCAGAGTGGTCATGTGACTACAAGCTAGCTTTGTGTTATAAATATCATTTTCACAACTTGGTTCATGCTTTTCTGAACAACATGAGGTATTGATAAGTCCATGAGCTTACAGTTCCAAAAGAAGAGTCCCTTGGTTTCTGCTTTGGTGAGAAGTGAACCTCCTGCTGCTTCTCCAAAACAGATGAACTCAACCAAGAGATTGTATAGCATCTGACAGTGAGGACAGCAGTAAAATATTTAGGCTTCAATATGCACAAAGCACGTTTCCAAATGTATTTAAAGCATCAGTTTTCTAAAGTCAACCCATTACACTTTAGTTAGTCCTTAAACTGATATTTATCAGACAGCTAGTTACACAGACCCACTGCAACTTAGTATGGATGGACTGTGTTGAGAGCATGTTTTGTGTTGAGACAGAGCACCGCACCTTTTGAGAGACTGCAAAGAATAATTGCCTTCTAATTTTGGGGGGGGGGGAGAGTATTAGAGCACATTTTTAGTAGAAATGAATATGAAAGGGAGAAGGAAAAAGGAGTTCTTTGGTATTAGGAAAGTAAAAAGTAATTGTATAATAAAGATGGGCTGTAAATAAGGAGTATGTGAGTTGACTCCTCTTTCCTGCTGCCCCCTGTAACAAACTTGGAGAAGTTTTTACAAGAATCATCTGTCAAACTTGCTTATAGTTTTGGCTATATAATGGCACTTCTCAGTTCATAAGTAATAACACAGGATGCATCTCTTTAATAATTCATATGAGTAACTGAGTTTAATGAAGTTGAATGCTTTTAGAGTCAATATAGCTGGGGAATGGAGTTTTGAGTCAGTTGTTCGAACGTGTCTGTACTCCTGTGAAAACTTAAAAAAATATTTAAAAATAATTTGAAATTATTTGACTGTTCAGTGTTATATGTATTGTTTTTGATGCTTATAACATTGAACGGCATATTTATTAATTGTGCTCTAGTAAGCAATATCATTTTTTAATCTCCTGCGGACGTTAATATTTTTTTCTATATTTTAAATCCTTGTCTCTTCTCCGTTTTTATTATAAAATTGTCACAAGTACAGATTTTTCTGTGTTGTAACAAACTGTTGACAATTTGCCAAAGCCTGAGCAAACAAAATCAAAATATCCTTGCAAACTTAATCCAAGCCAAAGCTATAGCTGAATAAGTAGAGTAACTTCTGCTGCTAGCATTTCTCCTCAATTTTATTCTGCGTGCATTTGCTTCGATTTTAATTGCAAATGTTGTCATTATCAAATTTAATAGGAAGTACAAGGTATGCATGTGCTTTGTTTCAGGGAGACCAATTCTGATTCATAACAATTATCCACTACTATATTTTTGATGTGTCTGCCAAGCGTTGTGCATTAGTGAAATACATTTCATGTTCTTAATTATTGAGAGTGGAGCAAAAGATTGAGATTGATTTCAAAAAAATAATTTTAATGCTTGTTGAAGTTTCCACTTCCATTTAATGTTCTGCACTGCTTATGGTATGGAATAGATTGTGATCATATAGTGAAGACCTCTGGGTGGTGGAAGAACAAAAAGAAGATGATGATCAAAGATTTTATATGAAGTACAGCTAGAACAAAACCTACAACATATGTAGAGTCTTTACTCAATTTCTATTTAATTAGTTTTCTATTGTTTACCTTCAAATTGCATCGATATTAAAGGTTTTGCAAGACCATGTGAAAAATTAGGTATGTTTCATGAAGTGAATGAAATAATATTCTACGCAATTAAGTAGCTGTAAGAAGGATTTCTGCACAGGCAACTTTATCTAAATTTTATTTTAAGAAGTCTAATCTTTTAGGAGTCAGAATTTCAATTTTTTGGAACATCAGGGTCAAATAACATAAATTTGTTTCAGCTTTGTTTTTAATCTTTCTTTTTGGTGAGTTACCTTTTCACACTTAATAAGAGGTCATTTGTGTATTCTGTGGGTTCATTTCTCATTTCCCATCAACTGTACTATTTACTTCTATATTCAGAGAGAATTAGTTTAATGCTCAAATTTCCTGAGAATATGAGAGATGCTTACCTTGTATTATACGCATGCTGTTGAAGTAAGCCTGGGAGTTTCTTCAGGTATTATGTTAGAAAGAGGAATTCTCGTTGAGTGTATTCTTGTGCAGGGATATAAAGAGGGACTGAAAAACTTAAGATGTCATTTAATTAAAAAATGTTGGAATGAAGGCTGTCGTAGAAGTGTAGTAGAAGAAATACCTCATAAGACTACTTCATGAAACCTTTTATTTGTAGCAGCTAAAATATGCTGGAGTTTGTCTATACTGATATTTGTCTAGCTTGCTCCTAAAAGCCTCTGAAGATGGAGATTCTGTACTCTCTGTGTGGTGTGTTCCATGGAATATCTGTTCTGTACTAGGAGAAAGAATGTCCTATGTCTTTTGCTTTGCTACACAAGCTGATTTTTTAAAATTCTTTAATTCTGGTTATTAAATATGGTTATTAAGAACAGGGGGTCTCTCTGTTCTGTATGTATGTTTGGCTATTTGAAGTCCTTTGTGATACCTACCTCTTGTACCGCTTTTCTAATACAAACAAACCTGATTTCCTCAGTGCTTCTAAATAGCTGATACTGTGTTGATTTCCTTTGGTAAATTCTGTTTAGGTATATTGTTTTAATTGTGGTGCTTTCAACTGGGCAGGGTATTACACCTGAGTATTCTTCAGCAGCAAACAGAGCAGAATAACTACCCTGCATGTATTATGTAAGTCATACACATGCCGTGTTGAAGTATGCCTCAATATGATCATATTGTTTCTCTATATAACTCATGGTTAGCTTGTATTTATTTAAGGACAGACCACGTATTTATCTATTGCACCTTTGTCCTGCCTAGGAACTTTCCATTTTTAGTCCCCATTTGATTTTTTTCAGGCTTCTCTTTCTTTTGTCTATTTGATTTTGGGGCCAGCTTTTTAGTTCAGATCCTCTTTGACATTTATAATTTTTCCAAGGCTACTGTTAGAATTGAAAAGTATGCTCTGTTCAGTAATATGCTACTGAAAGTTTTGGATAGATGAGAATTGAAGGCCTGATACTGGTAATTTCTCTGGGCACAGGAGTTAATTGATGTATGCTCTCAGATCTTTATATGAGACAGTATCAAGATAAGACATTGTTTCTAAGCTGCTCAGGCTAGATTGTGAATTCAGCTGGCAAGATTTTTGACATTAACTTTGCACAACTTTCATCAATTTTTAAAATCTGTAGTAAATGCTAAAAGGCTACTGTGGTTAAGTCACATGGCAAGATGTGACTCGGTCTAAAAAAAAAAAGAAGCCCAAACAATTATGCAGTTTTATATGAAAAGAAAATAAATTGAAAATAAATTGTGGGTATAAGAGTTGAAAGAATGAATGTTGAGATTCCGTCATAGATGAGACAAAGAAAAACACTTAACTTTGTTGTTCAAATGTCGTCTTAATTTCTCCCGATCCCAACTGTGTCCTAGTATTCCTTATATAACACGTCCTTGGAGATTCACAGAGGATTCTAAGCTTCTTATGTAGTCTGACTGCTAAAGAAAAATATAAAGCAGAAGTAGTAAACTTGTTTTCTTCCTTAATGATGGCATGTTAATTATATATACTGAAAGATTCTGAGCTTTCTTATAAAATCATGTGTTCTTTTTTTATACCAAATTCATTAAATACACCAGGTCTTTCTTTGACTTGTTCCTAGGGGTTTTGGCTTGTTCTTTGTTTTTTCTTTAAAGAAGTTCTCATGTTAGGCTGATAGCAGTTGCTGTCAGCCATTAGACAGAACCTTGGCATTTTCATCATGTAAGTTGAGCCTGGCCCATCTGAGGACAAAGTACTAAAGGCTAATCCAGAACATCAGACCCTAATTCAGTAAGGTTCATTCAATGAATTTAACAGATCTATGCTCTGAGGTTTTTGGTTCCTTCTTGTGATAGTGAGGAGCAAGCTCCATGCAACTAAATACTACTTTCATTCTATGGTATTGCACTAATACTGGATAATTTATATCCTACTTTCATTTTCTATATTCCAGTAGTTCCAAATTTTTTGTATCATAATCATTTTCCACAAAGTATTGATGGAATACAAGATTTGTTCTTAAATACAGATTCTATACGTTTTCAGTGAAGAATCAAACTGCCTCAATTACATTTCAGTCCCTGCTTTATAAGATTTAGGGTAGTGTTTGTAAGTGGCTTATGCAAAATTAATCTTACACTGGAAGCTGCATGAGGGGAATCATTCATGACAATGCAACATGAACCAGTGGGTAAGGCATTGGTTTACAAGGCCTATAAGAGAATGTGACTGTAGGAAATCGCTTCTTGCCATTCCTCAGCTGCATGCTATTGTACAAACATGTTGTGTTCCTATGTTGCTCATTGTTATGACCATCACTTACTTCACATGTGTTTTGGAGTAAGAATTATGTCATAGAGTGGGTTTTTTCACTGCTTTGAAGAACTGAGCCTTGATATTAGTGCAAACTGTTAGGTATAACTGTAATGCGAACAATAAGTCATAATTGCCATCCAGTGTTCAGTAATGGAAGTCGTGTATCATTATTTGACATCTTAGATGCAGCTAATGCAAGTGTAATGTTATAGCTAAAGCACTATATAAAATTCAGTGGATGGGATAGCTCACTGGAAACAAAACAGAATTTAATGCAAATAAATGGAAGCAACAAGATGCACTAATAGGTTGTTAACGTACTTTTTTTATGTTGGAGCAAAAAACCAAAAGAATAGAGTACTTCTAAAAATCTATAAATGAGATTTGCCAAGGATCTCCTGCATGTTTCTTCTTTACAAGGCAAGGTTACCATTTTTCTACTTTTTCCTACTCTACTTATGTGTTAAGGTCACTAACATCTACTAATATGCAGTAGCAAGCAAGAAGGAGAATTTCTCCTTTTTTTTTTTCCTCCTTAGGGACTAAAGATGAATTTCCAGATATATACTTCAGAAACGTTTGTATAGCACACCTTTTGTTTAGAGCATTTGTTGTATGTCATGTGCCTTCATGTTATTGCAGGACAGAGGCTTAGATTGCTTTGGTAAGAAGTTCCTGAGTTGCACAGAGGATACTACACTAGCAGATAAACTTTATTTTAGGGGATAGAGTAAAGGTCCTACATCTGTCAGTGGTATGGACTGCTGTATAAGCAAGCCTGTTTTGTATTTTTTCCTCTCTGGATTATTTTCAGTTTGCATCTTGTGCTGCATTCGTTATTTTATAGCATTTTATCCTGAGGTGACACTGATAGCAGATTATTGTAGGAAGTACTGCAGCTGATGTAAATGGTTGCGGTCTTCCAGTGGCACAGCAGTGAAAAATCCTGCTTAAATCCATAGCAGTTTGTTTCCTTAATAGGAACAGGAGATAGAGTGTTCCCAAATTGAAAATTTGAGTAATAAGCAGGCGCAGTCTCAAAAAAAAAAAAAAAAAAAGCACCATGTATAATCTTGACATTAACTCTGATAGTTTCTGCCACTGTGTGGATATTGCATCCATTTTCCTGAGATTGAGTTTTACCAATGAGTCTTCAGTTATATTCTTCAGTCTTGATCAGATGCTTTGTAACCTATTTAGCAGCATTTTCAGGGTTAGATGGAAGAAGAGGCTATGCAGCTGCTTTTCAGCAGCATGCAGCAAGCACAAGCTTTGTGTCCTCCTTTTATCTTTCAGCAGCCCAGATGTTTGTTGATGTTCATCAATAGTGAGGAAAAAGAAGAAACCTTATAGCAATTCTGATGATAATGTTCTAAGGAGTGACTGATAGCTCTTTTTGGCAGTACAGAATACAGAAAGATCAGCTTCTTTTAGAGCAGCCCTACTTTACTCCCAGCATGCTGTTTATACTTAAAAAATACTGGGGCTGAGGAAGAGGTTCTGTAATTAGGGGGACTAATGTGAGCATCCTCAGAATATACTAGAAACTCATCCTGTGCAAGAAATACAGTAAATTCAGACCTGAAAATCCATGAAAGGGGTTTGTTTAGGTCCTGCAAATACTGAGGCATTCAAAAATCATTAGCCGCTTTCTGAAAAAACTACTTGTTCATGATTGACAGCAGTGAATACCGCACATAGACTCTGTATTAACACAGCCATCAATCTTCATCTGTAATATCTTCTCCTTGTCTAAAATTCTGCAGAAGTGTTAAAGTAATCAACATAACATGCAGCATTCATTAACTGCCAGTTCATTTCTTTACAATTCTTGGTATTGCTGGGTGAGAGAAGAGTGAGTCCAATTTCTTCTTATATAAAATTCATTTTCCCTTCTTAAAGACTCATCTACAAAGCATAACAGCATAGGTAACTTCTTTTATCAAACGTGATTCAAAACCTTCATGGGTGCTCATGGTTGTGCTGTTAGCTTTGGGCTGAAATAACTAAATTATGAAGATTATCTATTATCTGTTTCGCCAGAAATGAAATACACATTTTGATAAGCAAATTGGATGATTAGATCCTCAGAATTGTGACAGTTACCTCATCTGCATATGTAGATATACATTCTAGTGAATAAATAAGTGCACATTGGACAAAAAGATTTAAATAGTAACCTGAATGCTTGCCCATGTTCATGAGAAAGATGAACAAACAATTTCAGGGATATGTCTCTAAGGTAAGAATACATATAGAAATATTTTTGAATTTTTAGTGCAAGGAATTTTATGGACTGCAAAAGAAAAGACCTGTGCACTTAAGTAATAAACACTGAAGATAAATTCATTCTTAATACATTCCCCTTTCTTTCACTGGTAAATTGGTTTCTGGACTTTTTGTTTGTTCTTACTCAGGTTACTAACTAATAGCTACAAGATTTATTTCAAATACCAGTACCTTAGTCCTTCTGCTGTTTGATCATTCAGTAGGAGAGGTAACCAGGGAAATAAAGATTCGGTAGGTGTCATCTCTATCACAGAATTATTTTCTGTATTTTTAGTGCGTATTTCCATTGCAAGAGAATTCCATATTCTCTGTATTATATTACTGCTGTGAAAATTGAGTATCCTTTTGGGATACATGTGTCAACAGAAAGGCACATCACAAAAATAAATGGAATAATTGCAAGCAAACAATTTTCAGCTTGTGTTCTCAGGACTCTTTTATTTTGATTGATATTTTACTCACTCTGGGAATCCTTCCTGGTAATGTAATCTTGAAAACAGTTCAGTTGTTCTCTGACCTTTGTGTTCAGAAACATTTGTTGAAGTTGTTTTGCATACAGGCTCTTGCAGAAAATTCTGGTCAGGGACAGTTTCACTTAAGTGTAAAATGGCTCCACAAGAGCTTATAAGTTTAAAGGAGGCAAACAGTCATAGTTCCTTCCTCATTTTCCATACAAATGCTTCAGTTCTGTCATTCCTGCACTTTTCATCCATCTCTATAGTAAATTAAGAAATAAAACAGCAATGAGGATGCATTGTCATCCAAGAAAGATCTGCATTGTTTCTCCTTCCAGTGTGGGGCCTGACTGAGCTGCCTTGCTGCCATATCTTTCCTGTTTGGCTCAGTGCATTTGTGCTCCAGACTTTCAAGCCCTGATTGTATTAAATCGCAAGAAAATGTTTACTCATAAAAGTCACAAGGTGAGATCTGTACTCAATAGAAACAGGTAGTAACAAACTCTGTTTGCTGGCTCTGGACCTCCAGGGGCCCCAGGAAGCTATCTGCATGACTCTGGTTTGGTGATTTCTTTGCCCTGGCTGCAAACTGGGTCTGTAGCATCTGCACACTGAGAGTGGAGCTGGGCTGTCCAGCTTGCAGCTCCACTGCACTTTAGGAACTGCATCAACTATGATTTTTTTTTTTTCCTCTTACCCTTGCTTTTCTGACAACCTGGTCTGAGCTATTTGCTAGCAATGCCACTCTCAGGTATAAATCAACACTTCATCTATTTCAGATCGCTTCATCTGAAATGCCAAAAAAAAAAGGGGGTTATTGAGACTGATTGTAGCACTGACATATAAATAGGAAATCTTTCTTCGTGTCAAGATGACCCTGAGCTTTTCTCTCTATTCAAAAATATTCATATAATATCTTTGTGACAGTTGTAGTGATTCCTCTCATGACATTAAGAGTACTTTAATTAGAATGAAGAAGCTATTCTAACAGAGAAAACAAAAAGAGTGGGTTAACACTTTGGCTAGTAATCTTTAGCAAATGTTTCACTATACCCCACTTTGAGAACAAACTGTCATATGTAAAAGGTTAAAAATCTACTAATAAGGATAATCGAGCTTTTTAATGACTGTCTTTGCAGAGTCACTGTGCAAAATCATGATTATGATTAATTTCCTTAGGGGATGCTTGACTGACAGCAAGTGAAGCTGACTATTGCAGAGCTATAAATGGAGATTTGGTTGTGTTATTTGCCTACTCGGGCAAGAAGTACAGGCTTGTTGAACTGCGTAGGACATAATATGTTTGTAAAGGATCTTGTGTTGTAAAGCTCAACTGACTGGACAGGATTAAATCTTCAGTACTTCTGCCCCAAACTCTTTCTGACCTTTTGCTGTGCTCTCCAATGCATTTGACATTCTAGAGAAGGACACAAGGCAGCATAGCAAATACATTTTCAAGGTTTTCTACAAGAAAAATTATACAAGCTATTCTGAAGTTATGTTCCACCAATTGTATGCATTGTCTCAGTAACACATGACAATCAGCCAGGTGGTTCTGTTAGGCTTCTCAGTTTCTTCTCTCACATAAGGGCAATCTAGAGCTAACGATCTCTTTCAGCCTCCTTTTCCTAAGCTACAGCTGGAGCTATGGCCAGAGCACATGTGAAATTCCCAGCTGTCTTCTGAAGCACTCAGCTTTTTGGTGTTATTCTGAAAAGCATTTAGGTTTCTTTAACCTATGCAGATTTCAACAAATGTGGAAAATCCTGCATGTTTTCTTCACAGTTTTATTTCTTGTTATGTCTTGGGGTGGGATATCAAGCACTGCAGTAGGTTCCCCAGGGAGGTGGTTGAGTCACCATGCCTAGATGTGTTTAAAAACCATTTTGCTCTGGGACGCGATTTAGCGGAGGGTTGTTAGAGTTAAGGTAGTATGGTTAGGTTGCGGTTGGACTTGATGATCTTCAAGGTCTTTTCCAACCCGAGCAATTCTGTGATTCTGTTCTAGAGAAGTATGTCCATCGTCAGATGTAATTCAGGTTTTCTGGCTTTTGGAAGTAGTTTCCAAGTCTTCATGTGATCCCTGCTGAACAACAGCTATTCTTTTCATTGTTCAGTCTGCAACAAGGAGCTAAGTTGCCTGAAATACTTATTTTTGAAAAGGGTGGAAGAAATGAAAAATAGGAACTGATGTTTCATAGCTGCAAAATCTACCCCATCCTTTATTGTGCTTGTCCTTACGTTCATTATAAGCTAGAGTAAGGATTATAGTGGTTTATTATCGTTGTTTATTGTAGTCTTGTTTTGTGCTTAAAAGAATATGTTTATTATGGAACCCAAGCTTCATTTGATTTCAATTTATCTGTGATCATAAATCATTCAGGCCTTCTTGAAAATCCCATCCTTAGTCCTTGTTGTGCCTATGTACTGTTGCTGCTAGTCCTCAGTTTGGTCATCACAACTTCAGGGGCCTTCCTGCAGAGGATGCAGCCTGCTTGACAAAGAGGTGTCAAACCATGGCAGGATAGCTGGCTTGTGGAATAGGAGCTGTCAGAAGAAGCGAAAAAAGACTGAGTCTTTCTTTTCCTTATCACAGGTGACAGCTGAGGGAAATAGAGATTTTAATGCTGGAAGCAGATTTTATTTTAGAAACCTGATTTTATTTATGCAAGAGTATTAGGATATGCTGCGCCAAAAATATTGAAATTACCTTTTTTTTTTTCTTTCCAGAAGCCTTTTTGTTCCAGTGAGCTTACAACAACAAATATTACTGTAAAGCCTGGTGTGCTCACTGCTGATGTTTTTGTCTGGATTATAATTCCTTCCTTCTAGGATGTAAATCCAGTAGGAAAAAGTGTTACACTGAAGTGCAATACTGTCCAGATATTTAACTGGTCTTGACACAGGATGATCAGCAAAAGCTTCCTTCAGTGAAGGGAAGTTGCATAAATCTTCTTTGGTATATGCCAATTAGTATTTCTAGTTAGAAAAGTAGTTCCTTCTTTGTAAGTGAAAAAGCTGGTGGTTCTTGGATTTTAATCCCTTTTGCCTAGGCAAGGGTCATTATCAGTAGCAGTTTTCTATTCATACAGTAACGTGAGGCCTGCTTGTGAGATTTCTCCCAGAAGTGAAACATTCAAACTGACTTGCGTGGCTAATTGAGACAAAAAAAAAACAAGCTTAAGCTTAGTTAACTGAAAGGCACAACTAAGCAATTACTCACGCCATATAATACCATTTCCATGCAGCCACCCACACACTACTGATCCCAGAGACAATCGCAGTGCTGTTCTGTCTCCTTTAGAAAGGGAAGGGCTTTTAGAAGTATGACTGCATGGAACCCACTCTATCAGGAGAAGTATGTGTTGCTCAAGAAAACCTTATGTCAGGATCTTTGACCTATGAAACACAAGCTGAATCATGATAGAAAGGGATAATTATGTCTTATGTAGTAGGCAGAAGCCTTGCAGGAAACGCCTGTGATTACTTTCAATTCTTTTCAGACATTAAACATGCAGCTGATAGGCAGAAAATGGTCATTTTAGAAGGAGCTTTTTAATTCTTGCCACAGTTTAAGTACCTTTGTTCAGTAAGTGGTGTAGCCGTCTTTGATACTGGATTGGAGCTCTGCTGATACTTTCCTGTGTTAATGTGTTATTGGAGGTAAATTGAGACAGGGATTTTTGTCTGGCCTTAAGAACAGATGGGAGGCAGAAAATTGCCTGACTTGGGAGATCCCAGATACCTGGTGGGTTAAGATGCCTTTTAAAGAAATGTGAAGTCAGGAATTGGAGAATGAAGAAAAAAGTACCAGCACTGTCATACTACTGTTCGTTTTCCAGGGATCCAGGGCTTGAGGTACATTTAGCAGCAGGTCAGATCATCGCCCTAAATTTAAACAAAATATTGGGAGAGGCATCTTGTTGCCCATTGGTTTAATGGGTGAGATGCAGCCCTATTTATGTCATCAGATGATGAAGATACCAGAAAGTTTAGAAATCTAAGTTACTGTAACTTAAAATTAGTCATTTGTTGTACCCTGACTGTAAAGCTGCACATTGAAAACATTGAGAAAGTGTTTTTGCCTGTTGCTGTTATTTTCATTTAGATGGTAATGTTGACTAATTAATAAAACTTGTCAAAGCAGAATATATCCTCATATCAGTGAGAATAACTTAAGAGAAATATGCACTCTGCATCCCAATGTAATGGTTGTAATCTGCTTTTGAAACTCTGGAAGATGCATCATGGGTAGTAGGCAGTCAGCTTCTAAGTATACCTTCATAAATCTTACTGTGGCAATTTTAAAGAAATATAATCAAAGTGATTGAAATGTTTTTTTTCTTCCCTCTTCTACAGTTCCAAAAGAAATACAAGTATAGCCTTCATGACTTTGTTGAGCCTTCTCTAGTAATCCTCTGACTTCTCAAGGCAAGCAGTGCCTGCTTTGAAGACTGTGGGCTTATTTGATGTTAGATGGCCCAGTCTGCATGATATTGATAAGGGAAATTTTACCTTGCAATGTCCAGTTTCTTGGTCTCAAGATATATACACTGAAATACGCTGGGATACCTTTCCTATAAAGAAAGGTTGAGGAAGTTGGGCTTCTTCAGCCTGCAGAAGGCTTTGGGGAGACCCTACTGTGGCCTTTCAGTACTTGAGGGGAGCTTATAAACAGGAGGGAACCTACTTCTTATATGATCAAATAGTGATAAACTTTTAAACTAAAAGAAGGGAGTTTTAGAAGAAGTTTTTTTCTCAGAAGGTGGTGAAGCCCTGGAGCGGGCTGCTCGTGTTCAGTGCCAGGTTGGAGGGGCCCTGAGCAGCCCAATCTGGTGGGTGGCTGCCCTACCTATGGGAGTGAGTTGAAACTACCTCATCTTTAAGGTCCATTTCAACCTAACACATTCTATAATTCTATGAAACATTATTTAATAGAGTCCAAAGTACATGGGTCACTGTTTTGAGTTTGAACTATTTGGGTGGAGTTGGCCATGATTCTGAAAATCTGATTCTGCTTGATTATTTTTTTTTCAGAATTAAAGAAAAACAAAGTATAGATAGTAATGAAAGAAGTGAGAAGTGATATAGAGATCAACTGTTTGTAAATGAAACTGAAAAAAAGTGTCAGTGATTTGGTGGAAATGTTGCCATTATAAAACGAGTCTGTAAAATGTTGCTGTAAACTGTAGGCAGCCCACCTGGACTGGGGAAAATTTACTATATTTCATGTCCTTTCAAAGACTGTGTCATGGCTCTACCTCCAAAGAATGGTGGGGTCTCACGGTAAATGGACTTTTATCCCAAGGATGGTGATTTACAGTCTTGACAGAACTCAGCAGGATGTGTAGTAACCTAAATATCTGTTAATGACCTTCCTGTCTTGAAAAGGCCTGTTTTTTTTTTTTTAGGAGTTTCTTTAACTCTCAGTGGCTTTGCAGTACTGGATAGAATGATTGGAAATTAGCACAACTGCCGGCAGATGTTAATCATGTAGCTTAATGCACTGCTGGAGGGCTTTTGCGTTATGTTGGTGAGCATAGCTTAAGTACCTGTACAGAGCTGATTAGACCATGTTGTCCTGTGTGTCATCAACAGATGCCACACTCTCCACACCAGAGAACTTACTCTCAATGAAGCCATTAACTACATTTTTTTCTGGCTTAGCGTCAAAGTTTTAATCTGGCCTACCTGTATGGAAACTTTTTGCTCACTTTGTTGTTCCAGGCTGCTTCCTTTCCCTTTTTCTTTGCACCTTCATCCTCAGGCTGTTATGAGAGTCCTCTCATAGCTCTCTTGTCAATCTACAGTTCCTTTATTGACTTTTTAAAGATTGTCCTATATAACCCTCTTTTTCATTTTCTTTAACTGTATTTTAAGGTTTTGGTCTTGTTCATTTTTGTTTCCTTGTTTTATGTTTTCAGCTATAGGAAGCTTTGCTAATGACTTCCAAGCCTACTTTAGTTATTGCAAATCTGTCTCCTACGGGAGTTTTGCTGACAATGTTTTGACTCTACCACCTTGTGCCTGAGCTGTGGGATTTGCCCAAAGCTGAAGTTAAAATCAAAATTGTAAGAAGTTTCATGAAGGAAACAGTTCAGAGAGGAGTAGTAGAATCATAAAATGGCTTGGATTGGAAGGGACCACAATGATCATTAGAGTCCAACCCCCCTTCCACAGGCAGGGCCACCAACCTCCAGATGTGGTACTAGTCCAGATTGCCCAGGGCCTCATCCAGCCTGATTCTGAAAACACCTCCAGGGATGGGGCATCCACCACCTCTCTGGGCAGCATGTTCAGCAGAGCACCTCACCCTCTCTTTGCGAAGAACTTGTACCTGATATCCAATCTAAACTTTCCCTCCTTGAGCTTAAAACTGTATCCTACCACTATATACTCTAGTAGGAAGTTGATTCCCCTTCAGTTTATAATCCCTTCTTAAATACTGGAAGGCTGCAATGAGGTGTCCTCACAGCTGCCTCTTTTCCAGGCTGAACAAGCCCAGCTCCCTCAGCCTGTCTTCATAGGGGAGGTGCTCCAGTCCCCTGATCATCTTTGTGGGTTTCCTCTGGGGCCTCTCCAATAGCTCCACATCTTTCCTGTGTTTGGGGCCTGAGACCTGGACACTGCTCCAGACAGGGCCTCACAAGAGCAGAGTAGAGAGGGACAATCACCTCCCAGTCCCTGCTGGACATCACTAAAAAAAAAAAAAAAAACACCAAACAAACAAAAAACTCACTACTGTGGAAAATGAAGCATTTTCATAGGTAGCTTTATTCTTAAAGACAGTTTTGGGAAAACAGTCTCTCTGAATATTGTCTACTTGGCTTCCAGTGCTCGTGAAATGCAGCCAGCTTTCTGTATACCCAAATCTGCTTTTGTTACAAGCAGATTTTTTCTTCATTTTATTAAAGAAAAAAATTTAATTTTGGTGATATTTGGATTGGTTTTGGTTAAAAATGTATAATTTATCACTGTTAAAACAAAATGTCTATGCCACAGCAATCTAGATTCAGTTATGTCTCTCATTCTTCCTCATCAGTGAAATCATCTGCCAGCTTTTTTCTGTGTTGCTGTCTAAATCTAAGAGACATGCTGAAAATATATCCAGTATTAGAAACTGTAACCTCCTTCTCTCTGACTTGCTTGATTTTTACTTTTGGCAAATACTTCCATAGTATTGCTCATGAACAGTCATTCTCTCCTACAGTTCTGTGCAGTGTGTTAAGGTGTCAAACCAAAACCTAGGCTATATACAGCTGTCATAGGATCTTGGTGAAGTATTTTACAACAACATATTGTTTGGGGATTAATGGAAATAGTTCATTAAGTTTCAGTTCATTGAATTTTCATTTCAATTTTCCATGTACTGACATAATTATGGGAATTGATTGTAGATGTACAGACTTGCCTGTATGTTTCCAGGCTCAAAGTATGGTAAGGGCAAATCTTAAGATTTTTTTTTTTCCCCACTTACACACTTTCCATTTATACTTATCACTATGAATATTCTTTCTGTAGTTTAAAGCTTGTTTGGGTTGAGTCCTTCATGCTCATGAATTACAGCCAATGAAAAGCAGCCATAGTTCCAGTGGACTACAACCCAATTAACTTTAGATCTAAAAGTTTCATAATTCAGACTCTATTTTCTTCCCTGCTAGTTGCACCTAAGAATATCAGTAGAGGTGATGAGAGCAAGCAGGTATTCTCTTTCCACTATTTAAATAAAACCAGACACATCTGAATCTACTATTTATATTATTAAAGGCTAGTTGCACCTAAGAATATCAGTAGAGGTGATGAGAGCAAGCAGGTATTCTCTTTCCACTATTTAAATAAAACCAGACACATCTGAATCTACTATTTATATTATTAAAGCACTGAAATATACTAGCATTATATTTTTTTTCTAGTGTCAGATTGAGTCTCAGGTGAAGTTCTTGACTTTTTGCTAGGTGTAGTGTGTCCATATTCAAACTCCTTTCAAAACATCAGCCGTTATGGTGTGGAGTATCATATGGCCAGATGAGGAATTTCTCATTTTCTTGGACTGGAAACATGTACAGTTTCTATCCAGTATGGTAACTAAATCACTCTGGATCTTGCAGTTCAGCAGAGAACTCCTTCATGTGTCAAGAGGCACAAGGGGAGTTCATTGTAATGAAGCACTAAGAACGAGGTGCTATGTGTCTCCTCTAGGGACATGGTTGCAGAGGATTTTTCCATTCTATAAGGACAAAGGAGACGGTAACTTGTGTAGGACTGTCATTCTAGCTGTTCATGCCTGATCTTGGCAATCCTGGTGAATCAGGATAGCTGTGCTGTAAAATCTGCCCTAAAACCTAACAAGGTTACTATTGAAATCTCTTCTGACAGCTATTTAATGCCTACCAAATGCTGAGGCAATAAAAATGCATTTTGCAGCAGCATTTGGATAATAAATATTGCAAACAGTTTGAAGTCATTGCTTCTCTTAACTGCTGTAACAGTAAAGTTTTTAAGTTAACCTTAAGCCAGTTCTTGTTGGATTTAAATACTTCTTGGTGTGATAGAGTGTATTTTGAAAAGCAACAGTAACAAAATCATCATACAGATATTCTGCTAGTAGTCAAGTGAAAATAGGTAAGATTCATTAGTTCTCTAGTTTGTAAAGGGGAGTGTCCTGTTTTTCCTGGGGGCGAGATAAGAGAATTTGAGCACTGAGTACTGTTTGCTATTAATGCAGTTATCAGACTTCCCTTTCATTTTTTTTCAGTTCCATGTGAAAATGGATAAGTATTGAAAAATTATTATTATTTTAATAATATATTTATGTTACAGAGGAATTAATTTGAATTTTTACTTCAAAAGCAAACAAACCAAACCAATCCCCTAAATAATAAAAATAATAAATAGGGAGAAAGAAAAGAGAAAACTGTTCATTTGCCTTTTTTAAATTAGCAATTTATAATTCTTGGCTTCCTGAACTGCAGCCATACATTACAGTTGTAACTGTTGAAGTAGAATTTAATGCCACTTATAAAGAGTTGATTTTAGAAAAGCAGTGGAAGGGCGTGGAGGAATATAAGAGGAAAGATGAAAGGAGGTAGGCAAACTTACATTATAATCTCTTTCTTGTGGCTTAAATAAAATTTTATAATATTGAAAAATAATTTGTATTAGAAAGTTTGTGTCTTATCTGGCTCCCTTTCCTCTGCCCTCCTCCTGTCAGATTTGTGGTGCTGCAGGGTTGTTTATTGCTGCTTTGGATATCACAGCCCCAGAAGCTTCTGTCTCTGAGCAGAAAGCCATGTTCAGTGAAATGTTGTCTGATGAAGGATGCCAGAAACAGAAAGACATCTTTATCCTAATAAAAGAGTTTTTGATAAAGGAAGTTGTGAGAACATTCTTCTAGAGTTCATAATTACCTTTGTTTCACTACAGTAAATTAGGTTGGTGAATAATAGTTTCCACCCTCCTTGGAGTACCTTTTAAAATACTGTGCTGATACAACGAAGTGTACTGTATTTTGTGCACTTCTAAGTAGTGATTTATTTTCAGCAAATGAAAAACTTTTTTGTTGTTTTACCTTTCCATTGGATCTAAGTGGACAGTATAAGTTATGCTTAAGACACACTTTACTTTGCTACTGATTTTATTACTCTAAATTCTTTCTATTGGATTAATCGCTGCTAGAATTAAAACATTTACGTGTGGGGATTTTTCATTCTTTAATGTGTTTAGCCTTCATTGTGAGGTAGGAAAATATGGTTTACTATATGGATAAGTGATGTTTAAAAAAAAACTTGCTTGCAATAAGGGATTTGAATAGAAAAGCTGTTCTCTTAATAACTGTTGCATTATGCATCTTTCTGTATTTCTAAACAAGAACATATTATTCTGGAACAGAATGTCCATGCAATAGAGTCACTTAACTCATGATAGTCTTATCTCTATAGTTATTGTGGGTTAACTGTTCCTGAATACCTACTCTAGTTAACTACCTGCGTAGAAAAGTCCTCTGTCCATGTGTGCTCAGTAATCTATGACAGAGGAAGTTCAGCACCCCTTTTTTAAACCTTAAGCAGCTGCCTAAGCACTGGAATATCCTATCTTCTGTGGAAATCCTTAGTACAAATTCTTCAGTTCTTATAGCTCTTTGACCTTTAGAAAAAAATTTTACGTAACTTGTGTATAATCAATGAATATTAAGATATTCAAGAGAATTCAAAACAAGAGAGTTTTGGCTAAGCAGGCTATTATACCAAAAAGAGAATAGAGTGCTTACTCTTGTCCTGGGCTTGCTGTAAAACTCCAAAGGAAGGATCTCCAGAAGAGATCCTTCCCTACTGGTAGTCAGCTGTTAAATAGATCTAAAAGGTGGAGCCAGGTTCTACCCCTTCCAGCAGCACAGGTGAATTGCCTTCACCTGTGCTCCTTTGGCTGACTCATTGCTCGCCTCAGGTGATCAATCTCTGATTCAGCAGTTCCCATACAAATTTGTAATTTGGTAGCTACAGCATAGGTATGTTTAATTATTATACTGACAAATACATTAACCTTTCAATCTGAGGGACATGTAATAGCTATGAGGGTGCAAGTTATTGCACTTTGCAGCTGACTGTTGTGGTAGTTGTGCAAGCATTGTGGCTACTTATTTTTTGTTACTGGTGTGAATGTCAAAGACAGTGATGCTTGGATTTTTGAGTTCCCAAATGGCTTGAAGAACTAGATATTTAAAAACATCTCTTTGGCAGGTGATATGAACATGCTTGATAGGTAGTCATTAGAGAATAAAGCAAGGATTTAGCAATCTCATTTTATGGGCTCACTCTTCTATAGCATTATGCTCATAAAAATCCTAATGACATAATATGGGTATGTTGAAAATGAGTGACTGGGAGCCCAAAGAGAGAGAGAGAGAGCAGTTGTGGAATTCAGAAGTTGTCATCCACGTTCTGATAGGCTTTTTTTCCTGTTCAGCTTCCCATCTATTAAAATCTGGGTCTTCAGTGGAAGGGGGCAAGGGCAAAAGAAATAAAAGTCCTCTCATGAAAAGAAACTGTTGTAAGGGAGTAGGTGACACATTAATAAACTCTTTCCAGTAATAACCTAAGCTATGAGAATGAAAATACTCAAACATTTAAAAATCAATGATGCTGAACACTACAACTTCACTTCTCCTGTTGAGTTCATTTTTTTTTAAATGTCTTCTAATAGTTGATTTTCTAAAAACATTACTTTTTTAAAAATTTAACAGATAATTAATCTGTTTCTCTATTTAGAAAATGGTACTTTTCTTACCAAGAGACTGTTACTCATTCTTTTATCGTATCTGAATTTAGTTTCCCTCTGGTCTGTAGTATTCTCCCTTTTATTGCTGGTACCAGGAACTGTTTAAAGGAAGCTGCTATGGGACTGCTTTCCTCTAGCCACCATCACTACTATTGTTGCATCACAGATGTGTAACTCCACAGATTACAACAGCTGCCTAATTACCTTTCCTTTTGCTTATCTTCCCAAGAAATGAGGAAATTTTTCACAGTTTGAATTTCACTGAGAAAGTAAGAAGGACTTTCCATTCCCTGAACCTGCAACTGGGGCAATCATAGTAATTGTAGGTTACGGGTTATTTTTTTGTTTGGGTTAAATGCCTTGATTTAGATTGTTTATAAAAGACAATAAAATATATAAAAAAAATATAAAAAATATAAAAGACAGTCATAGTGGGAGCAGAACAAGTTTTTATTCTGAAGCACAGACATCTGAAATTCATCCTGACTGTGCTGCTTTTATTCTCTCCTGTACTTGGTTAAGAAAAGCGCAGCAGCTCCGGACAAGTAACTTTATTTACTTTTTTGGGGGGGAGTTTTCTGTTGTGATTTGCATGGGAACTGCTGAATTGCGGCCTGAACCTCTGATTGATCACCTGAGGCAAGCAATGAGTCAGCCAAAGGAGCACAGGTGAAGGCAATTCACCTGTGCTGCTGGAAGGGGTGGAGCCTGGCTCCACCTCTCCTAGACCCATTTAACAGCTGACTAGCAGTGGGGAAGGATTTCTTCTGGAGATCCCTCCTTTGGAGTTTTACAGCAAGCCCAGGATACAGGTAAGCTTTCTATCTATTCTCTTTTTGTTATTATAATCTGCTCTGCCAAACACTCTTGTTTATTTCATAAATATAACATCTTCACGGTCATGTATAGTCAATGAATATGATGTAAATAATAGTAAACATCTTAATCTTTGAGCATCTTGTAGATCATATTTTCGTGAGCTGAGACTTCAGGAAAGCTTCATGAACATCTTCTGTTGTAATCAACGAGTTTGATTTATCTTAGTTTAATGCTTAGTATTTGTACGTTTTGCAGGATACTTCAGTTCTAAGTTTTGGGCCTGATATACTATCTTTATTTGTGGTTCCTCAATGGCCTTAACTCTGAAGATACATTTCTGAAAATATCTTCCTTTGAAGACAGCCTATGTGTTAATTTACTGTACTTACCCAGAGGACATGATATGGTTTCATATGCTTTTTCAGGATTGTGGCAGTTTATTGCGGATTCAATCCAAGTGAAAACACCCTGTATGAGGATAACTTTTCTCCAAAAATCCTCTTTGCAATTTGTTGTTTCTCTTGTACAGGACACTTAAAAAATGTGCATTATAGTTGCAAAAAAGGCATTTAAGTAGAACAAATAAGAAAGAAAATAGGAAAAGGTGATCCTAACAAGATATAAATAGTGTATGGTGACTGTTGAGTCATGGTCTGAACCACCTTGATCACCTGGGGAAAAGACCTGGTCAGCCCTGGAATCACAGGTGAAGGCAATTCAGCTGTGTGACTGGAAGGGGTGGAGCCTGGCTGCACCTCCTTAGGCTTCATTTAAGGGCTCATTACCACTGGGGAAGTATTTCTTTCTGGAGATCCCTTCTTGATGAGCCTTACCCCTGTGAACCTGGAATCTGCTGATATGGGAGAGCAATCTTCCTTCCTTTAGAGTACCTCTATTGTGCCAGTCCATCATCACGCCTTTGTTCTATTGCCTTTCCCATTGTATTGATCTGCCAAATTGCTACGAATAGTAATTCTAAGAATTATTTTCTTGAGTTCTTGGGCTTTCATGGAAGTTGTGTTTGTGTTGGCTGTTGGTTTTGTTTTTTTTTCTAAGAACTAAATTTAATTCCTTGAAAGTCTTTTACCCTGCTGATGAGGGTAATACTATAATGGCATGTCATGTCCCTGTAAGGGAGAATAGGGAAAAGGAACAATGTGAAGGAGAGCAGAGCAGTGCTAAAATAATAATTTGGGATCCAAACTCCATTAAAATCCTGTCTTATGGAGATGGGGCATCTCATTTTCAGGAAAAGTATGAAAGATGTTCTGATGCTTGCAAACAACATTTTATGTTTCCTCTATGCTTCTTTAAAACTTCCATAATTTACTTCAGTAGTCTAGATGTTTCTCAAAGAAATTTCCATGTGCAGCCTGAATGGGAACTATGGAACTGAATATAGGGGACTTGGCAACCTTTACGTTTTCCAGCTCTTTTAATGCCTGTTCTTTCCCTTGTGGTTCATCTGGCATGCAGTGTTTCAGAGTTAGTCCAAGAAACACTAAAACCTCTCCCAAAAAGTTTACCTAATCTAGCTGGAGACAAATAATACTCAGTACTCCCTTATTTCCCAGTTTTCCCATGTGAAATTTATCTATTAATTAATTAAGGTTTACATAGCTCATTGAGCTTATATTTTGAGGAAAAAATACCTCTGGCTGCTTTCTGACTTGTATTTAATTTATAAGCATTGTAGGTTACGTTCTACTCTTGATTTGGGTTTTTTTGTTTTCTTGTTTTCTCTGCCACATAACTAAATATTATAGGGCAAAGGGCAACACCTTGCCAATTGCAGTACACAGTATGCACATTACTGTATGTACATATCCTAACCAGTGTAACTTACCACAGCAAGCACCTACCTGTACTTTTGTTCATGATGATCTTTCAAGATTTTTTGTAGTTCTTTCTTTTCATTTAATGTAAATGTAGACAAGCTGAAATAGATACTAAGTAAGAAAGCAAGAACCAAAGAAGGCACTATGAATTATTCATAAATGGCCTGCTTTTTTCATGTTTTTTATATTTTCTTTCTTCCTAGAGGATAAAAGATATTAGCAATGGATATGTGTATCCCGTGTTAAGGTACATCAAGCCTGGTATCGTGCATTATTACAACAGGAAATCCTTCAGCAAGGGTAGAATGTGTGTACACAGATAAAGGCATTTTATATCACAGTGGCAGAGAAAGCTACTGGATCTTCTTACTATCTTTTTGAAATCCTTTAATATTTTTTTCATGACTTGGTGACATAAGAACTCTGGGGGTTGGTAGAACCATATTTATTTTCTTTTCAGAACAAGCAACTAATAACACAATCAACTAATAACTTGGAGAGGTGGGAAGGCTCTACAAATGCTTTTTCAATTTACAAGTGCTATAAAGTTCTATAGTGGTTACAGTGGAATTTTTTTACATGAAACAAGGAGTAGTGAAGACTGATTTCTAATGCAAACAGTTAAAATCTGTATCTAAAGAGATGGTTTGCAATACCTTTTATTTTTTTTTTACCTTGTTGATATCTCTGGGGTTGATGTTTTGGTTAGTTTTGTTAGGGTTTTAATGTGTAGATATTCAGGTTCAGGTCCGAGGAAACCTGGCAAGTCATTTGAAGAGTATGAATGGGGAAAAAAAAGGACAGGCACTGAAGCAAAATCTTCTAATTCTGGAAGTGAAACGGTGGAGTTTCTCTGATACCATATCTGCAGGAACTCTATGGTGTAACCTTGATTTGAAATTGAAAGTAAGAAGGTACATTATTTTTATCATTTGGTAAAATAATATATATTTTCACAAAATTGCTGTCTTAGAGTGAAGTTAGGGGTTACCTTGGCATAGGTTTACTAAGGGACTCTTACACATTTTACTTGATGGAAATATCAGTTCTTCCATCCATGAAGCACATTTCCTAAGGGCTGTATATCAGCAGTGGGACTTTGCTGTACTGAAGATGATGTATTTTATTTGAGGAGATAACTGACAAGATATCAAGCTTATTTTGGCAGACAATTTAACATGAGCATTTGCAATTGCAGGATGAGTTCACAGATTCCAATAGTGAAAAGGAGAATAAAATTAAATCTTATTGTATACACTTGGTTGTTAGTGTTATTTTTAGTAAAATAAATTTACACAGAGAGATGAACGTAAGAAGCAGGTTGATTTTCATCTGGACAGAGTTGTAGAAACTTTAATGTCAATATATGGTGGTAGTAATTAATGCTCAAATGATACGTTTTCTAAATGTCCAAACTGTAGGCCAAAGCAACTGGGCTAAGACCTCTCTCTTAACAAATGACTGATAGATAGAGCTGTGGTAATATCCTTACTGTTATTAAGAAAAATAGATCCCTAAACCTGTCATACCAGTAAGCATCCAGACATTTTTCTTGGATTTGGCTGCTTCGTGTAGCCTGCTCCCTGGATAATCAGATAGACATGCTTCAGCTGCTGGTTTCCAGTTGTTGCAATAATGTGCTAACATGCTGGTCCCCTGAAACAGCCTGCTTATTAACTGTGATGCCCAAAATGCCATCTGGAGTGTTATTTGGACATCTATAATTATTCTGTCTACTTCTATTTGACTGTCTCCTTTCTTCCACTATGTGTTCTGTATTCCTTTTTATTTTATACTTTCAATTTTTTGAACTGAGCGTGGAATCATTTCATCTTTTCATATAGCAGCATACATTTCTTTTACATGAAGGCAAACATGCAGACTTTCTAGAAGTAGTTCAATGAAACAAATGGCATCTCTCTGGCTCCAATTTAGAGTGAAAAGAAATGGCTTTAAAGTCAGGTTGGTGGAGAGTACTAATCATAGAAAACTGAGTTCTTTGCTTCCTGTCTTTATCTATTTGCACTTGTACGTTGTGATATAAAGTACTTCCAGCTCACATGACAGTGAATTGCAGTCTCAGATGTTAAGAGATGCAGGGCAGAATAGGAGGGGTTCCCAAAGCAAGCCAAGGGATAAGATATGTAAATAGAGAGTTTTGTTTGATCTGTTTATATCATTAGTGTCACCTCTGCTGTGTGAGATCATACTAGATATCTTGCTAAAACTGTGAGGAATTAAGTATTTGGTTATTAAGTAGATTCTGTAGGGAATTGCTTTTGCTCTTCAATATAGCAGTCATTAGCTGCAACTGGTTAAGAAGAATGAAGAATGTGAAACAGGAAAAAACTGGTATAGCAATGAACCTGAAAGATATTTACATGAAGAATGAGTAGCCAGAAAAGTCATCTTCATGTTTTTCATGTGACTATATCTTGTTGAAGTAACTCAGTATAGGACCTCATGATAGAATTGTCCCCGTACCACTTGCTGACTGATGCTCACCCAGCAAGAGCCATGGTTTACTCTGAGCAGCTTTCAGCTCATCCTATTTCTGACTGCTTGTATGCAATTTGGCAGTAGCTCGTATTGCTGAGTAGGAAAGGGATGAGAGAGAGTTAAAGGTTTAGATAATATCCCTGACATGTGCCACCCAAATCCAGGGAAGTGTGTGTGAAGAATGAGGGGGGTTAATAAATGGGCCGGATTTAATAAATAGTCAGTATTTAATTTCAGCATCTGGCCCTCAGAGAGCTGAATTTGTGTATCGATGCAGCGACTTGTGGACGGTGTCCCCATCTAGGGGCAGATCTGAGCATCTCGGCTGGCTGGAGCCCGCCTGGAGGGGGAAGGGAGGCTGTGGGAAATACCCTGATCCGACCTGAGATGCAGCCTGAAGACTGAAACAAGAACGTGCAAAGAACGATGCTTTCCTTGGTAAAATGTGTTGGGGGAAAGAATATTCTGTTCTAAGGATACATTTGAAAAATCAAGGCGAATTCTAGGCTGGTTAATCTTGTGATGCTGTGGTGCTCAGTGCACCTGAAGTGATGAGCAACAGCAGAGCGCTGCCTTGCTGGCATCCAGCTCATGGTTTGCAGGAGAAAGGAAAGCAAGCAGCTTGCACCTTGGGCCGTCAGCAAAGCAGGAGCAAGAAAGCAGAATAGGGTTTTTGTAGAAAGCCTGTGGTGTCTCTGCAAAAGGCAGGCAGGCATTTGCTGCTTTCTGAGTCTGTTTCCTAGCATTAACTTTAAATTGTGGCTGTTATGCTTCAGCTGAGCTCAGATGGGGGTCTCAGGTGAGAGGAGAGGCAGGACTGCAGCTCTCACCCAGCACACACAGATCTGCTCCTCTTGGGGGGAGGTGTTGGTACAGATGTGGGCTGAGGTTGCTGTGAGGATGGAGTGGGAAATTCTATGCTGGCGTCATGCAAATTGTGCCTCACTTCATGAGCTGCCTTATTCATGGTTATAGTTTTTTTTTTTCCCATGTTGGTGGTGGCTTTTTTTGCCTCTTCATATAAAAAAAAAAAAGCCTTATGTGCAAATGCATCACTGAATTTGAATATGTATAAATAAGGCATTCAGAAGAAAAGAAAATACTCTGTTATTGAAGTGACCTTGCTGCCTTCCTTCTCACTCTAGCTTTTTTTTTTTTTCCTGAAATAAAATTATATCTACAATACAACCTCTCTGCATCCTTATAGAAAATGTGACTATCTTAGCCAGTTGCCCTTGCAGGGCTTGAAGGAAATTAAAAGGAAGAATACCTGCACGTAAGCATAGACTTGACTTCAGCCATTCCAGCTGATGAATTTAGCGGGGTTTATGTACAGCGTTTTTCCCCATCCTAATTCTGATCTATTGATTCTAAGTAAAAGGAGTAACCAGATTATGGCTTCAGTGTGACTCTTTGCGTAACAGAGCCTGTACTGGAACAAGCAGAACAAGCTTTGCTTTACTGGCAAAGCTCCAGAGACCCTAAATGAAAAACCAGGGAGAGAGACAGAGGGATGAATACTGTATTCAAACACAAGATATTGGGACAAATATTTGCACAGTTGTGTCACTGTGGGATGCTTATGGTAAAATAATCCTGTTGAACTCTCTCAGCTTAATAACTGTGCAAGTTATGGTGAAGCAAACACTTGGCTGATTATTATGATTTTTTTTAAAGATACGATCTTGATTCAGCACAAAATTATTATGCTAATTTGAAACAATAAACATATTTGCCATGTGAATGCTAAACAAAATGTAGACTTGCATAGCAAAGCCCAAGTCCAAGCAAGGCTTCTTTCACCCAAAGCGTATTGGCAATAAAACTTCTGGGCTGTGTTTCTTTCTGATATGTGCGTGTGCTGTGCGGCAGCCCATTTATGCATTTTCTGCTGTGCTGGGGCTTACATCACTGTCGTATTAGTCTAAGCAGAACAGAGCAGATTGTTTATTTTGGTTTAGCTCTGCTTCAGGCTGTAACATCAGATGTAACTCCTAGAGTGACAAATTCCAATTGCAGTGTCACAGATTAAACAAGGGTACAGAGGAGCCCTGCAAGCAGTTTTGTTTCTCACGGGAAGGAAGGGATGCTTTGCTAGCTGGAGTTAATATACATATATGACCCTCAAGATGAACGGTAATAAAATTATCCTCTCCTATAACTTCTTTCTGTTTTAAAAGTATGTTGCCCAGAACTTTTCACGCATGTTTTTCAGTTAGTGATTGTAATTTGCATTTAGTTAGTTAATGAGTTAGTCATCTTTTATAGACTGAATGATGCAATTCTGAATTACATCTATGAAATATGTTAATTTTTAGCTCTATTTGCTGGTTTGCATGTTCTCCTAAATGCTAATATCTTACAGAGCCACAGTTGGCTGAGATTGGAGGGGGGGCCTTTGGAGGTCATCTAGTCCAGTCTCCACTACTCAAGCAGGGACATTCAGAGCAGGATTCTGAATGGCTCCAAGGAAGCACCACAGCCTCATTGGGCAGTGTGTTCCAGTGCTCTATCACCTGCATAGTAAAAGAGTTTCCCCATATGTTCAGAAGGAAGCTCCTGTGCTTCCTGTTGTCTACTACCCCCTTGTACTGTCACTGCTTGCCACTGAAGAAAGGCTGGCTCAATTTTTACACTTTTTTTTTTAAAGTATTTGATTTCTCCTAAACCTTCTCCAGGCTGAACAGTCTCAGCTTTCTCAACTTTTTGTCATGGGAAAGTTGTTTCATTTCCTTTGCCATCTGCCTGGGCCTTTGCTGGCAATCTCCAGGAGATCCCTGTCTTTGTAATGGAGAGCCCCGAATTGGCCTCAGCACTCTGTGTGTCAGCTTACCAGCACTGAATAGAGGGGAAGAATTACCTCCCTTTACTTGCTGGCCATGCTCCCCCTAAGGCAGCCCAGGACATATAGCTTTGTTTGCAGCAAGGGCATGTTACCGGCTCACCCAAATCTGAAGATCTTGGCTTCCTTAAAAGTGTTAAATTAATATTCTTTGCATTATAATTTAGGTAACGCTTTTGCTGTGGTTGTCTGGTTGTTCTTTGTGACTTCACTGGACATTGTGACCCATTGTCTGAGAAACATTTGCAAAAGAAGTTTGAGTATTGGTTTGCCTCAATGTATTGATCTCCTACCCATTCTACAGTTGACCAGTTCTACTGTTGTCAGTGTAGCCAGTTCTGATTAATGCAGAACTAAGCAAGATTAAAATGAAGCCCATCCTCTGAGTACTGATAAGAATCTTGACAATGTTGCTGAAGCTCTTCACCTTTCAAGGTATATAACAAATGTCTTCCATGCAATTTGCTGCATGTGCAGGGTGTTGAAGGTCCCGTGGCAGTATGTGTGGCTTTTAAGAAACTATAGCCTTTTTTAAAATTCACTTGAGAACATATATTTCAACTGTGACTAGCCCCATCATCTAATTATTGGATAAACTGAATGGCTTATTTCATCATATAACTTTTCAGATATTAGATATTAAAAGGTCAAAAGTTTATTGGTAGTTAATTGAACATAAAATTAAGATATGAGTGAAGTGAAGAAGAAAGCTGTTGGCAGCATGCAGTTGTGTTATTTTTAGCATAAATGAATCTTTACCAATTTCCCCTGTGTTTCTAGAAATTGTAGTCCATATCCAGAATCAGAATAATAGGAAAAATGTAGTATCAATTTCATGGGAGTATCATCTGGTCCACAGGAACTCAGAATGATCAAGCTGGCCTTAATTTGGCAGTGACATCTGAGGGCAAAGATAGAGAGACGCTGAAGGAGGAATCTTAAGGACAGAGTGTCCCTAATATAGTAGGGAATTAATTTTGGAGGAAAAAGTATTGCTGCAGGGAGTGCTCTGTTTATTTAAATGAAGGAAGAACTATCTGCTCAAAGCATTGTATCTGTCAACGGAAGATGCAGGAAAATATCTTTCAAAAGAAAATAACCCAAAATACATGAAATAAACAACTAGCTAGCCTTATTTTTAGATCTCCGTGGGATGCCTCTGTGAAATAGAATAGGTAGTTGTTATACAGATGCAAGAGGAAAGAAGACTGGAAGTGCATCTGGGGTCATGCAAACACTATTCTTCAGGCTTTCTCTCTATATATTTAGTTGTGCAGTTCATGATTATGTATTTTTTTTCCTTGTCTGTGTTACGAGTAGTTGATGTTAGGAAAATCAGAACATCTCAGCAGAGGTCAGGGATTTTTTTGCTATTGTCAGCTGACATGTCAAGGTGGTTTTTTTTTTTGAGCTGTTATGTTCACAGAGTGCAGGACACAGATATTTCTGCACTTCTGTCACTTCATGTTTAACTTTAAAAGGAATATGTGAAGCAGAATTGGAAGATATGTAAGCAGCTGACATGTCATGTGCACTTGGAAATGTGTCCTGAATACTAACAGTGTTGCTTCTAATCCGATAAACTTCATCCCTTCTAACAAGGCTGTCTGTAGAGAGGGCAGCCCTCAAATAAAAGGTCCTTTGCTCAAGTACACTGAAACACTGTGTAGAAACTATTCATAAAGCCTGCACTGCTTCAGTGTGCAGAAGATCATGTATAGCCTGGTGATTAGGAGTAGTAGCAGGCTGCGGAGTTTCTGATGCCATAAGACAAGGAAATGTCATTGTTTTATCATGCTTTAATAACACAGGCTAGGTTCAAGGGCTGTTCTCTTCCATAGCTCTGGTTAGAAAGAGAAGGCAAACCTGATGAATCTCGCATGACTGAACAGATCACTTAGACTAGCTAATACAGGAGAGAATGGGAAATATAATTGGTGCATTTTATAATTGGGAACCAGTTTTGATAAGAGTTGGCCTGAACCACCTTTTGGGGATCAGTCATGCTCACAGTGCTTGACAGTTTCTGGAAGAGGTTTAACTTCTTCATATACTTCGGTTGCTTAGTGTTGCTGGTTTTCCTAGTAGCTGTCATTTCCAGGGAAGTAACTGCTTTGTTTCCTTTTTCCATTTTCTTTTTCTGTTTGCCAGGGGATTGTGAAGTTGCTGCAAAGGAGGAATGAGGCAAAGTCAGCTTCAGTAGATGTGCAGCTGAAGGTGTAGCTCATAGGAAGCTTGACAGAGTTTAGTAGCATAAGCATCTTAAAAACAGTACCATGTTGCACATGCAAATCACAGAATCGTAAGGGTTGGAAGGGACCTCCAGAGAGAGAGTCCAACACCCCTGCCAAAGCAGGTTCTCTACACCAGGTCGCACAAGTAGGTGTCCAGGCGGGTCTTGAGTATCTCTAGAGAAGGAGACTCCACAACCTCCCTGGGCAGCCTGTTCCAGTGCTCCGTCACCTCACCGTAAAGAAGTTCTTGCGCACATTGGTGCAGAACTTCCTATGCTGCAGCTTCTGGTCGTTTCCCTTTGTCTTGTCTCCACACACTGCTGAAAGCATTAGCATTACTTTGCTGATGAACTTTTCCTCTCTGTGAATCTGAACTTTACATCAGGTCAGATGGAGCGCAGAATGGAGATTCACTGGCCTTACAGTTCCTAAAACTCTTGAATTACTCCTCCTTACTCTTCGTTTTTTTCCAGTTAAATTGTAATCTAAACCCTCGCTCATATGTAGCTAGTATTGTATATTGAAGAATCTGTCAAAAGGAAATAAAAAGCAGATAAAAACTTAACTGCCTGTTAATATTCCTGAATATTTTTAAAATTAGTCTTAAACAAGATCGCTGCTTATCTGTATCACTGGGATACAGGTCAAGTTTTTACCTACAACCTTTCTGCTATTTTGAGGCCAGGTTAATTCCTTTTACAGACATAGGAAATACAACAGAAGAGTGAATATGAATAACCTCAGTGGGAAAGATCTAGTGTGCTGGGAAAGCTGCAGATAAATATAAGAAGTCAAAACTGTTCATTAGTGTTGACAATTATAGCTGTTATATTCCCACAGAGTAAACTGCAGAGCTCTGCTGCATCCTTTTATTTGAGAAAATGCTTCAATGAGCACAAAGAAGGGGTAAAGCCAGAAATTTTTCTTTCCCTATATATCCATCCACATAACTAGGTAGGTGTGAAGGGGTGAAAAAAAAAAAAAGAGAAGAATGAGCGAAGCTGAAATACTAATGGCTGTTCCTGAGATATATCCTTCCACGCACACTTGTTTTCCTTTAGAATCTCAAAATCATTAAGGTTGGAAAAGACCTCTAAGATCATCTAGTCCAACTGTCTGCCTACCACCAATATTGCTCACTAAACTGTGTCCCTAAGTACTATGTGTTCGCTTTTCTTAAACACTTCTAGGTAGGGTAACTCCACCATCTCCCTAGGCAGCCGGTTCAGTGCCTGACCTCCCTTTCAGAGATGAAGTTTTTTGCAATATCCAATCTGAACCACTCTGATGCAACTTCAGGCCATTTTCCCTAGTCTTACTGCTGTTACTGTGGAGAAGATGCTGACCCCCACTTCACCACAACCTCTTTTCAGGTAGTTGTAGAGAGCGATAAGGTTTCCCTTGAGCATTTTCTCCTTCAGGCTAAACAATCCCAGCTCCCTCAGCTGTTCCTCATAAGGTTTATGCTCCAGGCTGCTCACCAGCTTCATTGCCCTTCTCTCAATGCGCTCCAGGGCCTTGATGTACTCTAGGGCCTTGATGTCTTTCCTGTAGTGAGAGACTCAAAACTGAGCACACTTGATGTGGCCTCAGCGAGGCTTGAGCACAGTGGTATGAATGCTTCCCTGCTCCTGATAGCAATGCTATTTCTGATATGAGCCAGGATACTTGTGGCCTTTCGGACCATTGGGGCAGACCACTGGTTCATGTTCAAGTGGGTGTTGACCAACACCCCCAGGTTCTCTTCCTCCATACATCCTTTCAGCCACTCTGCTCCACCACATTTTATTTTCTTTCAGTATATTTTCTTTTCTGAAGGTCATCTGTGCAAGCATCAGAAACGGCTCTTACAGAATTTTCAGAGATGGTATTCTAAAACAGTATTGTGAATACCCTTGTTTCCATTCCTGAAGTACTAGTAAATTTAGCAGAGGGATATATCTCACACTTGCCAATATCTTATTATTCCTGACTGTTTACTGTGCATCATTTGGGTATCAAGATCTAGAACTGAATCGTCAAATCACAGATGGTTTGGGTTGGAAAGGACCTTAAAGATAAGCTAGTTCCAACTCTATATTGTGATCAAGGACACCTTTTACTAAATGAGGTTATTGAGGGTCCCATCCAACCTGGCCTTGAACACCAATGCAGACTGCTATTACCACATTGTGATTGAGATTGCAAACTGTTTTCATTACATTTTTAACAGAAATTAACTGTTTTGCAGTCTTACAAGTCAGAGTGCATTTAGTGAGATTTCCTAGCCCAAGGCTTGTTTTTCTTCACTTTAAATAGAAGTGCTGATGCAGGTTACTGCACCTTGATGCTTATGCAGAAGTATTTGCCTTGTGGAGGAAATAGTGAAATATCTGTAAATTATAACAACAGTAAGGAGTTGAAGAAAATAACTTTCTAGAAAGGAATCACTTCATTATAGCAATAACTTCAGGGTGTTTTTGTTTATAAGATAATCATATCTTTGGTTGAGACTGAAGGCTCATTTAATGGGAATAACCCTCGAGTTATTGTTTAGATGAACACTTAAATTGAATATTCATACTTGAAAAGAAAGATGAGAAAAAGCATAAAACATAATTTTGAGATGGTGAAAGACAATTCTGTAGGAGCAAATGCACGTAATTGAGATCTATCTCCTGCTTCCTTTTTACCTTCTCTACCTTACTTTGTTTTCCAGTTGTCTTTTCTTCTATACATAACGGGGCATAGACTCAGAGCTAGCACACCATGGTTTATTTTCAAAGTTAACTGAAAAGGAATAACTGAAGAATTCACAGTAGGCACGTGCTGTATGCAACAGACCTATTCCCTTCTGGATTTATAGGGAATTAAAACAATTATGTGTGTGACAGCATATTTTTTTTTCCTCCTGTGTCGTTCCAGGGATTTCAGCATCCACAAGAAGAGAAAATGTGGTTGCAATTCTGTCTTGTTTTGCCTTTTCAGAAAGTTTAATCCTATCTGATGTGTTTACAGAAAACATAATCTTCAAAGGTCATCTCCAAAGGTTTGTTTTGGAAAATAGAGTTATGGGTCTTCAAATAAAACAGAATAATTCAGTAAATTCTGGTGTTTAGAGTAGAGATCCAGAATAAACTTCTGCCAAAAATCTGTAGTAAACTCTTCATACACAAATTGCTGTTTCCTACTGGAGGCAGTACATACTAACTCTTGAAATATACCCAGAAACTTTTAAAGACATTGGTGTTTTGTAAGTCTAAAGCTGGGCCAGGCCCCCTTCTAAAAATTTAACATCACAGAAGATTGCCTTCCAGTGGCATAAGAGAAGTTGTTGACGTTGTTTATTGTACAGGTATAGATAAAGAAACTAAAACTAAATTAATTTAAATCATTGGAAGAAATCAATGGAATTCTCAAAAACCAGTCAGAGAAATAAGAGTTAATTTATTCAACTTTAGTCAGTGAAGGATTTCATGGTGTTACCAGTGCAGGCAGAGTTAATCCTTCTTCCTCTTATTGTGATATCCCAACCTCAAACTATTTGTTTCTTTAATTGTTTATTCTTCTGAAAACCAAACTAGGCTGATTTGACTGCATCTCTAGTTAGTCAGAGCTGGATATTTCAAGTTGCAAAGTTGGAAGTGTAAAAGGGAGTGTGTGCTGGCATGGATTGCCCGCTGTTCTGCCTCTGCTGCTGTGGGCCGAGGGCTGCCTCTGGGCTGAGGGGAAGTCTGCTGTGAGCCAGATGAAATCCAGGGAGGGTGTGTGAAGCATTTGCCTCCCTTTGGTAGCTAGAGGTGAGGCTACATAGCCTGTAGGAGGTCAGCGTGTGCAAAAGTGATTGACAGAATCAGTTCACAATCAGTTGCAAGCTGCAGACCTTTTCACGGAATCACAGAATGGCCAGGGTTGGAAGGGACCTCAAGGATCATGGATCTCCAACCCCCCTGCCACATGCAAGGCCACCAACCTCCTCATTTAATGCTAGACCAGGCTGCCCAGGACCCCATCCAGTCTGGCCTGGAAGGGATGGGGCATCCACAACCTCTCTGGGCAGCCTGTTCCAGCACCTCACCACTCTCTCTGTAAAGAATTTCCCCCTGATGTCCAACCTAAATCTCCCCTTCCTCAACTTAAAACCACTTCCCCTTGTCCTGCTGTTATTAGTTGATTCCCCTCCTCTCTGTAGGCTCCCTTTAGGCATTGAAATGCTGCAATGAGGTCACCCCAGAGCTTTCTTTTCTCCAGGCTGTACAAGCCCAGCTCCCTCAGCCTGTCTTCATAGGGGAGGTGCCCCAGTCCCCTGATCATCTTTATGGCCCTCCTCTGGACCCTCTCCAACAGCTCCCTGTCTTTTTTGTACTGGGGACTCCACACTTGGATGCAGTATTGCAGATGGGGCCTCACAAGAGAAGAGTAGAGGGGAACAATCACCTCTCTGTCCCTGCTGGCCACCCCTCTTTTGATGGAGCCCAGGATACCATTTGCCTTCCGAGCTGCACTGCTGGCTCATGTTAAGTTTTTCATCTATCAAGACCCCCAGGTCCTTCTCCACAGGGCTGCTCTCAAGGATCGCTCCTTCCAGTCTGTAGGGATGTCTGGGATTCCTCTGGTCCAAGTGCAAAACTCTGCACTTTACACGTTGACTTCATCAGGTTCACCCGGGCCCACCCTTCTAGCCTCTTGAGGTCCCTCTGAATGGTATCCCTTCCTTCAACTGTGTCAACCGCACCACTCAGCTTGGTGTCGTCAGCAGAAGGTGCACTCGATTCCATCATCAACGTCACTGATAAAGATATTAAAGAGCACCAGTCCCAAGACAGACCCCTGGGGGACGCCGCTCGTTACTGGCCTCCACTTGGATATAGAGCCATTGATGACCACCCTCTGTCTGCGGCCTTTCAACCAGTTTCTTATCCATTGAGTGGTCCACCCATCAAATCCACATCCCTCCAATTTGGAGATAAGGGTGTGGTGGGGGACCATGTCAAAGGCCTTGCTCAAGTCCAGGTAAATGACATCGGTCGCCTTTTCCTTGTCCACTGATGCTGTCACTCCATCATAAAAGGCCACCAGATTGGTTAAGCATGATCTTCCTCTGGTGAAGCCGTGCTGGCTGTCACAGATCACACGCCCTTTCCTCATGTGATCAAGCATGTCATCCAGGATGGTCTGTTCCATGATCTTCCCAGGCACAGAGGTGAGACTCACCGGCCTGTAGTTCCCAGGGTCCTCCTTGCTCCCTTTCTTGTAAATGGGAGTGATGTGATCCTTCCTCCAGTCATCCGGGACCTCACCTGACAGCCATGACTTTTCAAACATGACGGAGGGCGGCTCGGCAACCACCTCAGCCAGCTCCTTCAGAACTCTGGGATGCATGCCATCCGGCCCCATAGACTTGTACACATTCAGTCTCATGAGGCGGTCTCGGACCTGCTCTGTCCTCACAGTGGGGGGGGATTTACCACCCTGGTCCCCACCCAGAGGTGTAGGGATGCAGGGCTCAGGGACGTGAGAAGTACTGGAATCCTTGCCCCCAGTGAAGACCGAGGCAAAGAACTCATTCAGTACCTCAGCCTTCTCTTTGTCCGTTGAAGCCAATTCTGCTTTTACAGTTACCAAAGGAGGTACACTCGCTTTGGCCTGTCTCTTCTGGCCAATGTACCTGTAGAAAGTCTTCCTATTGTTTTTCACGTCCCTCACCAAGTTCAGTTCCACCTGCGCCTTGGCTTTCCTTATCCCACATCTGCAAGTCCAGATGGCATCCCTGTGTTCTTCCCAGGTGGCACGCCCTTGTTTCCAGAGCTTGTACGCACCTTTCTTCACACTCAGCATGCCCAGCAGGTCCTTACCGAGCCATGCCAGCTTCCTACCTCCTCTGCCTGCTTTCTTGTTCAGAGGGACAGAGAGTTCTTGTGCTCTCGGGAAGGCATCCTTGAAGAATAACTAGCTCTTCAGCATCTTTGTTTTTAAAGACAGCATCCCAGGGGATCTCGGTCAACAGTCCATTGAACAGCTTAAAGTACGCTCTCCCAAAGTTCAGGGTCCTGACGCCACTCTTTACCAGGCCCACATCCCTCGAGATCATGAACTCGACCAGAGCGTGGTCACCACAACCCAGGCTGCCTCCAACTTTAACACCATTAATGATTTCCTCCACATTGGTGAGCAGCAGGTCCAGCAGCGCTTCACCTCTGGTCGGTCTGTCCAACACCTGGTCCAGAAAGTTATCATCAACACATTCCAGGAGCCTCCTAGACCTCTTGCAACTCACCATGTGGTCTTTCCAAGAGATATCCAGATGGTTGAAGTCCCCCATTAGGACAGGAGCCCGTGAGCATAAAGCCTCCTGCATCTGAAGCAAGAAAGCCTTGTCAACAGTCTCCCCTTGATCAGGTGGCCTGTAGTATACTCCTATCACCAGCTGGCCTTTGTTAGACCCATCCCTAATTCTAACCCACAGGCTCTCAACCTGATCCTTACTGTTTCTCAGAGGAAGCTCCTCACAGTCTATCCACTCTTTGACGTAGAGGGCAACTCCCCCCCCCCCCCCCTTCCTACCTAGCCTATCTCTTCTAAAGAGCCAATAGCCCTCAGTGGTGGTATTCCAGTTAGGGAATCATCCCACCATGTTTCCGTGATAGCAACAAGGTCATAACTTTCTAAATGCATCATGGTTTCCAACTCGTCCTGATACTTTTCTGCCATTCCTAATGTATTCTTTTGGGTTGGTTTTTTTTTTTTCTGGTTTTCTACTGAGTGCAGTTGCATATATGTGTACTACTTATCTCCTTTCAAAGCATGACTGATTTTCCAGTTATGCGCTGTACACAGAGCGCTATAGACAACTAGTCTGACAGATTACAGGAGAAGTTTCTTCTCCATCCTAATCATCCTGTTCTTTTATAGCATAAGGTTCAACTGTTAGTGGCAAGTATACTTATGTCTCAGCATAGAGTTCAGACAGGGGTGTCTGAGCAAGTGTAGTTCCATTGCAGGGCACCAACGTATGTATGTAACCACATGTAATAGTTCCCTTGCCTGTGCCATTATGGGGTGGATGCTGTTCCCAACCACAGCAGTTACGGATTCTGCAGGCCACAACGTGTATCATGTCCACAGCATGAGAATAATTGCAACAACAGGTTAACAGGAGCTCTGCTGAAAGGAGCATTTGCCATCATGTGCTCCAATTTGTAGAGAGCCTGTCCTCTCTTCTTGTGTTCTAGTTTATTGCCATCAGTCTGTTCCTGTGTTCAGGCTTTTCAGTGCTGCTTTCTAACAGAAATGAGCAAGATGAAAGTACATCTTGCAGAAAAATATACAGCATAAGAAAAGAGACAGTAGGTCAGATTTCTTCTGCCAGTGCCCCCTTAAAGTTAACAGCTGTGGTTCAAAATACATTTTTATAGATTCTGCACACCAGAAAATCTGAGCACATGCAGTGATGTCTCATGCTGTTCGTAACCTACACTGTATGACCTCTGATGTGTTGTGTTGTGAGCTATCAAAGACACAAAACCAGTATGTAACCAGTATGTTTTTGTTGTTTTAATGGATTTAATATACGTATTTTTTGAAAATACTGTTCTTATATGTACAGTTTTATTTAATAGACATAGTCTATATTAAAAAAAAACACTCATTTTTTTCATCTATGAGGAAGGGAAAAGCAGGACTGTGTATTTTAGTGGTTCTGAAAATCCATGGAAGATGTTTTTTTCTCTGCAGTGCTCTTTATTATTGTCTTTTTTCTCTTGTAAGATCTTGATACTTGTTTCAAATGCCTCACCCTTATCAAAATATTTAGGGGTTGCATTGTTACTTACCAGTTTGGTCTGCAGTTGCTGTGTCACTCCTTATACTCACATATAACAGCATATTTCTCATTAAAAGGCAGGACTAGTTGCTGTTCTTTCTGCCAAACCGCCTCAGTTTTAAAACAGAAATCACTGCAGTAATTTTCTATTTTCCTGTATTTATACTTCTATATAAATAGTAGTGTGTTTCTAATGGGATTTAATGATCTACTCTAACTGGAAGTGCTTGAAAGTATTTTTCATAGTGGGAAAACCACACACACAAAGCATGATAAACAGGAAGCAATTCTTTGAATAGTTTTGAATAGGACCGTGAATTGTGTGCAATAGAAGGGAAAACCAGATGTGCTACTAGCTTTGTATGAATTGGAGAACTGTACCCTTCCTACACGTGTGATGGATGAATGAAGTGGCTTATTTAGGCATTGTAATTTTGTTCTCTTGAGTGCTACTCAAGTAGCATAGTATTTCTGTTTAATTATTTTGATTGTTTATGGAGTATGAGAGTGCCTGTAGTGTCTGTGTAACTTAAGTTTGCATTTCCCATATTTCCCCTTTCTGCACATTTTATTCAGTGATTCATCTTTTTTTTTTTTTTTTTTTTGAAGGGTGCTTATCGATCTGACCTGTAAGTTAACAAAGATTCATTTCAGAATAGCACAGAGATCCATTTATAAATGAAGATGTTACTTATATAGAAAGCTTTTTAAAGTACAGGAAGATTGCCAATACAGAAAAATGTATTAGAAATGCGCAAGTGTGTTATGATAAATATAGCACTCAGAGGTGGGGTTAAAGGCTGAGATATAACTGTGTGCATTCAGATTTATTTACTGCACGGAAATGAATCCCAAATGGCTATTTTTGCTTCACTCACTGTACTCCCACCAAGGCAGCCTTATAGACATCTGCTAAGGTTTTTGATTATTATTTGGTTAAGATTTGGAGATTGAGGTGAGAAAAATCCAGCTGTCACCTAGAAATGACCTCAAGGGGGTTTCACAGATTTGTCCAAAATGTATTTCACAGATTTATACAGGTTTAGATATATTCCTCACTTCAGAGCCCTTCAGACCACGGCTACTCACATTTTCTAAAAAATAATAGACTGATGTATGTGGTACATTGTTTAACCTTCACCCAGCCATGCTTTTTCCAAAATCTGAAGGATAAAGACCAAGTGAGGGACAGATGCCTACCAGGTTGTTCTTAAATAGGCATTGAAAGATGCATCAATTAATGCACTGCTATGCCTGCGAGCAATTCCTGATGGTAAGTAGTCCCTCATGTTTGTAGTCACCAGACTCACTCTCAGTACATTAATAACAGCTGTGAGATTTTGGGATATACCAGTGCAATTGATTTCCCAGTGGGATTCTTATCTAAACAAGATCAAGTCTTTATATCTTTATTTAGCCAGAGCACTGTTGTAGTGTATCTGAGAATTATCTGTGCCTTGCTGCTTCTCGCTTAAGGGAAGGAGGAAAAAGTGTACAGACCAGACAGTGCTTCCAACCGTGCTGTAGTTGTGCCACAGTTACGTGACAGTAACAGCATGAAGCAGAAACATTTAGGTTCTCTTCTCTTTTTGATTTAAGTAAATTCATGCTGATAAAATTCTAATGAAAAGGTATCAGAGCACAAAGGAGTGAGTGACTTATTATGTAGAATTTCTGTGATTCATTGTAATGGTGGATTTTCAATTTTTAAAAGTGGTTACTTTCCTAATTGGTGAACAAAAAGGGCCAATTTATCCCCTTGCTGTGAGAAACATTTTTCTTTTATATTATTCTCTAATAATATATGATAAGAACTCTAATTCAGCCCAACACATTATGTAAATGGAACCTATGAAACACGTTTTAAAACATACATCAGACTTACATTACTAGACTTACATTAGATTGAGCAAGGGCTCTTGTTACACTGTATGGCAATTTTTTTTTACTTTTATAATATTCCTTTCTAAAATAAATTGTGTTTGGTTCAAGTAAGGCTTCTATTAATAAGTCTTGAGGCTATCCTAAGTGAATAGTTTTACTAGCTTTGCTCAAGTATTATGAACATAATCTCTACATCTTAGTATTTACTGATCTCAAGACTTCTATATCTGTTTTAAACTAGACATGCTTTCTCTTGGTACAAAATCTTCAAATGTTGTAGCGCAGTGACTGTTCTAATGCCAAACTAATTTGGATAAATCTACACAGCATGCAGATTTCCGAAAGCCTTATGACACAGATACCAAAGGCTGCAAAATTAACAGTCTTAGTTGTGTAAGCGAAGTTTTGTTTTAGGATACATGCAGCACTCCGACTTGTATATAATTTCTATGCATTGTTTGTAAATCCGGTAGTGTTAAAAGATAGCACATTTAAACACTGAAGTTCTCCCTTAGGAGCTGATCTCCTTGTGGATAGTATTGTTTGGTTTCAAACAATTGCAATTCATTAAGAAGCAAAATTGATATCACAAATTAATTATGTTAATTATGTTAGTAACTGATGGTAGTGGCTTATTTGCATTATGGAATCCTATTAGTCTTGGTTTCCTATAAGGTGTTTTTATATTCTCACCTAGACACGTTCATTTCTGACCTGTTTTATTTATTTATTTATTTATTTTAATGATACCTAACTGTTGGTGAATCGCTCCTCACACAAAAATTGTCTTCTGTCCTAAAAGAAAGGTCAGAGAGTAGCAACCTTAGATCCAGGGAGCTTCACATAAGTCTAAACAGATACTGCAGTAATAAAAATGAAAAATTAACCCTGAAAGTAAGAGAGTTTTTACAGCTGTAGGCAACTTGGACTGGTTCTGGAAGAAAGCTTTGAGGTGTTTTTCTTAAGATTACATTGACTGGTGAGCCATGGGGACTTCTGCACAGGAAGGACAAGATAACTGCTCCTCCAGTTCTCTCTTTAATGATTTTGGGACCATTCAGAGCTAAAATTATACAGATCAGCTTCTCCTTTTGCCTTACAGCTGTCTTTTTAAAATTGTTATTTGTTACATTCAAAACAGCAAGTGGGCAACTAATAAGGATTAGTAATGGGTAGGTTTTATTTAATTCCACTTTTAAGCTGCTTTATTCAACAAAATCCTTAGAACACAGATTATATTTTTAGAGACACCAACACACACTGCCATGAATTCTATACTATGTTCAAAGCATATTTTCATGGATGATTAAATGTTTACATACAGTATCTAAAATTATTATTGATTATGCTTTCCCGTTGTATTCCCACATTGAGGGCTTGATGATTTCCTGTTTCAGTGGGTTTCCAAAGCATCATCTAGCAGGATTTACAGAAGTTATTACTGTTAATTCTTATGATTTTATCGTAAATTCTTCTGTATTTGATGCATTTTAATGCCTGCCTCATGGACTAAAGTGAATATGTGAGAAATCCTTACATTTCTGAGAAAACTTTAACATTTAACCTATTTTTCTCCATTTTTGCCCAGAGGCAAATAAAAGTAGTATAATATTTCTTCATTTATGTGGGAATTTCACTGTTCTTTTCATCTTAATGCATCTTTTTCTGTTTTTTGATTATTGATGCTTGAAGTTGATAATATTTTTCAAGGAAGAGATAAGCAAGCAGTATTGTACAATAGTTACAGAACACATGACTTTATCAGAGGGGTCATAGTCATTACTTTGGGATTGACAGTTAAAGTGTGTCTATCAGAAGTTAACTGAGCTTAACTTATAGCAAACTGTGCCTGCAGTGATGAAGTGTTTCATGTGCATGTGATAATACTATCTTGCTCATTTTTTTTTCTTCCATCTTCCATGGAAATGGTTCTGAAAAAATCTTTAGAGAGCTGCAGGTGCCCCTCCTTGCTGTGGCCCCTGCTGGGGTGTCGTAGAGTACACTCAAGCTCACGAGTCAAAATGTTTGTCCTTACTATTCCCATGTATTCCTCCTCTGCAGTCCCACAAGCAGTATCCTGCCAAGCTTGAGATATGCATATTTAGGTATCTCTGCGTCGGTGTCTGCATGTGTGGTGGGTGTTGGAGCTCCTATCATTGTCAGTGGATTTTTCATCCATACGGACCACGCGACCAAGCAGTTGATTCAGCTTACCAGCTTACTTCAGCAGACAGCTGGAGACAGATTGACTCCAGGCACCACTGAGTATAGTGGGAATCTCTCACTTAGCCTGAAGATAGTTGCTTGTATGTGGCACTGAAGTTTAAAAGCCTTGTTCCCAGTTGAATCATATATAGTTGAATCACATCTCCAGAAGCTGAATGATTTTGCTTATTTTCGCTGCAGGAATTATCTCCCTGTAGAGTTCCAGTCTCTGGTTTGAGAGACTGAAGGGACATGGTGATTATCATAAAATTCTGTATGCCTTCCTTAGCTGGTCATATTTCTCTTGTAACAATTTTTACTTAATTTTACTTTCCAAAATTCGACATTTTACCATATACGATCTTACCTCCCCCTCAAACAAAGATTTTCTAAGGCATTTTCCTTGCTTCAGATTCCAGTTTTTGGTGAAGCTGCAAGTTTCAATAAAAATTTCTCCTATTCCACATGTCTCCTTCATGGTAGAAACAGGCTCTTTATAAAAATGTTGTAACATGCCAGGCTAAATTCTGGATTTATGTCCTTGTTTGTCTGGTGTACCACTAATGAAAAATTATATTATATATTAGAAGTTTATTATGAAGCTTTTTGTGGATTTTTGATCCAGATTGTTTATGTTTTAGAGTACTTGTTTATCATTTTCATGGTTCTGTTTTTAACAGGAGTCCTGTGCTTGTGTTCCAGTGCATGCATCGCCACGTAATTTGCCTAGATTGTTTCCATTTATACTGTGTGACAATGTTGAATGATCGTCAGTTCATCTATGACCCAGATCTTGGCTACTCTCTCCCGTGTGTAGGTAAGATATAGTGGATTTTCTCTCTTTTTTTTTTTTTAAGTAATTTTTATTTCATTTTTTATTTCATATGATTTTGAGTATACCTACAGAAATTATGTTTAGGAGTTGTTTCATGTCATGGGGAAAGTATTTGAATATTGAAGTGGTTCTTGCTGGGCACATGAACTGGAGGATTAAATGGATTCCTTTTTTTGTGTGTCAGGATTTTATAATCATGAAGTGCTAATTGAGGTTCAGCATTACTCTTCTAGTTAAAAATTTTTAAAAAATCCGTGACCTCCACGTTTCCACTTTTGAATGAAATAAGGTGTTAACTTTCTTTGCCTGTCTTCAAGAGCTGATTGAAAAATAATAATAATAATAAAGGACTGTAGTAGGAATTTCAAGTAGCCTTCCTGTTGGTGAAGTTATTGTTACTAATTGTTGCTGCACTGAATGAAATGTAGATCACCCTGAGAAAGTGGTAGGTTATCTGTTTTACCTGCATAGGAAACAAAAGTTGACATGAGTAAGAGACAAAGGCACTAAGTCTGGAAAATGTGTTTGGAGAATTGATTCCATTATACTGATTTGTGAACTGAAAAATTCTCAAAAATTTTGCTTTTAAAATATATTTTTCCTGTTGTTGTATTTTAATGTGCATATTTATTTGAAATAAGTGCTGTGTAGTGGTATGAAAATCATTTTCCACTAATAAAACTTTGTAGAGGCTGGCTTCACCTGGTTGCTTGAAAGTTGACAAGAAAGATTCAAACTACTACTTCAAAGAAAAATGGTCAGCATTTCTTAAGAGTAGGATTTGTCACAGACAAGATATGCCTTAAGGACACTGGCAGTGTAGTAGTAAGAACCATTAAAACTATTTGTTATTAATTACTTTGGATGCAATCTTGTGATGGGTGTCGAATCACATTTCACTAGAATTACTTTTATATGCTGTTCACCTGACCGGTCTCACTGAATTTTTCTCCTCCCTCGTATGCACCTTGCTCTGCTACTGTAGTTACATATAAAATTATTAATGTTGTATAAAGAAGAACATCAAGGGAACTTTCCTCGTAGCATTCTTTCCTTCACCATCACCGTAATATCATGTAGTTAGTCTGTACTCTTAACGTCTTGTGCCTACTTCTCCAAAACTTAGTTTTCTACACAGTTAACTAGCTACCTCATTGCTTAGTTGAGTTGAATCCATCCTTTTTCTCCCATAACTCATCAGTTCTCTGTTCGTTAGTTCTCCTTAGATTAATCAGTTCTCTCAGTCGTGCAGCCCACAGCTCATCTTTTTCCTCTCCTGTAGGCTTCTTTGCAACCACAGGTAGTGCCATCTCCTTCAATTTGCACCTGTTACTTTAAATTAATGATCCTTCCCACCTCTTCTGTTTGTAATCCATTTTTTAGTCATATTGCGTAATAATTATAGTAGGATTTTTGCATGAATCATTCAACTCCAGTCATTCAATTTGATTGTTTCATATGTCCTTTTTCTTAGAGTGAAGACAAATTAGCAGAGACTTTTACCTTTTCCCCCCTTAGAGTGTTGAAATTGGGAACTATAGGAAATAAGCAGTAGAGACAAGGTATGGGTTGAGTTGAGTGAAAAATGCAAAAAGAGAGTTGAAATGCTCAGGGATGTCATTTCAGTATTTCTGGGATGAGGAAGGCATGGAATTGGTCTGTGAAAGGGAGATCCTAAAGAATGTACAGACTACTTCTGCTGTTTGAATGAGATAGGGCTCAGCTGTATATCTAGTCTCAGATTTCTTATGCTTTGTATTAAAACAGCTGAAAATAGAAATACTGAAGTACTGCTATTCTTTGTGTTTCTGAACTTCTCAAGTCAAAACGCTGTTTTCCAAATACAATAAAGTAGTAGTACTAGTTCTAGTAGTAGCAGCTGTGATAGTAGAAATAAGAACAACAGAAGTGCCATACATTTTGTCTCTTTTCACCATCTGTAAAAATGTTTCTTTGAAAACTGCCTGCTCATGTATTTTGACCCTGCCCTGGGTCAATCAAGTGCATATCTTAGACGTGCTTGAGTGTAGCGCAGTACGAAAATTGAGTCAGGGACAAATTGCGATACTGAAGGAAAAGCAGTGTAGTTGTGTCAGTACAGCATGTTGGACAAGATTTTTGACATTGCTGATGTGGACTGACAAAGCAAATACTACTTCATGACTTATCCTAGTGCTTCTGCATAATGTTTTTGATGCTGTCTAGGTGTGCCTCCTTGCTCACAGCCAGCCTGATGATCTGAAAGAAGTATTGATGTTATATAGTGCTGACATGCTTTGTGTTGCAAAGGTTCTCAGTCAGTCACAATCTCTGAGCATTCCACAGCTTCAAATTATACTTCATCTAAGCCAAAAATTGATTGTTACCTCAGTCAGTTCTCTTTGATGTATTATCAGTTCTGTATTTAACAAAAACATTTCTAAGCATTATCTTTTCAACTGAATGGCAGGCCAAAGAGTCTGATCAGTGCTGTTACAACTATACTGCTGTGTTTCTGCAGCCACCTTTAACCTGACTTTCTGGTATGCAAGATACTTAGTTGTTTCTAGAATTAGGTTGTATTTGAGTTAAGAACTGATGACTAAGTTATCTTTCGTCATTCAAGAAAAACTTAAGGCTGTGCTGTATCACACCTGTGAAGAACAATGTCTGTGTTGGCAATCCTTTTGCTTTTAACTGTTCGTTATAAAGAAGTTTAGCCTCCTTCCTAGCTCTGCATTCAGCAGCTTTCATCGGCAATGAATTCAATTAAGAAACATTCAGTACAGTATCATGTGATTTTCTTTTCTACTTATTGTAGCACTCCTACTGAATAGTGGAAGATTGCATTTTTGCGATCTAGAGTTCACAATCTTCATTTTTGCAACTGCAATTTGCAGTTTATATTTACATGTGCGGAAGATAAAGCAGTGTTTGACACAGCTTGTTCTAATTACCTCAGTGAAGCCTAAAATTATTTCCTCTTGACAGGAATGAATACCATGGGGCATGCCAAGAAATGACTTTTTTTCTAGCAGTGGCAGTGTTGATTTAATACCTGTTACTTCTAACTGTGCTTAACTCAAAGCAAAAAATATTTTTATCTGAGCTTTATTAAAAGGTTAGATGTTGGTTTGAGCCTGCATGTAAAAGGAATACAAAACAAAGTCATATTTACTATAGCAAAGTTTATGTTGCAATAGGTGACCAGGTTGCATAGACAGATCAAAACCTCTGTCTATATTAATTCATGTATTTTATGTATTACAAGCTAGTGGTGGAGTGGCATTATAATGTCTTGAGCAGGAAATACTGGTGTTCTAAATTTATGCTTTGTAAAAATGATTTCAGTTTTCATACAAGAATTGATTTATTTTAAATCTAGCCCATTTCTTCAAGGCATATAGAACTGTAGAGGAGGTTTTGTAATTAAGTCTAAATCTTTCGCACTTCCAATTAGTTGTGTTTATTCTAGTGTTTTTGAAATAGAGAGATAACATAATGAACATAGCCTGCAGTTTCCATTAACATTTGACTCACTATTCTGATTTTTATCAAGGGAATGTATTATCAGAGTGAGATTTTTATATCTTCTGTTGGATCAATCTGGAGTCAAAAATGCCGCACACACAACAGAATAAAAATAAACAGCATCAGCAACAGTGGAGGGTCACTGTGACAGACAAGATCAGTGTTATCACATATGTATGGTAACTTGAACTGGTAAGGATCTAGGGATTTCAGATAAATACCGCTTCTCAAGTAGGTTTAATATCTTGCTTCCTGGCACATATATGCCAGAAGGTGCATTTTGTCGTTGTGTTCATTTATTTTGTCTGATTACATCCTTCCTTTTCTTTGTTTTCTCTTATGCAGCTTAATTAAGTAGAAGGTAGTATGTGTTCAGAGGAAGGCTATCTCATCTGATGAGCTATGATTTATCAACTTGATAATACCATATTTTTATGTCATTCCTATACAAAACGTGTCATTGCTGAGATTTTTGGGAAGAACAAAATTAATTCCTTAGTGCTTAGCTGCTAATCTAGTGCCAGGCAGCACTCCTCCAGCTGAGAACAGCCAGCATGGAGGGTTGCAGCTCTGAGCACAGTAGCTCTGGTGCATTGATAGGATTAGCTGCTCAGAAAACTGTAGCAGCAACCCCATGGTTCAAACCCACTGTATCTGCTCAGAGAAAGGACTTATGGATACAAGCTGGCTGTATTTCATTGGTCATTAAAATAAAAAAGTAAACGTTACAGATAATACTCTCTCTGCCCTTGTTAAATGGCAACAGAAATCTATCCCATCTCTCTGTGTGGTGTCTTGTATTAATGAGGCTTCATGCATAGAAATTTCCATGAGTGGTGACCTCCAAGTATCTTTGAAATAATTAATAAGGTGCTTAGAGGGACAGATTTGCATATGCATGAAAGATCATTTGTGGTTATTTAGTTACTGTGTAGGGCAAAGAGTCTCAAACCATTACCTCAAAGCAGGAATTGTATACAAGCATACAATGTGTTACCATATTTAAATGTATAATTCTTATGATCACCATTTCAATTTTAAAATAGCATTACGGCATTATGGGTCTTGGTCCTCATGGATCTTTGGCAGAAGAAAAGTTGGTGAGGCCAAGGAAAGGCAAGGTTTAACACTGCTGTAGGCACTTTGCACAAATGTCTCCCTTTATTTCTTACGAGTAATCATATGCATGATGTATTTTAAATGAATCTGGATAAAAGATTCAGATCTCCAGATGACTGTAAAACACTGCTGTATCTGGAAGAAATCTTGTTTTACCACGTATATATAAATATATAAATGAAATTGCTATCTTCTAATAAAAATGACTAAAGCTTTAAAGTATAACAAACTGCTTAAGGAGCCATATTCCACTGAAATACAGTTGCTGGCAAATGTTTAAGGAGACATGTTTTAGGATTAATTTTTTTTTATCTCCATTGAATTCTATTTGTATAGTAATAGGATGTTTTTATTCCTGTGAAGGATGTCAAAGCAGTGGTGTATCTCTGGATCGTATTTTAAAAGCCTAGCAACCAAAATGAATGGGGAAGAATAAACAGGTAGCCTGAACAAAGTTTGCAAGTAAAAGGAAAGAGGATAACTCGTTTTGATTTGATCACTCCAATACGGTTTGAGTCTTTTTTATTAGTAACAAAATTTCTAACGTGTTTAGGAAGTTTTCTGTATGCATGAGATTTTAAAGTGAAGGTCAGTGATCTCTGAAAAAAGCCTTCTCAAGGATGTGCTGAGGAAGAAGACAGTGGGGCCTGAAAGAGTGCAGCAGTTAGTACAAGAAGCAAGATGTACCTGGTATGGAAGCCTCAATATGTGAATCATTTCTGAGATCCCTATTCTCCAGTTAACCTGCTTAAAAGCATTTAAAGCAATGTAGGAAATGGCAATTTATTATTATTATTATTATTAGAGGAATAAAATACAAAGGGTTGAAAGCAGACACATTTGCAGCTGTTGCAAATTCTTAAAACTGCTCCTTAAATTTAGTATTTAGGGGATGTTAAATCCCTTATAGCTATGAAGTTTTTCTAATTTCTTGTTTCTATGAAATATCTGAGCATACAGAAGCAGGTGTAGGAGACCAGAGAAATGTTTTTTTTGTATTTTTTTTTTTTTTACTGTACATCTTGGGAGAGGTTTTCTTTCACTCCTAGAAATTGATAAACTAGCAATCAGAGTTTTCAGAGCAGTTGTGTGACAGCTCTAAATGTGTTTTTCTTTTTCCAGTGTTGTCCATTGCAAAGAAAATGCAGATATGCAATTGTGTGCTCTGTTTGTGTTTTTAAGGGGTTACCCAAGCACATCCTTTGGCAGGACATTTGGCAGTAACTGGCGTAGTTGTGTTTTTAACCTATTTTCTGGATGCTTTCTGTCATTAATTTCCCATGGATCTGACTGAGCTCCACTTTCTAGTCTAAGGAGGGTAGGCATGCCCACTTGTCCTCTTTGCATCCTCCTTAGGGGAAAGCTGCTTATTCCTTCTGTAGAGGAACACAAGGACTGCCATGGTGAAAGGGAATAATCATAGAGGGGCATTTCACAGAAGTGGTATTGCCTGGAAGTGATGTGCTGTTGCTTTCATCTAATCTAAGACAAATTCCTGAAATGACTGCATTGCACTTTTACAGAGAGGTTTCCCTTCTTCCGTTCATACAATTTCAGTCATGTTGTTGTTTGTGTTATGATAGTTTGAACATACTGCGTTGACTGAAATGTTAGTCATATTTCTTAGTAAGAGGCAATGTCTGTCCCTTTGGGCTTACCACCTCTTAACACCTGTGTGACAAAAGGAGAAGAGAAGCAAGGGTGATGCAGCAGCTAGAAAGTACACAAGAGATCGTTTACTGAGTTTAAATTGGAACAGTGAATTTCATTATAGTGCTTTCCCTAGGAATGTATCACTTTTCTTTCACCTCTAGTATGTAAATTCCTCTGATTTCCTTTCTTTTAAGTTTCTCCAAACTCTTTGTTAAGATGTTAGAATGTGAAATGACTTTTTCTCTAATGTTATGCATAGAAAAAATGGCATAAATCTGTGCAGCACCTGGTGGAGAGAGCCTTGCAAAGAAAAGATCATCTACCTCCATGTATTATTGTATTATTCCTTAAAATTGCCAAAGTTTATAAGATGATACAGCTAGATTGCTTTCTACCCAGGTCTAGTGGGTGGAACTAACCTGGCCATATTCCAGCGCAAAGTTAGCTGGAGAAGGGAACAAAGAACCTGTGGATAAACCAGATTTTTACTCTCAAGTGGCAGTTGAATTTACAGTGGCTTCCGGAAGATCTTTTGATGGTCATCTGCATTAGCCTCTTGCTGTGAGCATAAAAAACCATGAACCAGTAGTATACCAAACGCTTTTTGGTGGTTCTTTACTAGCAAAAGCATGAGAGTTGAGCTCAGGAGACATAGTAGAAAGTCACAGCAGCTCCTTCCTTTTTATTTTCAGTGCTGACTGAAGCAGCAATATTTTAGGTTTTTCCCCCTAAGTATTTGCTGTGTTTCCATAGCTGCAGATTGCCAGCTCTGTATCAAAACAGTCTCGAATTTTTTAGAACAAGTGACGCTTAATATGTTTGATGCTGATGTTAAATTCTTCTCTGGGAATAACTATAATGAAATCAATACCATGTGATCCTTAAAAAATGTGAGTTAATATAATTAAGTTCAGTGTGAGATATTTTAATGTAGGTGTTTTTCTCCGTTATCTCTTTACTATTTTTTTGTTGTGATTTATTTAATTCTTAAATTACATGGAGATGACAGTGCACGTATGTTTGTTCTGATTAGTATGACTTAAGAGCAAATTGTAATTAAAAAAAAAGTCTTGCTTAGAAATCATTGACTCTAAGAGCAACTGAGATCTTTCAAAGCAGACTTTTTGTCCTGTAGAAAACTGTCCACTGTCGAAGTAAAGTAGACAGTATTGAAACAGTGGCAGAATGTGTGTGTGGGGGGGAAGTGATTACATGTCCAGCTAAAGTCTGAGTTCTTTTTTGTGTAAGCTGGAGTCCATGAGAGCTGTGACTTTGGAAACGAATAATGCTTGTTCTGACTGGAAGTGCTCCTGCCAATAGTGGTTTATCAGATAATAATCACTTGATGTGGGTGTGTGGTTGGCAAGTCACTTTTAAGCTTTCATCAAATTGAGAAAAATTATCATCTATCAAGAGGTAGTAGTGTGTTGCTAGTCATCAACTTTACAACCCGCTCCTTGAATTAGTTTTTAATTCAAACTATTTTTTAATGTGTCTTCTGTAAGTGCCGATTGGGATTTTAGAAAGTAAATGATTTTGACTGCATATTATTGAAATCTATTTTCTGCAGAAAAAGAATATTAGGAAAGAAGGATCAGCTTTTGAACAAAAGCTTACTTTGTGGCTGAGTCAAATTTGAGTCCTAAATGGCCTAGCACCAGTGCTAACATTTGAGTCCATGGGCATTAATGCTACTGAGGAAGATACTTTATGAAAAATGTGGGTAATGAGAATAGAAAAAAGGAATGATATACAGGGAACTGCAAAAAGTGGAGTCATAAGGGGATAGAACTGCAAGACATTAAAAAGTGTTGGTGACCATTCAAGGAATGAAAGAGTAGAGCTTTAAAGAGGGAGGGTGAGTAATAATGTCTCCATCTTCTCTCATATTTTGATGTGGATGGGAATTTAGCCAGTAATCACAGTAGTTTAGTGGTTTTTATGTGGACTGTTCTTCCACAGACTGGAAGCATCTTGTTTTTTGATCTAAAAATGTCCAACAGACTGTAGAAGTTGCTAATTTTTATAACTGGAATATGTTCGAGGAGTTTAGCTTATGCTTTCGGAATAGCATGAGGAGAATCTGACCCCTAGATATCATGCCTAGATAACTGCAGATTTCCTGAGAGATTGGTTTCTGTGTGAGCAGAGGGTTTCTTTCAGTGTAGCGCCATCTCTGAAGTGGACTCTGAAAGCAGCTGCCTTTGTAAGAAATCATTGATGTCTTCTACATAATATACTCCATAAATAAGCTGCTGGGACCAACTGTAGCACATTCAGCATGTGTTTAGTTTCTGAAGCCTGGTGATTAATATTCCCCCAGTCACTTTGGTCTCCCACATGGCAGCATGTAGAGCTGCTGCCACATCACAGAACCAGCTAAGGACATTCCCGTTCAACAAGGAGTTGGCTTTAATTAAATTTCTGTGTCTAGAAAGTGAAAATCTAATTTTCTTTTTGACATTTTCTATATTACTACTTAGACAAAATTATGAAAATAATTAATCCCTGTGAAGCAGACATCAGCATTATAAGGGGTACAAAAAATATTGCACATAAATAATACCACTAATCACCAATCTGTTATAATTTATTGATGTAAGTCCTTATTAAAACTCTTAATCAGATTTGTTCTTGATAAAGCAGATGTGCCAAATGATTGCACAATGTAGGTGCAAGAGAGGGTTATAAAAAGTAACATGGTTCAAACTGCCTTTCAATATATTTTATCTCCCCAGAGATATATTATAAGAAAAGAAAGAAATAGGGGGAAACAGAATAAGGTTTATCATTTAGAGAGGAGATTTTCATTCTATATTGAGTTCAAATACAGTCCACCATAGCGGTGGCTGAAACTGCTGATAGTTAAATGATCTTTATGCAGTAACTTAGTGTTCTCATTCTGGTCCTCGGAGAATCTCTGTTCATGTTCCAAAAGTCATTATTTCAGCTGTTGTCAATGGGTATTCTTGTTTCCTTCCCTAAGAAAGTGGAAAAGGATCGAGTAAGCATGGAGAGCAAGCCTCCTCCTCGTAGCTGAAGTACTTTGTGTAAATCTGAATAGAATGGAACCACATAGTGTCACTTGCACTGATGAAATGCTACTGAGATGCGATCTGAAATGCTTTTATCAGATCTCTTCATACTAACTAAAAAATAAAAAGTTAATGAAATCTGAGCACCTGCACATTGCACTGTGTCATTCTCCAAGCTGATGTAACAAGTTGGGTATTGACTTTGATAGTTCAGTAGTATCACTTAGAACCTTGTGCCACAGGCCAATTTTAAGAACTGGTCTTTGCATATTTTAATTGCAGTCCATCTGCTGGCCATTTGCTATGGTTGGGTTTTTAGCTGGATGGTTTAGAACTGCCATTATATAGGGTAGGTAAACAAAGCACTCGCACTGAGCACAGGTAGTTGAGAGAAGACCACAGAAACAGTGATCCAAATAAGTTTGGGTTGCAGATTCACATGCTATTACAATAAGATACTAAATTATCAAGCTGTTGCTCGTTCATATTTGCCAACTGTATCATGAGTCCTTTGTTTGAAAATAAGAATTTTTAAGACAAAAACATGTTTAAACAGGTAGTCAGTTTTAATAAGGTCTTTTATTATAAGGAATTATCCTGAGGCTTACAAGTAGCTTTTTTTCCTTTGATACCTGTTAAGTTTGGTCTAGTTTAGGAACATTTATATTTATATTCTAATTCTAAAAACAAAGTAGCCTCACTCTTTCAATAAAAGTAACAGGACAACAGCTTCTGCCAGAACATTTTAATACTGTTGAATTTACTGCAGTGCTGTATGTTTTGCCCTTTCTGTAAGTGTAAGGACACCATTGCCATTTGCAGAGCTTAAGTGGATACCGTGACTAGAGAGAATAAATGACACCTAACAAGGAACTTCTGTAGTATTTAATTCAATCCAATTCATAGAAAAGGTAACTTATCAAAGGCAGAATAGTTTGCTAAGAATTATAGTGGAATTTATATATATTTATATATTCATTAAATGGCTTGAAAATGAAGGTAAAAGATGTTCTCATCATTTTGTTGTTACTGAAATGATCAAGAAAATGAAACTTGCCAGACCCTCCTCCTGGTTGCCTCCTTCACTAACAGTTTTAGTTCAAACAGTGTTCAAACATTACCTGTCATTTGCTTTTCACACACTGTTAATTGGAAATGTTCATGGATAAATTTAAACAGTAAATAATGAGCTCGAATACAGGGACATTCTTAAGGTTATATAATACGTGAACTGTTATGCATTACATGCCATCAACATGTCTAAACTGAAACAACAAGATGCAATCTATTTGTAATAAAAGTCAGATTGTTATGGGAACAATGGTCTTTGAAGCTGAGAGAATCTAGTGGTATTCTGATTCTGGTGTACTATCAAAATTGCCCCCTATCTGACTGTCTGCCTGTTTTCTTCTCTGCCTCTCTTTGCCCTAGATATCTTTTTCTAAACTTCAGAAAAAAATAGGGTGCCTGCTATAAAAGCAGTGATCTGGCAAAGTGTGCACTTGTTGTTATTTGGTGCACATCTCAGCTACTCCACCTTCAGCTTTGTGGCTCACACTGCATGAAACACTCGACAGTGCTTCAGGAATACTTTTCATATTATGATTTTTATTGAAATGGCCAAAGTACCCATAGCAGAATTTTATTCTCCTACCATAAAGTTAGAATTCTGAAGAAATTATCACACTCACTGAGGGTATTTGATTGTGACTGTGTGTTCATCTTATGTGTGACAAATACATACCATTAGCTAAACGTGTTAAAAAAACTGGATTTAGAAATACATTAAACATCTTACTGGGAAAAAGGTATTGCACAGCAAATGTGCACTGCTTAGTTATTCCAATTTCCTTCCTTCCTCCCCTGCTTCCTTACTTCTTTCCTTGCTTTTATTCTTTCTTTCTCCTTTTTAATTCAAGAATAAGCCTATCATGACTCTACATTATTTCCATTAATATAATTTCTTTTGTTTTTCCTTTTTTCCTTCTTTTTTAGAGAATCAATCTTTTTTCTGTTCCTGCACTGCCCATTCCCTTTTTGTCTGCCTATCTTTGTTGCCTCATTTGCTGATCACCAAATGCTGTTGTCTCACTCTCTAATTCTTTTCCATCACTTTTTCTCTTGCTCTTCATTTCTCCTTTTGTCTTTTTTCTTTCTTTCTCACCTTGTCATGCCTTTCTGTATCCTCCTGCCCTCTTTTCTCTAATTGAAATTCCACTCACTCTTCATCTCTTCTGTAAGGACCACAAAGCAGTGAGGACTCTGGGCAGATAAAAAAGCATAGGAAATTGACTCTGGAGGTGGAGTAATGTAAAGAGGTCACTTTTGAGGATCAGTTTTATTGTCTGTGATCACTAAGAGAAGGGCAGTTGAGACGTAGATGAGACAGTTAGGTCTATTGACTGACCTTCTTTTTTCCGTGTCTCTCTCTCTGTGCTTCACGTAGAACAGTGAGTTGTGAGCAGGAATATTCTCAGTCACTTGTTGCATCTCTGCTGTGGACAGCACATCCAGTGGCCAGAGAGATCATTGCTGCAGTTGCAGATGAAACTCAGTCCTCTGTGATGCTTTGGCCCAACACAGCTGCCTGGACAAGAAAATCTTATGTCAGAAGGAGTGTTTGGTTTTTGGCTTCCTTCATTATCTTCACCTGATAGGAAAACAGTTAATAGATATTATGGATTTTTTTATTCTCTTTTCTCCCATATCCATGCATGCACATAAACACTTGTAAGCACAGACTTCAGCAGGATTTCTGGCCAGCTAAAATAGAAACTAAAGTACCAGAAAGTTGAAAAGTTCTTTTGTTTTCTTTCTACTCTGTTTGTAATGTGAAAAAGTGCAATGCCAGGTACAAACAAAGCTCAGCTTGTCAGTTAAATAGGCAGTCTGGCACAGTCAGATTTTGTTTTTCATGATCCATTGCCCCAGGTAATATCCTCTGTTTATATCACTGCTGGAGGAAGGCTGAAATTATGGAGGCGTTTTTAGTAATAACTGCTAGCAGGGAGACAGTATTTACCAGAGAGTCTGCGATGAGACTCTCAGGTAAATAATAAGCATTTTAGAAAAACTACCTAATTATGTATTTAATCGCTTGGAGCCGTTCCAGTCACTTGGGAAAATGGTGTGCGTTTTGTAAATCTGCCTAATTATTTATTTTTGAAGGAAGTTGTTCTAGCCTCTGGGGTAAGTAGTGTGAATTTCATGACTTTCCATACAAAACTGTTTTGCTTGAGAATGTCAAAGGTTTAAAAAAAAAAAAAAAAATCAAGAGAATGGTAAAATATTAGCAAATACAGAGTTTTGTCAGAGTTTTGTCTACTTTGGTTTCTGGTGCTCCTCTATTTCTCTTAAGGGTTCAGTCTTGATTGTGCTTTAAAATAGCCATCTTTGTTCTCAATGCAAAGAAAATCAGGAAGTTCAAGCAGCCATATTTGTAGATAGCACACTCTGAATGTGGAGTTTGGAGACCACTAATAAAATAAATCAGAGTAGCTGTATTCAGTAGTTATTAAAAACCATATCACAGTTTAGGTTAGAGGCTGCCTAGTGTCCTTGCAATGGATGTGACAGTTTTCTCTTTCAATTGTATGAATAATTAATCACTTTCACCATAATTAGTTACTAGCAAGAGAACTGAATGTCTGATATAAATCTGTCAGAATTAAAATTAGTAATTTTTAATAGTGTATCTGTCAGTCCATAGGGAGTTATTTTTTCTACTAGTGTATGTTCCTACCTCAATCAGTTTGCGCTCTTCCTTTTTTCTCTCTCTGTCTTTTCATTTATTCAGGAGATTATAGAGTAGTTTCCATTGACTATCATAAAAGCTAATCTGAATTTACTTGGTATGACTCTGTATTCACTGTATTTTTTTTAAGTGCTACTCATGTTCCTCAATAAATAGTTCTTTTTAGAAAGCTAAATCTAATTTTCATGAGAAAACACCTCAGTTCAAGAGTTTTTACAAATAGTTTGTTTTCCCTTTTTAAAGAGAAGTAGAATTATTGTCATAATAAATATAATAAAAAAGAATTATGAAAAGAATCAATTTCTCAACATTGTATATTTATCCACAAGGCAAATTAAGATTACTTCTGAGCGTACAAAATACTGCTAGCAATTTGAGTATTTGCTTTATCAAAACAGATAAAGAATATTGCTTAAGAAAAAATCTCAACAGATTTATCTGGAGAAGTATCTGCAACCACCTTACCACCTCCTGACTGATATAATTAACAGCACATGTTTAACCCAGTTGCTTATTACTCAAGTGCTTGTATTCATGTTTGGACTTGCATAATTGCCTGGATGAGGAGATTTCTACCTCACTGCTAGATAGCATCAATGTCATCAAGCCAGACTAATTCACTAAACTACTTTATTATTTCTAAGTAAACCATTTTTCTCTGCATTTTTACAGCATGTTTGGAAATACAACCTATCCTGAAAAGCATGTTGTTTCTGGTATTCAGAAAGAATCCCTCACAAACTGTATGGCTATCCAGATGTACACAAAACATAATAGTGGATTACATGTACTGGATGAAGCTCATGAAAGCATTTTCCCACCTTGTTTCATTCCTTTTAATTCCATGTCCCAGTTTAGCAGCATTCTGTAGTAGAGTGCCATTTAAACACTGGACATATAAATCCAGGTTGTTAATGATGTTTGGAAACAAAGTCCCATTTCATCTATATTATTCTAATTTTGCTTACAAAACAGTAGGCATTCACAGCATGTGTAGATATGAAAGATTATATGATACCAGATTTCATGCTCTAGAACTATGTGGTGAAGCTGCACAAGACAGTGTGATTTAGTTCAAGTAGGAAGTTCCAAGTTTAAAATAAACCTCAGATGCTTTAGCCTCTGCTTCTATCTTAGCCATACTGATGAAGCATAGATGTTAAGTAAAATCTGTTGTGGGAACAGATTTTTTTCTAGTATGGACAGGCTGTGTGCTGATTTTTTTCTCCAGATGCCTTACAAAGTGTGGGTGTTCAACAGATTATGACCAGGAAATTCAGGACAGCCACTGCTCACTGCTCATCTTGCACCAGGATAATTTCCTAAGTCCTCCTATGGCTGCAGTGTGTGTGTGTGTGTGTGTGCGCGCTCATAGTTTCATTATTTTAGAAAACAAGACTGACGTGTAACCAAGTTATTTTCTCAAAGATGATTACTGCTTCAATAACGGTAATTAAAAGTATCATAGAATCCATATTATCTCAGAGGTTAAATATTTGAAAGCAACTGAAAGTCTCAACTCCTTTTTACAGGAAATCCTTATAATACTTAGTGTCTCAATGTTCTAAAGCAATATTTATCATTCTATAATTAATAAAGTTACATATATTTAAAATGTGAAATTTAGCTACCCTCCTCCTAGTGAGAATAATGGGAGCAGTTGATGGATGGATCTTGGTATTTGAGATTTTGAGCTAAATTATTCAAAGTTTAAAATTCTTCTCCCCAAGCATCAGAAGGCTAAGTAGGCATTTGAATTTTGGAGTTGAAAAGCAACTGGAATGGAGAACAGTTGTTTTAATCTTAACACTGGAATTCATTATAATGAACTCAGCCCAGTAACACAGTTACTCCAGACTTTGAAAACTTGGGCTTTGGTGGACCCATGTGTATCTGAGGAGCTTCTTGACTAACTAAATAGAGACCAGAAAAGCAAAGACTTTTTCTTCAATAAATTAGATGTTTCATCTTAGATGCTACTGGAACATGTGGATTTATGCCAGAAATAAAGAAAAAATGAGATAAAATCTGATTCTTAGAATTGAGAAGCACGGAAGAGTCTTATGAATGACAATTCATTATTTTGAGAATGTTGTAAGCATAAAATGTTCTTTCGACCATATGTTGTGATATATCCAAGAAACCTGAAAATATGGTCTGCTGTCTTTTCTAGTTTCTCACAGTTCTCGTGGTATGAGATTCTTTTTTAGTTCACTCTTTGCTCTATTTTGGGAGGCAGTTTTACATCTGAAATTAAAGCACAGTACATACAGTGTGACACATACAGTATGTTATTGTTTGCAGCCAGAAAGTGCTAATGTACTGGAAAAATCTGAAAGAGATAATAGTGAAATCCTGGCTCATTTCAGCCACCTACTTACAAACTGCTGATCTGACAGCCAGTAGACAGAGGCTTAAACCCAGAAATTTTGGGCAAATCCAAGCAGTATGTATGTAATGATTTACACCTGCAAAAAGTAGTCCTGATTCAACTTGTTCTGCTGGCATGAGTATTTATGAAATGAACGGAATGTACTGAGATTACTCAAGATTGATGTTCTGATCTCTGGCTGTCATGATTCATATGTGTATAAATATCTGCATTTCCCTTTTACTTTACATCATTTAACTTCATCGTGGCAAAATTTTGTTATGGAAAACTAATGCAATTCAAGTGCACAAGTATATGTTAAGAAAGTATTTAATTTAATGAGGTAAATTTAACTGTCATCTAAATTTTGCACTGGCAATTGTTCAGATACAAATCAATTGAACTTTCATGAGTTTTTCAATCTGTTAGTAATGTCTTCCCACTGTAGTTTTAATGCAGTCACCCAACTGTGTATCTATATATAATAATGAAGTTATTACAGCTGAAGTCAGGAAATGAATACAACCACAGTAATTGTTTTTAAGAATAGTATATTATTTATTCTTGTTTAAACATGTATTCTTGAAAGACAATTCTCTCAAGCAGATTTTTCATGTTCTTAAATTGTGATTAGGCTTTTCCCATACTTAGATGTCCCTCTCTTTTTCTTCCAAGTTGTGAGAGAAAAGTAGCTTTGCAATGCAAAAATATTACTTTGCATATTGACCATAGAAGAGTTTTCATCTTGTCCTTGGAGATATAAGATCTTTCAGCCTTCTTGAGAAAACAATCCTTCGCTATCTTGCTTTTCTTACAGTCTTATCTCACTTTGTTGAAGCCAGAGTTGAAAGTTTCACTACCAGAACATTTGTTCTATTTCCATATGGATAAATAGAAACCCTAAACTTATGGTTATGCAGAATTAAAGTTAACTATAATACATATTGTTAGCCTATATATAAAAACTTTCCTGTGTGAATTCTCCCAGATACCACCCTTTGCAGGTTCATTTCTACTCCTGCTTAGTCAGTTTGAATTCCTGAAAAAGGCATATCAAATTGTGTGGTGCCACATGGGATCACTTGTAACCTATATGGCTACTTGCAGCTGTAGCGACTTTGTCCAGTACTCCTGTCCTTGTCCCACCAGGATTTAACTGGAGCTCCCTTAGAATTCCAAACCTCTGGGCAGTATCAAATTGCGCTCTTCAGTACAGATGGCAGGAGAAACAAATGCTTGCTCATATTAGGTCTTTTCAGAAAATGCAGAAGCACTGCTAAAATTAAATTTGTTGTAGAGTTGGGCTGGGCAGTGTTCAGTGCTAGGGCTCTGCAGATTAGAGATATCTTGCAAATCTAAGGAATGAAAATGGAAATATACTCTTAGGCAATCGTCCTTGATTTCCATTGGTGCATAGTTTTAGCTCACAGCAGACTTTTAGATCATAACAGTTTTTATATGCTGGAAATCTGCTTTGCATAATTTGAGAGGTTTTAGAAAAAATTATCCTATTCCTCTCCCTCAGGGCCCTCTACAGTTTGAATCTCAGTACTAGGGGAGCTTGCCTTTACAAGCAGATGGATGTGAAAAATAATCCTAATAAAATCTTAAAACTCTTTTTAACATTTTTATAGAAATATATTTGTAATATACAGAATACAGGGTGAATGATGGGATTTTACTGCTTAATATTCTTCAATTTAGGATGACTTTCATAGATTCCTCTTAGTTTTGCTGCTGTTTATTTTATCTATTACAATCTCCTGTTATGCATTTTATGTAAACATAAATATTTGTGTATATGACTACTAATATGCATATACAAACAAATGTAACACATGTCTTTATACTCACACGGACATATAGATGTATAGATAGGTATAACTTTTGGGTTAGAAATTTAAAAAATGCTAGAAAGAGCCATACTACTTTGGCTCTGTGCGACTTCAAATGAAGTGATTGAATATGATTTTTATGTTACATTAGAAGAAATGAACCACTGGCTATTAAGACACTAAAAGAATTTAACATCAGAACATAAAGCATGCGTACGCTGCAAGTAGATTGGTTACTGCAGGAATTTCTGCCTCTATATTTCACATTTCTTTAAATTGCATTTTTGTATTTTTTTACTGTGGAAAATTATGTTCTGGGAAAAAAAAAACAAAGACACACGTATTTAATTGTAATATAATGTAATGTAAAACTCATGTAGAGATAGGAAGAGGAATAAAGGTAACATTAGAGATTAAGAAAAAAGAAATCCTGAAGGAAATATGTACTGGGGACTCCAGTCAATAGAAGAACCTGTAGCAGAAGTTAAGAATAGTCTCGACTGAAAGAAAAAGGTGCTGTCTCCTTTTTTCATACTCGTTTCCCATAATTGTGTGGATGTGATGATTTCCCCATCCTTGGGAAAGCTACCACGTAGGTGATACCCACTTTTAAACTCCAACTTAAGGTTAAATTTACAGTTTTCTCAGGCCTCACTGTTCCCTCCTCCATAGCTCCTCTGCAGCTGCCCAAATTCAGTTATCTTGCTTAGACTTAAGTGTTCATTCACTTTTTCTTCTAACTTATTTGGCCATTCATTTTTCTTCCTTATTTTTATCATGTTTCTTCTTAATGACATTTTCCATGTTAACCCCATGTCTCATTATTTCTTTTCATGCTTCCTGTACTTAAGAACAATCTGGTTTACTTAAAGCAAGGATTTGTTCGCTAGTCTAGCTCAAAGAGGGGTTTATTTGTCTTTACTGTAGTAAGCTTGAATCCTTACAAGAAGTGAAAAGGGTATCACAGAATCACAGAATCGTAGGGGTTGGAAGGGACCTCCAGAGATCATCGAGTCCAACCCCCCTGCCAAAGCAGGATCCCTACACCAGGTGTAGTAGGTGGTAGGTGGTGTAGGGTAGTTAAAAAGGAAAAAAATAAATAAGGCAGAAAAAAGATGCATCGTAGAAGACTCTAAAAAAGATTTTAAAAGCCAGAAATTCAGGAAATAGGATACAGAAAAAAGTGTGAGGAGATGACTTAAGCAATGCATAACATTCCAAGACTTAGAAGATGTTCTTGATGTCTCATTGAACATAGCTGAAGAACAGAAGCAGAACTGCAATGCCATTAGGTAATGTGAGAATTAGATTTGAGATAAATACAAGCACAAGGAAAAGCTGGTAGAAAATTATTTTGTCATCTAATTTTGCTGGCTGGTGAGAATCTATATGGCTATTAAACTCTGATGGTTAGCATCCTAGAAACCCTGCTGAAGGACACAAAGAGATAACAGTTATTAGAAGTGAAATGGGACACAATAGCTCTATTAGAACCCTCTTTCTAATAGTCCTCTGGTGCTCTCTGAAGCGGTCAGCACGGCATCTGTCTGTTTCTTCACTGTAAATGGCTGAGTATTCTCTGTAAATAGTGCAATCAGCTACATTACTGATAATGTTCATAAAATCCTTGGTGTCTGGGAAAGGACTCTTATTACTTCAGATGTCTGTTCTAGGAGAAAATACTGTACAGCTGTAACAGATTCTGCTGCATGAGGCAGTACCATTTGACAAAACAGGATGTGAAGTGTTAATATCATGACTATGAGCCTGGATTTCAAATGCAGAAAAACTGAACGTCTGAGTTATTCATGTGTTCTACTTTGTATTTTTACTGGGAGAAAGAATGCTAATGACAAATGGAAACATCAGTGAAATATGTGATCCTAATAGAATTAACTGCTGGGAATTCTCTTGATTTAAAAAAAAAAAAAAAAAAAAAAGTTGTTAAAAGTGGTTTCTGAGCATTTTGGTTTTGTGTGCCCACATATGCAGAACATTATTCAAATGTATTTCAGATTTCTTAGGAAATCGCTTCAAAACTTGCATTGTTGTATGTGGGATCAGACCTTCAGACTACCCTGAGTGTAAACTGGAAATAGAACTACTTCTGTTACTTTACCACTTTTTTTTTTCCCTGAGAAATTGCATTGTGTCTGGTCACTGTACTGAATTCATGGTGGATTTTATATTGGCTTTTTGAATACTATTTTTTTATTCAGAGGTTCTTAGTAGACATATAGTACCAAAATTTAAGTTTCTAGATTAAGCATACCATACAGGTTTGCAGAACTGAAAGTCTGAAGTGCTGGCAACCTGCAGACAAAACTACAAAGCAGCAAACAGCTCAGTGCTCCAGAAGCAGTGATACTGCTGGTCACTGGACAAGGATGCACCTTGATCAAAAGCTACTACAGTTCTTAAGAGGAAATCTGCCTGCAGGATAAAAAAAATAAGGTTAATAAAGCCATTCAGTCTCAAAGGAGTCTGTGCTGGTACATCTTGCTCTGACTAGCACATCTTAGCGTCATGTCAGTGTACACACACTGTGAAGTCCTTTGGTCTTGCTTCTTGGCATCAGTTTGATGTGTGCTGAGATCTGGCCTGTTCAGCTTGCTGTCCCTATTGAAGCTTTTCCTTGCAGGCTTATTGGAGTACTTGGCGGCAAATATGGTTTCAATGCTTTGGTTTTAAATTCTCATTTCTTCTGTTACCTTTCTCATACTGTAATGTGGTTTATCTTTTTACCCTTAGTCTGTTGATCTCTTGATGTTGTCTGTGTAACGACACAGTCTTAGCACTGTTTAATTCCCTCTCATGTAATTCTCTTTATTTGTACTCTGTTTCTTTCATTGTCCCTAGACTCATCCTCCTTTCTTCCATTTGCCACTCATTTTATTCTTATGGGGCCATTTCCCTTCCATTCCTGATCGAACTTCACCAGTTTTCTTTTCCAGACACTCACAGTTGTATTTTCTCAGCAGTAAGAGGTATCTAATTTGCTTTCTATCCCCTCTTAAAAAATCTGTTGACCAATTTTACTTTTCATTCTATTCCTTGGCCTTGTTATGCCTCTTCCCTGCTTTTACCACCTCTACTCCAGTTATACACACTGCATAGGGAAGCAGTTGGCAGTCAGCCTTGTGGTTGCAGATGTCTTTTGAATGAGTCAGAACCTCCAGAGTGAATGAAACACAGCTCAGTTTGGTCAAGCTGTCTCAACAGTTGCTGGTCACAACAACCCCATGCAAATCTACAGGCTTGGGACAGAACGTCTGGAAAGCTGCATGAAGGAAAAGGACCTGGCGGTTTTGGTCAGTGCTTGACTGAACGTGAACCAGCAGCGTGCCCAGGTGAACAAGTGGCCTGTGTCAGAAATAGTGTTGCCCGCAGGAGCAGAAAAGTGATCATCCTCCTATACTCTGCCCTGGTGAGGCCACACCTCTAGTACTGTGTTCAGTTTTGGTTCCCTCTCTACAAGAAAGACATTGAGGCAGCGGAGCATATCCTGAAGGGCAACAAAGCTGGTGAAAGGAAATGTTATAGTTCTCTGCAGCACTCTGAAAGGAGGCTGTGGCAAGTCACTCTCTTCTTCCAGGTAACAGCAACAGGACTACAGAGAATGGCTTCATGTTGCACCAGGCCAGGTTCAGGTTAGATATTGGGAAAAGCTTCTCTGAAAGAGTGGTCTGGTGCTGGAATGAGCCTCTCAGGGAGGTGGCGGAGTCACTGTCCCTGGTTAGATGTTGTACTAAGGGACATGGTTCAGTGAGGAAATTCTGGTGGTAAGTGGATGGTTGGACTAGATGATCTTAGAGGTCTTTTCTGACTTTTATCATTCTGTAATTCTAGCGTTCCCTTATTTAGGAGAGTATAAGTCCCAATCACAGAATTCTATTTCCAGTGGCTAAACATGTCCCTCACACTGTTCCTTGGTAAAGGCTTTGCCATCTATGTGTTTTCATGGGTTTGGGGTGAGAACTTTGCAGGGGATTGGATGTTTTATCTCCTTTCTCTATCTCCTCTCCAAAATTCATTATTGTCTTTCTGATGTCTCTTTTTTAATGTTACCTTCCCTTAATCTTTGTTGCCACCTTTCCACTTGCTTGGTATGTGCCTGTTGTCAGAATGGGGTTTGGCAAATCCATTTGTGAACCCATGTTGTTTTTTTGACAGTGTAAACAGTAAACATGCCAGCACTAGCAAAAATCTGTGTCCTGTGTGTATCTAAACTTGTCCACTGATAAACTGTTTTACCAGGCAGACTTCTGCAGATGGTTTCTGTTCTTGTGGCTATGGAAGAAGGCAGTCAGCTGTGGCATTTCTTCAGTTTTTACCATTAACTGCGAGAAACCATGAGGAGTGATTTCCCTTGGGTTTGTGATTCCTGGCCCATCAACTGGTGTCTAAGAGTTACCACTGACTAAAATGTTTCTCACAACTGAGAGATGTTTCAAGGGCTGCCTTTGGTGAGGATTCTCTACAATCTAATGCATTAGAAGCTCTTGCATCCATCTTTCTCTTCAGTGTTTACTGGGTCCCTTGCTTGCAATAATTTAATTTGTACTCAGAAAAATCAGCTGTATGTTAAGAAACTGGGCGGATAAGTGCCATAGGAAAGTAAGTGAAGAGACTGCAGTAAGATCATTTTTAAAATGTCCCACTCCTAAGGCATAATGTCACTTGTGTCCTAAATGTCTTAGTTGTAGTTCAGCTTTTTTGTTTCTATACTGCCATTCTGCTGATGCAGGAAAAGGCAATTGCATTACCTTTCCGATGACTTACTGTAGTAGTAATTACATATATGATATTATTAGATTCTAGACCTCCTGCATTATGACAGTTATGATTGACTTATCGATGAATTCATTAATTCAGTCCAAGGACAGAAGTTTAAATATTGACTTTTTTTAAGATTTTCACGTACAGACTTGACAGGCTGAAAAATGTCTTAATGCCTAATATACAGGTTTTTTTTAATTCACTGGCTTTTCCAGACTTATTAGTTTCAATGATTATTAGGAAATAAAAGTCAATTAGCACTTCCAGTATACACAATGCAAAGATATTTCCCCAAGGTGTTGAGGTGTTACTTGGTAAAATTGCTAGCCAGTCACATCCTGTCAGTATCTAGGATGTGAAAGATTTGAATACAGCTTTTGTCTGAAAAATAATGAGGAAATCAGTTCACACTTGACATACTGCTATACATCAATAAGCAGAGCTTCCCAATATCCTCTGGAAAGCAGTGAGATGTGCTGGGCTCAGTTTTGTGTTGTGACTTCATATGTTAGAGGCACACATGCTTTCAGCCTGGTTCCTGCTTTTGTGCAATTTCATGATTGATTCTGGCTGTTTCCTCCTCTTGTCTGCATCCCCTCCTTTTGTCCTTTGGCATTATTTTTGTATCAACTGAGAAGAGAGAAGCTTTTCAGGATAAGTCCTTTGGCAAGGGAATACAACATAACAGCTTCTGTCTTTGCTTGCAACTCAGTTTTAATGTTTGAAAAGATGCTTGCTTTTCTGAAAGGGAACTGTCATTCCAGGTGGATTTTCTCTCTCTCCCTCTTTCTGGAATAAAATTCTTTCCTTACTCCATTGAAAAACAGACACACAGTGATTTTCTTATCTTGTCAGCTTTTACTTGTGCATCATTCCCTATTCATGCTGGCTTCGTTAGAGAAGACCTGCAGAAGGTAACAAGCTCTTAATTAATGTTGAGTTAAAAATTGCAAGAAAAAAAAAAAAGAAAGAAAGAAAAACACCTACCCTTGCCTTAATTGGGCCAGGATCGTAAGAGCCAGCATTTAACTTACTTAGAAATGAGTTACCATCACGAACTAATGCAAGTAGCAACTGTTATCTTGTCACAAATGGAAAGATATACAGAGATAGACAAGATATGTTATAAGGTCATGCATTCAGAATCAGAATTAAAAAAAAAAAAAAGTTTGCTGTGATTAAAAGGAGGAGCTGAAAAATATCAGGGAAAGTTTTAACTAGAGCACTCTTTTATGTTTTGTTTTGATGTTTTTTTTTAATTAATTCATATGCATGTGTGCTAAAAGAAGCTTATGATATTTTTACATCTCAGTGGTTATTTGCCTAAGTATAACAATAGCTATAAAATATATTTTAAACACACATATACAAAGACCATTAGGAATCTGCTTTTTAAAGTTAAAAACTTAGTTTTTCTGAGTTCTTCAGAATTATCATAAACCGCCTATCATTCAGCCGAATATACAAAACTGAGAGATGTGTTTTATTGACAAGAGGATAAGAAAGATTAAACATTATTATTGTCACTCTACTAACAAAGGAGCTCTAACCTTATTACATATTTAGCTATGAAAGGAGATTTTCACTGTTTTTTCAGACTGAATGTTACTCATCACGTACAGCTGAGTTCCATTAGCTGTAATGTAGAATGTGAAGAAGACATTAAGAGGTGGACTCTCCACTTTTGAGCTTATCAAGTAATTTACATCTGTAGTATTTTATATCCACTTCAGAGTTATAATGGGTTGCAGATTGAAAAAGACTGGAGCCTTGCATCAAGTTCTTTTACCTCTTCCTTTCCCAGTGGAGGTACATCTGAATGGCTTGACAATTGCAAAGTCATGTTCAGTCCCATTTGTATAGAAGAGAAACACTAGGGACTGCATTTTGTTTTCCTGTTCATCAGTGTCAATTTGCAATAGTGCTACTTGATTCAATTTGAGATACTCAAAATTCACCCTTTATTTTGTTGTAATTAAATAGCAATCTGCCCATGTATTCTGTGCCTACATTTAACTGAAGTTAAGTAAGCAGTAATACTGAATTGCTACTACTGCATGTGATGTTGCAAAAGAATAATTCAGTGTCTTGCTGGAGAGTCAGAGGTACAAGCTTGAACCTTGTCCTGAGCTTTTCTGCTAATGCCACCCCTTAACTGGGAACCTTGCTATTTGAGCAAGGAAATTAAAGGCTTCGGGATGTAACATGAATCACATCACTTTATTGTGTGCCATTGGCTACAGGGATGGACCTAATTTTTGCTACCACTCGGGCCAACAGTCAAATTGACTTTTTGTTCATATGGAACATTATATTCAATAATTAAAAGCATTTTAATTGAAATATTTGAGCAAAATTTTTTTAAAGTCTATACAAATCTTAACACATTAACCATTTTGTTCATATAAAGATCACAGGTTTCCCCCAACTACTGAGTCTGTATTAAGATATTTCCTCACCTTCTAACTACATTTGTCATTGGAGATTTCCACCAAATTCCATTAAATACTGGTATTCTGCACAGTAAATAGCCATGAAAACACCATGCTTCTTAGCACAAATCCTCAATCCCCTGCTAACACCTTATATTACAACCGTCTAATTACCGTGTTCTGCAGTAACCTTGTGGGACTTCCATAGGTAATTAGAACTCCAGAGTGTTTCTGCAATAATCCGGTAAGGACCTCTTAACTAGAAAGGATTATGTGATGCTAATATTTTTGTACCCACGTGTTCTTCACAGTTAATTGTTTCAATTAATATTTGGCAGCAATGAAGAAATTTATAAAGGCTCGTAAACAGATAATTCTCAGGAAACTTTGAGACAAATGAGTTGTAGTTGTGGTTGTTTAAAGATACAGGACTCTTCAGAAAAATAGAAATGCCTAGTATGTCAAGCTATAACAAAAGAAGACTTTTATATTGCTTCTAGAGACATTCCTTAGCTGATACTTTTCCTCTGTAAGAATGTAGTATTTGGGTAAATTCTCATTCCTTTTCTTCTAAGTTTTATCAAATAGTTGCAGATGAAGAATACTATATGAATGAAAAGCATAGCGCATATGCTCTAATACTGCTTTACAGATAAGTCTTTGATGACAGAAGATATTTGGTTGAGCTTTTGAGATGATTCCTTGATTCTGGGTGGCTTTTCACTTTAACCTTACCTTTCCTCTTTTTTCCCTTTGAGAACTAAGGACTCCACATATTACACATTTGCCTTGCAGTACATTGCACACACTGGCAATTACGCAGGTTTTTCAAACCTATAATTTTCAAACTGGTGTAATTTACAAAATGCTTTCTGTTTTCAATATTAATCTTGATTCTTCACCCCATTACAGTCTCTGTCAGGGCGGTGTCTTTTTCTGTGGAGTTATAAGAGACATGAAATCTGTGCAAGAAAGAATTATGTTATTTTTGAAGTAGATAGGGATGTAGAAAGCAGCTGTGATTCCAGAGGGAAGTGTTCCTTCTCACTGTTTCTTTCTCCCTTCAGCACTTAGGCTGCCCTCTGACCCTTTCCTCCCCTATAGAACCTCCCCATGTTGGAGCAGCCCCAGATTCCCACTTGGTCCGAAACATGCGTAGCAGCCACCCTAGGAAGTCTTAACAGAGAGAGTGGGTATACGTGGGCATGGCAGAATTGGGCACGTTTCTACCCATTCAACCTTGAGCCCAGCATTGTTTTCCATTTCAAACTGCTCTTTCCACATTTTCAGGTATAAAAACTGTGTTGAACTGAAAATCCTAACACTATTTAAGTGTGTCTGTTTTATCATAGGTAATAATCTGTTGCATTTCTTAACTATTGGATGGGTATAGACTATATTTTATTATTTAACAATCAACAAGGTAATGACTACATTTCATGGTTATCCAGTCATAGCCCTTTAGTCTTAAAATGTCTCCAATTTTTGTTCGTCATTGTTTTCTGAAATCTATATTGCTTGGTTGCAATTATTTTTTAACTGTAGTATCCTATAAAATAGGAAGAGGTCTGGAAGGACTCACTGGATAGGTAGGTTAGAAATGTGTTTCTTTTCCTTGTATTAATAGGACATAAAAACAAATGCCATACCGATTCATCATTATGTGAGATCTTCGATTAAACAATTTTTTTTTATTATATCAGTCTGATTGGCTTTTGGCTTCAGAGTAGATTACTGAAATTAAGAACTTCAGCACAAAATAAAGAGTCATTTGTTTAGATGATTATTCAATTAAAAAGTCCAATCTGGAAGTCACATTAATTAAATGTAAAATAGTCTTCTGAACCTCTGTGCATTTTCAAATCGGTGCACGATACTTCTCTAAAATATCATAAATTGCCCCTATTCTGCCAGTTCTGCTTTTTTTTTTCAGCCAAGATTATATGTTAAACTTGATTAAAATAGGGTTCTGTCTAAATGTGAGGCATGAACACGAGTCAATACAGCCTTTCCTTAATGGCCTTCTATCTAATACCAGGTTATGAATTTCATTTAATTTATGTCACAGAGCTTCCAGGGAGAATACATAACAGTCTTAAAACTGTAACAATAATGGATTTATGCCTGTGCTGCATCTCATTCTTTCTACAGCTTTGAGAATTTAGTGTATTTTACCTCTGATGTATCTTAGAGGGTAAAACAGCAAGTACAAGTGAATAACTGTGTATACAAAGATAACAACATGTAATTTTGCCATTAGAATGGGAGGCTACCACGTAAATTCCCAGTGCAGTCACAGGAAAATGGTACAAAATGTTCTCAGAGAGAAAATATATAACTAAAAGAATCCCTCTATGTGGGTATCCATACAAATCACTATTCTTAGTGAATGGGCTGTGGCTTCTGTTCCTTACTGAATAAAAGAGAATTTACTGGCTGTCATATAGTGTGGTAAAAATCAGATTTAGTGGTATCAGCAGCAAAGCCAGCAGAATTCACATTTCCACAAGATAGTGTTTTAATACAGCTGTTGTGGATTTTTTTTTACAACTGAAAGCAAGGACAGAGTCATTGTCACTATATTGCTAAGTAATTCTTCTGCATCAGGTAGAATTTCCATTTTTCTTCATCTGTCTTTAAGTTTGTTATTGCCTCTGTTATTGTCTACTTCCAGTATGAACATATGAAATTCTGTTTCTAGGTTACATGTGATCTAAGAATTCTCTAAACTGCAGCAAGACTTAGCTGCAGATACATGCTATTTTTCTCTACATGTAGGTTTATTCTCCATTGACAAGGAATTTAAATCTCCACAACAAATAGCAAAGCTGAGCTTCTTGGCATGGCAAAAAGGAAATTGTGCAATATGCTCACAAGAGTTTTGCCTTGTTGTGAGATCTCACTTCTCCAGCATTTAGCTTTTAAGTCTTCATTTCCTCTTTAAGTCAGAGCTCTTTTAACAGAAAGCAAAGGCTATGGGCACATCATTTCTTAAAATTGGTGGGAAGAGGAGGAAGTACTGGTGAATTGACAAACTCTACCAAACCCTTTAATGAATCCATACTAATTATAAGAGGCCAGTGCACTCCATACATATATCACATGCCAGCTTGGTCACAAGCCTAAACCATAGTCTTCGTAAGACCATAAAATGTGTAGACAAATGCCTGTTTCTTCCCAGGAAAGGCAAACCTCACTGGATGAATTGACACTCTGCTCTGAAAAAGTCTGTAGAATCTCCATTTTGGAGGCAATCCAATGTTTTTGCAGTGACTAAATGAATTACTCTTCAGACCCAGCTTTGTACAATTTGCTGAGCACAATGAACACTTTCTTTTCTCCTTCCCTCTGCATACTTCTTTGTTACTTTTAACAATATCTAGTAGAAAAGTTGGCATTTACTCAATGAAATCACTGTTAAGCATACACCAAAAGGAAGATTTTTTGTGAATCTGTACTTCCAAGGGGATGTCATAGTTTTCAAATGAGATGGCGAGGCTCTGAGTTAATGCTTTCTGAATAGCTTGAATAAAAGGCTGTCCCTGAGTCTATAAAACAGAGGCAGTGAGGCACAGAACCTCCTGGAGTTCCCTTTGGGCAGTTTGTCTTTGCATTGCCCTTGGTTTGGGTCTTTGTCAGCTGGGCACAATCTTGTGCAAAGTAGCTCTCAATACGGCTTAGAAATATAAATGGAGTGGAAGATCCAACTGATCTATTCTCCTTCCATTTCCTTTGCCTATATCAAAACAGAGTTGGCTCGTGTTATTTCTTTGCTCTATCATTACTTTTCTTCAAGGATTATTCACTTAAGCCTCAGGAGGAAAATGTCACATTTACCTCCTTTTTCCTTTGCTATTATTGCTGTACATCACTACTGCTTGTAATATGCCATTTCTGTAGTGATTGTATGTGGCCACCAGAACAAACCTGCTCATTGGCTGTAATTTGAAAGAAAACCTGTACAAAGCATAATTAATGGAGTGAAGTAAAATGAGCCTCGTGACATTTTTTTTCTCACAAAGATTAAATGAACATTGTAGAGAATCCAATGGGGATGTAAGAGAAAAAGGAAAAGGAAAAAAAGCGTAGGTAGGTTTTTGCTAGTGTTTTGTATATTAAAATGGAGGTATTCCACAATACACAGCAAGACCTTTCCTTTTATTCACTTCTCCATGACCACACCCCTTTCTGTAAATTATGAATGGGTATTTTTTGTTCTCTGGAATGAATAAAGAGCATGATGTCCAGTTGTTATGTTTCCCATTAAAGTTGCAGAAACATTTTTAGATAGAAATTCCACAGTCACCATGATATCAATTTTGTTACATTATTTATGTTGTAAATAAATTTATGATTCTGAAATCAAGCTGATGTTAACAAGAAGATATTTCTAGGGCATTGTTAATTTATAAATGACGCTGGTGATCCTTTTTTAGCAGAGCATTGACAATCAGAGATGAATTTAGATTGACTTCTCAATCCACTTTAACTCCTGATATTGTGGAGTCAAAATATGATAACTTTTCCTAGATGGTGCTTTTTACAGGCTCACTTCATTACTAATAAAAGCTAGGAACTGAAAAGAGATTGCAGTAAGAAGTGATTGTATCAGCGTCCAACCTGGGGACATTGTACCTGTTCCAGAAGAATAGAGAAATAACACTAACAGAAAAATAATTACAATAATTTTGCTTAAATGATGCTTTGCTTTATTAATATCCTCAAAAGTATTGCTTTTTTTTTTTTTTTTTTTTTTTTTTTTTTAAACGGAGTTGCTATAACAACAAGCTGGTGAGATTGAAGTATTTAAAAAAAATACATTAGAAAATTGTTACCCAAACAGTAGTTGAAATTAACAGTCATATTTTCAAGATAAAATGAACATCTCTGCAGTCTTTGGAAGGAGTGAGGACCATTATCTTTTGTTACAAATAATAAAATATAATGAATGCCAAAGATAGGGAGTTGCTCTCAATTATTTCCATGTGACTAGGTTGTAATATCACAAAGGATATCCACATGCAACTAACTAGCCACATTTTGCGTATTAGAGCAGGTAGTCTGCAAGTGTAATAGGTATTGAAATGCCTTAAAGTATTCACTGTAAGGAGTTCAGTGTTGAAACATGGAGTTCTCCACCTGAGCTCTTGCAGCTTTGTAAGTCATCCATTTAAAAATAAAGAATGTGAAAGCAACAATGTTTGGCAAATTCAAAGTTCAGTGTGGATAGACATTCAGTAAAATAGCATAGTAAGCTGAGCTGCCCTGGAGAAAGGATTTCAAAATTCTTTTTTATTATCTTTGTTGAAATGTGCTCACATTTACTTACTAAATTCTTGCTTTTCCACTTCTGCTTAAGAGTAGAAAATCAAAGGAAGTTTGAAAGGAAAAGTGAGTAAATAATTTGCATTTGTTTTGTTTGCATTGGATGAGAATCTCAGTCATTCTTTGATTACTGCACAGTTTGTTACTGGAAAACACATTTGTACCTGAACATCTGCCTATTTTCTGGGGAGTAAATTCTCAGTAATAATATGTTCAAGAGCTTCTTTCAAAACAAAAACTTCACTCTTTGGATGGTAAATGCAATTTTACAGTTTAGGGGATAAAAACCAGTGTAGTTTTGCTCAACTTATGAAGAGCCTGGCTTTACTAGAAGGCAAGGCAGAAACATGTCTTGGCATGCACAGTTCTAAATCTGTACCATCATAACTCATAAATGCTGTCATTCAGGGCTTCCTGGCAGCAGCTGTAATGAGAAATGTCCAGGAACTTGCAGTGGAAGAGCTTCTTCCCAAAACTCTGCAGCAGGCTATAATGGATCATTTCCAAGAGGATTTAAGATTAATATGACTTCTCCTTTTACTTTTACAATGATGAGATGTCTCATTATGCTCAGTCTTTTCTAATACATGGGCCATACTACAAGATTTAATTTATTTATTCTGTAGGTGATTTCCATTTCCTTTCATTTAGCCTTCAGGCTTTGTAGCCTGCTACACAGCAGCCCCTGCTGTTTGAAAGAGGCATGAAGGAATGTCTGAAACAGTTTACTTGGAGTAAGAAACTGAGTCACTCAGTGGAGCTGCATCATGACTTTATAGCAGAGAAGGACGTGGCGATAAAATGTTACTATGTTTAAATAGGATTCATTTCACTGATATTTGAAATAGTTCTACTTTATCAGAATAAGATTTTGTGGGTGTTTTAGTACACTAGCTAAGGAAGAAGAGAATTTCAATTTCTACATTTGTATACTGTATCAAATATATTACATTTTAAGTATATTTTTAGCTATTATGCAATTAAAATTAAGTGTTGTATAATTTAAGTATAGTAGATTTCTTTATTTTTAAATACAAGATTTTCTCTGTTAAAATTTGAGAAAACATTTTAAGGGAAAAATAACTTTTACAAAAGTAATTTTATCTCTAATATTTGAAAAGAGACTCTTTGCTGAGTCCTTTAAGAATCCTAATATCTTTCAGAAAATAATCAGTGCTGTGTTCGCTGCATGTGTTACTATGGTCAAACTAAAACATGCACTTCAACAGGATGTTTTCTGAGAATGAAACAGTCCTAGGACATATATAGAACAAATCTTATCGCATCAGGTTAGATTATACTGTGGGGTTTTATATTTAATTTGGGGGGATTGTGCAGTGCCCCAGCCAAGTCTAGTACAGCAGGTCTAATTCACTGTTTTTATATTCAAATTGCTTTTTAAATCCCTAGATAAATACTGAAATACTTTCTTTTTACTAAGCTCCTTGAAATTACTGCTTTATTCAAAAGAAACAATGTCAAAAAGCTCCCTCAAGTTTCATTTATTTGTTATGATTTTTCATTTATGAATTATTCAACTCCTAATTAGGTTAATGTCTGGAATTGTCCAAAATGCATGTATTGGTAGGCATGATTACATGTTTTCCTAACATCATTTTCTGCACTGTGGAGTCTAAGGGTTCGGTATATTATGCTTATTCACGTTAGTTATCTTTGTAGTACTCATGGTGATACTGATTCTTACAGGGAGTAGAGTACTGCTAAACACAGGCCTACTCATTTTTTCTCATTCCTTTTTAAAGTTACTAAACTTTAAAATGCCTCAGATAGTGCAATGTACTGACTTCAGAATATGAATGACTGTTTAATTAACTTGGAAAAATTTAGTAGCCTTTAACATCTTCCATTCCATTGATGCAATATAATCATGTTGCAAATGTATCAAACTCTGCTTATTTTACACTGTACCTCTATATGTGTTAGTCAAAACAGAAAGGAAGCAGCTCGGTTTCTGTTTACGTTCTTTTTACTTCATTCATACACCAGTTTGGTCTATGTCCATTATGGAACTTTTGTTCTCTGTTTATGGAAGTTTCTCAAAGACTCTGTAAGCTTCTGCCTTGTCTATTATGAAAAAGCATACTTTCCTTTGACAAAAATACATAATTATATATTGCCTAGGTTCATTATCTCTTTTAATGTTTCATTATGTTAGTAGCTTTCTTTTCCCTAGTGGCACGTTTGCCTCCTGATGATGCAAGTTATTCTGTATATAATTAACAAAGAGTTGTTCATCTAGTTAAAAAAAAAAAAAAAAAAAAAAAAGGTACGCTATTCATATTCTCCTTAGTAAACTGCCCTAAATAATTAATGCAAATAGACTTCCAGGGCTCTGAATTTTTATGAGAAGATACTCTCAAAGATGAATTATTTGTTTTAGGATATTTTCCTTGCTAATCCACAGGTTTTTGTGTTGATTCATGTAAATCTGCTTTTGCTTTATTTTCATGGAATGGAGGGGATCAAGAAATTTAAGTTTTTAAACAAATGAGAAATGAGCAAGTGCCATTGAGGAGAAAAAAAAAAAAGCTGGACTACATTAAAACTCCACTGAAAAGCTATATTTTGAACAGAGTTTGCATGTATAACAGCCCATAGAGTTGCAGCAAAATTCTCCCAGCAAAAGCAGTTTATTTATGCTACTGCATAGGTCACAGTGGAAGTAGTGCCTCCTATTTATTTCCATGGAAACTACAACTGATACAAAGAGCACAATAACAGTATTTGATAGATCAATTTCTCAGCTACAAAACACTAGTTTTTAGTAGCCACCACTATTAGCTATGCGTTTTCTCCAGCCTGCATGGCATGATAGGAAAAATTATGTTGCAGGAGAAAGCTCTCTGGCTTGACTCTGGAAGTTTGAGCCCTCGTCTGCGTGACTGTAATGGTCACAGTAATAGTTTTCCAGATTCCAGGAAATCTAGAAGTACCAACCCTTTCCTTTTCTATAAGACAAAGCACATCACTTTGCCCACTGAGGACTGTGTCTTGAACTTCCTTCAGGGGGGAATTTGCATGTTGCCACTCCATGGACTGCCATTTTGACTCCAGCTCCTAGTGGTGACACCATGTCACATCACTGGTAACTGCAATCCAGGAAACTTTCATCTTTAGCCTCATATTTGTTTGGTAACTCCTGACAAACTTGCATGTAGTGTTCTTTCAGTTCCTGAGCTCACATCCACTCTTTGGTCTCCATAACCATTCAGCAAGTGCTGATGACTATCAGTGGCTGCGTTATTTTATTTTTTTTCTGCATGAAGATATTCGATTACAGTCTTTTGCTTCATCCGCACTTCCACATCAGATGCCATTCTGTCATACTGCCCCTCTGCTGCCATCTGTCACAGAGATGTTGTTGGTAAGGTTCAGCCTCTGCTGCCATGTCACCAGCGTCTGCCTCTGATGTTGTGAGCCAGCATTATAAAATAAGAGGTGCAGCCCTCATACAATGTTTGATTTTAAACAAGTGAAAACACACACAAAGTAAGACTCAGATTTACAACGGAGGTAACGTTTTTCTCCTAGCAAGCAATATTTTGGGAGGAGAGGAATTAAAGAAGAGTGCATTTTTGTAGGATGATGCATTACATCTTTTCATATAGTTTATGGAAGTATTCCAACTTCCCTAGCATTGCACAAAAGCACACAATAATACACTTGTGTTGCTCTGGGGTTCTGAGAAGAAAAGGAGCCCTGCTAATGCCAACACTCTATCAAGCAACATATCCTGCAAGCTCAACATTGCACATTCACTTCATTTCCTTCCTGGGCATTCAGGCGTGAGTGAACTCGAAACAAATGCCATCAGACTCCAAAATGTTCTAAAAGGCTTAATATAAATTTCTTGCTTCTGATGCTGTGGTTCAATTGCAATCTCAAAAATTATATGCATAACTACTGCCATTTTATTTTTTTTCTTAACCTGGAGATGAGGGCATGGGTTATTTTCTATTATCCGTTCTTTCAGTCCTCATCTCTTTTGTTGCTCGCAGGCAGGGATTTTCAGAGGAAGGTTATTTTTTGCGCTTTGAGTTTTCTTCTTAGTAAGCCAGCACACATCTCTTGGTGTCTTGTAATATCAGAGGCAGTGCTGGCAGAGTAGCTGATTTTACAAGACACCTGCCCTTGTATCTGAGGGCAGGATCAAGCCCTTCATTGATGACTGAGGACAGAAGCTTGCTGCTTATTCATGATGTTATGTTTTACTGTGAACCAGAGCTAGAAGTTTACTCTCTTTTATGCCACAGACTATGTATACTATATGCTAATCCTATTCTGTCATACTCCTTGAATCCGTTTTTGAGTAAATTGATAGCTATTGTTTTCAAAGTTCATTCTCAGATCTAATATTCACAAGTTACACATACAAACACACAGGCGGTATCTTTCAACTAATGCAGTCTTGCTCTATAGGCAAACTATTTCTTGTGTCAGAGAAACTTGTGCCTTGGCCACGTACGTTCCTGTGTGGTCAAAACAATAATTACATAAAAGCCTTTCCATAGGAAGGCTGAAGATATGTAGTGAAGAAAGGCTTTGCCTTGGGCAGGCTTTGCTGCTTAGTGTACGTGTGTTCTATCACTAACCGTGTTAAGGGCCACTAAACTTATCTATGAATCAGTGTGAAAATCTCTCGCTCATTCAGTGTCCCCTACTGGTTTGTATAGGAACAGCTCAATGAAGCAAGCTTTGGGTCAACATGCATTTTTGTTATTTTGTAGCATAAATTAAGAACTGGGAGCTAGTAGCACATATTTGAAATTTTTACCTATTTGTGAGATAATTTCCATGGAGTAAATTGTTGACCCAAAGGAAAATAGCAGTTTCTGGAAACCCTGGCTTGGAAGAAAAATTCCATGTGGTGAAATGTAAAAGTACTTTAAACTGAGCCTACACACATCCTCTGTCACAACGAGTCTATGCCTGTGTATTTTCTTCCTTTTATCCCCACCTCCTTTGAGAAATGTCATCTCCTAAAACAAAAGACAGTCAATTTTTTAGTTAGTGCCGTTATTTGAGATGCAAGAAATTCTGTTTTAGGACAGGAGTAAGCAAAAGTAACTATGTTTTATAACTTTAATTAGTGGTTAATAGCTGTAATAAGAAAAATAAAAGAAAAACTCTTCTGTTAAAGAAAATGCGAATATTTGCCTTTCCTCACTCCACATTGTAGAGTGTGAGCAAGGAAAGTTTTCAGACCTGGGGGAAAGTTAACAATTGCTTCAGTTATAGCACTGTGAATAGATTTATGTAAGAATTGCAGGGAATATGTTTTGTTGGTGTCTTCTTTGATAAGTAAATAAATAGAGCTTCTTTCAGTTATAGGAAAGTTTAATATACTGAACATTACAACCACAGCAGTGTAGTCTGTGTCACTGAAGCTATGCAAGTGTTGTAGGTAATCAGAGCTCCCATACTGAAAATCTTTTATCGTATGTTTACAGTAATACCAGCAGTGGTTTTGCCTGCTACGAAATAGGGACTTTACAAGCTACTTTTAAGTCTATAGACCTGCAGAAAACGTGTGTGAGTGGTTCTTCATTTCTCTTTAAGCAAGTTCTGGATTTTTTTTGGGCCAAACACCTGTTCATTTAGACACTTTCCCCACCTCTGGCACCCATCCCCAGCCAGCCAGCACAGTGCACAGCAGGATAGGAGCAGTAGCTCCATACCTGTCATCAGCACTCCCTCTTCTGTCCTCCAAATGAGAGTGCAGACTTTGATGGAAGGGAGAGGGGTAAACACATTGCCTTGGCAAGGGCCAGGCAGCAAGGATGTGGGGCTTTTTTCTTTGCTCTCCCTCCCTCTCCTTTCTTTGAGATGGAAAAATAGGCCACCGAGTTAGTGAGAACTGAAGCTGGCCGGGCAGTGCTGTCAGCTTTGTGTACGCTGTGGCTGTATGCCATTTCCCAGACCATCAGCAGCCCTCCCTCACTGTTCTCCCTGGCTGCATAAAGAGAACATTGTGTCTCTTAGAAGTTCTGGCTCTCACCCTGCCCTCTGTGTGAGAAAAGGAAATGTTCCCTCTGTTCATGACTTAGCAATGGTTGGCATAAATGATGTCATATCCATGGTAGCAGCAAGACAAAAAGAGGGAGAGAGATGGCTTTTTCAGAAGGATTTTATGCATTACATCGCTCTGTGGAGAACTGAACAAAGACAAGGCATTGTGAAGCTTCATTTGGAGCAGAATACCAGGGTATTTCTTCATGTTGGAAAGGAATGGGTATTATTTACTACTGTGCTTGAGTCCCACTAAGTAATGCTTTAGCATATGGGATTGTTTCTCTCTAGTTTTGTATCACCATATTGTTTGCTACTGCCTTCTATTCCATGCTCTCCTTAATTCTCTATTGCTACTAAGTATGTAATAATATCAAATAGAATTATATTAGGAAACGTACGTGAAACTATCCCACAACTACATTGTTTTGTTTTTATGATCCCTCATTCTGTGACCATAGTGGTCACAGTGTACTGTGGTATTGCTGAAGTATTTACATCTACTTCGATAAATTGAGGATCAGTATGTGAACTGTTCAGATACAATATTAATGCTCCTGTATAATTCATGATTTTTGGAATAAGCCTGTTCAGGAAGCGTGTGTCTCCATGTCTGTGTATGAGTTTAAGACTGAAGGATAAAGAGAAAGGGGAGATGGAAATTTGGTATTTCCTATTATAAAGTCAATGACTCTAACCTCTATAGAGTTAGTTGAGCAAACACTAAAGCTGTTGTGAATCAAGTTAAGGCCCCTCCCCAGTTTTACTGCTGGTAATGCTGTAAGATCTGTGAGACTAAATGATAAATCTTTGACAGATTTATAATGAAATCCAACATGTTTTATCTCCCACTCCACCTTCACTCTGTAGGCCTTTCCTTGGAGAGCAACAGGTAATCTTTCTTGGTTATCAGCAAAATTTGGAAACTCATAAAAAGGCAAGTCCCTGGATATGTGAAGTGCACTCATGCTGAGCATCCTTCGCTGACTTGAAATGCTAGGCACCTTCTAGTGTAGACAGCATCGAGAGTGTGAACTTATGATCCCTCTATAAATCTCTGGAACTAAAAACTTTTTTTTTTTTTTTCCAAATAGAATCTGTCTGGTTCTGCTGCATTCTTTGCTGTGTTTTTTTGCTGTGTTTGTTCTCTCTTTTTTGTTCTCTATAACTTATTAACGTCACTGTCACTGGGGATTCCCATACTGTGTTCCCAGATGCAAAGCATCCAGAGTACTCATGGATGACACATGCTGTGGTTGTTATTGTCATGGTCACTACTTCCTTCATGACTTTGTCCAAAAATGAGGAATACTGCAGTTGTTTCCAGAGTCATGCTTTTGGGAATTGAACAAAATAGGGTATATAGCTTTAAAATCAAGTGAAAGAGCTTGCGATGAGCTTCTTTGAAGAATGTAACAGTGAGTTACACTAACTATTCACCCAGTCTGATTTTCCCTTTTACAGCAAGGTATGGCTTTTTAATGTGGGTGAATAAAATATTTCTGTGGGCATCTTATTTCAGGTAGCAAAAAAGTCTGTTGTATTCTGAAGTAGTGCCAGCCAATCTGGTATAGAGCTTTCTGGCTCCACAAGCTCCTATAGCATTTTGTTTATTCTTACAGCAAAACTGCATAAACCCCTTGAGAACAGACATTTCTGGTCCTTCTAAAACCAGATTTAATATGATTTTTGCCACTGCTGCAAAATGATTCAGCTCCAAATTTTATTTCTGTTTTTTCTGCCAAATTTTGATGTAATTAATCTCTACTGACTTGGAAGTACCATTGCAAGTAACAGGTCTGGCAGGTGAAGGTAGGTGACCTCCCAAGTACACAAAGCACTAGGAGTGGTTTACAGAAACCTTCAGGCATCGGCTACAGATTAAGTAACACTACTTTTGTATTTGCTCTGCTTAAAAAGTGCTTATCAACTTTTCATTTACAGTGGGTTTAAACTGTAGCCTCTGTAGCAATCCTAATAGCATAGTTACTTCTGAGATATCAGAGAGAAATTGCGCAGCTACATTCAAAGTAAGCATTTGAAACTTGGTAGGGAGTTGTACATGATTCTTATAGCTGTTTTAAGAACATTTTGCTTTTATGAAGGGGAATACTTTTGTCTGGAAGTGGTGACTTTTTAGTATTTTTCCATTTTAAGTCAAATTGTTGCTGTCTTCATTAAAATTCTAATGTGAGTATTTTTATGAATTTGTGGTAGGTGCAGAAGTACATCAAGGAAAAATAAACAAAGGTTCTCAAAGTGTGTTCGGTTTGTTAATTTGCTGTGTCAACAGCAGATGGACTTTTCTTGCTGTCCGCATGTCCTTAGATACCTGGAACTCCTTCATCTAGCTACAGATTTATTATCAGCCAGAAACCAAAGAAAGCACCCTGCTATTACAACATGAATCTTTTCTGAAGAAAAGATGAGGTTATTTCTCTTAGCTGCCAGACAGAACTTGCATGTTTGAGTAAGGAGCATGAGCTTTTTGCCTGTGTGTTTTCAACATTTTTGAAGAAGTGTGGTATCCACATACATTCTGCATGAGATATTGCAAAAATGGGAATTTTTTAGTTTGAATTAAAAAAGCCTGGAAAAAAATAAAAAGAGCAATTGTAACATTTAAATACAAACGAATCGACTGTTTTATATAGAGAGAATAACCTGTTTTTAAAAATGCAGAAAGGTACAGACTTCTAATTAATCTGATTTACAGAAAGAGTATGTTGTTCTCCTGAAGATTTAATTTGAAAAGTATTAGACAAATACAACAAAATAAATATAGTGGAGGTTGACCTGGATACAGTCTTGGACATCCTACTTCTCTTAAAGATCAGAGGTTAACTTTCTTTTGGAGGCCTCAAAGAGTGTATTAAAAAAAAGGAGCACCTATCATCTTATAGCACGAATTCATGTTCTGATAGTTATTCCTTTACATAGACCGTATTTGTGTGTCTATCTTTTGTACGTGAGCCTTTTAAGCAATGTCTATCTTCTCTACTGAAAGCTTGCTGCTATTTCTTTGAATCCAAACTCATGTGGAAAAAAAATAATCTGTTTTCCTCAACAAAACTGGGTCATGGAAGTATTCTGGCCACAGTGCCCTACATTTGCATCTGGGCCATGTGAATCAGCTGTTACAAGCAGGCCTTATTCTATCATCTGTAACTTCAGTGGACTTAGGTGTAATGACCCAATCTGCAGTTTTGGCACAGTGTATTTATTCATTAATTTATTTATTCCCAAGGTTCTGCCACATGATAATGAAAAAAAATCTGTAGTAAATAAGTTTTTCATCAGATGAATGTCATTAAAAAAATAGGATATCCTCTTATTCAGTAAAAGCGACCTTTACAGAACTGTTACTGCATTCAGTGCTCCTGTGTCCGCAGGGCAGGATGTCTGAGCCAGCAAATACTCTAGAAGGCAATTAAGATACGTTCACTGCCAGTGTTGTTCTTATTTTAACTCTACATAGCACAGGATAGTACCGTTTAGATTTTACTGTATGTGTGTAGGTGCAGTAAAGCAGTATCAGTCTGATGTCAATATGCTACTGTCCCGAGACATTTGATAGTGCTGTCTGACCTGTATTAGACTCCATAAGTCCCTGCTCACTACAGCTGCATTCTTGAATTCTGCTTCATGTGAACTTTTGTGTCCTCCCACACAGACCTTAGTGTTTTTTATCTCTGTCCATGTATACCCAACTACCTTCCTTTTTATGTTTCTACTCTTCCTCATGGAATTGAACACCACATTTGATGCCCATTGTCTCATTCCTTATGATCTTCTCTGCTATGATGCTTATTCCTCTTCTGCTGCAATAAAACCCTTCATTATTAACATTCAAATGCTACGCTGTGATACTTCAAAAATATTTGTTAATAATCTGGTGTGCTGGAGTCTGTGAGGGTGCATAGTATATTTTCTATCCTGAGGACAATAATGGTTTTTCCATTCCACATTTGTTGCAGAAGTTCTCCACAGTGTAACAAAATACTATGCTACTAACATGAATGTCAACAATTTGTACTTGGCTTGCTTTTCTTTATAGCTCTCACATAAGTCTTCTGAGCAACACTGCCAGTAGTTAACCAGCCATCTTACTTGGCAGACGTGTTGTTACCTTCACTAGAGGAGCCAAGAAAGACAATGTTAAGGATAGTACACCATGTATGACTTGTGGCGGTTCTTGGAGGTTTCAATTATTCAAGATAAAGAAAGCCAAACAGTTTCATAGAGTTTTGTACTTACCTTCAGTCTGATCTTGCATTCAATGCTAATTTTTTAAAAGAAGATCTCTGGCACTCTTCATGTTTATCTATTATTTCAGTTATTGCTTCACTGTTTAGTTTGGCTTCATAGTTGCTTAACTTTAAATGCCTTTGGTAATTTTGTTTGTGTGATGAACAAAATTCATTATCAAGCTTTATCAGGTTGCCATCATGTATAGCTATGAGCTTAGTTAAAGTTGGTATTGAGTAATTTGTTTCCTTGTCATTTGCTTGCTGTGTACATGACCTTTCAGTCGTTTTTCAGAAAGCTCACAAAATTAGCAGAATTCTTTCCTTTGCAGTGCAGGCTGTCACTCAATGCTTAATGCTTGCAATGTCAGTATTGGTTGAAGTATTTATTTAAAACAATGTATTACCAACAGTTTTGGATTGCCCTGATAGCCATCCCCAAATCAAGCTAGCATTTCGAAAGAGATCTTGCCAGCATCTTTGGCATTCTGTTGGCCTGGCACTTGATGTCTATACCCCTAAGCACTTGATACCTTGGCTGCACTTTCAGTATCTATCAAATATCTGTACCGTGGCATCAAAACAAATTAATGTTTTTTGGCAGTGACTTCAGGAAAAGCGAGAGTACCATTTCATGAAATCACCAAATTACAAATATTGTTAAAACATCTGTGGTTCCTGCTGTTGGAATAAGGTATAGGACCTAGATATAGCACAAAGACTCTCGTCATCTATGAGAAATCATGTAAGCTTAAGTAAAAGCCCATAAAACGTCTTATTTTGTGCATGTGTGTTAGCCATCAATATACTATGACATAAAAATGAACAGATGTATAACTGCTTATAGGAGCTGTACACATTCCTGCCTTAATTCAGCTATTAGGTGGTTTCACATAGAAAAAGAAATTGTTCTGGGAGATTAAGGTTGCTATTTTTAAGAAGTAAACATTTCAGCCTCAACATTTAGCAACTCAGCTCTGTGGGAAGCAAATTCTGTAAATTTAATATTTGAAATAAGAGAAAAGATCCAGTAGTGTTGCCAGGTGTGTTCAGCTGCCATGGCGCTGAAGTCCTTGGGTGAATGCAATACCATATGAGCACATGTTCTGTTGTACAGCATCCAGAAATGAAAACCTATTGCAAGTGTTGCCTAGATTACTGCTGAGTGCAGCCAGCACCAGACAGCTGTCATTTTGGTTTTGTACCTATTAGCGTTCTGTCCAATTTATTCTGGAATAAGTAGTTAAAATGTTAATATATGTTTGTGTTGTTATAAGATGTATTTTAAGTGAAGTTCCTCCTGAGCTGTTAAGCTGATGCTATCTAGTTGCAGTAAGAAATATGTCTGAGCAAAATAATTTTAAATAAGGGTGAAAACACTTTTCTTGAACAGGTGGATTTGTTACACTTCAGGATCCTTTGTGTCGCTCCGTTTATTGGCTGCAATATTACTGCTGCTTCTATTTACACACTTTAGAAGATCATTATTTGTTTCTCATCACAATTCCTTTGTGCTCATCATAGTTTTTCTGTCTTCACTTTACAAGTTACTAGTGAGGTTTATGCATACATACCATTTACCTTTGTGTTTGTTCTCCTCATGAGTAGAGAGAGTAGCACTTGGCAGCAATATGACTGCTGTTCAGCAGTGCACTATGCTGTTATCAGTTTTAACATGTGTTGGCTTATTTTGGATATTCTTGGTTGGGGTGTCTAGGGCAAAGAGTTCCTGCAGTAAATGTGAATACTTGCATGCACATCATCTGCATACTTCCAACGAGCTGGAGTCATGCTTACATTACGGATATGAGGTTACCTTTTTGTCCTATAAAGTTTTGATCCTTCTAATTTTCCTACAGGGATTCTTAATGTATTCTGTTATCTCTCTACTGTTATGCAGAATTGCACATTTGAACATGCTTCTTGTGGCTCCATTTGTTAGAGAAGAGCAAAAAGAAGGAAAATTTCATGGAATGAAAATGTTTGACTGTAAAAAGAGACTTTGCATTGTCTAATTTCAAGGCATTATTTCTGTTTCTTAAAGCAATTCTGTCTGTAGGGTATGATGAATAAAAATATTCTTACATATATACTAAGAAGTTATTGCTATAGCTTTATATATAATCATAGAATTGTTTGAATTGGAAGGGGTTCTTAAAGGTCATCTAGTCCAAATCCTCTGGAATGAACAGGTGTGTAATCAATGGGTAACACTCAAGTAATAAAGTGAAATAAGAGTAGGATTACAAAGTAGAGACTGGAAATATCTGGTGGTGCTTTTGTTGTTTGTGGTGGGTTTTTTTTTCTGTCAAAAAGCAAAGGATTGGAGAAATGAATGGATCAGAGCATCAACTCCATATTTTTGTTAAAATGTTTATATCACTCTCTGTTAGTAAACATGAGTGCATGCAAAAGACACTAGTAGAAGCACATTGGCTGTCTTAGGTTCTTTGCTTTATTTATGTGCTTATGAATAGCTGGGATTTGCCAAAAATGTGATTGTTATTGTTTTATTATGCTGCATGAGCTCAGTTGTTCAAACAAGTTAAGTCAAAAACTAAACTTTCAGCTCCATTGCCATAATGATTTTAAAGCAGCATTTTTTAAGGGTTTATTTATTTTTGGGTTTTGTTTCTTTTCTTTTTTGTTGTTGTTGTTATTTGTTTTGTTTTGTATTAATTCTGTCTCTCCACATTGCAATCAGAATTCTGCCCCAAATGTCAGATTTGGTACAATTCATATTTGCCTTGTGGCCAAACACAAATTGATGTTTTTTTCTTTTTTTTCTCAGCCACAGTTGCTGCATTCTGAAATAGCAGTAGGGGAAATATATACTTACTTGCCTCAAACTTTACCAAATCATTGAATGTCTTGGGTTGGATGGGATCCAAAGGATCATCAAGTTCCACCCCCCCTGCCACAGGCAAGGCCACAGAAATAAGGATCTGTATTCCCTTATCTCAGGTAAATACTTGAATAGCAAGTAAGCTATTCAAGTGAGAAAAGTAAGCCATGGTGCTGACTTATTTCTGCTTATTAATAGCTAATAGGAAATATCTTTTCCAGGTGTAATTTCCACCTGTGTATCTGTATGACTTTTCAATCACTACTCTCAAAATGCACTTACAAGCAAGAGTATTAATATTCCTACTTTACTGATGGGAAACTAAATGCTATGTCTTTGGTTTGCCCAAGATGACATAGCAAGCCTATGACTGGGGTGCTGTTGCAGGGAGTATTTATGTAATTCCCAAATCTGAAATCACTCTTTTACAATTCCTGAATTATTCATTTCCCATTGGAAATAATTACCACAGAGAACTTATGCATTTTCAAGGATGCTGTTAGGTAGAATACAAACATATCATAGAAGAGTTTGTATCAGGCTTATATATGTCTTTCTTCAAAACTGGCTAACTGTGTTAGATTTATGTGCAGCTTATGAAGAGGTCTTTTTTTATTTCCATGTATTGTATGTGAAGTACACACATAGGAAAAGAAATAATACATATATCTCATCAAAGGGAAATAAAGCATAGGCTGATTTAAAAAAAAAAAAAAAAAAAAAAAAAAAAAACAGAAAGACTGAGTGGGAAATTAAAATTTTCAGCAAAAGTAGTCTAAATGAACAGAATTCCAAGATAAATTTATCCTATTTCTCTAACACTAACATTGCAAACTATTTTCATAAGTGTTTTCATAGTAACAGATGCAAATGTATCTCTGTTACTGAGTAAGCAACTGCTTTATCACACGAACTGCTAGGGAATGGTTCTCTGATGAAGCTGGTTACAATGAGTGTGAAATATACGTGTCCCAAGTGTTCTGTTCTACTGATTTTTTTTTCTTATAATTTACAGTACATTCTGTGTGATTTTTAGGAAGTGTTTGAGGGTAACAAAATTACTTACTAAGTGTAACACATTCAGTGTCCTCTATTTCTGTCTCCTAATGAAAGTACGAGGGGGGAAGTCCAACATGAATCACTTTTTATGTACATTTGGTGAGCTGTAAAGCAAAGATATGTTGCACATCAGCATAACACAGAGTGTGACAAGAATAAAAAGAGAGTGTATTAATGATTGTGGAACCAAATATCTAAATTTCAGATTGAAAATTGATGCCATAGCAAAGATAGTATACAGAAGAGAATGTGTGGACTTGCATTTATGAAAATCAAACGATGTTTAAAAGATTAGTGGATAAAAATCTCTCCAGAAAGACAAAGCAAAGGTATGTCATAGATCTTTCTGGCCTTCACTACTAAGGCTTCAGGAATGTTACATTGAACAATGAATTTGTTATGTTAATTAGATTATAATTATTCAAAGTGTGACATTTAGAAACACCTTGTTAATCTATTTGTTACAAAGAATGTGTGAAAATAACTATTCTGATCTAGAGCATTTGTTAACCTCCCATATGTCCATATGCCTCAATGAGATTGTAAATTTAGGAAAGTATATAGCTCTGTACTGACCTGTAGAAAAAGAGTGTCACGAACTCCTAGGGGATCACTTCATCTTCATATGCCATCACAGAATGGGGGTACAGGTGCTGGCTTTTGTTTCAGTGTGCTATTCTGTACTTCCAGTTGTAACAGCAGCAAGCCATTCAAGCCAGTAGTGATTGTGTGCCTGCTGACAGCTCTGGCTTCCTGAACTCCTAGTGCCTTTAGCTGAGCACTTGATGCTAAAGCTAGACAATGGTGGCTGGACGTTTCATTGGATATTTTTTCTGTGTGGCATAATTCAGTGGAAGTTAGCAATGCAGATGCAATATGGTAACATCTGAAGAATTTCAGGCTTACATTATTTTCTGTGAGTTGCAATGCATCACCTGAACTATGATAAGCGCCCTGCATGTGCTCCTAGTCCAGAAGAAGACACTTGGTTTACTTTTGCTTAATCTTTTTGACTGAGTGCTGAGTTTGGATGAGTGGACAGTTACCACAGCTCAGCTGTCACAGCTGACAGTAGCGTGTCTGGATGTACTAATTTCATGTGTTTGAAGCCTTGGACTGACTTCTTGGCCTAATACAGTGAAGAACATTCTACACTACTAAATAGTAAATAGATGAAAACATGAAAGGTTGCTCTTTGGATACCAGTCTTTCATTTCATGGAAATTCATGGATGTGCTCATGTCATGACGCTTGTTTTGGTTGCCAGCTCAAGAAATCTCATTTAAAATTTAAAAAGGTGTAACATATTGTGAAGGTGACTACAAGAATGCGAGAGAAGCCAAATGAGTTTGGTCTCTTTAAACTAAAAGAATGAAGATTTGAGCAGAAATATCAGTGCAGAGACAATAAATTGCAGAGCCTATGAGCTAAAGAGATATGTTCATATAAACCCAAATGGTTATAAACTCTCTGAAGATCAATTTAGGATGGAAAACACAACTTTTCTAACTCTTGAAATCTGTTGTTTTAGAGTAAGTTTTGAGGATGTTAACAGCTTTTATGCTTCTACATTAGAGCATGATAGATTTAGGATAGGAATGGTAAAAAGCAGCTGCCTGTAGGAGTAAGTACACATCCTTGGTGATTTAGGTAGTACTGTTCTGTGATGTGGTTAAACCTTTGTTTTTATTTATTTCTTCCAGTTGTTGTTTGGCGTGGTTTTGTTTTTATTATCTTGAAGTTAAAATATCCAGGGAAAAGGCGTAAGAACATAAGGAAGCTGTTCCTAATATATGGGGATTGTGTGTTAGAAGAGGCACAGGAACAGATTCTCCTGTACGTTTTGGTTTTACTGGAGGTTGTTTTTAGAACATTTTTTCCTTGTTGAGGAGTAAAGTTCCTCCTTTTAGAAATATATGTATATATATATATGTATGTGTAAACACGTTAGGAAAACTTAACAAATACTTTCACTGAATTTTATAAATAAAAATTAATAGTCTGGTAGCAAATGAATACAGTATACCACCCTTTTTGATCCTGTATTTGATCAGACTAATGATGTATTCTCAGTTAAAAACAGTAGTGAAGATGGGAAAAAAACAACAGAACATTAAAATCTTAACTATTCAGATTTTTTGAAAAAATTGTTCCAAGATCAATATAGAGAGATAGAGACCTTAATTTCACTTATCATTTCCTAAAACCTACTGTGCCCTAGAAGTCTACTTGGAAATTTAAACATTTTCAGTTGCTATATGGACAAATAAACTTGCTTTCTTACATAAATTTTCAAATGAGAAAAAAATATTCTGGAATCACTGCTTTAATACAACTATGCTATTTTATATTGCGGGGAGAATCAAACTCTTACATATATTTAGTTCATACTATAAAGTGACTAAATCAAAATTCTGCTTTCATTTACACTCATGTAACACCACTGAATTAGTAACTAAATATGCAGAGCGGTCCTGGGGGACCTTGTTGCATAAATTCCATTAATGTTAATTCATAGGCACAGTCCTGAAAATGTACCTTTAAATGTGTGGAAGACCAGTGATTCTTATAAAAACTTATAAGGCAATTTCATTTTTAAGTAGAGGTCTATCAGTGCAAATATAAAGTTATTAAATATTAATGCTTTAAGAAATCAGTCTCATGATTTTCATTTATAAAATAATTGTTGCAAATACATCTTCCACAGTTTTTTACTTACTACCTTCTATTTTGGAGTGTGTCTGGTATCTATTATTTTATACCTACCTAAGCTGATGTTTTCTGGTGGCTTAACATGTCTGCTATACTGCTTACTTCAGAACAGTTTTTCTTACTTCTTACTACTTTTGAAGATGTACAGAAAAAATCTACAAAAATTGATTGATTTGTTCATCTAAAGCTGTATTATTAATAAACCTTTGTGAATACTTTTTCAAAACATTTATTTTTTTTTTACTTTCAAGTTAAACATATTTTTGAAAAGTGGATAGTGCTCAGACTTTAACCTATTTTTTTTTTTTTTTTTTTTTTTTTTGGCAATTTTAGTGAAGCTTTAATTATTTACTGTACAGCAGAACATGGTAACCCAATAGATATGTAGCAGTAAGATGATGCGAAGCTCAGCTAAGATGACCTGATAATTACCGTAGTCATTGTACTGCGCAACAAAGAGAAGTTCTAAATTCAGCCTGCAGCTGCAGGAGCATAATTGCACTGATGTTAAGAAATTGCAGGTAAAAATATTTTTATCAGAGAAACACAATTGTCGGTTTTGTTCTGACAAGGTGAATATAGTGTTGCAGCTTATCCTAAATGAGCCTTTTCGTTACTAAGTCTGATTCAGCCCTAGCATGTGTCACCTTAAAGTGGAAAAAATTCTGTTCAGCCGTGTCCAAAATTTGGTGAGCACTTTTGCACTTTTGGGGAAACTAGGAGTTTAGCAGAAGTTGAACAAATCTGCGACTGCTGGGTAGGAGGGCCAGCTGCTGGCCTAAATCCCAACACACCCCAAGGGAGGCTGGCAGCCCCACAACAGGCCTCAGCCAGCCCCAGGGGGAGCTGCCTCCCGCCTGCCCCATGGTGTCCCTGCAGCACCTTCTGCAGTGCTCCCCTCCTGCTGCTGGGGAGAGCTTCATTGCAGAGGTGTGTTTTGAGAGGGTGGCTGCTGCCTTCTCTTATTCCCTGCCTTCAGCCAGTGCAATTTACACCTTCAAAAAGAGCATGGGGGAAGGGAGGAAGATTTTCTCCATACCACTCTGTATCTTGAGAGTGACACAACAACAGAAGTGGCTTGACAAGCCTGTAAATAAAAGATTTCTTGCCCATCTGGGTCTCCTCCCAAGACTTCCCATCCAAGCATGCTGAATCTGTTTTTTGAAGAGAGAGATTCCCAAGAAAATTAGCCAGATTGTGTCAGAGAACTACTGTAATGTATTTCTGCTACTGCTCTGCTTTATTTTCTAAAGCAAATTTATTTTACAAATTTTCTGATGTCCTCCATTTATTAAAACAGCAAAAATGTTTTTCTTCTGTTTTGGATGTTGCAAAGGAATGATTTCAGGTGTAACAGCCTGTTCCTCTGGCTGCACAGGTTTGCTTGAAAAGAGCTAGCTGGGAAGTTTAGCAGACTGTTGGTGCTGACATATGCCAGTTCTTAGAGAACAATTTTGAAGAGACAGAAGGGAGCTAATGTGCTAAAATGATTCAGAAAGGAGAAGACAGGAAAGTCAAGTAGATGAAGGCCTGTTATTTTGCTCACAGACTCAGATCATAAATAGATAGCATTAAAAACTTCTGAAAGTGAATTATGGAAAGTGTGTCTTCAAAGTAGTCTTTATAATTGTTACAGTGTGGTTGGAAAAAAAAAAAAGAATAATATTGAAATATTCTAAAAGTCTTCTAAAAGTCTTTTATCACTGTTTGGTAAGGTAAGACATCTTAATGTACTAGGAGAACACAAAATACATGTCATGATTTTTGGTTACGTAGAAACTCGGATGTCATTGTAAATGAACAGTCATGGTTAAGCTGGTAGGTAATAATAGAAACATGAAGCGTGGGAGAAATGCATTATTGACTGTATTTATGAAGCAAACAGTTACAGAAGAAATAAAGACTGAATAAATGTAAATAATACAAAAAAAAAAAGAAAAAAAAAACCCTCAGTGATAAAGAGCAATCTGACTAAGTTGATAAACTGAGTAAAAATAACAAGTGAGCATTTCATTAGGGCAGTATGTGTGGGAAAAGGAACATGAATCATTTAATGAACAAAGGAATGTGTGCACTGCAAGCATGTAGTCTGTAAAAGGCTCATGGAAAAACGTTGGCCTCAGTGCAACAGCTATGGCGTATGATGCTAAAGTGATTGTGTCTGATCAGGTGAACATTATGTAATGAAAAAAATGCCAGCACTCTCAATTTTGGCAGTGTTGTGAGAGTTTCTGCAGTTCTGAATTCCTTGTTTAAAAGAGCTGAATACTTTAAAGGGTTAGCTAAAGAGTCCCATAAATCACAACAGAGGAGAAAATAGATGTCACAGGAAAATAGTTCCTTGGTGTACAATGAAATAAGTAGCCACGTCTTCTTAGTTTTACAATGAAAATCTTAAAGCATGATTTAATCAGAACTGTTGTGTCTCTGGGAGACAAGTTTGATAACAGTGGTTTTTCACTTTATCAGACTCAAGTGTTAAAGACAAACATGCATTATTTTTAACAGCAAAGGTGGTTAAATATTGGATCAGGTTATCAAGGATTGTGAGGGGTTCTTCATCACAGGCATCTTTAAACTTAAAGCTGGATGCTTTGCTAAAAGAACAAAACTGGTTTTGGCTTGTAAAAGAGCTAGTTGAGGGAAGTTTTCTAAATGTATAACAAGTCATATGAGCATAGAGGTTCCTTCTTATTTTCAAACATAATCATCAACGTAATAATCTCTGATTTAAGTATTGCACATCATATGCATAATGAGATACTTCATAGGCTTTCTCCAAGAAGCATATATATACTTGCCACATACAAATATTCAAAGTTTGATGTTTGTTAAAAATAATCATTTTGTTGTGGTTATTTATTTTTTTTTTTCATAATCTCCTGCATGTTTTGTCTTCTGGAATATCCTAAGTTATTTGTAATAAAACAGTTACTGTCCACCAGAAAAAAAAAAAAAATCTTCCTGTGATCCACTAAAAAGCTTTTCTTAGCCTTTAGGCCTGAAACAGACTGTCCCTACTACTCTGCATGGACATATTCTTGGATACTGCATACTGTGAGCGAAATAGAATCTTCATTGTCATTTGTTAAAATAGATTCATTCTCCAGACAATTTGTTACATGAGGCAGATGCCATGATATTGAAAGATTATACACAACATTTTGAAATGCTTTTTCTATTTATTATTATTAATTGGGGGAAAAAAAAAAAAAAACAACTGTATTTTTTTCTTACTTGCCAGTATAACACACAGAGGTGAAATTACTTACCCCATACAGTAAGGCTCCCCTCATCCCTAGGACAGTTTCCTATCCACATGTGTGTCCCAGAACTGTGACTCCAAAGGAAAAATATATATTTATTTATACAAGATGCTTCAAGAAAGGAGCGTAATTGATGGATACTGGAGAAAGAAATGTTTCTGAATTTGTCAAGCATTTATCCCTTCATGCTTTCGAATTATATATTAGTTTAACTCACGGGAATAAATCTCCTTCTGTGTACAAGGAACATCACATGTTCACTGTATCTTATTTTAGCAACGCTATTAGACACAGTCACATTTATTTCTTGTTTGAAGAATTCTGCTCCTGTCCCTTCACTAGCAACTTTAGTTTCTTCATGTCATTGCCAAAATACTAGTCATAGACAAGACTGCTCATATAATTCTCCATCTTTCTATCTAGAACTGTTAGAAGACGCTAGCAATCCTTCTGTAAAGTAAACTGTACAACTTGTGGAAATGGTATTTACATGCCGTGGACTCCCACTCAGTGCTTGCTACCTTTGACACAAGTGGTAATCACGCAAACTGAAATGGCACTTTTGAGGCACTTCCTCTCTTTTTACAACACCCTAAGTACTACTTGCACAAAAGCAATAACATAGCCTGTTAATCTTTTTGCCTCTTAAGATATTTATCACTTGACAGGCATACATTTATCAAGATATCTCTGAACTTTCTTGGTTTCATTGAAATAGTAATTTAGTCTATCCAGATGCTAATTTATGAATAGTTTATTGTTAGCTTGTTTTAAAGTGGGCTTTAGATGTAGCCAACTTTGGTTAGTAATGTCTCCGAAAAACTTAGAAACATTCCAAGGCAATAACATATTTATTGTAATTGGGAAGAAAAGCAAGCAGACTTTATTTTCGTGGACAGAAACACTGTATCATACTGTAGAACAGCTACCCCATTGCATTTTCACTGGACGCTTTGAATGAGGTATCTGACGAAACAAAAAGCTGTTTTTTTTTTTGTTTGTTTTTTGTTTTTTTTTGTGAAACTATTTGATTCATCTTAATATTTATATATGAAATAGTGTGTGATAAAGGATTGAGGAAAATAATTAAAACAAAGCATAATCTTTAGTACCTGATGTCTGTGTTACAGTCTCAAGCTACTGCCAAAATTTGGCCTTTTTGATTTAAGAAGGATAAACCTTTCCAAAAGTGTTGTTTATGGAATTCCTCCCTTTTTGTAACCATGTCAAAGCTTAGGCCATGCTTGTGTTGTTACTGAAGTTCGCCTTTCTTCATGTTTTTCCTCACTGTTTCTCCTTTGGCATACTGTGCTGCTGATTACTGAACAGTTAGAAAAGATACTTAGCTGCTAAAGAACACTGATATGATAAACTACAATGCAAGGCTTGTTCCAGACTGCATGAATTTACACTCTCTAGTAAATTTAGTTTATATTTTTAAATATGGCTTTTATTTCTATATATTAAGCTGTGTGAATCTAAGTGAAACAACCTTCATACTGATGAGGATGAGGTTCTAGTATGCTTGACTGTTTAATTTACTGTTTCAGGTATGAGACTGTCATGATGGTGCTGGCAATGGAACCGTGTTTCTAACTAAGGAGTTTTAGTGGATTCTGTTGTAGTTATACATATCCTTGTAGATAACTTTTTGCTCTGAACAATAACAAAATATTTTTGAAAGGCAAAAAAAAAAAAAAAATAAAACCAGAAGAGAACAAACTTTGCAAGCACATAGCCCCTACAGTAGAAAACTATTCTTCAGTTTGAAAATGACACAGTTATTATCTTTAGCTGATATTTAATTAAAATGCATACACAATTTAGTTTAAAATGTCTGCTCAATTTGAAGGTCATGGTAAATTGAGGGTTTTATAGACAATGGACTACTGAAATGTTTTTTGTTTTTTTTTTTTAAGTAACTGTTACTGGTGTGACTCAGATTAGAGATAAAAATATGCATGCTGAATATACCATTCAGATATAAGTTTGGACCCCTTTATAGATTTCTTAGGGATATGAAGTATAGGAATGCCTTACAATGAATAGTGCCACATGTCACAAAAGAATCTATTACTGTAAAAAAATAACGTTGGCATGTGGGCACCTGACATTGTTCAGCAAACCCAAGTGAACTTTTAAAGCAAGCTTAAGGCCAGTAGAGTGCACAGCATAAGACCTCTGCTATTCAGTGTTCCTGATAGCACAGTGTAAGTTCCTTGATATCCCTGTGGCTTACTTGCACAAAAGCAACTATTTTACTGAAATTGCAAATCCTACTCAAGTTTCTCTTAATAAGAGAGATCAGACCTGCTGTCTACAGGGAGGATATTGTACACAGCAGAATGGTATTCTCTCTACTCATCATATTTCCTATTCTTCATAGGTGACTCAGATAATACTACCTACTAGGTGAAACATGATCAGTGGAGTTGAGACTAATTATGAAGTTCTTAATACTCTGGTTTCTGAGAGATCCTTGCTTGCTTCCATTCTACCTTGTCAGGGAGGAAATGTCAAGCCTTTCTACAGGTATGAGATCTGTGGCCACGACTGACTGTTAGTAAGAATTGCATATCTGGGACTTAAAGACACTTTGTAAACTGATTCTCTGAATTGTTCTCAGCAGAGGCTTCTACCATCCCTCTGAGAACTAATGCAAATTTAAATGTCTTCAGGAGGGAGGCTGGGAATTCTAGACCTAATTCAAATGGATATTTAGTTCTATAGTACTGATCATAGAATCGTAGTTCTGTAATATCTAGCTATTAGTGGAAAGGAGCAAAAGAGCTGGGTAAGAAATGAAAAATTGAGCTCGAAGCTAGCTGCTTAAAATTATCAGAGCATGGTAAAACTGTCAGTTCGTCGTTTCCCAGACACTATTGCTTATCAAGGCTCAAGGCCAATGACAAGGGAGTACACTAGGAGAATTTAGTTAATATAGTTACCTATGTTTGATCTAAGATAAAACCCCTGTAATAAGCCTTCATAGAACTGATTCTCATTTCATTTGAATATGGATTTATAAGATATGTTCCAAAGGTAACTCAGAATTAGCTGCACTGAATATCAGTAAAAAGTGTGTTAAAATTTGTGCCTAAGACCTGAACTAGTGATTCTAATTTTATTTTACACACATTCAGACATACCTCACTCCCAAATAGTTTTGTTGGATTTACTTCTGTTCTAAAAGAGAATAGTAAAATACACATGCCATTCAGTCAAATATGGACATGTTGATTATTTTTCTGTTTCTATGTTTTTATTATTCTTTTGAGCTGCAAATGTGTATATATATATATACATATATATATTATTTTCTGCATTTTCTTTGAAAACTCATTAAACGGCCAAAGTTCAGTTGAAAAGTTTTTGAACAAGTTTACAAGACATATCATTGAACTTGTTATCAGATATAAAGAATAAAATGCAGTGAAATTCTCTTTGCATTGAGGTTGCCTTGGCAACATTTCCTTAGTTTTTTAGTACAGTACATTTTACAGAGTTCTGTAGAGAAATGGAGATACTTAAGTCTTCCTCTAAAATCTCAAGTTTTCATTGCAGAAGCAGTGAAATTGATAGACTAGACTATAAGATGAAAAAAGGCTGAGTTTTGGTTAGTCAGGTTAGAAGAAGATAAATGTTGAGTCCTGGAGGTTCACTATGATCCTGGATCATAGTGAAAAAGAGAAAGGTGTGTGACATTTTTACTTTAGCTGAGTGCTAAAGAGGAACACTAGTTTTTAGAATTTAGTGGGAAGGTCTATAATGCAGCTAAAATGTCTTGGTTACTTCACTCTGGCAGGTGTAGTGGACTCTTTCAAAGGTTCTTTTCTATGCTAGGTGATATCCCAGACATAGTCTTCATAAAAGCAAATTGCTCCTTGTGCTTCTGCTTTCAGCTGCAACAAGAATTTTAATATGTGCATTCTATGATGCTGCTGGCTCTCCATCTGCCTAAGGAGCTGGAGAAGGCAGCTAGCACAGCTATTAGTTCATCACTACATAATGAGGTATGCTTGCAAACCAAAAGCTGCCAGATCTCTCAGTATGCAGCTTGTATGCTGTGCCAGGTGCATAATTACTGATATTGTTGCCTCATTCCAAAGTTTGTGTTACGATTCATTCACATGGAGACACTAAGGAGTTTGTAGCCCATATGATACTGAACTATGCACCAAAAATTTGGAGTTTATGCTGCATCCCATGTACTATTATTGGACTATTATATGAAAAATAAATGAAACAGTGGCACTGCAGTACCACATTTGTTGTGTTTATGAGTACTACTCTGTATGCTTTGTCTGCAATTAAAAATAACATTTTCTTCATCAACACTGAGTAGTCAGTAGATAGCATACAAAATAAAAATAAAGCTTCTCCAGATTCTCCTTGCTTATTATTGCTTCCTTGCTTGTAGATTTCTGAAGAGTCACTGGGGTCCACCCCTGCTCTCCCTAGGCTGTCACAACCCAGAACATTTTTTCCAGCCAATGCAAGGCATAGTAACATAAGCTTTTCTCAAACATTTGTTTCTCTTACCCTTAGCTTGGCCCAAGTGGCTTCAGCTAAAGCTTTAAAGCACATTTGATAGATGTAGGTAGATGTTTGGGAACCAGGAATTGTTGAAATATCACTGGGTTAAGGTTTGAAAAATCTTTATGCCACTGGATACCTTGGTGTTTAACAGGTTATATAGTCATTAAAGAAGACATAAGAATCAAAATAAAAACTGAAAAATGAAGATTTTTTAATACTGGAATAAAATCTTGAAAAACTGCTGCAACAAAATTAATCAAATAATTGCAGCTAGTATCAGTATGAAGAACTCTTCATCATCTTTGCAATTTCAGGTCATTTCCTTTCTTCTTCTTCTTCTTAAATCAAAGATTTGTCTCCTTGTCTTAAATAAAGATTTATGCTGAATTTTTTCTAATATAAACTGGCTTTTTCCCTAGTTCTCCAGGAGGAATGATGATTGTCAGAGTGCAAAACAGAATTTCAGCCGTTTTTTCCATGTTGCCCAAGGGTTAAATAACTTCCTTGATGCTTTTCTTTTCTTTTCTTTTCTTTTCTTTTCTTTTCTTTTCTTTTCTTTTCTTTTCTTTTCTTTTCTTTTCTTTTCTTTTCTTTTCTTTTCTTTTCTTTTCTTTTCTTTTCTTTTCTTTTCTTTTCTTTTCTTTTTTTCTTTTCTTTTTTTTCTTTTCTTTTCTTAAGGCTTCATTTTTATTTTTTTTTCATCGTTGGCTAATGATCGCATTTACTTCCTCCACCTTCCTTAAGATTTCTATTATAGACTTTTCTGTGCTTAATCTTTCTGCCTATGAAAGTGCTCTGTCACAACATTTACACATCCTACTGCAAGAGAAATTAAATTCTTAGTCTTATAGGATTTATATGGTGTTTTTTCAATTTGGGTTTTATGTGTAGGTGTTTTTCCAACTTTTTTTTTTTTTTTTTTTTTTTTTTCTCTTTACTGTTGTTTGAATACTAAATACATATGAGGTGCAAGGGTTGGATTACTGAGATGGGGAAAGAGGTGTTTATGTTCAGTAGTATCCCCTACTTCTGTTTTATATTACTCTGGATTTGCAAAGATTTTTCTTTAAGATCAGTTCTTTTGACAAAAGTTGAGGCTGAGGCTGCCCGGAGAGGTTATGGAGTTTCCTTCTTTAGAGATATCCAAAACCCTCCTGGATGCTTTCCTATGCAATGTACTGTAGGGAACCTGTTTTAGCAGGTGTGAGGACTAGATGATCTCCAGAGATCCCTTCCAACTCCTATGATTCTGTAATTCTGTTTTAATTACAGTTATGTTATTCTCCACAAAATTCTTTGCTTTTATGAGTGGTCAACACAACTGTAGAGCTGTAGCAAGGTTTAATTCCGTATTTCTGAGGACAAAAAATGAAAGAAGGTGATTCATTCATCCTTAGACTGTGCTTCAGTAATGAGTTAAGAGCTAAAATCTAAAAGAAAAGTAGGATCCATATGAATTGGTTGTGAAACAATGTAAGGTTTGTTTGTAGTTACTTTTGGACTACAGAATTATACTTTGCAGGTTTTTTTAGTCTCTTTAAATGCATCTTAAAATGGTGAATTCAATTTAATAAACACCTGGTAAAACTAGATTATTTGAATGCATAAACTGAATTTATGCAGTTTTATGGGCAGAAGGAACTATTGCAATTAAAACAATGTGAGGTTTGCATGTGCAATTAGCTGTTGATTTCAGATGTGCATTTGCTTTTGCAATGTATTTGAGAATCAACAGATGAGATCCTTTTGTATGTGGTAAATTGAGCATGCAAATATTTTTTCTTTTACAGCGCAGTAACAAACAAATAGCACACTTACTCGCATAATGTTAATTAGTTATGTTAACCACATTCATGAATGCACATTTTATCTTTGTTGCAAGTTCCTATAATTCTGTATAGTAGTATAAAAATATATCATACCTAGTCCTAGACAAAGGATCTTATCACTCTGCCTTACAATGCAACAACAAATAATCTTCGGGCAAGTTTTAAATATAACATCACAATTCCAGAACTCTATGTCTGGCATCTTATATATATATATATATAAGATGCCAGACATAGAAATATATATATATATATATATATATATATATATATATTTTTTTTTTTTTTTCCAAAAGAACTCAGCATACAGACATTCTTATTGAATACAGTGAGACCTGATGAATTGTGAGCATTTTTGAAACGCTAGACACTTGCTCATATCAACTGAATTTACACTACATTTGCCAAGAAAATTCTGTGGTTTATGTAATGCACCTTATTCCTTGAGATATAGTATACCAGGTATTACAGTTTCACAATTGCTTTATTCTTTTTTGTTAGAAGAGGTAACAAAGGTACGTGATGGTGGGAAGAGAAGGTGAAGTACCATGTATCTAGTGTGGAAAATGGAAGAAAACTGGAAAATAGTTTCAGTTGAAGATGATTCTTGTCCTTTTCTTTTGCAGCAGTATACCTGGTTTGTTCTTAAATTTTAATTGTGCAAATGTCCTTCATTCTGAGTCATTCTTCTTCTTCTTTTTTTTTTTTTCTCTGTTTTTTTTTTAATAGATATACATAGTTTAGCCCAATCCACATACGTCTTTTACTTTGTAAAGCCTTGCAGTGAAGATCTGGGTTAATAAGGTTAGATATTTTTAATGCAAATCTTGCATTAGAGGTTAGAAAATCTTGCATTAGGGTTAGAAAATCTTCAAAATAAAGACATTCATCTGTTAACCAAAAAAAAAAAAAAAAAAAGGAAAAGGAATGATCAGTTTCCCAATAATTTCCCACACCATTCAGTAACTATGTTTTCACTCAGAACAAGGGGAACTGTCTTCTTCAGTGAAAGAAATTAGATTATTCACAGTCAGTAGCTATTTCCTTCACTGAGTTGGCAGCCATCAGCTTTGGAGGCAGTTTTTTGGCTAGTGAAAGATGAAGAATGCCTTGAGAAAGCATAGTAAATTCAGTGCTCATAATGTAGCAATGTATTCAGACTTAAAATGTCCTTCCATTTTATTTGGAAGCATGAAGCAAATACTCTGCCCAGAGGGTTGTGGAGATATCTACAAAGATATTCTTGACCCGCCTGGGCACTTTTCTGTGTTGACCTGCTGTAGGAAACCTGCTTTAGCAGGTCATTTGGACTTGATGAGTCCAAAGTCCCTTCCAAACCTTAAATTTCTGTGATTCTGTGAGTAGAAATTGGCAAAAACTGAACTGGAAGATTGGCATTTGTTGATTTTGTTTTCAACAGAATTACCAGAACTCCAATTTTGACCTAAACCACCTTATTCTTTTCAAGACTGAGGCATGTGAGGAGCCTTTCTTACAATTATTGTTTGTCTTACATCTTGCTGGGTTTAGCCTGGAAGCAAATGCATTGAGAAAGCACTGAAAAAATGCTAAAGAAAAGAAAGAAGTATCCTGAGTTATTGAAGGTGCCAGCAATTCCATTGTATGTGAAAGAAGAAATAATTCATGAAATAATTTATGAGCTTGAATTAAAAGACACACAGCTCTATACTTACATTGTGTAACTACTGTTCAAAAGTTACAAAATCTTTCTTTTCAAAACCCCAGTTGAGATCATTTTATTTGACTCTCTTGCACTCTGTTTTCAAATAATTGCTCATTTTTGTTAATGTTATTCAATACAACCTATTTCCTATTGAAAAATTAGTATTGAATTTGTTGGGAGTTATTTCAGTCTCTGTAGAAAGTACGCTTTTCTTTATGAATAATTTTAACTGCAGACAAAAATACAATTTCTTTTCAAGAAATTGAACATTGAGTAATTTGTAAAGTTTAATAGCTCTCCATTTATCCACAGAAGGAAAGCAAACAATTTGTCTGGGTGTTTTATTTTAAATGAATTCATATCTTGTGTTTTATGTGTTGATGGTCAGATGTGTGCCATACAACCAGGAAACACCAATTGGAGAGCCAAAATGAAGTGTTCAGAATGCTAAATCTTGTGGGGCATAAAACATTTTGAATGCTCTAGTAAAAATGACAATGACAAATGCATTCTAGCAATAGGACTGAGATTATTTTGAAAGATTCTAAGTTCTCTATTTTTTGTTTCCATGTGTAAGAAAGTATTCAGCTTTGTTAAATAACAGGAGGAAGAACAATAACCAATTTAAATAGAAAAATAAAGAGCCTACAATTTGGAAAGTTATATATTCAGCCTGTGTAATATGTCTGAGCAATCAACTGCTATTCAGTACTTATGAGTTTTGTCAGTTGACCAAAAGTAACTAAAGATTTAAAGATGCTTATTTGCATATGTTATATTTGATAAGTGAAACTTTACCTCTTTGTAGTGAAAAGTGTTGTATAATTTTCTGCAAATTAATCCCTACATCACTGACTTCAGACTATCAGAACACAAATTTCTGTGATTTTGTGTTTGTTTTTCAACTTAATTAGATGATTATGAAGAAAAAAATAAAATAACTAAAACAGCTCATTTTGAATACAGTGTTACAGTTTTCGACCTGCTTCTAAATTTTCAGATTGAAATGCACTAAAGTCTTGGATAGTTATTATTAAAAGTTACTTTTTTAAGATTTGTGCAATTGTATCTGATGCATTCATTGTGTATCATGCCAAGTGTGACCCCTAACTGCAGTGTAAACTTCAGTGAATGAGATTTGTTTATTAACAGCCCACTTCAGAGTCACTAACTGCCATTTAGACTAAAAAATTCAGTAAACTAAAGAGATGAGAAGCTCTTTGTATACCCTAGAGATTTTTCTCTTTAGAAAGGAGCATTTTGTGTCTCATGAAGCAAATATTCTGACATGGTTCTGATCCTAAGTACTTGGTTTTATAGGAGGCTCAAGGTAATGGAGCTTGTTTCTTCTTTTCTCCCTCTCTGTCGAAGATGTCCTTCACAAAATGCAAGGACTTTTAAAGTGGTTTCAAGGCTTTCAATCCTCCTTTATCAGCTGCTTAGTGCCTCAAGCTAATCTAACTATAATATATGGTAAATATTTTCCCTTGCAGGAAAAGTGCTTAAAGCTATTTCTATGCATTGATTGAGCACATTAGGCTAATATTTATCCATTTGAAACCTGGAAGTTTAGCAATACATCACTTAATAGCTATGTACCGATTATAAGAAGTAATTATACATATGAATATCAAAGAATATTAAGTCCCTTGTGGAGGAACCATAATAAATGGTTTAATGGTGATTAAATCTGGAAAGCTGGAGTAGTTTGGAGCACTTATTAATTTTAGGAAGTTCTCTGAATATTACAAATAAATAGGAGTACAAACACTCATGCATTTAATGGCATTTTGAGTTGTAGGAATATGGCCTTCAGGTTACTTGCTGCAAAAGGCAGTTTATGTTTGTTGCAGAGGCTACTTTCTCCATTAGATTCAGCATTTTTCGGAACTGTTTCAGTATTTCACAGTTTTTATACAAAGCAATTAAATGTATCCCTTTTTTTTTTTTTTTTTTTTTTCTGCTTGATAGAGTTTCAGCCAGGACTTGTGTGATTTTCTTTGAGTTCTTGAGACTGTTTCTTCCTCTCCTTCTCACTGTTTACCTCAAAACAATACCACTGTCTTGTATCTCCACTGTTTCTGTGCCGCTTTCTCTCATTTTTTAATGTGAAAAAGAATTTTCTCTGCCTTTTTCACATTAAAGACCTTTTACATGGCTAGTTTATGCCATTGCAATTTCTTCTCACCAAAGGGAAAAAAAAAATTAAAAAATGAACAAACTGAGAAAGAAAGGAGACCTGAACTCTGCAAATTTCAGAGGAACAATCAGCCATACCAGCATGATGTCTGAATTACCTTTATCAAATGGGCATATGTTTATTATACATTCAGTTTTTGAAACTTTTTTCAGGTTTTGAGGTTCAACTTCACTTGTTCTCTATGGAATGATTTTTTTTAGTTGTGAATCTTACTCAACTGTGGAAGACGTGTAATGCATCCAAATTTGATGTTCTATATTAAAAAAAAAATAAAATAAATTGCATTTATTTTCATTTGCAAACTTAATTTTAGTTACTGTCATGGCATGTTGTGAAAGTGCTTAACAAAAACATGCAGTATTTTTTTGTTGAACTTTTGTTCAGCTTTTGTTTTAGCATGGAGTTAGTATAACTTCCCTGGAAACATTATTAAAACTATAAGCTCTGTTGGGAAGATGAAGATACAGTGTAATCCCATTGACTTTTCATGTCTGCTTGCTAACTGACCTGTTTTCTTTGCCCTGTTTAATCAGATGACCCATTGTGTAGTTCCATAGCATTACATCAGAGATAAAATTGACGTGTGTATAGTAAATGTATGCCCTTTTAATTCCCTTATGAAATGGAGGACACATTATTTATAATGTACAGTGATGTCAGACAGTAACTTAATTTTTGCAATTTTATCTTGTTAGCCTTAGATGTAGATGGAATGCTAACTTGCAGTTATGGTCTTAGGACAGTGTATGATACACTGATCTGTGCTTCCACAGTTAATTTGAATACTCCTTCCACTCTAGACCCTTTTTATGTTATTGTTTAAAATGCAGCTCAGTTTTCTAAAGCAAGTCTGTATAAACGTTGATACAGAATACCAGGCTCTCCAAGAGCCAGTGTTCACAGATGCTTTAGGAGAGAATTAAGAAAAAAAATGAGTGATCACCATATAACTGTTTGCATTTCAGAAAAGGTACAGTGTTAGACCTTCCTGAGCTCGAGTATCCTTTGGAAAAAGTATCTAATCTGTTTAAATCCGGTTTGTTCTCATCTTCCTTTTACAGTCTTAGGCACTGAATCCCAAACTGCACTGGTAGTTTCTACCACATATTGGCAGAAACAATTCTAACTTACGATTCGCACTGAGATTCATACACAGGTAAAGATATAATCTCAAAATTGTGAATTTACAAAACAAGGAAGCCAGTGGCCTAAACCATTTCCTAAATAAAAACTATATAAATAACTTTAGTAAGTTGATAAAATAGAAATTAGTAAAAACAAAAAAATATGTAGGTAGAATCATTACATGAACAGTTCTATACAGAAAAGAGAGTTTGTCAAAGTATGTGGTTTGTGTTTTTTTTTTTTATTCTGATTTTGATTTATTTTTGTAATCAAAGTTGTTCAGTGTTTAAATTTAAAGTATCACTTAAAATCCTGTAATGCTGGTTTGTTTAGTTACAGAATATAATTTGCCAAACATTTGGAATTGACACAGGGAGCCTTGCAAAATTCTGAGCAAAAGAATGCTGGATGTGAAAATATGTAAAATCATTTATGTTGTCTTGAGTAATACTGTGTATTTCTCTTGCAGAAATACTGAAAATATTCTCCTGCATATTTGTGACTGGGAGAGGAGTGAAGGATCTGATATTTATCCTAGAAATACAACATGCATTTTTGTGTTTAGCTGAAGTCATCTGTGTAGAAAGTCACTCTAAAAGGTTCTGATAGTTGTCATTAATATTAATAGGGAAGTTTAGAGAGGGGGGGCACTTTTCTTTCAGTCTGAACTCTGGACTGATTATCTTTACTTTTCTAACCTGAAGTAATGACAAATTAAGACCTCCCTTCCTCAAACAGTAGCTTAGGTACTTTTTTGGTATACCTCCATGTTCCTTGGCTACATAGCTTCTGTCTTACCTGTCTGGTAAAAAGCAGCTCTAAAGCATCAAGTTTCTTAAAAGGTGTTAAACAGTACAGTAGACTGAGCAATATATTCATGATACACAATGGATTCAATGTGTAGATCTGCAGTTTTGTGTCATATTTTATGGCATTATTGCCATCCACAAAGCTTGGATCCAGATACAAAATTTCTTAATCATTGGACTATTTAGTGCTAGAGGTCTGTTTCAGGTTATTTATGATTATCTTTCATATTTTTAAGTGCATAGTTTTTTGTAGTCTGGTGACAGGGTAACTGCTTTTTTTTTCATTGCCTTGACTAATAATCACCCTTTGTTAATTAATTTTACCTTTTTTTTGCATGTTTTCATATTGACCATTATTTAATACATTATTTAATCCCAGTGCAACTTCACTTTTTCTACATTTTTTCACTGAAGAAGTAGAAATACAGTTATTTGGAGGTACTTCCAACAATGATTGTTCCTTTCAGTCTAAAAAATTTAAGACAGTTATAGCAAAAATTATTGGTTTTTGCTCGATCCTGAAGTCTGAAGATTCATAAAATGCAAACTCTATCTGAAACCAAAGTTTTAATTACACTTGTCATCTCACAGCCAAAAAGCTGTCACCAGCTACAGGCTTTAAGATGATATAATCTGACACTGACAATACTGATTTAGTGATCAGAAGAAAAGTTTAATCTTTAAACAATATGATAAACATGTAAAGAAAAGATTTTTTTTTTCCCTTTGATTCATAAACAAATACTAAACAAGGATGGAGACTTGTTGAAATAGCTCATCTCTTGCATCTGTGTAGCTATTGCCACAGATGATATTACTTTTCAGGCAGATGGATGCCATCAGAAGGTGACTTAGAAATCCCTGTAGTAATTACCTGTATTTTCAAATACTTTTCTCAGTTTATTCATATTATAAATTACGTTTTAGATTTTACAACTTCTATTTTATAGTAACTGGTGTCTGTTTTCTCTTAATGAATGAAACCAATGTTTCCAGCTGTTAATAATAGAAAATGCAAGAATATATAAACATTTGTCATGCTAAAGTATAATCATCTTCCCATAGTATTATAAATTCATTAGTGTTAGCTCTACAGCCATTGATTCAGTGAAAACTAGAGCAAAAGTGAGTTCTTAGTCCATTGATCTATTTGAAAATATATGTCTGTGCACACTGTTTTCCTTGGCTTTTCTCTCAGGCTTCACTGAACCTGTGGCATCTCCTATGTAGCCATTAGATAGAATGCTACTCTGTTTGTAGTCTGACATTATCATACCATTGCAACAGATACGATCACAGGAGAACCTGCCTTGCTTTGAAAAAGACCATTTCTGTATCCATTGCAGTTTTAGGAAAAACAAGTTTTGTTTTCGCCAGACCACCTGATCATCTCTGCTTTCCTCTTGAGGCAGAAATGGAGACAAGAACCACTATTCTTATAAAGCAGGTACCAGAAGCAGCATGAACTACTGCTTCTTAGCTGACTAGGCAGTAAATGCTGCTTCTACAGCCAGGCAGTTGTTCCAAGGTCTGTGCTACTCTCAGTTTAGGGAACAGTGAATAATTCTAATCTTTATTTTAATTATACTTGTGATAGTAATCGTAATGGGAGAATGATTGGACTAGATGATCTTGTAGATCCTTTCCAACAATGTGATTCTATGATTCTGTGACTCTAACATCATTATGCCTAATACTTAGCAAATATTCTAGTTTTTTCAACAAGAAAATGCACCAAATGCATCAGAACCCTCAAAAAAAAAAAAAAAAAAAAAAGATTGTATTTATTTAGGAACCTGTTTTACAAACAACAGCAGTTAATTGTGAATCTCTAAATCCAAAGATTGTTCAGATTTGACATCTGCCTATCATTTAAAGTGGCTGAAAATTGATTGTATGTCTGGCAAATCGCAAAGTCTTAGTGTTCAGGAAACTGCTGTTCAAGTTAGGTTGCTTTTCTTTTTTATGTTTCCAGAATATCTATTGATTTTATTTGTAACTAGGGATGCTAAGAACACAGAATAAATCATGTCAAAGGATTTGTGTTTACCTGTTTTGATATCTGAGGTAGTGACCATGTATCTTTAAATGCACTTCCCTATGCTAAATTCTAGCGTGCACATTGACTGGATTTTCTGGGAACTATGAGTTAAGTGCTTCCATTCCCCTCCCAGACTGTTTGTTTCAGTACTTACAGTAGCAGCAGATGTTTCTCTGGACTTCTGGAGAATTAGATTATTGCTTGTAGGTCCTATTTTCAGTAGCATTTATGGAATTATTTGATGAATAATCAAAGCAGGCATTTTTGTCATTAATTATTTCCCGACAGTCAACAGAGCAAATAAATACATATAGATAAGTAAACATTTTCTAAATAAAAGAAGCAAAAATATGATGTTGATCCTTAGCACATAAGAGATTGATCTTGAATGTTTGTTGCACAAGGTCTTTTATGGGAAAGTTATTCTGTTGGATGAGTGAGCATAGAATAGCCCCCCAGGTCTACCACTCCTTCTGTTTTTGTTTAAATAACTTGAGTTGTACACGGCTATTTAATTCTGCTGTGTGGAATATTCATTATAATTCTTAAGCAAAAAGAAGAAAAAAGGCCTATAAGGAAAATGTTGAATTTCTGATACTTAATATGTTTAATTCCAGTTTTATTTTTCTGTTTGCCAGAGAATCAAGGTTTTCCCCCACAGCTTTTGTTGTTTTGTCTGGTTTCCAAAGCTTCTGAGATTTAGTGTGTACAGGTACCACATGGGGATAGTCTGGATAGTCTTTTTTTTTTTTTTTTTCCAGTGAGAAAGGAAGTACCATCCTTAAATAAGCCTTGTAATGCTTGTCTCTGTTAGTTCTGCAAATCATAGTAATCCAGTTGCGATTTCACCCAGCAGGCAGCTCAGCACCACACAGCCATTTGCTGACTGCCCACCAGTGGGAAGGGGGAGAGAATCAGGTAAAACTTGTGGGTTGAGATAATAACAGCTTAATGGGGCAGAAAATGAAAGGAAAATAGTAATAATAAATAGTACCCAAAGAAAGTGATGTACAATGCAATTGCTCACTGCTTACCAAGCAAAGCCCAGCCAGTCCCCAGGCAGTGGCAGCCTCCCCCCGGCCAACTCCCCCAGTTTTATTGCTCTGCATGACATCATATAGTATGGAATGTCCCTTTGGCCAGCCTAAGTCATCTGTTCTGTTTCTGTCTCCTTTCAGCTCTTTTTGCACCCCCAGCTCCTCCACACTGGCAGAGCAGCACAATAAGCAGAACAGTCCTTGACTCAGTGTAAGCACAGCTCTGCAACCCCTAAAACATGAGTCTGTTGTCAACACTGGTTTTCTCCTGAATCCAAAACACAACATCATAGAGACACTATGAATAAAATTACCCCAGCCAAAGCCAGGTCATCCAGTTTATTGTAAACCTAAATATGTGTATTAAGCTATGACTTTTCTTTTTCTTCCTGAGATGGAGTGCCCTTCAGAGAGGCAGAGCAGTTCACCTTTGTGTTCATGTCTGGTGATATCTGAGATTCTAAATTAGTGCTTGCCGTTTTAATACTCACCAGTGTATTCTGCAGCGTATTCACTGTATTAATCACAATATTGCTTTATCTCTGAGCAAAGGGGGGCATACCTCCCCTTTGATGGGGCCAGAACATCCACATGTTGGCAAAATTGAAGTTATCAGCAGTCTGAATGCTACGACCATCTATTTATCCAGCGCTTTTAGAAACTGGAGTAGTATTTTGGTGAGTTAATAGAGATCTGTCAGTTTATTAAGGTTTGATAACATTTCCTTTAACTTGAAAATGGAAAAGGAGATCTATGTACTGTTGCTTCTCAAGGTTCTGTAAGTGATCACAAGTTGTAGTCCTTAGAATAAATCTGGAAGGCTGCATTCTACATCCTTAAAATAAACGTGCAGTCATTCCGATGCTTTAGCAAGTCAGCAGATTACAAATAATTTCTATTATCTGGCACGTGGTCAGAAAAGTATTTTTATGTCCCTGTGATTTAATTCCTTACTTTTCTGGCTCTGAAAGATAGCCTGTGTCTCACAGGACAGAATAGAAGACAGTGAAGAGGGTACAAAATGAGGCAAGCTAAATTTAAGAGGACATGTTATGAACATAAGCATAGACAGCTTGGTTGAAAAGTATAAAACCAATCAAATAATTAATTCTGTGCCTTAATGCTGTTACTCTTTGAGATTGCCAACTTTTTTACCATGAAATTCGGTAATAGGCATTGTACCTCTGGTGCTTTCAAGTTGCTACCTAACTCCAGAAGGCAAATAGTAACAAATATAATCTGAACAGCAGCTGATGAAGCATCACTGGTTCTAACCCTTTTCTTTTTGATGTTTATGTCACCCTTCCTGTTGTTTGCTTACACAACTTCCTTAGTCTCCCTTCCTAAATGCCCATAATAACTATTCCCTAGTGATAGAGTTAATGTGATTATGACATTTTTCTTACATAGGATCACCTACACAAAACTTCATTCTGCATTCACTCTGAATCTAAATCTGGCTTTGACATCATAAAAAAGCTATTACAGACATATTTAAATTTGCATTCACTGTGTTTAGAAGCTTAGGATTTTTTCAGTTCTGAAAGCATTTATTTTAAGATGAGGCTGTGTATATGTACATTAAAGTTGAGGATATAACATTGACTGTCATATTGAGATATAAATAAATTCCTGTTATAATATTCCCTTAGATGTGCTTATAGATTACTAACAATATTTTATTTATGAGATGCTATACAAATTATCTAATTTACAGGATTTGGACTGAATTGTGCAACTTTTTAGTAATAGCTCTGTTATGTGTCTTCTTAAACCCCGAGTTCATCAGACACTATTTTTCTCTCTTCTGTTGGTGTAAGAAATCTCTTTCATACGTCCTTTCTCAGCAACTAGTAATGGCAATATTACAAAAAAAAAAAAAAAAAACAACCACGTAGTTTATATTCTAGTGTTCTGACAAAACATATAATGCCCAGCAGTTGGAATTTAATTGGTTTTCTTGAACCTCTGTTCTTTTTATGCATATGAACCATTAGACAAAGGGGATAGAGCAGAGGAGGTCTGGGGTCAAATTCATTCTGAATTTGCTTACTTCCTACAGAGAGATTTTAAGCTGCTTGATATCAAATGACTGTATGCTCATTATCAAGAGGAAAAAAAAAAATCAACCACTTTAAACCACAGCACTTCTATGAAACAACTTAGAATAGAAAATATGTGGGAATTGAGTAGAAATGGCAGATGAAATCTAGACAGGCAGAATGTGAAAGCCTGTTAAATTTAGCTCCAAGATTTCTCTTTAATAAGCCCCTGTGTTTGACAGAATCTCTATGTATGACAAATCTGTATCACAACACTTCCAGTTCATGATGTATTTCAAACAGAATAGAATTCTTAATACCTTTCATATTTTTATGAATTTCTGATCTATCTTTGCAGATTTATTTTCATGCATGCTTCTCCGAGTTCCGCCTCATCCTTCCTCTTTTGAATGGACTGATGACGAGAAAGTCATCATCATAACCTATCAATGGAAAAGGGGAGAATTTACAGGGAAATATAAATGGGTCAGACAAAAAGAAAAGAGTTGAATGAAAAGAGTGGAATTAAAAAACAAGCAAACAAACAACCCTAGAAAAAAAAGAAGTATTTAAGTGAGGAATCCAACTGCCAGATAAATAATCAATACTTGTTAGTTGGTAACACTGCCATAAACTCCTCCTTTACCTATACCCACACGCTCACTCTGTCCTCCACATCTTCACATTTTTGTGCTCAGTTGTGCTGTTGTTTTCAAATGCAGTCTCATGATATGCCATTTTATGAAACAGCTGAAAAGCACCTAGATATCATTGAATCCCACATGGAATAATGTGGAAAATACGCGCTATAGATGAATAGCATTCCTTAGTAGTTACAAACACATAATTAATTCTGATGTCCTTACTCTGAAAAGCAAAAGAGATAGCAAAAAAGATGAACTGTCATGCTGACCTAAAGTAATTCTGGAATCAAGGAACTGAGCTCCTGATCTGTCTTCATTTGTTCACTGGAGAAGAAGCCTCAGAAAATTTCATTCTGTACCTAAACTCACCTTTATAAATACTTCTTAAATTTTGTATTTAATAATAAGACACAGGTCAACTGATCTACTAAGGCTATTTAATGCTACTTTATGTCTGTGGCATCAGTATTTATTCAATAAACTTTAAAAGCTGCCTTAGTTGGTTGCAAACAAAGATTCAGCTATTTACTCTGACCTGTTGAGTTTTTAAATGGCATTGGAAATCTCTCTACAAAAAGCATTTGAGAAAAAATCCATTAATTCCACAGCTTGTAGGAGCATTTCTTACATGAAAAATGTTTAGCAACATTTGCAAACCTCAGTAAGGCTTCAGTTCCAAAAATGGAGAGGGGGTGGATCATAATTTTTTTGTAAAAATGTGAAATAGAGTTTTTACTGTACTATATGCATATATATATATGTAAAAGATCTAATGGTAAGGCAGGAAAAAAGAATGCTTTTGTCTTACTTTTCAGACTTTTTTGTATGGACACTCAAAAATCAGAACGTTTTCTAAAAGTAAGACGCTTCCTTTCCAATGCATTCTGTATTAGTCCCCCAAAATTCATTTTGTTTCTCATCCTTTGACATTTTTTTTTTCTCTTTTTTCATTTGTAAATATATTTTCTCACAGAGATACCATGGATCACTACCAAGGATAGTCTTGTTTTGTGAAGTCTGTGTCTTCCTATATAATTAAAGATAGCAAGCCCTCCAGCAAGGATACAGAGCCCCCAAATCAGGCTTCTGCTTTGAGCTGTCCTCTGAAGGAGCCACTCTCTCACCACTGTTCACAGAGAAAGACTAAAAAGGCTCATCTATCATATCTGAAGTTATGAATATAGTAAATTAGAAAAGCATTTGATAGCACTCTCACATTCAGTTACATAGTAAAAACAGTGATTGTGAGGTTAAGTCTAGAATCTATCTAGAATGATAGGATCAGTTGGTGAAATCACCATGTTTCCATCCGCATAACTGCAAGGGATGCTTTCAGTTATTGACTTGAATAACGTATCTCTCTTACTAGAGTTCTTATTCTATCTAAATAAATGTTTTATTGGATATTAGAATTTCTTCACAGAACAGATGGTCAAACACTGTAATGCATTGTCTGTGGAAGTGGTTGAGTTCCCACCCTTGGAGATAATTAAGAGTCATGGTTTGGTTGGACTTAGCTCAGATTGATGGTTGGATCTAATGATCTTGAAGTTCATTTTCAAGCTAGATGCTTCTACAATTCTCTGTAGGTCACTCCAAAAGTAATGTGTCCTATTTATTCTCATAGAAATTAAAACTATTTGAAATAGTTTTAGAATAGAAATTACACTATTTGATAAAGCAAATTCTCAGCTACAAAACACTATTTTTCAATATATACACTACCATAAGCTATGCATTTTTGCCAGCAGTGAACAAGAGTCTGTGTGCTATGCTTTTAAAAAATCTGCACCAGAGGAGGTGATCCACTGTAACCATTGCTGAAATGCACCACCTACCGTCTCTCTGTGCTCGTATCTGCTGTTGGTCTACATCAGTGTTCAACTAGCGCAGATGAATGTCAATGTGTGCAATTATTTCTCCCTGGAGGAATTCAATGACGCATGATTTCCTTCATATGCTTTTCTATGTCAGGTGCTATTTGACAACAACTTCCCCCTCTGACGTCATAGGCCAACATAATAAAATAGGTGGCATTACTTTCAGAGCAACTCTCATATATGTGACAGCAAACATCTATTTTTGTGTTGTAATTACAAGGAAGAATATCCTTTGATTGCAGTAAAAACTTTACCTGGAACTGAAACTCATTTCTTCTTGCCATCTCTCCTTAAATTTCTACTTAGTCTGAAGTAGATTTTTCTTTAGAAATTGATTGATTTCTGCTAGGCTGTCTGCCAGATAGTAATGCTTGGGGTTTGGCAGCTTCATTCTTCAGCTGTTCCTTGAAGTGCAGCACTTGTAGTTTAGTAACTCTAAATTTCCTGATAGCATTTTTATAAAGGGGAATGTAAATGTTGTGGTGTTTCGGAGGTTGTTCCCAAGGTCTTTAGATGTATGTTGCCAAGCAAACCGGCAATGGTTGACACAAAATTTCATGATCAGCATCTGAGACAAAAGATATCATGCATCCTCTATTGTTTGTTGAAAAATTACAGATGTTTTGAAATGGGAAATAATGTTTCATTTAGTCTCTGTTCCTCTTTATTATGGTAATAGCTGTGCAGGGAAATATAACATTAGACGTTTTTACATTGTTTAACTCTGTGAGCCATCTCTCTGGAGCAGTCCTTATACTTTACTAAATGGGCGTACAAAATATTTATGTTTGTTACGAAATGGGAGCAGAAGTAAATCATATGTTCATGTAAGGCAATAAAATGTGATGCAGAAAAATTATCTAAGTAAAATGACCTTGTGCTTTACGTTTGTAATTTGGTTTAGAATATTTTTCTCCAAGTGCAACTGTTTGGTATAAGAATTTTTTTCCTCTGATAATTAAAAGATGACATCAGTTTTTCAGTCTATTCATTGCCACCTTATATCCACTCTTTTTACAAAGTTACAACTTCCAGTGATTTTATAAGATAATTTTTGTTTCAGTGTGAAGGCTGATGTTGAAGTAGATTCTTACTTTGTTTCCTTGGTGATAGTGCCTGCTGTCTGATCACATGATGAAATGCAGACTTGCAAGCAAGATGAGCAACTTCAGTGTAATATTTGAAACTCTTTATTATAAACGATCTGCTGATAAAGAGGAAGCAGTGATTTTGATAAATCCTAATTATAGACACAGAGTTTTTCTAATTAACTCTGTATTGGTTTGGAAACTTGTTAGGGATACAGATTACCAATTTGTGTTGAAAAATGTCAAAAATGTAGAGCACAGAATGCCTTGTTTGATGGGACTATTGATAATCAGTTCTTTGGGAATTTTCAAGGAAAGAATTACAAATCAAATCATATTAGGGCCCTTCATCTTAAGTCTCTTTCATTAGCAAGCAGATAAGAAACATGCATTGTGATAACAAGGTGTATTAGTTCCATAACCCAATTAAACTGTGGTGATTATTTGAAAATGAATCCATAAACTGTTCTGATTATATCATCTCAGAGTTGTTTACATTTTATTTTTAATGTTTTGCTTATTTTATATTATTAAAAGCTTTATTATGGTAAGATGAGTTGCTTTCTTTATTGTTTTCTTTTCTAGTAGAATGCCGTGTTGTCAAAGCTATGGATTTTTCTCCATCTCCTTCTATTTACCCAACAACAGGGTGCAAGATGAACCTTTCAGTTCTTAACAATCATGTAAAATTGCCTTTTTCTTACCAGACTCACAGTGTCTGTGAACCACAAAGAAAAAAAAAATGAAATCTTCCACGTGGTGTAAATTAGAAATGCTGATTGTTGGGAAGGTTTTCTGGCATACATTTAGCAGGACAGAGAAGCATCTTCTACTGCAGCGAAATGCCTACTGGAAAATTGTGAATTTGAATTAAAGACAATAAACTGAATTTGATTTTGATTTAATTTGATGCTAGGAAAGTGCTAGTTATTTGAGGAAATGCATAGCTGTCTAAACAAAAAATGTCCAAGTAGTAAAAATTGTGTTTCTTTGTTTAGTGATATCACCCTTTGCTTTACAGTGTCTCCATTTTTATTGTAGCTAGAGTTGCGGAGGAAAATGTTATCTTTTTATAGTGTAATATCAAAATTTTAATGCCTAATATATTTTGTGAAAGACTGTAGTACGTTTTACTACTTTGATCTTTTCAGTGTTCAGTATTTTGATTGGCCAGGCCTTCTACTTCTTCCCCATGGGTTTTTCAGACTATAAACGGGGGAAAAATTAGAGTAGCCAGTCAGTCAAATTAGAGAATATTGAAAAGGTCAAAGCCATACAGTGCTGAACTTATAGAAAGTATGAAACGTTAATATTCTGATAGCTCATTCTTATGCTATGGGTTGCAACAAGAGCAAGAAATACTGCAGTATCGATTTGTACCTATGATGGTAACTGTAATGAGAATGGGAAATGGCACAAACATAGCTTGCTGTCACCATGACAGTCTTTAAAGTTTTAGCACAAAGACCTTTTTCAAACATGTTCTGCTTCTAGATCTAGAAATATACTCGTATGTTTATTGGAACTCAGGTCTCATACAGGCTCAAACTAGCAGTCTTTATTGTCATGCCCAAATTGAGAAAAACTGTAAAAACAAAGTGATAGAACAAAAGGGTCAAACTGGTATCTCTCATTCTATAGACCTTCTAAGAAAAACACAAAATTGTAATCATGGTTATATAAATGAAATTCAGAAAAAAATGTCCAGTTCTAGTAATTTAAATAGTATCTTAGCTATATTTTGTCTTCCCATGGAAGATAAATTGTATCACACATTTTCACAATGCAGATATTTCCCACATGGCACACATGGCAAGGGAGATGCAAGTTAGAACCACTTTTTTTAAGAGTTAATTGTAAAATTTTATTTTAATTGTTTCTTAACTGAAAGAAAATGTTTTCCTATGTGAAATCTAACTAGACTCTCTTAAACTCCATCTTTACTACTATTCTTCTAATTCTTTTTTAAGTGTGGATAGTATGGCTCTCTAATGTCTCCATCTGTGTCTGAGTTGCAAGATGTCATGACAGAGTTAAGTTCTACCAAGCATGTTAGGTATTTTAAAAATACTTTTTTGACTTGCAAATTCAAGTGCCAGTGTAGGCAGATCAAGGACAATACTTCATCAAATCCTGATGCAATTAGATTATAATTTGCTTCCCAGTTATTAATTATACTGTCCTAAGCACATGGATTTTACTTCCTTATTTTCTCTTAAGAAATTGAAGTCGTGGGAAGAGTAGAAAGGGATGAGAAATATAAGAGATGAGGAAAAGGAGAAAGTATAAGGGGATTTCTAGCCATGTAAATTATTATTTTCTACCAGTTCTTCTTGTGTTTAGATTTACTTTCTTGCATGGTAGCAAAAGCTAATGTTTCAACTTTGTAGTGGTATTTTTTTGGGAGGGGCATGAGGAGGAGGAAGGGGAAAGATGTTGAATTTTGGAGTTTGTTGTTGTTACAGCACAAATACTTCTGAAGTAAAGAGATTAACGATATAGATATATTATTTTAATACTGTAATATTATTTGGTGGATTGTGTAAGGATTGAACAGAAGTAATTGATATGTTCTGGTTCAGGTCTAGTTAATTAAGTTTCATGCACTTCAAATTTTGCATGCCATTTTTCCACATTATTTTCTTCCCTACCCATTTCAATTATGCCCCTGACTAAGGTCTTTATATAAAGTGGTAGCATTAATGTTGGTTGACTAAATCTGTGCGTTGTGGGTGTGTCAGGGACAGTATGTTTTGTTCATTAGAACTTTCAAAACCTGATATAGCCGTGAGTTGGAAAAAGATATGTCAACAGGCAGTGTATGTATGATGGTCTTTTGCATGGCCTTTTTATTAGAGATATACAGCAACATTATCTCAAATTAGGAAATAGGGTATATAGAAATATTTTCCTAGTGTCTGCCCACTTCAGCTGATAATTGATGTCTCTTTAGTAAAATATGAGAGTGTTGATGTCATATCATTGTGTATTGGTTCTATGAAAATACAAATTTGGGAGAATGGGCTTTTTTTTTTTTTTAATTTCCATATGGAGCTTGTGAAGACCTACTTTCTCATGATGACTTTCCAAATCTGTCTGGTTATGTTTCAATTTTAGTAATCTCTTTAAGCATTACCTCACTAAAGGAATATTAATAATAGCAGTCTTCCCTTTCATTCTCTGTCTTCCCTCTCCCTTGTAGAATTAATGTAATTGTTTCAACGATATTGTTCATACAGCTCTAACACAATGGATCCTGCTCTTAGCTGACTGAAGGGCCCTTTGTACATTATTGAAAACTCTTACCTTCCTTTTCTTCAGTCTTTTCATGTCTAGAAAACAAAATCAAGCACAAACCAGATAAACATGTAACCATTTATTTTTGCTTTCACACTCATCATTTGGCTGTCTTATACTGCATTAGGCAAAACATGACATAGTTTGGGTTCATTTTAGCCAGGCCGAGTAGACTGGACAGAACTTCTTTTCATGCTCTGAGCATGACAGTTCTTTTCACATAAATTTATTGTGTGTTAACTTTTTCAGCATGGTTCAGCATCAGCATCAGGTGTTGTAGGATTTGTCTTTGCAAATGCAGTGTTTACAACTCCACAATTAAAATCAGCAAGCAGTGCATATACTCAAATATTCTGAATACTGGTTGATTTTATTTAAATTCTCAGGTGATGTAGAAAAAATTCATGCCAGAGTAGATGATAAGGAACTCAATAGACTGTTAATAGAGATGAGGGATTAGCCAGAATGAAGGCAGATGAAATTCACAATCCAAATGCAGGTTATGCTTACTGGGAGTAGTCTGAATTTTGCAGCATGGTTCCAGATAGGATGTTTGTGCTTAATGTTGTTGTAAATGTGCAGCAAGTATAGACATTTTAAGCCTAGGTATATCTGTGTTAGAAAAAATAATGTAGATATACTTGTTTGCTAACTGTTGGTTCTTTTAGCCTTATAAGTTTCCTTCCCTGTTCAGTCCCTCAAAAGATCAAATTCATTTGGTTTGTTTTTTTAACTCAAATTTTAAATATAAAGGTATTTTCAGCAGTGTGCTAGGAACCACAGATAAAGATGTAATTTAACATTTTTCCTTCTCTATAATATAGTGTTATGACAAATACCATTTTACTGAGCTTAAATATTATTCTCAAGTGAAAGAGCAAGTTTTACAGTAGAGACATGATGACTGAATGTGTTGAGCTGATGGGTTATCTACACTGTAAGTATAAAAATATATAATATGTGCCAAAGACATCCAATGGTTTGGATTCTCTATAATTCTTCTTACAGCAGCAGACAAGCAATTTTCAGCGGTGGAAAAAAGTAGAAGCTTACTGTCTTTAAAATTATGTGCGTCAGAGGGGAAAATGCAGTAGAAACTAACCAGTTTTGTGAGAATTAGTAGTGTTCAGACAAAGAACCTAAGAAGTCAGAAAACAGTAGTATTGTTCAAAAGCTACAGTGCATTTCCAAATGATCCAAATGAAAGTATTTGGGGAAAAAAAAAAAAAAAAAAAGCAAATAACGTATCTCCTGAGATACTAATTACAGCGAGTTTCTCCTGAGATACTAATTACAGCAACTTTCTATCTCTGAAACAATAATGTTCACTAATCCAATCAAAATGAGTGTTCAATTCTAATATCTCTTTCCTCATACATTCCTAATTTTCTAATACAAAAATGAAATGCGTTATTTAGTAACATATATCAGTGGTGTTGTTTGTAAAAGGTGGTCACATGTTGTTAAAATGTTAAAATAGTATATTCCCTCATTTCTTGAATGTGAAGCTACTGTTTTGGAAATCAAAAATTTAAATGAAGACAGGCGTACAACAGACTTAGAGAAAAATCTGCATTAAGGAAATTTTAGAGAAGCTGAGTCTATTCCTGACAAAGTGTTTTGCCATTGCTGGAAAGTTATATACAGGAATAAGTAAAACCTGTGGTCTTTTGGGGCCATTTTACTGTCCTATAAATGTGGTTGGAGTAACAAAGAGATATAGTAAAACATTGAAAGGAGACTGCTTGTCTGCTGTAGTAGTTCAGCTTTAGTTGCAAAAGAGATGTTGAGTCCAAAAGTTCTATTTCTGTGCACTGGTTTTGGCTGGAATAGTTAATTTTCTTCATAATAATTCATACGATGCTATGTTTTGAACTTAGGAGGAAAACAGTTTTGATAAAACCATGTAGTTGTTGCTGGGCAGTGCTTACACAGAGCCAAAGACTCTTGTTTCCTGTGCTACCCTGCCAGTGAGGAACTGGGAGTGCACAAAAAGCTGGAAGGGGACACAGCCAAGTCTGATGACCCAGACTGACCAGAGAGATATCCCATGCTCAGCAGTAAGAACCGAAGCAAAGGAGGAGAAAGAGGGATGTTTGGAGTGAAGGCATTTGTCTTCCCAAGCAGCTGCTATAGGTGATGAGTCCTGCTTTCCTAGGAGCGGTTGAACATCTGCCTGCTGATGGATAGTAGCAAATGAATGCCTTGTTTTGCTTTGCTCGTGTGAACAGTTTTTGCTTCATCTAATAAGCTATCTAAACCTTCACATTTTCTCACTTTTACCATTCTGATCCTCTTCCCTATCCCACTAGGGAGGAGTGAAAAAGTGGCTGTGTGGGGATTGGCCACCTGCTGGATTAAACCACAACAGTCTGACTGCTCAGAATTATTAAAAGACTCTTTTCAGTCAGATAGCATGGTTCTTAAACCTAGGGTGTTGCTTTGTTTCTTAAGCAATGGGTCCTGTAAACTGACGCATTGAAAATACCATGAATGGAAGTTTTCTCTTGGTATTGCTGTACATACAGATTGTGTGCAATGTGAGAAAAGACTTGAAAGATTATCCTCATTAGCCAGCACACCTCTGTTCTGAGCTGGAAAAAAAGGGATTTCTACAGTCTTGTAGTCTTCCTCTGACACTGATGGAGATAACATGTGAGATACTTCGCAGGTAGAATTTTGCCTGGTCTCATTTAATTTAGACTGAAAGCTCATCTCTATCCTGTAAATAAACACTGTATTCAGACAAGTTTCAAGAGAAGGTTGTGGGGAGACCTCATTGTGGCCTTCCAGTATTTGAAAGGAGTATGTGAACAGGAGGGAGAATGACTGTTTACAAGGGTGGAAAGTGATAGGACAAGTGGGAGTGGTTTTAAACTGAGACAGGGGAGGTTTAGGTTGGATATTAGGAGGAAGTTTTTCACTCAGAGGGTGGTGACACAGTGGAACAGGTTGCCCAAGGAGGTTGTGGATGCTCCATCCCTGGAGGCATTCAAGGCCAGGCTGGATGTGGCTCTGGGCAGCCTGGTCTGGTGGTTGGCGACACTGCACATAGCAGGGGGATTGAATCTGGATGATCATTGTGGTCCTTTTCAACCCAGGCCATTCTATGATTCTATGATAAGTTATAAGGTAATAAAGTCTCATTACTTAACCTTGAACCATCAAGTCTGTGTCAAAGAAGATATAGTGATAGTCTTTGGAAGTGGGAGATTACAGGTGCTGCTGCAACCTCAACTGTAAGCGATAAAGTAGAAGACCTTGAATAGGCGATGTACGTGCTTTACTCACAGTTCAATCAGTAGAGATATCTGAATTCCATGGCCTGAAAGAGTTGTATATCTGGATCAGTATGTGTTGAAGTCTATTATAATTCTACTTTATTTTTGCATATTTCTTTATTTGTTTATCTGTATACCTCAGTACAGAAAGGATATGGAGGTACTGGAGCAGGTCCAGAGAAGGGCAACGAGGCTAGTGAAGGGCTTGGAAAATCAGCCCTATGAAGAGAGGCTGAGGGAGCTGGGGCTGTTTAGTCTGGGGAAGAGGCGGCTGAAAGGAGACCTTATTACTCTCTTCCAGTACCTGAAAGGTGCTTACAGTAAGAGCGGGGTAGGTCTCTTCTCACTGGTGACAGGTGACAAGATGAGGGGAAATGGCCTCAAGTTGCACCAAGTTAAGTTAAGGTTGGACATTAGGAAACACTTCTTTACAGAAAGGGTGGTTAAACATTGGAATAGGCTCCCCAGTTGAGTCACCGTCCCTGGATGTGTTTAGGAGCTGTTTGGATGTGGTGCTCGGAGATATGATTTAGCAGAGGGTTGTTTGAGTTAGGATACTATGGTTAGGCTGCGGTTGGACTTGATGATCCTTGAGGTCCCTTCCAACCTGAGTAATTCTATGATTCTATACAGCTAAATATGTTTGGCTTCTGAATTTTATAGTATTGCTATCTTAACGTTAGCAATCCATAAAGTGAAAGAAATAACCACCAGCTTCTTTGCTTTGTATTGATAAAATGATGGATTTATTAAGTGTGTTATGGAGAGATCTGATAAAAATCAAAGGATTGGATTTTGGATCTTCAAGAGCATTTCTTTAAAAACATCCTAGTTTTAAAGAATAGCATTGTATTTACAGGAAGAACACTCCAAGAGAAATACATTTGATTGGGTTATTTTCAGTTTCAACTGAATGAGGAGACAGGAAGAGACTGGTCGGAAAATTAATATCTAAAACTTTTAAATGTGAGTAGCAGGATGAGCAATACCTTGTAAAACAGAAAGTGGCACAGAAGTGGTAAGAACAGCAGGATTTGAACTGAGGGCTGGAGGAGATACAACATGGGAGATGAAGGTGAAGATCATAGGGAGCCAAAACCATCCCTCCTTTCCATGAAAATTCCTGTATTTCTTTTGTCAGTGTATAGGCTTTGTCCAAGATGAAATAGTCAAGATTCTAGCTCATGCATCATTTCGTAGAAGAAGACAGCAGTGTCTTATAAATTGACAGCTATGACATTAAAATAAACTGTCATATGTTACATGAAAATCCCAAATTTCTGCCTGTTGCTTAGGTGTCCTGAAACACAGAATTTGCAGTTTTTAAGCTGGGATACTGGTACATAAAGGCAGCTAGTTTTTGTGTTCTCATCATTATCATCAATGCCCATTATACTGAAGCTATTCAGGAATTAATTTAATTTACTTATGTGCAGTATACTAAAGGGACAAAGTTAACTGCATTTTGATACCATTAATTTCTTTTCAAGTTACAATCCAGAGGTTTGTTACAAACCTAGCAAACCAAATTAGTTTGCTATCTCAAAAAAAAAAAAAAAAAAAAAAAAAAAAAAAAAAAGGTGTTGGCTGGAATTTTCACAGGAAATCTCACTCTTTAGAGTGCTTTTAGAGTGCTGGAGCTTGAATTAAAGGAATATTGAAGATCCAAATGGTGCATTCAAGTCTGTGTTTGTTTAGGAACCTATAGAACAGTTAAATGTCTTTTAAATGTCTTAAAGCTCCATTGGATCTGTGTGATGCCTCGGACTGGATATTGATGGCTGTTTATTCTTGTTTAAGAATTTTGGCTATCAGTGTTGAAGTATGAGGTTTTCTTATGTTTCTTAAAAAGAATTCTCATTACTTTATTCTACCAATTTAACATACAGATCTGTAAAAGTCAGATCAGTTTACAGGTAAATGTTAGATTTCATAACCAAAAAGGTTTAGGAAAGTGTTTGAACCTCAGGTCTAAACCTACTGTCATGTTGTATGTAAGTGTTTGGGAGAGGTAATAGAAAATCTTTCTATATTATGCTGATATCAGTTACAACGTATGTGCAAGCTAAGTTGCTAGTACTACCTGCCTTCTAGCTGTAGTGGTTGAAAACATAATAGATTTTCTCATTCTAAGGCACTCTGCTTGTTTTGTATTGATGCATGTATTTAATGTAACTGATTTTCTGAAGTAGAACAGAATCAACAGTGACTGAAAAATTTTGTTTTAAAAAGAATTTATATTTTTGACCAATTTGTTCACCTGATAGGTCATTATGAATATAAGACATGCTCTTAATGACGACACAGTTATAAAAGTCTCAGCTTCAGTTACATCTGTGATATATCCTCAGTATGCTGAATTGTAATATTTGACAGTTTTCTTACTTTCATTTCAGTCTTATCTTTTACACAAGTATGTAAGTGGGAAAATCTTACTTGCAGAGGAATCAAGAAATGTGTTCATAACCATGTCCAGCAACAGGAATAGAGCCCAGGCTTCAAAGAAGTTCAGCAATTTCCTTGTTAGCCCCTATCTGCTCTGGGTAGCTTAAAGAGCATTGCTGACCACGGCTGTTGGTAGTTTTCTTATGGTCACAGACTTTTTTGTATAAACTGCTGCCCACTGTGCTACATACATACTTTTGCCATACTGGTATTTTCATGATTTTCTAGAAAGTTTTAGTTCATGACCCATTCATGAAATAAATAATAACTTGATGTAATATTCTAACTACACCCACAGCATCAAGCTATGTTAAGACTGATTTATATCCAATATCTTGATTTTTCTTTTTCCTCTAGGTTTGGACTGAAAAAAACATATTCTTTTGCAAAAGTGATTTCTCTGATTATTAGTATTCTATGTGACATAGACGCTTCTAGTAGTCCACAATATAATTTAATCTATGCATGCACAGTACAGCTCTCACAGTATTTCCTTCCCAGTACTGTAGAAACACAGCTGTCTCTAGCTATAATAAACACTCCTCTGCATTCAGAAAGTGCTTCAAAAAAGCTGAATTTTGAAGTATTCTTTTTCTTCCAATGTAAACTGATTTAGTTGAATTAGCTGGTACAGTCCCAGCTAATAAAAGTCACTGGGAGCTGATCGTTTGAGTATATGTATATTGGGGAAAACTTGCAGTAAGCATTTGTCTTTCAAGTAGATTTGGTATTTCTGAACCATTTTAGTATTTGTTTTCATCTAATGTAGACCTGCAATGGATAACCTTATGTAGGCATCAGAAAGAATTGAGTAATGTTTGATGAGAACTGGAAGTATTGTCCCCCTGTTCTCCACACTGGTGAGACAGCCATCTCAAATACTGTTCAGTTTGGGGCCCTTCACTATAAGAAGAACATTGAGTTGTGGGAAAGGAACTAGAAAATATGATATCTGAGGAGTGGCTGAGGGAACTAAAACTGTTTAGTCTGGAGAAAAGGAGTCTGAGGGGAAATGTTATCATTGTCTATAAGTACCTGAAAGGAGGCTGCAGTGAGGTGGATGTCGGTCTTGTTTATCAGGTGACAAATGACAGGGAACAAGGAAAGGGTCTCAATTTGTACTGAGGGAGCTTCAGATTGGATACCTGGAAGAATTTCTTCGTGATAGAGTTGGTTAGGCATTGGAATGGGCTGCCCAAGCAGGTGGTGGAGCCTCCATCCTGGGTGATATTTAAGAGATGTGGACTGACACTAAGAGGTGTGATTTAGTGATGGACTTGATGATCTTAAGGGTATTTTCCAACCTAAATAATTCTATGATTCTGTTTTCTTTTTGTCTATCTACTTGATTTCTGTTGGATGCACGTTCATGGAAAGCTATGTGAACAAGAATTGGAAGTTAACTGAAATGATAGTAAATATGGTTTTAGTTATTGGATGTGTTTTTCAAGGCTGTGTGAATTTTTTTACCTTGCTTCCTTCTGACATGAAGCCCTCAAAAAAGAGGTGGCTGTGGAAAGCAGTTATTTCGGGGATTCAACTTCTGTATAACTAGTTGTTCTGCTTCCCAACTTGTTATGGTGCGGTCACAAGAAGCTTCCTCTGTATTGAAAAAAAAAAAAGAGCGATGTGCCACTGCTTCCTATCTTACTCCTTTTTGTTGTTTTGTTGAGGAGGGTGAGGTGACGGAAGGAAAGGGAAAGAATCTAAATTGACAGTGCAAAAGACAAATATTTCCTCCTATCAACTCTAAAGCAATGAGATGTAAGTGATCATATGACAGCCAGAAAGGAAAGGTATTACCTTTTGGTCATTCAAGTAAAATACTTTTATGCATCAGATAAACTGTAAAGCCATTATACTAATAGTTGCCTGAATGCAATCCCCTAAGTCTCAAATTTGAAGAAAAGTCTTTCTGATGTTTTTTGTTTGTTTATCATCACCAAACTTTATTTTCTTTTCCATCTTAAAAAGCACAGCATTCATTTTTTATTTTGCTGATTGCTGCGTTTTATCCACTTAATCTTTTTATTGTCACCAGGGGACATTTCTCTGCTGCACACTGCAACATTCATTAGGAACACTTTACTCCCGAGGTACTTGACTTCTGTAAGACACTGACTGCCCTCCAGCTGCTTCTTTCTAAGTTCTGCCTATGTGATAGAAGATAGTAAACCTTTAAATTTCATTCTCAGAGTTGACACTAAGAGCACTCTGGCAAAGTGATTAGTCTTCGAGGTATGCATTGCATATCAGCTGGGTCACCTGATCCAGTTTTAGTACCAAAAAATGTAGTAAGCTTAGAGGTCCAGAACAGCAAACAAAACAAACAAAAAAGTTAATTGTAACAAGTGGAATTTGTGATTTGTACACATTTACAAACACTGTAATAAAAAATGTGACCTTTATCTAAATTCTTCTGTATTGATGCTTAGAATTTCCTCTAAAGTGCAAGTTATCCAGCTGTTATTGCTATTAGGCATATGTGTACACAATTAACTTTGAAAGTATAATCTCTGTTTTATAATACTAACTTGGTCACCCCACTGGAAGTCAATTGGTTGGAGTTTGCAGTAATTGTAGTTCGAGCAAAGATTTATAAAAAGCAAAACTGAAAGAGATACAAAGGCGTAACATAATATACAGTTACTGGCTGAAATTCCCAGTGAATATAACGGCCATCATTTTTATGTGTTTTTTAGTTCATTTCTTATTATAGCAGGGAGGATTATGTTTAAGTAATGTAACTTTTACCATTTGATATATCTAAGCTCTGTGTATGCCTTTTTTTTTCCTGGCAGAATAAATAAATCATTCTGGAAGGATGAAAAAACATTGCTGTAAGATTCTATTTAAAATCAGATATTTGACCAATTAGAACATTTCTTAGGGCAGAAGTGAGTGTCGTGTCCCACTTATGAAGGGAAAGAGGTGAGATTCACAAGTCTGATCTGGTTAAATTATACTAACTTGGCTAAGCTCGTATCTGTGGAAATTGAAGTCTAATTTATCTACTGTACAGATATGTTAGTATTATAAAGCAGAAGTTATACTGACATTCAACGTCCAAATGAAATCATCAGTTTTAATGAGAATCTGTACTACAATTATGTCCAAAGAATTGGGACTCTTACAGTGATATCTATCTAATATGTGCAGCTAAACTATGTGACTTTGTAAAAAATTGAAATAAGCCTTAAGTTATTTAACAATTTTAAAAAGGAAAAGAAAGAGAGAGAGATGGAGGGGGACAGAAAGAGAGAAATGTACATAGACATCACCAGTCCAGGTTCCAGCACTGGAGTCCTTTTAGTCTGTGAGAGTGCTCATCCAGAAGTATAAAAGCACCCCCAGTCTTCTCTCAGGCATGCTTTTATTCCTGCTAGATTTCAACAAATTCGTCCAAAAGTTTGCCATAAACAAGTTGGTTCATCAGAAAGTTAGTCAGTAAACAAGGAAAGGCCAGCCATAGAGTTCCCTCCTTCAGCCACATCTTCAACCTTTAACCTGTTGTCATGGTGATGGTCTTTTATTGCAAGTGTTTGAGACAATTCCAGGCATATCTCAGATGAAGTGTTTTTCTTTGATCTGCTACATGTAGTTCTGAGACTTTCTCCACTATTTGAGGTATTTCTTCTTGTTTAAACTTTTAGGTTGCTGGGGCTATATGTCTTTTAAACTCTTGTTAAAATGGCTACTTAAAATTTTGGCCTTTAAGCAGATATTCATGATGAAACATAGAAAATCTAATAGGATTAACTGTAATCAGAGACATTTATAGTTAACTTTATATTTAACTTTCATTTTTTACATCTTATTAAACTTTTTATAAGTGAATGTAGTGTTTACTACCAAGGCTAAGCTCATATCTATGGAAATTGGAGTCTAATTTATCTGTTGTATAGATATGTTGCTGTTATCAATATACTGGTATCTGGAATGGTCATCTTCTAAAAGCTACTCAGCAAGCATGCACTAATCAGTCCTTTAGGTCTGAAATGATTATTAGTTCACTTGGCTTTGTTTAAATTTTGTTTCTGCAGATAAGAAATCCACCTCGTGCCAGTCACTGGTAGCATTTTCTAGATGATGTGATCATTTTTGGCAAAGAACTCTGGAAAGACATCATAAATACATTTAACGTAGGACTTTCTGAAAATAACATGAGAGATAATCACATGAAACTATGGATTAATGTAAAATTGTAGAATATTTGGATCCTTTATAAATATTACAAATAATGTTAAATAGAAAAAAAAAAGTATTTACTGTAACCAGTTGCCACTTGGAATTTGAGCCATAATTTCCTCTATCATTAGTTCTTTCAGTTTCATATTTTTTAGTGCTTGTATTCTAGTAGTAAACTACTGTATAATACCTAAATATATTTACTATTGTTCTTCCAATAAGGTCAAATATTCCTCAACTAAAAAAAAAAAAAAAAAGAGACTATGACTCTGTAACTGCTCTCTCCTGAAGAAGTCAATGTCATAGGTTATCAGCATTATCCATTTCTCTTTTGTCGTGACCTTGAGGAAGAAACTGCACATCAATACAGTTTGACTCTAATTGCTCCAAATAGTCCACAGCTGCATCCAGAACAAAATCTGATATAGAAGAATTGTTTAGCTGATATTGCACTGCACATGATTAACTTGAATAGACCTGAACTCCCGCTAGTTGAATGAACAAAAAGCAAGCCCCTTTTTCTGGGCATTAAAACACAAATGTTCATCTGTATTTCAAGACTGAATTATATTAACCTGTGTGTTGACATTTTTTTAGTTGGGTCTAGAATTATTTTGCAGATGAGTTTAATTCTGCTTTTATCTTGAGTAGTTTAACAAGGACAACAAGAGAGTGAAGGAAATTCTAGGACACTTATCTAATGCTACCTTTCTACAGAGCCCCAGTTGATGAAGGATCATTTATATGAATATCAAAATGAACTGTAATAATACTAGATATCCATTCTCCATTCTTAAGTTGCCCATGGAACCAGCAAAAATTTATACCTGGAAAAATACTGCCCTGTAGAAAAACAAAGACAATGTATGAAGAAATAGATACATATTAGTTGAAAGAAAATGTTACAGTTCAGTGACCTTCTGTAAAGCCGTTATTTTGTGTTAATAAATTACTAGAAACACCAGTTAACGGTAATTTATTAAATTGAGATTAAATAAGGGATGAACTTAACCATTGTGAATTAAACCAGAGCTCAGGCCATGGAGTCTTGACAAACAGAAGAAAGGGATGATGGATGCAGGCAGATAGAATCTATTTTTAAATGGCTATTTCTCTGGTTTTGAGTTGTGAGCAGTTTTGTTCCTCAAGAGATCTGTGCAGAGCAGAATGATTTTTTTTCCTTCAGTGCGCCTTTCTCATTTTGAAGTACTGCTAAACATATTTGTCAATTCATTGTGCAGTAACAAAGATCTTAAAAGAATTTTTTTTTTTAAAGAAGCATTTGCTTTTGTTTTGCTTTTAAATAAGTTTGCGGGCCCCATAGGATGCAGGCATTTAAATAATGTCTTTTGTTATTTGTTTTACTCTCGATAGTCGAAAGATTATATGTTGAACTCAACAGGGAAGAACTACTTAGGGTAATAGCTTAAAGGAAAATAAAAAGTTTATCAAACAACTATATTGATACAGGACTTGTATCTTCTCCATGCATGCATATGTCAGAATGTCATTTTGATGCCGTTGCACTGAAGAGTAGAGAAAGTCAGGGTTGCAAGAGCTTTCTGGGATGGACTCAGCAACCAGAGCACAGCAAAAGCATTTCTTCTGGCTTATAAACAGACTGGAGTACATTAAGATTTCATGAGGAATTTCCTTTACATTTTGTTTCAGATATCTGCAGAGCGTTTCAGACACAGAATAAAAGGCATCACATAGTCATTTAGTTCACACTCAGCACAGGCGTTATGTCTCAGAAACGTCACAGAGAGGCAAGCTCAACAATTTCTATGTAGGAAGGATCATTTGGGGGACTCGGAAGAGGAAGTTCATTATTCCTGCTTATATGCATGTCCTTGTGCAACCTATTAATTTTTTTCCTGTATGTTAGTGATCAAACTTTGGCCTCTAGGTTAACTTCCTTATTAGTGAGATCTGAAGATGTCAGTCGTATTTCTTCTGGTAGGTTTTAGAATTCAGTTCCTTCTTGAAGTTATGCATATTCTCTCATGAACTCTGCTTTTTAATAAATGGATACAAATAAATACAGCAGGTTCCTCAGTATGACTCAATATAAGGTCCTTTTTACATGCAGCAAATAATACAGCATCTTTTTTATTGTTCTTGCAATATAAAACACTTCTTTAGTTTTCGATGTAGAATCCTTAACAAGTCACATGAGATAATGGCAAATGGCTTATTTAGTTTTCTGAGCAGACAGAAATGAAAAGTAAAATAAGGCAATTTTATCAACCAAAAAAAAAAAAGGCACTGAAGATGGCACTGGAAAAGGATTGTGAAGTACCTTGTAGTGCTGTTTGGCTGGTCTATATAAGTGTTTTACAAAGGTTATTGTCTGTCATGCTAGCTAAGTTGTCTTGCTGACACTGTTTATTTCTTTGTTCTTTTATCATTGTTGATTTTTCTTCGTTTTGTTTGGTTTGATTTTTTTTTTTTTTGCTTGAGTTTTTTTCTGTGTGTTATGTTTCTTTATTTTAGTTTTGTTTTTAAATAAGATTGCAGGCTCTATTTGATGTAGATTGCCATTTTATTTAGTATTTCTGGTAAAGTATGAGCTGCTAAATTTGTAGCTAGATATTAAGCTGATAGTAGAAGTAATAATCCAATAGCAGTAACACCACAAGCAATCGTTAGTAATGATCAGTCATATTTTAACACAGAAAGCAACTATTCAGGGTTTGGATTTTAAGACATTAGTATGTGTTGTGGTTTAACTCCTTATCCCATTCCATTTACATCACACACAGATCTCAATTTGCATTATGTGTGGAGGGGATCCTCACTTTGAATGCCCATCCCAGCACAGGCATTCAAAGTGCCAAGAGGGAGGTATACTTCAGTACCAACCACTTCCAGAGCAGCTCAAACCCCTTCATACGCTGTCAATATATTTTTCAGTTGGAGTGTAGCTTTTAACAATCTTGTTTTAACACGCTTTGGTCAGGTCTGTCGTTACCTCAACCATTTGAGTCCCACACTGACTGCAACAGGGACTGTTGTCATTTAACCTGGCAAGCAGCCAAATGTGTTATCAACATTTTTTTTCTCCTAATGCTAAAACATAGCGTCATACCAGAATCTCTGGAGAAAAACTCTGTTCCAGCTGTAACCAGTGTGTATAGATTTTAAAGAGCCTTATAATTTCTGATTCCACCAATTTTTGCAATTAAGGATTTGGAATCCAAAGAGGTTAAAATCAAAGGTCATGCAACAAGTGCATGTGAGATCTTTTGCCCTATATCGTACTGTAATTGCAAGGAGCCTGGCAGATGCCTCATTATTCTATTCCAAGGAACTCAGCAGTGCAAGTAATACATTATTATACAGGAACAGGAAACATTTGTCCATCTTGTCTTTTTAGATAGTTCCTTCACATGGACTCAGCACAAATGCAGAAAAATTTAAGCTTCATGCACATACTCATGTCAGATAAGATTTTGATTAGCAAAATATATACCACATGACATGTCTTAGAGTTCAACTTCTTACATATTTAGCTTTGTGCTGATGTAAAACCTACCTATAAGTGAACTGAACCTACGACATAATCCTTATGTCATATGCTCGAATAATGTATTCACTTATCTTGAAATTTTATATCTCAGTTTATATTTATGTTCCACCCATCTTAATGTGTTACTGTTCAGGTTTTTGGAAGAAAAAATATATGTAGAAGTGCAGACACTCACTGATTTCCAGTCAACTTTAAAGTATGGCATATGAGAGTATTACCATAAATACTACTAGGAAATTTCATCCTTTCTTGCTTGCCTATTTACTGGTGGCAAGACATGGCTCTCTCTCTATTTCATGGCCAAGGTTGATCCTGGCTGGCAACTAAACACTCACTCAGTTGTTTACTTACTCCCCAAACTCCAGCAGGTCAAGAGAGAAAATAGGGAAGGCAAAAGTAAGAAAACTCAGAGGTTGAGATAAAGACAGTTCAGCAAATAAAAATTCACTGCTTCCTTTTGGCAGGCAGATAGTCAGCCACTTCCCAGAAAGCAGGAACTTATTAACTGTTGTGAATGATTTTTCTGAAGAGCTATCTATTGCATGGCAGCTTTGATTTTTGTTTCAGGACATAATGTTGCACTGCTAACTGTGCTAAAAATGTCTATGGCAGAGATTTGAAATTAAATATAAAGGATTATGGTTTGTAGCTCATGTGAACATCTTAATCAAGGCTAGACATGTAAATTATACCTTTCCAGACACAGATGTAAGTGTCAGACCAGTGTTTATTCATTTATGTAGGCATTTAGTATCTGTTTATGAACATTTTTTTATCCAATGTTTCCCCTGAAGATCTATTGGAAATGTTGATTCTTAGTACTTTTAAATACTGATTCAAAACCAGACTGTACAGGTTTGGAACCTCTTGTTCAAATCCTGCTGAGTTGTCTGAAGATTCATTGCTGACATGTTGGCACTATGGAACCATCATACACAGTTCGGCACAGTTGGAAGTCAACATGAGGGTAAAAAATTGAATGAACATGAAATCTGACTGGCCATTTTGCTTTAGAAGAGAGAGCATCATCTGGTCAGATGTGAAGTGCATCTGCACCAATGGAATAACTGTGTATTGTTTCCACTTGAACTATTCCTAGCTGGTGCGTATGTAGACGGCGTAAGGCTTCTGTGCTGTCAGTTCTTCACCCATCATGAGCACCACATTGGTAACAAAAGCTTAAGTAAGCAATGAGAGGGAAAAAACAAAACCTTATTGAATTGATTTTATTTCAGTGAACTGCAGTGCCTATTAAATTTCTTGGATGCATGAAAATATTAGAATCTTTATTGCTCAATTAAATCATGATTATTCATGTTAACTGTGCTTTAAAAAAAAAAAAAAAAAAAAAAGGATTGCAAGTGACATTTCCAAGAAAAAATATCTAATGCTCAAGTAAATAAACAAAAAGACTTGTTTGCTGAGGTTAAAAGATTAAAAGCATTAAGCAAGTCCCTAATCTAAATGTGAATATCTGTTCCTGAAAACAAAATGCCAGCATCAGCGTTTCCAACATTTAAAATTCTCCAGTATTTATAGTGACCTATAGAAAATACTATTTGCTGTTGGTATTTGTTTTATCATCCTACTTACTCTTCCTCCCACACCCATAATCAACATTATAAGCTGAAGTGATCAGTTCATGGGGGAGGAGGGGAATTTAGTTGATTGTATTGTCTTGACTCTCAGTGGCATCTCTGTTCACTTCCTTTTTTTTCCAAATATTCATTGATTTTGTTCACTACTAACAGATGATTGGTAAAAGTTGTCAGGACTAATAAGAAGGTGTTTACGATAACAAATAGAAAATGACAGCAGCTATTACTTACCTATCATTAACTGATTCGTGACCATTAGTTATTTTTATTTTCATTCTGCTTACAAACATTTTTCCTTTTACAAGGGTGTAGTGTTTGCAATATTTGATGCTGCCATACTTAAGCATTGTTTTGTACTTTTCAGAGAAAGTACTTTAATTCATTATTTACTTGTGTCTCTGTATCTGCAACATTTCCACTAAAATATATTGTAGGACTTCAAGTTTTGAATGAATTTTGAACTTTTAATGCATGGAAGAAAGACATTTACCAGCTGGGGTATAAAAACACTGCACATTTATTTATTTGTTTCTTTGTTTTGTTTGTTTATTTTTAATCAAAAAACCAAATAATTAATAAGGATGAGCTCTCCTCTCTACTTTGAACTGTGTTCTTAACTTCTTATTTCCAGGTAAAAATCCTATTCATTTCTTGACCTTTCTAAGATGGTACTTGAATCATGTTGCAGATTTCATGTGAGCTAGTGTTACACCATTTACACCTTTTGAACAAGGAGTGTTCTATGGTACTTTGCCTTTGTTTTGGCAAGCCATGTCTGCTTTCAGTATACTCTCAGGCAGTAAAGGAAAGTATCAAGTTCTGTGCTTTTCAGATGGTGAATCTTAACAGGCTGCTTCAAGCTTATTTATATGCACTTAGTGGCTTTAGAAACACTGGAGGAAATATTCTTTTCAGGCAAAGAAATAATGCTATATAATTTTTCTGTTTTTCCATATGCATATTCACAATGCAGAGAGCAAGCGTGCAAGTGCTGTTAGCCATTATTGTTAGGATTTTCCTCTAATGTCCTTGCCTTTGCTTATTCTTCTGTAGTTCTAAGAGGAGTGAGGCGTGCTGTTTCTTTTATGTTTCTTTCAGTATTCTGCTGAGTGGAAATAGTCCTTCTGTGTCTACCTAATGCGGAGTGCCATCCACTTTTTGTTACTGTTGAAGACCTCTTACTGCTTCCTTGAGGACCTATGTGTGTGTTCCTCACAGACTTCATCACAACTATTAAAGTGGTCCATTTTTGACAGTACCACAGACAAAGTTCTAAATTTACCTTTTTACTGTTTACCGTGGCCCCATTATATTCAGATTATCCTTTGGATTTTCATCCTGACAAAAGTCCTTTTCTGTCACACTGCAGCTTACTATGTGCCATTGCACCACCTCTCAATGAAGCAATAAAAAAAGAAAAAAGAAAGGAATTGACTACTATATTGTCAGTGTTCACAAAGACCTCAGACTATGTTTTTTGTTCCAAGAAAGCCTAATTAAATTACCAATAGAAAGAGCACAAATCTGTATAGCAGCACATGATGCCTATTGGTTGTTCTTGGAGCTTTTAAATATATCGACTTCATTTTTGACTATTCCACCAGAATAGTCCTCTGAATAACATATGGTCTTCAGTCTCCATCATCACTTAACTTCTAACTTTTCTTGTCTGCTAGTGCAGGCCATTTGGATCAGTGTAATTAATTTGATATTATGCACTTTGGGAAGAAAGGGGAGAGGACTCAAGGTGAATGCACTCCTTGATGAGATACTAGATTTGCTGTAACTGCAGCTCTCTGGGAACTTCCATACCTGCTGAGAACAAGAAACTTCAGACTTCAAATATTGATTCCTTTGTGGGGGAAAAAAAAAAAGTTTTCTGCAGCTCAACTACAGTTTTGAGCTGCATGTTGTAAGGGGCTCTGGGACTGTTATTCCACGCAATTCTTGCTCACATATTGTCTTTTGGATTTAGTTTCCACTGTATTTAGGAATTCAGGAAAGTATTTGAATATTTTCCTTACAGACAAATCAGCTTGGAATTGCAGGTGCTTAAATATCTGTGGTTGGAGACGAAACACATTATTTGCTTATATGTTGAAGCAACCCGCTCACCTGGAGGACCATAGGCTATTTAGCACTGAGAAAAAATAAATACTGATATTCTGTTGTTTCAGATTCCAATATTCTGCTATATCTTCTTTCTTGCTGTTAAGGCACTGAGAGGCTGCAAAATCTGCAGGTTGTTTTAGATGTTGATGTTTTCTCTGAATGGATATAGCAGTTCTGCAGCCCTTTGAGATACACTTCTTGAACATGTGTGAAATAGAAGTGAAGTCCTCTTATCTTCGATTCCCGTGTACCTGAAAACAATCTCTGGGGAGCAGGCTGACATATTTTTTAACCAAATTAGTTTATCTGCCACATGAAACAAATGTTCTTGGCAATTTAGCCTGAGATTACAGATTGTTTGACTTTGCCACCTTCTAAACCTTCATTTCCTTCAGTGTCAGTTAGTCATATTTGAATCTCCAGTGTATTAGAACTGGTGTTAATTCATTTCTCAGAAAAGAGAACTCCACACAAAGTACTGATGGTTGCAGAAAATAATAGCGGATGGAGAGTAGCACTAGGTACCAAAAATTTAAGTGCTTTTAATAGAAGACTCACAACCAGAAAGTGACCTCAGAAACAGTTATACAGTTGCTCAAGAAGAGAGATAGAATTGCATCATTTGACCTGCAAGATACTATCAACTTGTTATGTTGGAGTATGTCTAATACTGGAAACAATGGGATTATCAAATCAGAGTCCTTTCTCTAGATCTTTTCATGGCAACCAGAATCTTCACAAAGACTTTGGCTTTTATACATAGAACATTGTGATTACTCTCTATGATTGACTCATGAAGTATGGCTCTTTTCATCATCTGATGAACACTGTCAACCTCGCTGTAGATGTTGTAGATTTACAGAATCCAGCTACTGTGAATATTATTCATTTTGTTCTCTCTCAGTACTCGGCATTTACAAGAGCAAAACTGACTTGAAATTAGCCTCTCTTTAGTAGTTAGATCTTCATTAGTAGAAGGAGCATTGTTACACTGTTTTTGCTCTTAATTAAATTTTTTCATATGATTGTACAAATGCCACTCTGTATACCTGACTTTCAATATGATGTTTTTAAGCATCATATTTCATAATTCATCCCTGAATGAATAAGCAGCATCAGTCAGATCACTGCTCACTTGGTGCATACCATGTATAACTACTGTAATTCGTATTCACAGTTCCACACATTACTGGAAGATTCTAAAGTATGTCTGCAGAAACATATCTTTTGTTCTCTCACTTTTTACAAGATGATGACTAAAACCACTTGCCTTTGTTACTGAAGAGCCAATTTAACTGGACTATGAGCTCAGGGGCTATAAGCTGAGCATGTTCATGGCAGTGTGATTGAAGATATTTTGGGGAGGACTTTTTATTGCGTATTACAGAATTGTAAATCCATAAAGTGTAGGCGGTCCTGCTGTCATTCTGCATCAACTAATTAGATCCCTTTAACTATGCATTAATTATGAATTTTGTCTCTGGAGGCCATCAAATTCATTTGTTAGTGTTTGACTATGCAAAGGTAAAAACTGCCGGAGAGAATTTAAATTTTTTGATGATGCTTGATTAAGTATAAAATGTGAAAGTGATGGACTAGATTATTTTAACAACATTATTTTAGAGTTGGATCTGTTCTGAGGCTACTCTCTTTTTTGTCTCAGGGATCATTAAAAAGACAAGAAAATTCTGAACCAGAACTATACTGTTTCTTGGATGTCCAGGAGTTACTCTTAGTTTCATTGAAGGGATAGATGATATACATATTTCCTCCAGTTCCCTTCCGTTCCAAATTAGTTCTCATGGCAACACAGAACAGATTATCCAAACTCTAAATGACTCAATCTACAAGTCCAGAAAGTAACAGTTTTGAGACAGTTTGTGGCCCTTGATCCATTGACATAAAACTCTCAGTCTATCAACAGATTTTTCCTTTAATTTTTGTCAACTTAAACTCACCTCCACCTGAGAAGCTGAAAAGCAGATGCTTTTTGGTATTGAAAAATCTCCCATTGGAAACATCCTTCTTAACATCAGAACGTTTTCTAGAAAGTGTACCATGCAACTAGATGATAACTCTCTTGTACTGAAAGCATTTCTAGAAATTCTTGCTTATTCACTGGAGCTAAATAACTTTTATTGGTTTCCTTGAATTTAATTTAGGTTCCACTTCTGCATCCTGAGATTAAACCCATACCCATTATATTCATTTTTCTACTGGTAGCTTTTAGGGTATTTTTTTTCAGTCTATCTAATTTTACCTATCAGAACTATGTTATTCAATGAGATCTTGATCTTGTATTGTTTTTTCTAACTAAACAGTCAGTTGATCTAATGATGATGTGCTCTTTTTAGGGTGAGTCTTGGTTATGAGCACACTGGTGGCCAGAATGTCTGCCCTGTGCATGGACATGTGTCCTCTGTATGCTTTCTTAAAATATTTTAATTAGGGATAAAGTAACTTTCACAGTTCAACTGTTTTTGTACTGGCTTTTTTTTTTTTTTTTTTCCTTCAGGTGCTCTCAGAGGTGGTTTGGTTTTTTTTTTTTTTTTTTCTTTTTTTGTCCATGGCCAGATACTATCAATTGTGTCTTGTCAGTCTTTTTTTTTCAGTTGGCTTATCTATTTGGTCACAGAGACTTCCTACCAGGTAAATGATTGTTTAAAGATGTACCACAAGATACAACTTAATTCTCACAAAATTATCTACAGAAGTTGATGATTATTTCTTTCATTCATCCTGGGAGTAGTAGTGTTTCTTGAAATTGCCAGTTATGTATTTCTCTACATTGACAACGTTGATATAGTACACGTTTCCATGATCCCTTTCCTCCTCTGTCTCCTGGGTGGTACTAACAAAGGACATTGTAAGGGGAATTCATTAAATGTGGAGAGTGAGCACTGAGATCTTTTGCAGACATATGGCTCAGCTAATTATAGTAGCTATTCAGCAAACAGGCTTTTCCTTCATGTCCAATAATTGTGTTAATTTTCATAGGTTGTCCACAACTCCTTTTCACCATTGGACTGAATCTTGTGACCACCCTCTTTAAATTATTATAAAAAAGTTTGAGTTTTGTCTCACAACTAGGAAAGGTCTTTGAGCAGCAGTGATGTAAATGCCATGTTACACTGAATATGAAATATGATTTTGTCATCTGGAATCAGATCCTAAGTGGGCTGAATTTTGAATTCCTGCACCAAAACATAACAGATTTGCTGGAAATATTTCCAAAGGGAAAGATACTGTCCTCCATGAAATTTTATCATGTATTCCTCAGCCTCAGTCTGCTGTGCCTGACACATTTAGGAAGTTCCTCAGCAGTCAGAAGTTTTAGCATAGGTTTCATATTGAACAGTTTTTTGTGTTTGGAAGAGTCATGTCCAAAACAGGGCAGGTATATTGTGTAGGAACTTCACAATTATGTGTCTGTCTTGATAGCTGTAATTTTCTTTTGGATGTGTCCCTCTAAAATAAATTTTTCTTGAGTTCCTTAAATATTCTTCATAGTTAAACAGGATAGAAAAGAATACAAGAAGCCATATTATTTTCTATATTAAAAAAAATAGACATATATTTGAAGAAAAATATACAGTCATGTACTGAAGAAAGAAATTTGTGTCTAAAACACAATAACTTCCATAACTTCAGTTAACAGCAACACTATATGCAGCTTTACTTTGCTATACACCACAATATCATATTCCAAAATCAGGAGTTTATGTATTGTTAATCATAAAGTACAGCTATCACTTTACACTGAATATTTGGCACATCCTTTTATCCCCGTAGACAGTACAGTGAGGGATCAGGAATCTGTATAATTTTAACAGCTGTTAAATCTATCCCAGGAAAGTTGTTCTACTGCTAAAAGGTCAGGTTTTCTAATAAGATTTAAAATGAGGGTCCTCAAAAGTACCTTTGTACATTCAATCTTAATTCACGTAGTTGTTAAAATCTGTGGTTTTTATTCAGCCACTGAAGAAGTGATGTCATTAACAAAGGCAGCACTCACTCTTTCATTTCAAACCAATACAGTCTAATTGGCTCTAATAATCACATCTGTTTTTTCAGCATTGCTGAATATAAAATGACTGCTGCATCATTTGCATTTGTCTCTATGGCCATTCCAATATATTCCTTCGTGGTAATATGCAATTAGAATGCACTATAAAGTTCTCCAGACTTTTATCTCAATTTTTTCAATATATATATTTTTTACAAGGCTGAGGTTGTTTAAATGCATTTTGTTCAAAGTACATATGTTTCTCTTACTGTCCTAGTTAACTAAACAAGTAGAGTGTTCCACATGTTGAGCGTACAGAATGAGAAGCTTCAGAGTGCAGCAGAGAGATCTGTGTATCTGTTCAGTGAGTAGAGGAAAGTCCTGTAGGATTTTCAAGCTCAGATTCGATGCCACGCTTAGCCTGGTTTTTAACTGTGATGCCATAACTTCAGCTAACAGCAAATTCCCACCCTGCTACTCACTCTCCTCCTGGTGGAAGAGAAAAAGAAAATAGGATGAGAAAGCTCATGGGTCAAAATATGGAGATATTGCTTATCAGTTATCATTGTGGTAAAACAGACTTCACTTGAGGAAAATTAGACTGATTTATAGCCAATTAAAATAGATGATGATAGTGAGAAAGAAATATTAAAACACCTTTCCTCTCCTTCACTCCTTCACTTTTGAGCCTTTTACCCTCACCCTAACATTCAGGAGCACCACAAGGAGTACTGAGGTGGTTACAATCATAGGCATAGTCACACTCATGAAGGTTGTTCAAAACTGAGTTAATGAGATAAACCAAGAGATGCCTAAGTCACAGTTTTCTCTCAATTGAAAGTAACCTTTTTTTCTTTTCTCTCACATTAAGCATAAAACAGTTCACTTATATCCTTTTTTCTTTTTTTTTTTTTTTTTTTTTTTTAAGTATGATAACTGTGCTGTATTGTTACAGTGATTTTAGGCATTTCAGTTACCTACAGTAGGGCTGGAAGCTTTCTTTCCCCTTTCTTGTCCAATATTGTAGCCTAACACAGTAAGGAATTTGTTTTTCACTGCTGTTTGCTGTGTTGTGGAGGTTGCTGCTGGAGACAGATACTGGGTTAGCAAGGTGATTCATTGTTTTCCGAGGGGTCAGTTTTCTTTGCCACAGTTAAAAACTTGGTGTGCCTTGCCTTGTACACAGTTGCAGGCAGAGATGCAGGTGAACATCAGGGACTGAGCTCAACCTGCATAGTAAAACAGGAAGCAAAATAAAGATTGGAAACACAAACTGAGAAATGACCTAGAAGACACATCTGAAAAATCAATACAGCCATATCATACTGTGCTAACTCAGAAGTAATTCAGTGCATGTATTAGCCTAATAACTAACACAAATCTATCTTCAGTTGTATTAATGTGCTTTAAACTCAGCCCAAATCAAAGTTTGTGCAAGAGTTGTGTACAGTGACCTCTAACCTTTTGAAATTAGACAAAGGCACTTGAGTAATTAACTCAAGAAAATTAAGAAATGTTATGATCAGGAAGCTGCATAGCTGGGACAGGAAGCATACCTGATCACAGACAATAGAACTGTAAAAGCAGCCATCGAGGGTTTCTTCTTTGACAAATTAATCACTGTCTTTGGCAGGTTGCCTTGGGGTTGGGACCACAGATGGGAGCTACCACTCCTGTCATTCAGCAAACACATCTTTTTCCACAGTATGGCATTGTACTTGTTCTGCTTGTACTGTTCAAAGTGCTTTTTTTTTTTTTTTTTTGCAAAACAATATGATTCAAGTGTTAAATCAGAGATGGTATTTGGGAAATAACCTCAATTAACTGTATTTATTGACTTAATGTAACTGTACTTTGCCAATTTTGATTATGAGGACAGGTGAGTTGGAGAGAGTTCCAGTTTAAAGGGCTGCATCTCCCTTAGTTAACCCTAAACTGTTATTTCCAATCCATTTACTTTTGACATTCTGTCAGTCCACTCCTTCTTATACATAATGCATGACAAGAATATTTAAAGTGTACTTGTGTTTTGACACTAATGACCAGTACTCATAATACTTGTATTTTCCACACAAGAATGAATAATGTTTGGGACTGTATATACATACATGAACTGTATAAAAATGTCTCATTCACAATTGTTAAATTGCTGCTAGAAATCATGTCTCTGAATTTCTGTTGAATTTCAAATGAATATTACTGCTTAATCACATTCATCTGCAGTTCTTTATGTAATACATGTAAAAGTACACACCATGAAGGTGACTGCTTGAAATAATTTTTTTTTAATATTGTTCATTGCTATACCTGGTGATAAGAATGCAAAAGAAAATTGTCTTTTGTTTGAGACCTCAACTGATAACACCCTCATTGACAATTGAGCATCTCATCTCAAACTCCATTACAGTCAAAAGTGAAATACAGATGTTTATAGAGGACTCCCAGATTCTGAAGCAGTGGGAATGATTTATAAACACCATTCTTGGAATTACTTTCTCCACTTTCTCTACTTCTAGTGAATGAATTTCTGAGCACATATAGTGTGAAGATGTTGTAGTTTTCTGGATTTTAGTTGGGATACACTGGAAAATGAATACATGTATGTCTTAAGCTGAGAGCAGGAAAATGGAAGGAAAAGGTTTGAAGATAGCACAAAGTGTTTCAAGTTGTGAGCACTAAGTATACCAGCCATTCAGATTTTTTTTTTTTTTTTACCACAACTAGAATTATTTAGTTACTAATAAAGGAGACAATGAGGACATCTTTTTGTCTCTGGAGTTTATCGATTCACTTTGATTTTATGCAAAGATCTCTCCTAAAATATTCACTTTTTCTTCACACTTTTCCTCCCTTTGTTACTATAACAGGAATAAAATAAAGATTCACTCTTCCTGCATGTTCTTGTCCTTGACAGTTTAATCAGAGAAAATATATTTCAGCCATTTGACATTTATTTATGGTAATGAAATTGATTCAGATTTGTAACCTCCCAAAGCTCTTCAAGGTAATGTGCTTTCTGCTTTTATATATAGTAAATTTAAGTGAATGAGTAGGGGAAGTAATATCAGCAAGAAAAAAAGAATGTCTTGGATTCAGTTTACGAAAGTATAATCACAGTATAGAAAGTATGATCAACCAGCAAAACATGTCACACAGTCACAAGTTACTAGAACTCTTTTTTCTATTTAAGAAGTTCAGTTTATTCAGGAATCCCATTTCAAATCTTTTTCTTGGTCATGCTCTGTTAACTCTGAGGAGAAGCTGCATGCTGAACCAGTTGCTGCTTACTTCAGATGTGTGAGATGACATGGCACGTTCAGTAAAGAGTGTTAATTCTGTGTGCAATCTAATCTAAACATAGACATTCGTACTTTTGGCATACTGCATAAGTATCTGTATGCTGTGCAGTTTTTCCTGTTTGCTGAGTTTTACTTGAATATGTTGAATGTTACCTCTGCAGTCGAAAATACTGTGGTGTGTTTCAGATTTTCAGAATCTGCAGTAGCTGTCAGGTACCACTGTGAGTTATAACATCACTAATGACAGCCAAACAGTCCAGGGTCAGCATTGCTGTCTAGCATTCAAATGCATAAATACTTGTTGCAGAGATGCCATAGTTCTGTTGTATTTTGAACTTTATCTTCCTGACCTGATACATTCAGCTTTTCTGCTTTATATACTTTCCTGCTAAATATCAGAGGACATTTTGGACAAAACCTTGTTTGTGAAATGGCTGCCAGGAACTGTGATAGCTCTGACTTTCAAGAAATCCTTTCAACAGCCCTTCAGCAAAATATTCTCTCTTCTTTTTAAGCTTATCTGGACTTGAGTGCTCATGCAACCCTTAGCCATGACTATTCAGTGCACTCAGTGAGGGAGTTAACGTTTATTTGTATTGTGTAGAATTCTAATCTCTAAATCATTTTTCTGAAAGAAAAACTCCCCTTCCTTCCACCATTGTCATAAGCCATATTTACTGCAGTACCATGCAATAGCCAGTGAAAACTGGAATCAGCCACGGTAGTCTCTGTGCAGGAGTAACAAACAAATAGGCTCTCTGTGCTCTGATAAAAAAAAAAGACTGAACGTGAGGGAGAAAAGAGGTGGGACCAAACTGTAGGCAGACCAGACTGTAGGTTGGTAGAGGATATCTCGTATTTTAGAACTGCTTTGGATGAAGACTGGGGAAGAAGGGAAACAAAAGCTAAATGAGAAACCTGAAAGAAGAAGGGATCATGGGAGAAGAACTGGGAGATGGGAGAACTTCCACTCAAAAAGAGTGGAAGTTACCATAGCAATTAATGAGACAAGCATGTAACAAACAGTACACGGGAAATAATGCATAATTTAGTGTAGTGACAGATTAGAGTTTAACAAATGTAATATTGTAAGTATCTGGTCTTCTCCATAACACAAGCCAAATGGAACCTCCTTCAGTAATTTTGTCCTCTAAAGAGAAATAGCAATGCAAACAAAAATAAAATCTAGAGGGAAGATCATTGAACACATAATGTTCAGTCTTCATTCAACTTCATTCTTTTTTTTTTTTTTTCTTTTTTGCTCTTGTTGTTTCTTCGTTTTTATTTTATTTGAATCAGAAAACATTTTTAAAAGAAATTATCTTTGTGTCTCCTAGTTTTTATCTTTGATTTTCCTTATTGTGAAAAGAGACAAGAATGAATGGAACTGCATGTGTGAGGTACAGAGAGCTAGAGGGGTACCTTCCTCATGGTACTTTTACCAATTATTAACATGCAAGAACTGGAAATGTCTCAAGATTTTGCTTCAGTGTTTCAAATTTGGCAGATATTTGCAGACAAAGGGGAATTTTGAATGCTTGATGACATTTTGAAATTTCTTGTTGCTGTTTGTCTACTATCACCATTATCTACAAGCTTTGTCGCTTGAGAATTTGTACTACTAAGCAGTCATAGAGTGTAATTGTAACATATTGATTTTTTTATTTTATATCAAGAATGAATGTGTCAGGTAAATATTCACTACATCTGGATTTAATTAACATTGCCCTGCTGTTTTGTTCCATTGACTGAATACAGAAGCACATTACAGTATTATAGGATCAGTACAGCACTTAGTCATTATGGATGTCTGGGAACAGCATGTCTCAGTCATTTATCATTATGCAATTATGCGACATCCTCATTGACAGAGGAAGGTGCAGGAAGGGAGGAAATGCTTTTATTTTGACAATTACTTTATTCAAAGCATATCTCATTTGATGGAATAGGACATTCCTGTGTCAGTTTATAAGCACATGGCAACTGTATGACCCTAAATGTGCTTTGCACCATGGAAGCCTGTCTGCTGCATACTCTGTGCCCCTGTACAGATGTTCCTGTTACTTTAATGTGTGGTATTATAATCAGCTCTTCTCAGTCACTGTTAAAAGACCATAATGCTAATTTGTAAATTTCAAAAGAGTCCAGACAGATTATCCCATTAAGTTATTAAGATAATGCTACTGATTTTTAACAGATGTTTAAAATAGAAAATACTACTAAGGGGAGTATTGCAGGAATTGTAATAGAACTTTGAAAGTCAAATTTTAGTTACAATAATCTAAGTGATTATAAAGCTTCATTATATAGGTGTTCTAGTAAAGAGCTTGTGAACTATGGGCTTAGCTAAAATGATAATAGTTTGCCTTTAAATAATGTCTCATTTGTTTTGCAGTGTGAGTTAGATAAGCTTCTCAGCACCTTCAAATGAAGATCTAAAAGACGTAGCTCGCTTACTGAATGTTTCGGCCTTGCAATGGATTAGAATTCCAAAAAACTCCATATGGAAACTTTCCAAGGGCTGCCATGTGGGAAACCATTGGCACATTCTGGAGAGAAAAATGTGGGAATAGCATCAGAAGTAGCAGATCACTTGGGTAGATATTTACTGTAAATGTTTCCTAAAAAGCAAAATATTAAAACCATTCACGTTCAGTAGCATCACAATTCTAATTAGAGTGTAATTGTAAAGATTAAATCTACCCAGAATTTGTATACATGCAGAATAAGAGTAATGTCTGAAAGGGACATCACAGTTTGAGAAGAAGCTAGTAAAATTAATCAGAGAAGGAAATTTGCTCCACAGTAGTTATGGTAGTCAAATATAGACTGAATAGGATTTAGAGGAGCATGGGAGAGTTGGGTAAAGCCACATTATATTGAGTAATTTGGGAGCAGAAAGCATCACACTTTACGCGTAGAGCATTTTCAAAGCCAATTTTTCTCTTCAAGGACTTCATTAAGATGAAAATATGTTTTACAGAGCCAGCTTTGAGTCAACTCAGTTCTGTAAAGAAGAAAAATATCGTACCTGCATATCTGTATAGAGAGAGGACCACACTGTAGTTGGGTGGTACTTTGTCATTTTTTGGAGCATAGTAAAGGAAAACAACACTGAGCTTAAGTCAGATGCTCCAGATAACATGGTAAGTCAACAAAAGGCCAGAAGTACAACAATGCAAACTTGTCCCTTAGGCATTTGTGTCATGAAGTGGACTCTAAAGCACATTTTAGTAAAATACATGTACACAAGTTTCTTCCTTTTTCCTTTTGTAAAAGCAAGATAGTGCAAAGTTTGTGGTTTTCTTTACCATTAAGCTGAAATAGTGGTAGTTCAAGTGCAGCAGTTGATAAGTGAAGGAGCTTTTCTCTCAATCTGAGAATTTAGTTGTAACACAGGAAGTCTATTCACTCAGGCAGCATACAAGGACTGTGGCAGACACAGAAAAATGATTGTTATATTTACCAACTCTTCCGATTATATAAACATAGGTTTTCTGTAGTTTCAGTTCTCTATTTTTTTAATGACAAGGTTATTTACGTCAAAATGATACTTTGCATTTTAAGTGTCTATATATTTTTTGGTAAATACAAGTTATAAAAACAATTGTGGAAATATGTATGATGCCATTAGAGTATTGTTGCAATTCTAAGTATTTAAAAACAACAGCAGTAGGAGAAATGTCCCATTCTCATGTAAGTATTCTTCACAAAGCTATTGCACATAATAGTAGAGAAAGAACATATACATTGTGTGTCTTGCATCAAAATAGTTATCTGTAAAAAGAATTTTGGTTTAAATATTTCAATTCTTACTAGTTTGTTAACTGTCAGACCTCTCCACGAAGAATGAAAAGTTCAAGCCAATTAATGAGCAATGCTGCTAATCCAAACTTTAAAAATGTTAGCTTTAGCCTCATATGAGAGGTTTGCCTTACTCTGTTAGAACAATAGTATGTTTGGCTAATTTAAGTTTTAGCACTAAGATTGAGGAAGAAAATTGGAAGATCCTTGGAGAAAATTGCAGAGGACATTCTGTCTTGCTAAAGCTCACGTCTGCCCCAACCCACGCCTCCAAAAAAAAAGTCCTGTGAAGGTTTGGATTAACCAGCTAACAAACTGTTCCGATAATTAGCAGCAGAGGGATTTTACATGACAAGACCTTACAGAATTTGGAAGTGCTCATATGAAAGTTAAAAAGCTGTTTGTATTTCTTCTAAAATGAAGTCTTTTCCAGGAGATATTGCCCAGACACAATTAAGTTTTACTTCTTCCACAGCTTTCATAACCTTAGGCCTCATCTATATTAATGAAAAGAATGTGTTAAGGTGGAGAAAGGTTTTCAACTGGATCTATTGTGTGTTTTTCTGCTTGTGGTTTTTTTTTAGTAGTCTCTTCTCACTGTCAGCTTGTGAGTTGTGGGTTGTGGAGGTGCATATATTGGTTTTAATTGGTAAAGCAGTTTTCATGATTCTGTATACAGAATAAATACGGTCTGTTTTATTTTCACATTCATCAAATGTTTATGCCAGCAGCCTGTTGAGAATATTTTTCTTTCTAAAGGAAAAGATAAATATAAATACGAGATTAGCTATTGGTTACAAGAGCTGCCAGAATGTTACCTGAGAGTCTGGGTGTTGCTGAGGTAAACTACTTGGAGTAGAGGTTGTCACTGCTACCTTGAATTCTGCTAGAAGTATGAGTTAATCCATACTCAAAGTGCTCTGTAAAACAGAAATGAAAAACTTGTAACACAGGAAAAAATAATACGAGTTTAATGATGCAAACTTAAACTTGTGAAGACCAGGAAACCTGGTGTATGCCCCCCTCACTGTGTCATCCAAAGTCTGTTGCCATATCTCCATGTTTCTCAATTATTACCAGATTAGCTGGTGCAGACTGGTATTAAAGTTATTGCTCTGATGCAGTAAGTGGTGTATGTACCTCTTGAAGGACAAAATATATCTAATTTCAGTGCTAAATCTAGATAGTGTTTCAGACTGCTGAACAGATGGGATTTATCTGCTGTATGATGGCGAACATGACTACCATTTATGGGCACTTGTGAGGGATAAGTGAAGGTTGTGTCTTGAAATGAATTCTTAGGGCAGAGGTAAGCCAATGATAGCTGCTAAAGTGACTTTCTCATCTCCCCTTGTGATGAGATGATTTTCCTTTGCATCAGATTGGAAAAGAAAATATTCATCACATTCACCATACATTCAAATCCTTGTTTACTTATAAGAAAATATTAACTCTTTCTAATGTGGAAAAGTAGATCATTTTTCCATTTGTAACAACCCAAATGCTTTATTTTATTTTAACTAGCATCCTTAACTTGAACTTAAGTGTCCTTTTAATTAAGGAAGGGCAGTATCAGCAAGATAGATTTTTTAAAATTTCTTAATTAAAACTCTTTATTATTGGGATTTTCTCAAACAACCTAGAAAGCAGTATTCTTGCTTAGCAAAAGAATGTGAAGTTAGTGCTTTGCATCCTTGGGTGTGCTCACTAGTCATCTTTATTAGAGAAGTGCAGACTGTTTACCCATCAGTTCTCTTCCAAGTGATGTAGATGCATTAAATAGAGCATATTTAAGGAACAAAGATCTGGTTTCATAAGAAGTTTGGCAAACAGACATAATATTAGATAGTGTCATGCACAATATGTAACAATACATAAACCATGTAAGAGAAAATAACAAACATCATATCATTAAATTTATGATTAAGAGAAAACTCCAATGTATACAGTTCAAGTTATCTATAAAATGGTAATCTGTATCCAGTGCCAGATTTGAAGCATGACCAACCGTTAGACTTTATGCTGCAGTGTAAACTTCCCAATACTAATATATGGACAAAATAATTTAGCAGTTGTACCTTAACCTTTGTGTAGCAACACAATAGTTTAGTTAACCTTGTAAGCAAGTAGTGAGATTCCACCATTTACAATAGCAAAAGTTACATGTGTATGCTGGGAAGGCCATGAGATGTCCTTTTTTCATTAAACTGTAATGGTAAAAGAGCAAGGAAGACTAACACACCAAAAACAGCCTTTCATCTTTTTTCTAGTCCTATTCTTGATTGTCATCATAGTGTCTTTTACTTGCTTTGATTTCTGTCTTTCTGACGCCGTCTGCTCCCAAATTTGGTAAAATACTCTGTTATTCCCTTCAACGGGTGCATAATACTAGGCAGTCCTCCCCTCTCCACACCTCTTCCTCAACAGTTTCAAGTTGTTTTAAAGCAGAAAAGTATCCATTCTATTTCTTGCTATTCCACACTAGAAGTAAGCTTGCAATGCCAAGTAGACTTTTGTCAGCTGTGGAAAAGGAACAGTAGAACATCTGTCTTATGTTCTATCCCAAACTTGGGCCTGGAGTCTGCAGCACAGAATGTGTCAAATAATATTTAGTGTCCTCTTTCACCTTAACTCTATTATTTAACGCTATCATCCTCAATAGTAACAAAGCAACATCTGTGTCGGTTTTTGAGCTGAAGAATTTATTTATTTAAATGAACCTCAGCTTAAATTAGCTTGACCCATTATACCCTGAGAGGCAGCAAATTTAACTGAGTCAAGATTTTCAGAGGGGGACTTTTAGACAAATAGCAGCTCCCTTCAACTGCAGTAGTCACTACTTTTTTGTAGTTCTGTTGAGATTCAGTTCTTTAAAATTGTGCAATGGCTTCTCAGTCCACTTAAATGGCACCATGTTTTGGTGACTGAAAGCACAAAGAAGAGATTTCTACATTCTTCCAACCTATACAGTGAAAACTATCAATTTACTGTGGTCTTTCTCTTTGCTTTTTTTTCCGTTTTTTCTTGAAACATACTGAGTCAAACCCAAACTCCTTTTCCTGATGATGTTCTACTATGTGAATGGGCGCAATTTTCAATCAGGACAGTCAGAGAAAGAATATGACAAAAGCATATTAAACTGTAAAAGGAATTCTGTAGCAGTCCTTTCTTCTGTGCAGCTTCTCCACTATAGCTGAGGCATGGCTTTCCAGCTATCTGCAATACAGTACAGTTCCCTGATTAGGGAACCTGCTTTCACTTCATCTCACTTCCACCCTGGTTGTACCTAGCAAAATTAATTTCACAATGGTCTGAATACCAAAGCTGAGTGTGTGTATGTTTGGTTGTTTTGTGTTGGTTTTTTTTTTTTGTATTTTTGTTTTGTTGTTGTTGTTTTTGTTTTACTTTCTAATCTTTTGTAAGGTGAATTACTCCAGAAGAGTCAGCTACTGTGGAAGCTAGTCCTTGGAAATCTGAATGTGAGCATACGTATATAAATCCTCTTTAATTGTTATATCTGTGATCCAAAAATGTGGTATCATCATGTAGTACTTAATTAAAGTTGTAGACTATTTGATATTATTGACAACACTTGTGCTTCATTTGTTATTTTTTTTCAGCAGCATCTACTTTCATCATAAAACTGTGAGTTTTCTCTTAGTGTAGTATCAAACTTGAATATGTTTGAAATAAACTTGAAAGTTAGTGATTTCTCCCTTTTTCTTTGTCTGTGTCTTGCCATTATCACGTAAAGGACAAATATCTCTATTTGAAGGGCAGAACTGTAAATGATGAGATGTCTGAAGCTGACAAACCTCACTCACTGTAATATGTCTTAAGGAATACTGTTTTTCTCTTAAGGGTGCTGTCTTGTTCACAGCTTGCTCTTGGAGGAATTTCTATTCCTCTCCAAGCAACGAATTACTCAAAGAGACAGTTTTGTACTGTGAAACGAATGGAGAAGATGGGTATCAACTGTGACATCTCTTCAGTTTCTTCTTGGATCATCAAAAGTTGAAAAGCTCATTATTTGAGTCTTATTCAGGTGTGTTCTCAACGCTTCATTTGCTACGTAGATGTAGGGCTGTCAATTTCCTGAGTTCTATTGGAAAATCTTTCATTATATTGCGTGAAGAATATTCTGGATTTGTGAAATTTTATAAATATTCATGGAAATGAAGAACTAAATGTACATATAGACATGCATATTTATGTACCTGGCATAGCATTTAAAACTATGTACTGTATAACTTTATATAATTTCCATTTTTATATATGTATGTTCATTCATACAGAATTTTGTAGCAATTTTATATAGACATCTGTGTTCATAGCTACTGTGCTACCACAGAGTAACAATTATTCTTGAACATCCATGGGTTCATAGTTGTGCTATTATGAGTGAACAGTGCAAAAGCAAAGCTTTTCAGGAGTTGCACATTGCAACAGATTATAGAAATGCAAGAATTGAATACCGGGACAAAGTAGGACTCTTTGCCCTGTGTTCTGTCACTTTCAACTCTCTTCACCACTTACTTTATGGAGGAGTGGATGTCTCCCCTGCTCCCCAAAAGTAAAATAGCCTGTACTGCATGGTGAGCGATAGTACATTTCTCTGAAAAATTTTGTTCTACACAAAATTAGCTGGTGCTTTCTGCCCTGACAAAATTCCTATGAAAGTTCCACCAAACCACACACAGCCTAAATTGTCTCCTACTGTCACATCTAAACATTTCTTTTTCCAGATTAAATTTAACCCCCAGCCCAAGCTGTAGTATGTGATAAAAAGTTCCATCTTGTAATTATGCAAGCTGAAAAAGGGTTTTTTTTCCTGTTTTACATCTATCCTCTCAATTCAAAAGAGTGTTTTCTTTTGTTGTCTTTTAAGATAAACGTTCCTGATCTTTAAATCTCTGTTCATATCATAAGCTGCTCATGTCCTTAATTATCTCTTTCCATGGGCAGAATTCACTTTTATGAGTTCAGTTGCCTTAACAAACATGGATCAGACAAAATTATAAGCTTGAATTAAAAAGTCTGTATTTTATCATTGCAATAATATCTTCAAACCAGTCTATAACCAAATGAACGGGAATATCATATTCTGAAGAACAGAGAAAGTCAATCTTGTCACTAGTTTTTGTAGCCAGGAACTAGGATTAAAATATAGAACAGGTTTATGTATTCACAGAGGTTGGTTATTGTGCCATAAAATAGTATGGGAAATTATAGTTGCTAGCTATTCTGCATTTATTTTCCACGTACAGGTAACCCAAGGTGTCTTTCCTCATAGGAAAATTAGGTCATTACCTTTACTCTAAGGTAAGAGCAAACAGGGTAGATAATTACCTTCCTGACAGCTATTAGTCTATCCTTTCCTTGCCGGCTTTTGTTGTGGAAACTTGTTGGCTCCTCTAAATTACATTTGCTACTGTGATTTTCAAATGGAGTAAATATGGTGGCCAAAATAGGCAAAGAGTGTTTACAGATCTAGTGCAGCTTCATGTCACAGCTTTCTGAACTGTATCTTCTTTGTACAGATAAGTCCTGAGACATTTTTAACTTTCCGATAACTAAGGGGAGATAAATAAATTTTTCTGCCTGTTATGGAGGCAAATACCTCTACCAGTGCCAGCTTCCAGTTATACCTAATTTTGAAGTTTTTATAGTACAGGTTCAATTCCCCTACAGCAATAAAATGATGCTGTTCTTTATTTCCCATAGGAAAGCAAATTCTTCAGTGTACCCATCCACAGCCAAGAAGAAGAAGGGTTAAGTGGCAAATCTGTGCAGTGAATGGTTTTGCTAATTGGCTTGGTTCCATTGGCTAAACACAACTTGTCATTGGAATGCTTTCTGTAACCCTTGGTGTCTTGAATCAATTCTAGATAATGTGTGAAATGCAAAGCCATATATCTTATCACTAATGATAGGTATCTGATGTCCCCGAGTCCATTTTCCAGTCGTCTCTATGCTACCATTGCATGATATCTACTGGAAACAGTATAGTTCTTACCAGAGCCAAACAAATAATTCAGCTTATAACACACTTTTATAAATCACATTTCTGCTTTAAATTGCCAAAACTCCCAATCTGTGGGCTGTCCTCCCTACCTCCTCTTAAATCTTCTTTCCACATAATGATCTGACTCAATTTTTCTCATTGGTTTCTTGAACATTGTTTCCTGAGGTTTGTTAAGAAGCTATGTCATTCAAAGTACCCAATTTCAGCAAAATTCAAAGATATTATGAAGGTAAAAATCATGATATATCAAGGTACAATTCTATATGGGGAAGACCAAATTTGAAAAAAAAATGGTTCAAAAATCATGCAAATCAGCATGGAATGACATTTTTAGGATATGTCAATGGCTTTTCTGCCGCTGAAAGGAAAAAAGATCTTGTAGATGGATACAGACTCAGAATTTTTTTTCAAAACTATAGGAAAGTCCCATTTCAATATTTCTCAACTGGTTTATATGACATATTTAATTCGTGTGAACAAAAAATACATATTTCAAGTAAATAAATGTACGGAACCAAGGAAAATAAATTGAATTTGTGCATTGATCTACTTGCATATATTGTTAAATGTTTGAAAATGAAAAGCATTAGCTCTAGTATTGGATTAAGAATATTGTTTCAGCTACTGTTAAGATCACTTTAAGTTTTCCTTTCTTTGTAGACATTTTAAGATTCCTTTTTATAAATTGCCTTTAGCCCTTTTTATTAGCTTTGGTTATAGCCATTGCCTCTGTTAATGGATTTTATTTGTTTCTGCTTGTGTTCCAAAACCAAATTACTGTAACTAATGTACCACTGTAACTTTTCGTAGCTGTTTGCTGCTGAAAGCAAAAAAGCAAATTCATCAAGTCAAAATATAATGCCTTTATATCCTATTAAATATCAAGTCAAAGAAAATTGTGCTAGTGTCTATAGGACTCAGCATTAAATCTACAATATTTAATGTACTGTAGCAGATTGAGATTTGATGCAATTTCCATCTGTGGAAATTGTCCTCACTATTAAAACACTTATATTAAGCAGCAGAGCTAGGACCAAGTACAAGAGAGATAAGCCCCATTTGGAAAGGTGTATTACTCCCAGCAGATCAAGAAGTCTACTAACCAGTGTTTAAAATAATCTGGATTGTGCCTGGAATAACTTTGAGGCTGTCTGTCTGGGTACAGTCATGATTGCATTTCTTCAAATTTTATTTCTTCAAACCGTCTTCTGTATTTTTTCACTCTTGAAGTTTTTTGGCTTTCTACATGAATAAACTCATTGAAGTATTAAGGAAATAATGGATGGATATACTATCCTTGTTGAGGGTATGTGCAGGTGTTATAGTAATTGATGGGGAAAGAAAATGGCTTTCCAGCTCTTGCAGCAGTGTCATAATGTAGGGTAGTATTCAAAAGCCTTGTAGAAATTAAACATAGCAAACGTTCAATTTAAATGTGATTTTCTCAAACTAAATTCAGTATGCCCTATGACTGCTTTGTTTTTCTTTTTTTTTTTTCTTTTCTTAGCAACTATTACTCCGGCTCTGATTATGTTGGGCAATAGCACTGAGAATAACTAGCCTGAAGGTATCTAGGATGAGCTAAAAACCTGTTTCTCTGGTACCTTGTTTTTGAAACCACCTTGAGAAGTAATATTCTTGTAAGCTTGGCAGTATAAACTTGGTTCCCATCAGTTTTCCATTAATTTTTAACAAATCTTTTTAGAAACACATTGTTATTTATCACTGTAGTACAGACTGAAACATGAAAGAAGTCAGAAGGTTGGCATTTACCACAGGATGCAAACAAGGGAGAAATTGCTGCAGATTTGAAGACAGTAAGAAGTAAACACGTTCCCTGAATAACCAAGAATGATATTGCTTATGCATGAAGGTTACTATGGCTATTTCAAGCAAACTTGTGCAAGTATTTTTGATTAGAAACAGTTGTTTTGCATCTTTCTTGCAGTTTATCTTTCATTTGCATACTGACATTCATGCTAGAGCAAATATGGCCAGAAACAGTGCCTCCTTTACAGAGCCCGTTTTCTTCACTACAAATTCACTAAAAAGAGGAAATCCCAAGTTTGACTAAAAAAGAGGCAAGGGGGCATTAAAAATAGTTTAAAGTTTGAATTGGTTAAAAGAAAAAAAATCAGTCCTTAATAAGCTAGACTAAAGCTGTTCCTTTGCAGTGTTTCAGAATATTTATTTAAACAGTTTTGCACCATATTTTGTAGTTTAAACTCTAATTTTAAGCTTATGAATATGTCATTTTTCAATTTCAATTTCAATCTGTTAGTTCTCATACATACCTGTAGATATGCACATGTTTTATTTATATGTCAAATTTAAGAAATGCTCTGTGAGCAATAGTGACAGGATTTTCCATATAGGCAGACATGTTAGTATTCAGGAAATCATTGATTATAAAGGTGATTTTCATGCAGTTTGGATATTTGCAGAATAGACTGCTGACCATCAGATTGACCTGAGACTGGTAAAATTTAATTCACACTTGGCACTTTGGTAAGGTTCAGCTTCTCGTAGGGATTTAACACAGAAAGTCACAAGCAAACTCAAGAGGAAATTAGCAATTAGAGTTAACGCTCTGTTTATAAAGCCAAGGAAGCATTTTTATGAAGCTAGATCTTGCTAGTAATTTGTTAGCCATTTCATATTCGCATCTTTTTGGCCTGGCAGAAGAAGGAGGCCAATAGCTGTTAAAAATAGAATTTTGCTAAAAGCTCCAGGGGGCTATTTTTTAAACATGCCCTTTCACAAACAGAACTGTCTAAATGAGAAATGTTCCAAAATACCTTTTGGGTGCTTTATTCTTTTGGTTAAAGAGCAACATATTTAAATTTTCTTCCCTTCTGTATCTGTATTTAGTTCACAGTGACCTATTTAATTCAATATTTTATTGAAATCTTCTGTGATTACTTTAACTGTGCTTGCATCTTATAAAAAATCTTTGGTGTAAGATCTGTTTAACCTCCAAATCGGTTGTTACAATATTTCTGCCACAATTTCAGAGCCTCTTCAGATGGTTTTCAAACCAACAGATGAGCACATATGAGGGCACTACGTTGTATCATTTTTTATCCAATTAAATATGCTTTCTGTAATGTGAAGTGCAAACCATTCCTTTTTCTGTCACTCCAGCCAACAAGATTTGCAGTCGGTAAGGTATGTCATCTTAGTATTCTTCTTCTTCTTAGACTGTAGTACAAAACCCACTCATTTACAGTAGCAACATTCAATCAGTAGCTACCAGAGCAATCTAAGTTTAGAAGTATTTTTTTCCCCTTAGTTTTAAGGCTAAAAGATTCACATTACTCAGCCTTATTCCTTACTGTCATCAAAAGTGAAACTGTCTTTGTTGCATTAACAAGTTTTGATCCCCCAATTTTTAGCTGTGACGATATCCTCCATTCTGAGGCTGTAGATCCTGGAAGAATTGGCAAACCTTGATTAAGTTAGTGGCTCTTAATTGTTAAACTGGCAAGTGGTAGTCCAACTGGGTTATGGTTCTCAGGTGGTCCACAGAGCTACATTATGTGCTTAATTGAAAGCAAAGCATTAATTTTGCAGTTTTAAGTAAGATTAATCCTGGTGGTCAATGAGAAGTTTGGGCTATTGGTCTAGGAAGTTTAGGAAGGACTGAATTTTAAGTTATTAAACTATAGAGTGTAGATTGAATAGTTATGTTCCATAAAAACATTACGTTCCATCTAGTATTAATCTCATAACAGTACCTTTCCCAATGTGACAAAGTAACTGTTATCAGCTCTAAACAGTAAAGGCGGATCATCAGGTTCTTCTTGTCATAATTCTTTCTTTGGATAGGTATTTGGCCCTTCTTTCAACAAGTGTTTTTACATGTTTTTTGCTTTTGGCTTCCATTTCAAAAGTTCAGCAGATTATAAATATTCTTCTCATTTAGATCCTCTGTCTGCTTCCCTGTTCTGTTTGATATCAGTCATTTAAAATATAAATATTGAAGTAGATTTTAGGAACAGCAAAAGAGCAAAGGAGGAAAATGTTCACTATTCACTTGAGTCTACCCTAGGATTAGTGGGGCCTTTCAGCACTTACTATTATCCATAACTTCTCAAAGTTTGTAAAATAGGTCATAGAGTACTTTCAGAAATGTCAGTTGAATATTCCCGTTGTTCCTTAGAGCAGTCTTTCATGGACTCCTTGTATCATTTTGCCCTTTCATATAGCTGAGTAACAATGGTTTCACTGCCAGGAAATGTGATTTCCCCATGGGAGGTGAATAGAAGATAAATCTGCTTCTGAATCAAAATGTTGTTTGAACTGTAGCCACAAAGATCAGTAGATTTTAAGTTCAGGCTGCATAATTAAATAATATAGTCTGCTCTCCTGTATGTCACAGAGCACTGTATTTTACGTAGTTGTATGTGTATTGCTCTTGAAACTGGCAAAGCAGAAGTATTTGGCAAAAGCACGCCCTTCAGAAAGGCATTGGATTTGTATTGTAAAGTCACAATGGAAGTGCTAGTTTTCTTTCTAGTCGGCTCTAGAAAGTTATCAGACACCTTTTAAAAACAAACTGGGCTTTGCTGCTTCATCCTTGATTTGATTTCCCTGTCCTTATCTTCCACCAATAGTTATAACATACTTCTCCAGTAGATTGAAGTATCATGTATTATCCAGTATTTTGGTTTTTTTCGTTGTTTCTTTTCTTCTTCTTATGAAGATACTTTGTAGGTCAGCTTTCAGTCTTCTTTTACAGTAAGTACAGCAGATCAAACTCTTCAGGCCATCACTGTAAGACATTCTCTCCACAAGAATTCATGCGTCAGCCATTCTTGTGAATCTTTACTTCACCCTCTAGCTTCTCAGCATTTCTGTAAAACTAGGTACACTACATAGACATAGTGTTACTTTTGTAGCTGCTGTATACAAAACTGAAATCCCTACCCTGTGAATTGAAACACCTAGAAAACCCCATATTACTACAGCTTGTGTTTACATGGCTTTCCCTATCATATGGCTTTGGACACAGATTATCTTTCAATGCTGGAAAAAAAGTAAAAGCAATCTTCTTGTGATAGTTATCATTATATCATAGAACCATAGGAGTTGGAAGGGAGCTCCAGAGACCATCAAGTCTAACACTCCTGCTAAAGTAGGTTCCCTACAGCAGGTTGCACAGGCAGGCATCCAGGCAAATTTTGAATCTCTAGAGAAGGAGACTCCACAACTTCTCTGAGCAGCCTATTCCAATGCTCTGTCACTCTGGCAGTGAAGTTCTTTGTGTTACTAAGGAACTTCCTGTGTTCCATATGGCCCCTAGAATTTATTAGGATTCACGGAGGAGCCTCATAAGCACTTCACAGGGGATCCATACAGCTTTAACTTTGATCATAGCCAGGTTTTTTCCACCTATGTTTAGATCAATGAGGTAATTGTCAAAACTCATAGTAAATAAAGAATCTTTAGGGGTTTCATGGAAATGCCAAATGGCATTTGGCAGAATCTGGAGTAATCTTTGTAGTGGACAAGAAGGGAACATCAGAGTTCTGAATCCAGTCTAGCTATCAAACTTTTTTCTTAACTTGAAAAGCCAGCAGAATTAAATGGCTGTTAATATTCAGCAGCAACTGAGACCATCTTCTGAAAATCCTTTATTTCATATGTTTTCTATTGGACTGGTGGTACAAATGAAAATTCACTTTTTATCAGCAGAAAACATGCAGATATTTTATTCATCTATTCATCTGTGTATTTCACTGGTGGGGTTTGTTTGGTTTTTAACAATCACAGTTTAATATGAAACATGTCCACATTTGCTTGAACTGGAAAAGACTATACTTTGTGTGTGTATTTACATTTTTTTAAACTTTAAACACTATTTAATCTGTTCTGAAATTTGGGGAGAGTCCTCTTTATTTGCGCAGCTATCAATCAGTAGATTAAAAAAGTGAGAATCTGAAGAATTTTGATTAGTTTAATAGAAGTTGGAGAATAAGAACAGGAAGAAGACATTTTAAATGTCATTCTAATCCAGGTAGAATTCATCATGTCAACAGCGTTTCAACATCACATTAAAGTACATAAATAAATGCCTTTGTAATTCTCACATGGGTTTCTGTCCTTTTGATTTCAGAAAGATTTGGGTGTATATTTAAAATTCAGAACAAGTTATTTGGGGGTGAAAAAGATGATTTCTTGGATGAGGGCCACAGCGCTTTGTATCTTGGCATTCTTCCTGGAGTTATCATAGCCATTCCTGTAGATAATTATAATTTTTTTGCACTGTATATTATTGAAAAATTGATTCTTCTCTCTCTTTGAGTTCTAATACAAGTGGAATTAAATTTCCATCCTTTCATTTTTCTGTGTTCCTGAAACTTGTATTATGCAGGATGCTTCCTTACAACTCCAAATCAGAGAGCCCAAAATGGAAGCTAGTAAATTGGAGTACATTTCACATATATTCATGAAAAACTGTTTATATTCAGCAGGTATTATCAGTTTGCTAGTTCTTATCCTTGATGTTGTCCCCTTTCACCAGTTAAGAGGACTCGCATGATGGGAGAGGCTCTGAAAACCCTTGTTACTGTTGAGGAAGCCCATCCATTTGGCACTGGAATAAATTCTCTCCCTAGGCAGTTTATGAAAATTCACAGGATCCTTCAGAGGGGTGCCAAGTTGAAGCAGTAGGCTCTTCAGTTCCACATCCCACTTGATTGTGAGCCACTTTGACTTTTGCCTTTTATCCAGTACTTTTCAGTGTGGTTTCTTTTTACTCTGCTCTTGTTTCTTGCTGATACAGTCTGTCTCATTCATTGTTTCAGCACTTTCCATCGTCAGTCACTGTTGTGTAGAGTGAGTATAAACGCTGCCTAATCACAATGCAACTACTACAGTCATCAAAATGATTGTGCAGGTTGCAGGGCAATGAATATTCAGTACTTCTGCCTCCTTTATTGAAATAGGGACTTCTGCTATTCCACAGTCCCTTTTCTAAATTATCTTCATGTGTATAATAAATATGCCTTGCTCAGGAGGAGAGGGCAGAGTGGAAGAGAGAGAACAACAGAGAGCATATTGAATGAAAGAGTTTCTTCTAATATCTGTACTTAATAATTTAGGTTGAGAGTGATATCGAGCTCTTTTCTGCATTACAGTCATTCCTTCAAAACTAAATTTTTAAGTATCTTTAATTACACTTAGTGAAGGTAAGACATAAGTACTGGTTTAATCTTCTAGATGGCCTTGTGGATTAAAATTAGATCTATAGATTTGCATAATAAAAGTAATGTTGTGAAAGAAAGCTGTTTGAGTATGTGAGAGATAATTGCATTAGTATGAGTTGCCTTGGGGCAGCCCTTATTGGATTGAGCTCAGCACCAGCCACTATACCACTGGAGCATTTTGCATTTTTATGTAGCAGTGCAATAGAATTTAAATTTTATGCACAATTAGTCTTGTATTGATGTACAGTTTGTAGGTAGGCTTAAGCAATAAACTGCAAGTAAGTCTCTAATGCAGCTTTTTGTTTGATGAAAGGGAAGAGGGCAGAAAAAAAAAAGTTTGTGAAGACAGTGAAAATTCTGAGTCCAGCAATATTAACACATTTCTATTGGTTTCTACCTAGTAGCCTGAATTACAGACCTTCTTCAGTGTCTCCACTGGTGAAGTATTTCATACAGAAGAATTTCAGTATAAATATTGACAAATACGGTGACAGCTTTAATGGCATCTCTTAAATTTGAATTTCTCCTCTACCATTTGCCTTTATACACTGTGATATTTGTGCAAAGAGCTGAAGCTGAGGTATTTACTCATTCAGTTCATAAAATAAAATGCTGTTGCAGCACACTTTGTTCTAGTAAGCAAACAGTATTTAGCAGTTTGCTCAAATATGGACAACAATATTAGCAGTATTAATTTCAGAAATGATTATTAATAGATTTCCACTCAGCAAAGCAGAACACACAGATACAATGGCAGAAACAGAATGTTTTCTTTGCAACATTGATATCTCTTTGTATTTTGCAATACCTATTCAAAGATGACATGAGAACAAAATAACCTTTTCCAGTGACACAATATTTTACACAGCATTCAGATTTAAAGGGAATTTTTGTTTCTTTCTTTGTTCTGGTGGTCTTCATACCACGTACCTACTAAAGCATATATCTTTACAGCAGCATAGGAATTTATAACACTCTGAGACTTGAAAATGCATTTTTCAGTCTATGCAGGAAAAGTCAGAAGGCTAATGTGTCTTCTACAAATCATGGTTTGTTCTTTATAATTTATACTCATGGCTCCAAAAGTCTTGTCTTTGTCAACTGCGCTGTTGATGTAACACCCATCAAATTGTTGGAGGATTCTAATGATGAGCTAAGAAATGACAGGCAGACAGAAGTCTCCCACATGTGTCTGATCTTATGCTATTATGCTTTCTAAATTATACTATTGAAGCTAGTGCTTTTATTCTTCTGGACTTAATACCTCTGATATGCTTTATTGTCTTCTGCCAGAGAAGATATCTAGAGATATTCAAGACCCACATGGACAGCAGGGAACCTTCTGTAGCAGGGAGTTGAACTAGATGATCACAGAGTCACCGAGGTTGGAAAAGACCTACAAGATCATCCAGTCCAACCATCCATCTATCACCAATAGTTCTCACTAAATCATGTCCCTCAACACAATGTCCAAATGTTCCTTGAACGCCTCCAGGGTTGGTGACTCCACCACCTCCCTGGGCAGCCCATTCCACTGCCTGACCACTCTTTCAGAGAAGTAGTAGTGATCTCCTGAGGTCCCTTATAATTCCCACAGTTCTGTGAAATGCTAAGTCTTTTCACTGTTTTTTGCTCATCACCTCTTCCCTAAACTTAAATTTTAGCAATATGTACAGAGTTTATAAGGAATGATCTGTGATTGAATTTTGAATGCATGTGAAAACTCTTTTGGAGAATCAAGAGTGAAAGTAAAATTTGTGGGAGGAAAAGTTGGTTTCTCTACCAGGGAAAAGTCATCTTTTCTAGATTTTGTGTATTGCCTGGCATAGTTTAAGTGAAATATCTCACTCCCCTGCTCTCCTGCTGCATTTATTTGCCCATGACAACTGTTACGAAGACCCTTCACTTAAGGCCATTGACTTCAATTTTGATGTCTTTTGTGCCCCAAATAGCATAAGGGTGTACTTAGATGAAGTGACATTCAGTAGCGAAAACATCTTAGGTAATTCATATTCATGCTCCTCCCTTCATGTCAGCCACTTTTTACTCCTGCACCTGTCTCTTCTTGTGTTAATACAATTCCATTCGAGCCCAGGAATTAAACCAAATCACTGTTTTACTTAAAAATAAAAATAATAACTAAAAAAAAGTTGATCTGAAAGCACTGCCATTTTCAGGTATGTCTGTACTACACGTCTCAAGGTATCAATACCCGGCTCCTTGCCATATCTGTCAGTGCAGTGCAGTCCAGTGCAGCTTTTGGGGCTGACCTAAGATGTAAATCAGTGAAAGTGGTAGGGCTAAAATCAACATGGTTGTGATGAGAAGTTTGCAGTATTACTTTTAATATGCACAAGTCCATCATGTAGTTCCCAGTGTGGACTCAAAACAATTGTTCTTCCATGGCTTTGGGGCAGCAAGAGTGCTTAGCCTGGCATTCAGAGATGGAACCCCATAAGTCTGTTTTGCCAATTAAAAGATATTATTCAGAATAGGTTTTTTTCAGTCTTCCTTGTTTTCTATTCTACACCCAAACCTTCACAGAGAAGAAAAAAGGAAAATTTTTCCAGTGACATGTTCTCTTGTAGCTGTCTTTTATTTGGGTGGGAGACCACTACTGGGTCATTTGCCCCTTCAGAAATTAATGTTAGTTTTTATTGTGTTTCTCTTATTTTCTTCATAGTAGGAATAGCATAAAAAGGAGGAAGGGGGAAAGAACGACTCTCAGATCTCTTCTAGATCATTATAGACATGATAGAACCTAATTGTCTTCCAAATTTTGGATGATCTTTAAAAATCTTCCTTTTGGAAAAATGCCCAGAGGGAAGGAAATTTAATTTCATTTTATTATGAATTTTGACAAGATAACGGCTAACTTAATGGTACCCCATCTTAATTTGGTCCTTCAAATCCTTACTGCATTATAAATTCATTATTATCTCCATTAAACTGAAATTTTCCAATGGCCAATACAAAGAATACAGGTTATTGTAATGTTAACATTTAAAATAATGAGGGAAAGCATAGGTTATTTGAAATGATGGTTGGAAAATTTAATTTTTCCGTTGAAATAATCTTTGAGAGTAAAACCAATTCGGTGTTGCATGCTACGCCAAGCAAGCTTTATTCAGCTCTAAACTTAAATAACAGGTTTGGAACTCTTTTGGAAGTATTAGCAAAAATGTTTTCATTTTCTGATATGAATTCTTTTTGAGGTTTATGGAGTTGCAGTATCATCCAGTATTTTATAAAAGGAAAATTTAACGTACAAAACAACATGATTGCATATCCTATCCCATCAATAGGGTGGAGTAGGCAAAGAGGGAGAATGGCTTTGGGCAGAATGTCAGCGTCTTTAAAGTCTCACTCTGGGTTTTAATCTCAGGAATTAACATACAGAGATTAAAACAAGGAACGTTTTTTGTTGTGGATATCTAAGAGAATTCAAGATCACAGTTTTCAATGAGAACTTGCCTTTTGAAAATAACATACAAGTAGAGTCAAACACTATCTTGAAATAATTGTCAGAATTTGGGAAAAATTTGGAACTATTTTTGTGGCATTCCAGCATTTGATGAACAGAACTTTTGAAATGAGAAATGAATGTTCTATGAAAACAGGTGTTGAAATATGTGGATAGTTTTACTGTAGTGCAGGGTTTTTTCTCGTGTTAGCATCTTTATTAATACTTGGGAAAAAAGTAAGGTAGTGAGTATTTTTAGTTTATTAAATATAGCTTTTCTCTGTGGTACTCTAAGAATAGCATTTCCATTTTCAATATCCTGGGTGTTGAGATTTTTATTTTTTTTTTTAGTTTTACTGTTATGATCACTGTATTTAACTTCAAATGCTAATTACACAGTCACACGTACAGTGACATTTCTGAACTATCACAGCACAATAGTTTTTAGAGAGCCAGCTATGATTTTATTAAAACTGCCCTTAAGACACAGCATAATCTGTTGCTCTTCTACTCTAGGCTAAGCTTAATCTTCTGAATTTATATCTGTTCTTACTAATGTGTTTTAGATTTCTCATTCTGTGCTTATGAACTGTTTGCAAACTACGAAGACTCTGCTTTTTAAATTTAAATACTAATTCTTTGTAAGGTTTATGGACAGTAGTAGGGAAATATATATTACTACAAGTTTGAATTGTTTTGTTTGTTTGCAGAAGATATGTTTTACTTGATTACATGTGTCTTTACAGAATTTTCAATGGAGTTTCTTACTGTTACAATTTGAAAAAACATTTCTTGCTGTGTATCTGAAATATTTATTTTAAAATGACTTTTTCACCACTTCTAGTAAATGCACTTTCCAAAAAAAGCTGTAAAATATTCATCAACTGTTCACCAAATTTTGTGTTTCAGTAGAGTTCACAGTAAGATTACCATCATCATTTCATAGTAACCTGAATTATGGAGATCTTCCAGTTTATTTCAAAATCAGGCCCTGTAAACTGTAAATTTGTATTTGAAGTAAAACATGATAAATAAGGCTGAGGCATCTAGAAGCAACTTTTACACAGCAGCCATTCCATTCATAATTTTCAGATCATCTTTGAGAAAGTGCAGCTCTGGCTATGTACTAAAGAAATACATTCATTACATATTCTAATGGCCTACTCCTTCCCCCACCTAACCCCCCCCCCCCAAAAAAAAAAATCAGACTTGAGTCCAGACTGTAAAAGGCAGTACTGGTCTGGAAAGGTTGTCTCATTGTAAAAGCATGGATGTAAACAGAATTTGTTAAAATAAGAAAGTGGTATACACAAAAAATCACCCACTCAAAAACTTGCATCTCCAAGAAGCTGGCTTAAAACAGTGTTTTAAAAGTATGCATTTTAAACAGTTTCATATACAGCCCCTTGACCTCTTGCATTTCAGAGTAGATAAGATCACCTGCTGGAAAAAATTGATATTTCACATACAGTGTTGCTTGTTCTGTTAGCAAAGCAGCCAGATCTGCTGCTTTGCTTACAAATGCATCAGCATAAGCATCCGCAATGATTACCTAACACTGAACTGTTCTGCAGTACCCTTTGCTAGTAGCACCTTCCTGCTTTCCAGTTATGCGTGTTGTGGTCCTTTTCTTCCCTTTAGTTCTCTGTGCTATTATTTGTTCTTTTGAATCTTTTTTTCTTCTTTTTGAAGAGCAACAGTAATGAATGCACTTCAGTGTGTATAAAATTAATCTTTTTTAGTCGAGAAAGAGTTATTGGACTTGTATTGGAGCTTCTACAGCCCTCAATTTCTTAAGTACAGGAGAAGTAGGCATAGAATACAAACTTACACTGCTTTTATACTGATATATATATATATATATGTATATACACTTTTTAATTTTTTTATTTTTTTAAACATGCTACATTTCAATAAAGCGTACATTTAGGCTACTTTAGGAAATTAGCAGACATTTATATGGTTTATATGACTTGGTTCTCTTGTGTATTTGCTGTACAGTGGAAATGAAGCCCTTAGTAAGTCTAAACTAGGAAATTTCTCCTCTTTAATAAAAGCCTTGCCATATAGACAACTTAATGTTAACAATTTGTAAGAGAAGATTTTAAGTCCTAACTGAATGTAAGTAATGATTTCCAAAGTATAGCTATAAATCTACCACAGTTGAAGTTTATAAGGTCTCAAAGGAAAAGGAACTTATGGCCATTGAAATGAATAATCTGTAAACTGCCAGTAATTCATACAGTTATTAAGACTAGTAATTTCTTTGATAGGAGTCTTAGAGCTAGAATATTAAAACAATTGAATGATAAGCTAATACAGCAGCTCATACACATGAAGCTCTATTATATGAAATGATTTGTGTTACTTCTTTTTCCTGCAGCCCTAGCAATTATTGTAAATCTTAGGTAGTACTTTAATCCTCAGGACATAATATAAATCAAAACCTGGATTTCAGAGACTCACAGCCAGCAAGTGAGTTTATATAGGATCTCACCAATAGGCGTATACAGATCACAAATTCTATTCCCACTTTTAACTGAGGCTGAAATTTTCTTTGAAAGAAATTTACCATTTGCCAAAAGTACTGTATCTATATTGACTTTTTTAAACCACTTTACTCTAGCCTAATTCTGCTTCCATTTTAGGACAAAGAGACCTTTGCTTACATGGAATTAAATTTTGCAAGTTAACACTGATTTCAATTAAGAGAGGGAATAATTGATATTTTTTAATCCAGGTTTTTACCTATGTTATGACGCTACGGGTGAATAAAGGAGTAGATCATTCAGGACATTTTCATATGTATTGTTGTGCAAAATCAGGAAAATTTTGCTACGGATTTGGTATTTAGAGAAGCGAAATAGAAGTGAAAACATAGATACCCAAGCGCATAAAGGTTTTTTTGGTATTAAAGCAGCCTGTTTGTCTATGCTAGGGAATTCTTCTAGACTCCAAACCAGGGCATCTGTATTCAGAAAGCCTTTGGGAAATGGCCCCTGGAATGTTACTGCTCTGAAAACATGCCCAGATATTTCTGAGGACACCAGAAGCCATTAACTCCAGAAATGATCGCTGAATTTATCTGTGAGCATGGAAGTGGCCACTGAGTTTGCTGTAGGAGGTCTTGAGCCAATTTCAAGCTGAAAAGCAGTTCGTATTTCTTAATCTCCTGGAATGTGACCTAAGTGTACTGATTTATTTCCAGGAGTTTTTTATTTGGTTGGCTTGGTTTGTGGGTGTGGTTTTTGAGATGGGTTTTTTTGGCATAGCAAAAATATATATATTAGTAGGCCTGATAATATTCCTTTAGCATAAACAGATTGCTCCAGCTCCCTTAGGTAGGCTTGTCCTTTGTCCAGTTTTAATGTTCAAGAAAAGCAAGGAAAATATTGTGTCCTATTTCTTGCTCTCCCTGTATTCAAGCTTAGGTTCTGACTAGGTATTTGACAGTATTTAGTAATATGAAGCCCAAATGAAAAAGATTGTCTGCTCACAACAGTGGCCCTCTTCCACAGAGGCTGTTTCACCCTGCTTTATGTTACCTGCTGTCTTGGAAGTCACTTTCCAGCTGTATCAGCTCATTGCAGCCCTGCTCAGCACTGCAATGCATATCATAGATTTCATGCAGTAAGTAATCCTCACAGGGTAACAGCAACTGTTTTCTCTGTTTTTGATCTTTCACGATCTCAGTAAGGATCTGAGTAGGTTGGTGGATCTTCTCTTTAGTGTTTGATGTTATATTGTTTATTTCCTCTTAGTTTTACCATCACCACTTCCAGCAGGTACAATATAAACTGTGTGGTAAATTCAGAAGACATTTGCGTGTAAAATAGTGAAGTCATTCTGAAGCCCTAGCCAGAATTTGTCCCTAAAATGATTTTCAGCTTCCACTGAATCCCCCCATTTCACCGAAGAACTTCTGAAGATATTTTTCTATCTGGAAAGGGCAAAAAATCTGATCAGAAGGAATTGACTTGCCATCTTACATCATCCTCTGTTTTCTTGTAAATTCAGAAGGGTGCAGATGAAAATAACATTTCTGATCTAGTTTTTAGGTGAAAATATGGTTCCGGTGACAGCTTTGTAGTCTGGTAAAGCTTTTTAAAAATTTCTCGGTTTATATCCTGAACTTATCCAAGTTAGGGTTTGGAGGAATTTGTGGAGCAGTTTCAGCAATGTCCTAAAATAATGAAAGTGGTTTATGTTCAAGGGCAAGGTTTCCAGTCTCATGTCTTTCTGCTTATCTACTTATTGGTACATAGGAAATTATTCCAGCGCTCTTCATAGATATATTGTCAATAAGATGATAAAACAGTATTAAAATACTTTACACTTTCCTTCATATATGTCTTGTTTACAAATTATTCTTCCAGGTATTGTTGACAAGGGATCAAAAAAACGGTGAACTATTTTAACTGCCTTCTTCAGAACTTTGCAGAAACACAGCATCCCTGTAGAAATTCTAAATCTCCTCTGAGGATTGTGACAGGATTCTGCCATACTCAGTCAATAATCTTGCCTCATTGCTTTCAAGGCCTTCGTGCCCAGCTCAGCAAGGCCTTGATGTTACAAGGTCCTTTGAATTTTACCTAAGGGGAACTAAGGCCCTTTCACACTCCAGTCCTACTTTTTGTTTCATTTGACTCAATAGTTTTTGCTGTGTCTAAATTAGAGCAGTGTCTAATAGCTGTCTGATTGCATTCATCATTGCTACAGCCTGACAGGTCTGCAGCATGAAGGTCATATCAAATCCCAGTTCACATAAGGCAAAGTTCTGATTTATTTTCATCAAGAATTCTTGTGAGACAACCACAGCTACCAGAAATTCTTTATAAATATACACAGTGTATTATTACTCAGAATCAGACATCTGGATAGAAGAGTTCAGGTTTATTTAGTCAGAAGCTTGGGGTACTCACTCTGCTACACATCGACAGTTGTTCTTATTACTTTGGGGAATTCATCTTCAATTTTATTTCTGCAGTATAATTTTTCATACCATAAATTTATTTTAAACCTGATTGATCTCTAAGCCAGTGATTTGCCCTTCCAAGAATCTTTTTAGATAAGTTTATTAATTTGTCATCTTACACTGATACAAATATGATTCTATTATCAATTATTTTTGCAAGGAAAGATTTCTTTGAAAGTGACAGCATTGGCACAGGTTGCCCAGAGAGATTCTGAAATCTCCTTCCCTGGAAATACTCAAAAGCTGCCTGGACACTGTCCTGTGTAATGTGATCTAGGGGACCCAGCTATAGCAGGAGGTTGAGCTGGATGATCTCCAGAGGTCCCTTCCAACCTCACCCATTCTGTATGGCGGTGATTATGCACAGAAAAGCCTCTTGCAATTTTTCTTTGATTTTATTTCAGCACACTACCTCTATATCTTCAATATGGCACTAAATCAGTTGTTCTTTCCTACTCTATCTTGTTTGTCACACATATTTGGAAAAATTATTCTGAGTGTCTAAAAATTCCTAAGCTTCTTCCTATTCTGATGCATGGAGGACTGTCTCACTGCAGTAGAAGTCATCTATGAAACACAGCAAAGAGAATTCAGACCTGCAAAATAATAGAGACTGAAGAAGTGGATTCCTCAGTAAACACACATGTTTTGTATAGATAAAAGGTGGATAGCATGTTGCTCAGGTTTGTAGTAAGCAGCCTCCATTTACCTCTATCTATGGTGACAGTGTTCTTTTCTTTTTAAATGTTGCTGTACTGTCATGGAGCGTATCCATTAGTTCATCATGTTGCAAAGTTGAGGTGATAACAAGTAGTCAACTGAAATTTCCTCTCCTGACTGGTGGCAGAGAGCTGTGGTACTGCCATTAGGAACCACAACCTACTGTAGGTAACCTACTTTAGCATGATTCTGTGACTCTAGAGAAGTATAAGCAAAAAAGGTTTTTATCAGTTAAAGGCATTCTTAGAAATCTCGATGCCAAAACTTGTTCAAAATACTACAGTTGGCAAAAATTAAAATAATCCTTAGGCTGCTATGAATCATGTCATAAGCTGAATTACACTCTGGCATTAGAAGTAAAGGATGGAAGGGGAAAAGACTGTACTTAAAACTTATTCCATGCTATGTCTATTTCCATTGGGGTTCCTCCTGAGTTATTATGGACCAAGTGATGCACAAATTTTAATAGATGTCAATGTTGGAAAAAAAATGTACGTGAACCATGGAGAAATTGAAAACATTGAACACAGACTGTGCAGCTATCATCATCAGCTGAATTTCACAGTGCATCTTGTAAAATAGATGGGCCAAAAATTCTTCTAAGGGGCAAGGATCTTGTCAGCATCAAGCATATTGTCAATCCAGCTGTTACTATTTCATATAAGTCAAGGACTTGAAAACATTTTTCTCTGGTTTTACCAAGGCGAACCTGTCCTCCCAGTGTTCTCAACAGAATCTGTCAAAAGTTCTGAGTTTGCTTCACCCACTTCTTTAATTAACCTAAGGTAAAGTTTGTGAAGTCACATTCATAGAACAGCATTGTGTAGCTGAGAAAACTAGTGATCTTTTTTATCAGTGCTTGTGCATTCATGTACTTGCCTCTGGACAATATCTGTCTTCACCTGACCTTTCACTGTCTCCCTAGAAGGGCAGAACCCTAGAAATCCTCTCTCCACAACTCACAGAACCTCCAGCACCTTTTGATCTTTCCAAGATCATTTTTCAGATTAGCTCATGTCCACAGATAGGCAAGGACAGAGCATGCTTCTATGAGCCACAGGAATTTTTCATTCATGATGTGTTTTCTTGCTTCTGAGAAGCAACAGATCACCTAGTGTGTCTAGCATACTTGGCAGGAGAAGTTTTCACTCTCAGGTTTGTCAATGATTTTTGGCTCATTTTTAATTTGTTACTAGTTTCTTCTATGTGTAAGTTCCTGCTAGGGAGTATAAGTCTCCACACAAAGTGACCAGCCAAATTCTTCCCTGCAGAGAGGCAGTTTTTTCCTGGGAGATGGAGAAGTCCTTCACAAACTTTGTCTCAGTGAGGTTTCTCTGACCACAGATGTGTCTTAGCCCAGCTACCCCATCCTGCACCTCTCCTTGTGTCGCTGAGATTCTCTTGCCTCGTAGCTCCCTCAAGTGCAACCAATCCCTTTCCATCTGCTGGGAAAACTTAAGTCCTGCAAATGTAGTTCAGTTGGATTGATGCACCATGGTCATTGTACTAATGGCTTTGGCCCTGAGCTTTCAGATTAAAGATCTGACATGAAAAGTAGTTTTGCTGGTGATGAGTGCACTCAGTGTTCTATGTTTCTAAGCACCACTATCCCTGTCTCCTCCTGCTGTACCCCACAGTCAGATTTCCTAGTGAAATTATCTACATTGTGTCTCCTCTCTTTACTAGCTACAGGTGATTATTTAGGCAACTGTTTTCTTAGTCTATTGTCCTGCCCACCTAATTCTTTCTTGCAAGACAGAGACTTTGTTTCTGAGCTCTGAACTCAGACTGGTCAAACTATCACTGAGAATGTAAAAGGTGCTGCAGATTGAATCCTGACAATTAAGCACTTTAGTAATAATATTTATACTTAAAAGTTAGAGCTACTGCAGGCCATAAAGATGGTTTATAAAATACTTGGATAGTTATAGCATAATAATCATAGAGTCATGGAATCACGGAATCACCACAGTTAGAAAAGATCTCCAAGGTCATTCAGTCCAACTGCCACCTACCACTATTTCTCACTAAACCATGTTCCTTAGTACAACACCTAAATGTTTCTTGAACAACTGCAGGGTTGGTGATTCCACCACCTTTCTGTGCAGCCTGTTCCAGCGCCTGACCACTCTTGCAGAGAAGAATTATTTCTAATGGCCAACCTGGATCTCCCCTGGTGCAACTTGAGGCCATTTCATCTAGTCTAGGACCAAACAGTTCTGGTCCTTTGAGCCCATAAGGAGCTTATATTTTTAAAAAAGCAATACTAATTTTCAGTCCTGCTGAAGATCACTGTATGTAGAAGGCTCAAATGGCTGTGAGGAGAAGACTTCAGCCTCTTGAATAAAAATTATATTAGTACATAGGTAGCTCTGAAAAGAATGCCTCCTATTATTTCTATGGAAACTACAACAAAGTGTTTAATAACAATTTGATAGAGCAGATTCTCAACTACAAATATTTTTCAACATAGTCACCAACATTATTATGCATTTTTGCAAGCAATGACTAAGAGCCTGCATATTACACTCATAAACATCTTCACTACAGGAGGTGATTTGTTGTCACCCATGCTGAAACACACCATCCACTGCCTCGCTGTGCTCACATCCACTGATTGGTCTCCATAAACATTCAGCAAGCATCAATGAATGTCACTGGGTGCCACGTTTCCGCATGGAGGAATTCAGTTACACACCTTTGCTTCATCCTCATTTCCATTTCAAATGCTATTCTATCAGACTACCCCTCTGTTGCCATCTGTCCCACAGCAAAAAAATGTACTGGAATATTGATGGGAAGGGTCAGCCTCTTCTGCCTACCATCAATGTCCATCTCTGACATTGTGGACAAGCGTTATAAAATAGGAGCAGCCTCAGAAAATACTTTCTGAGCAGCCCTTGTATATTCCATAAATATGTGGGATATGCATTTGTTAATCTTCATAATACGTGCATTAGTGTGCAGTGAGCCATATTTGAATACTGTTAAAATTTTGACAGGAAACATAGAAAAGACAGAAAATATGGAACTGACATTTTGTCATGCAGTTATAATTGTTCTTTCTCACAAAGTCATAAACTGAGGTTTCAGAGACAGATGTTGTAACTTTCAATTGCCATTGCCTTTGGTAGAGATTCCCAAGGTAATTGCATGGCAGCATTGCCTTGTCGTTGTCAAACAAAAAATTGAGTCTGCTGTAGATTGTTGGTTTATATTCTGTAAATTCAAGACACGGGATTTATCATTTTCTGTTTGTGAAGTGTAGCTGAAGGATTACCTTTGGCAATGTAATATTTTTATATATAAACTCACAAAGTGAGGCCATGCCCACAGCTGATGATGCTGAAAGACAACATTAAAACCCCAGTTTGCTTAGGTTATTACATCCATTGCACAGAAGAATTCTCAGTTTTCAGTCCTCTCCCTTTAGGCGTCTGCCAACAATTCAGTACCACCCTTTGCACATGACAGCCTCTGGTAAACTTACAGATGACCATAACATCTGTTCCATTTCATGCCCACTCTTTGACACGATGGGGCTAAGAGCATAGAGGAAGCTTTCAGCTCAATGCTGGTATAAATAAAAACAGAAATTGCCTTTGCACGTCTATATGCAGCATACTTTACGTAACCAGGATTTTCAATCACAGAAGAGCTTATCCTGACCGCTCCTAGAAATGGAAAAGAATACTTGGTAAATAAAAAATAAACGACAAAGAAACTGTGGCTAGATCTGCAGATGAAAGATTAAGCTACAAATGGAGATTTCATTTTCCATTTACTGTGGGTCAAATGCAGTATACATTTGAGGTCTTAGTATCACCTACCACTGTCAGGACACATAGGGTATCAGACAAATAGTCTCATCCTCAGGAGCTTTCTGCCTGAGTTCAGTCAACTCTACATAAGCAGCAAGTGCTCTGCAATGCAGTGTGCACAGGTCAGGCTGCGAGGAGCCTCTCTGTGAAACTCGGACAGAACTCATCGCATTTTGAATTTTGAGAAATCTTTCTTCATTTTTTTTTAGATTCAGATCTCTGAGGTACATATGCAGCAGTATTTTCTTCTTCTATTTTTCTTAGCTTTGATGATCTGAAAAGAAACTGAGAATATCTTACTCAGTATATAGCAGAATACAGTGCCTTTGCATATATTGTGCAGGTAAGAGTTACTTACACTAAACTTTTCCCACATTACTCAACATACTTTGGAGAAAGTTGGGAAGTTAACTAAATATCAGTCATTGTCCAGCATAGAATTTTCCATTTTATGCCATTTCATCTGACAGAAAATAAAATTACCCTTGTAATGTTCTTGTTAGTGCGTGATCTTTGTAATGAAAATTATTACAGAGTAAATGTAGTGCTCTTCAAGAAGTATTTATCTTTCAGAAGTTGAAAAGGGGGGAGATGATAGTGCTTTACTTTTTTCTCTCTATTTGTTTGCTATCCTGATATTTTGTTCTTCTGTTTCAAATTTCAGATAAAAGCCTTTAGTTGTTCATTTTCATGTGTTGGTTCCCAATTATCGGGTTTTTGTCTATTTTGTTTTCTTATCTCATATCTCACACAACACCTTACGGAGTCTATAGCTCCTTGGTGATCCTTTAGGTGATTTTGCCGTGCAGTACAGTGACTGCTTACTGGCAGGATGCGTGAAGCACACTGCCCCTGGGACAGCAGTGGAGCTGACTGAGCCATGCCAGGGTCAGAAGGGTAACCAGGATCCCACAGGGTCAGCAGTCACATTGTAATCACTGGGCAAGTCTCAGCACAAGGGCAAGTTATACTGGTATCAGGGAAGTTAGCTGGACCGTCGGAGTCCAAGTTGATGGAGTGTATGTCTATGGCCCAGACATGGCTACAGTGCTGAAGTGTAGCTTGAGTGCAAGAACAGAGTTAACAAACTGTTAGTACAGACCTGTCAGCATGACACTGCCAGCACTTTCCAGTAAGGCTTCTTAGGAAGGAGGGGTGGCATTATCTGGAATATACCAGAGGGAAAGCAAGCCAGGTGGTACTGGTCTCTCATCTGCTGCTTTTCATCTAGTAGTACTGCCTGAGTAGTTTTCTGGAAATACTGTACCATCTGAGTGCTTAGTGGAAGTCATAAACACAATTAAGACCTTAGGAACTATGAGGAAGAGCTAATGACAAAATTTATTTCTCTGCGATAAAGCAAGAGCTCATCCTCCTTTGTACTGACCAATTACAGCTTTGGTTATTGCTCCTCAGAACAAACATACTAGCCATTACTTAAAACATAAAGCATCAAAGAAGACAAAGGTATGGAATGGTTTCTGTACAACAAGGTACTTATTTTTTGTTCTGACAGGGGTCATCTGAATGGAGAAGTGATAGAGTTTTATAAAAACATTAGGGGAATGGAGTAGATTAACAGAGATTTATCCATTCTGGTTATATAAGAACTAGAAATACCTACAATTAAACAAGGCAGTAGGTATAAAGCAAACTAAAGAAACTCATCCACTGCAAGTTAATATTATGGAATTTATTGCTTGAGGATACTGTAGAATATCAAAAGTATCCAGGGTTCCCAAAGTGATTAAATAAATTAACGGAGGACTCCAAGGTTGGCTAGGTAAGATGATTTGGTGATATCCTGTATCTCAAGATGTCCATAAACTACAGTCTGTAGATTAGTATAGTATACAGAGACATTTAATTCTTTTTCTGTTTCTCATAGCTTCTCACGGTTTCTCTTAACTTTTCTCATAGCTTCTGCTACTGGCCTGCACCAAACCCAGGATCCTGTAAGAGATGGATTTTTTGTAAAATTCAGTACATTTGTTTAGCTATAGTACTTACTGCTTGCTCCAGCTTCTCCCAGACTAAAGGTATCACTTCTTTCCCAGAAGCAGTTAAGAACTGAAAGAAAGAGGACAAGGAAACAGGGCTGGCTGATTTCTACCTTTCATTCAGTGTGGATCTCAGTGTTGTATCTGTGTCACAAATATGTATTATGTCCAGCCTGTATTGCGAAGGGCACAATTCAATCCAATCTTTTTTTGCTCTTGCTGACCTCTCAAAGATTGTTTTACAAGCATTTTCTAGCAAACAGTAATGCTAAGGGCAACTGTTCTACAATATTGTCAAGCCTATTATTTTTGTGGCCAACACAGATGGATTACTGAGACCTAACTTTGAAGACAGTTAGCTTTTCAACTATTTAGATGGAGGATTGGCTCAGCTGGGGAGAAAAATGCAGGCAATTATTTCTAACACTAGGTTTCTTCTTTATCTAATGTTCAATTTTCTCAAATACTGCTGTGTCTTTTATCAAGAAATAGAGGCTAACTGGCTTGGAAAATCTAAGATAAGGAATCTTTGATGCAGGAATAATTGGTTGTGGTAGATTGGGCCAAATTAGAATGGTGCTCAGCAGAATTGTCTACTGTACTGTGTGCATACCACTTATTTCAGCCACTTCCATCATATTTTCCTTTGTCTCTACTTATTTATTTAACTATTTAATATTGAGATAGTTGTTGACATTAGCTTACTTTCCTACATGAGACTCTCCTGAATAACAAAGACACAGAGTATTAGCCTGAAACATAAAAATGTCACGTCCTCTAAGATTATGCATAGGCTGTCTTTAAATGTTAGCATTAACCTTCAGTTCAGTTGTATCTGTAGACAGAAGACTGAAAAAAATGCAGATTGACACTGTGGTGTATTTTTTTTTTCATTGTAAATATTTACATTTGTCTTCAGATCATATTTTCCAGGAGCAGAAAGAAGTTAGGCAACTATTATTTGAGTTGCTGGAAATTCAGTTGATTAAGCACCTGTCATTGATTCAGTTTTATAACACAACTTTCTAATTCCATGGTGATAGCACAGAAAAAAAAAAAATCTACTTTTCAAATATTTGTTTAGTTGATTTGTTATCATCCTAGTGAAGGTAGAGATGGCCCTAATGATCTCAAGTGTGTTGTGTTCCCACAACCCAGTCTCTATCAAATTCCAAAAGTAACAAAAAATAAAACTAGGTAATGCTCCATAACCTTCAAAAGGGAACAGTAAATATATAGAATGAAAGGGAAAGAGAGAGAGAGAGAAGGAATATGTGCATACCCATACTAAAGAATTTGCTGTAAAAAAATTAACTTTCGCTCTGGTTGATACAATCTACTTGATGGCAACCACATTATTGTCTCTTTTCTAACTGCAACAAGGTGGGAGAAGAATTAGAATGAGCAAAACGGATGAAAAACCTTGTTGAATGAATCTAGCATCGTGTCACATGTTAGGTAAGGCATACTGCTTGTTGTAACCAGTAAAGCAGGGATGAGCTCTCTAAATGGGAAGTCTCGAGTAGCTGTGGAAGTAAAGCTAGCAAAGTGATGAGTGATGGCCATCTGTACCCAAACATCAAAAATCCTGCTTTGCTCTTTTTTCTCTCCTCCCCCATTTCCTTCAGTAGACATCCATCAAACTTCAGTAGGATTTCTGCTGGCCAGTTTGTGTCTTGTAAATTGACACGATGCAGGAGAATTGCTTTGCCTGGAATCCCTGCTGAATTACAAGAAAACAGGATTTATGCTGCATGTAAACTGTGTAAATCCAGTCAGCTTTTAAGTGGAAACCAATTTTGTAGTGTGTAAGTATCATTGATTTGTTAATCTGACAGTTTTTTAAAACAAGCTGGTGCGGATTAGCCAGTTCTGATTATTTGTCTCCTGCAAGTCATTTTGGTGCTGGATGGCTCAGTGACTAAAGCACTAGAAATTAACCTTTGAGGCCTGCCTATAAATAAATTATTGATCCTTAAAAAAGGATCAGATAATCTTATTAAATATAGTTTTCTGTAGCTTGAGTCTAAATCCTGCCATAGAGAATTGTTTATCATAAGTGACAATCTTTCTTGCTGAAGCAGACAGGAGCTGAGCTACAATAGAAAGTAAATCCTACAGGAATTGGTACAGTATGAAGAATTTCCAGCTGATTTAACAGTTAAGGGATGTTTTGTTTCCCCTCCAAATAATTCTAAGGGCTTTTAGCTTTTATGCATATTTTTTATAGCTGTATGTCCAATCATTCTCAGTCAGAAAAAATATCTCTCTGAAATTTCATGCATGATGGTATTCTGGAGCCAAGCATCTTTGAGAAGGAATGAATTTCTGATCCATGACATAACAGACACAAGTGGAAAACACATAGCAAGCAATATAATGTTGAAAGGCAGAAGTGATACAGAGTTCAGTACTTAACATATAAATGACTGCTCAGAAGTACTCTACAGAAAAAGTAGTTAACACAATGTCAAAAGGTAAGTATACAGATGGTGAGACCTAGCGTTGTTATTTTTTACAACTGCAACTCAGTGATATACTGAAATGCAGCAAAGTCAAGTGAGCATTTTAATGATCAGAGAAAAAAAAATCTGAACCTTATGGTTAGTTTCAATAACCTGATTTTTCTCTTTTGCAAAAGAGAAGTAAAACAGGATATTCACGTCTGTGTCTTTCTGCTGCTGGTGGATGGGGGTAAAGGAAAAGGGGGATTCCTGGAGAGATCCAAGTTCTGACTTGGTTAATCAGCCTGCTTCAGTGTCAGTGTCAAGGTCAGAGATGTCCCAGTGCTGTTTTCTGGTGTCTACATCAGCATTCATAGCAACAAGTTATGTGACTCTAGAATCACACTAGGTATATATTTTCAAAAGAATTTGATTCCTAATTAGGAATGAATGATACGGTCTTACCCGTACCCAAGGGGAAGAAGAAGACGCCCCCCAAAAACACTCTGCAGCTGGGTCTGTACCCTGTGACTTTCATATCTGCAATTGGTGAAACTGGAAATCTGCTCATCCACTTGTCTATTCCAATTTCAGGTTTACAGCTTAGAGATGCTGTGCTGTTGAAAGAATACAGGAAAAAAAAAAAATGTAGCAGAGGGAAAAAATGTGCATGCTCTAGATATGGGCTGAGTAATTCATAGATTAGAAGAAATAGTACCTAATAGAGTGTTTAATTCAATAAGGATATATTGGACTTTTGTGATAAGGGAACTGTTGCGAGTTTAAGAAAAAGTCAGACAAGACCACCTAATTACAAGGCATAACATATCTCTGCTTAAGGTGGTAAAGATGAAAGATGTGTGCTGTTGCTCTGGATTAACTCACAAGCTATTTGTGGCCATGTAAGTAAAGACTAGGAGGAGTATCCTTCAGTGTGGAGCGGCAGCTGTTCTGTACTAAATTGCTAGCTTAATCTCATGAAATTGCTTGCGCTAATTCACTTCAGCGTACCAATGAGTCTGGGATGGCATAATGCTGAGCTATGGGGGTTTTCTGCTTCCCTGTGCACAGCACAGTGCCTTTCCTCCTCTCTGTTCCAAGCCCAGTGCCACCCTTGAGCTGGAGATGAATTTTAACAGCCTTGGGGACTAATGGCTGTAGTGCAAGAGAAGCAGCCTTCCCTGAGCCATTGCAAGATCACGAGGTGACCTAGCCATCATGGCAGCATCCAGGTGGCATAAAGCATGTAGCAAGATTTTGTTTTCTCCTAACGAGAGGGATAAGGTGAAGTCATTCCGTGCATCAGCACAATGACTAGCTAGATAGACTATTTCTCATTATTTTGCAGAAATTTGTGGATATTTAAAAATACAAGTTCTTCTAGCAGGTGGAAATTGTTCTGTATTCCTTCACTGGTGTTAGCGTACCAGTTTTATCCTTTTTATTAAAACTTTTATTCCTCTTGATAAAGGAAGGGCACGGTGGACTGGACTTCTAGCTGTCCAGTAAAAATGATTAGGATTTGTTTTGTTATTCTCAGTGTTATTTTTGAAGTGTTGCAGAAAGAGAGCCGGGTGTTAAAGTGTTATGTTTATTTTCACCCTAATAAAGCGATCCCAACAGCCGAGATTGTGCTGCTTAATTTGTTTCCATGGGATGATATTGTAATTCTGACGTACTGAAAAATTGCCTTGCAGAGACTCATATTGCATTTGTTGCTGAGTGCATCTTTGATATAACATTTGTTATTGTAGTGCTTGGGGTGTCTTCAGAGGAGTAATATACTAAATGAACCTGGCTGAATTATCCCTTTAATGTAGAATAGAATTTTGCATTAAATTTTCAGTTTATTTCAAATGTGTTTTGCCAGCTATTGGTCTGTCCAGGAATAGAGCCAGTATATCAATATAAAATCAGAAAAAGCCTTAGCTCTGTATCTTTGGGGAAGCTCTCAGGTCGTTCCGATTCTTTTTTGTTAGATGAGCAGACAGCATGAACTCCTGTATTTATGCCTGCCTGTCAGGTTTTTTATAGCAGAAACATGAATGACTGTTTGTAATGCAGGATTAGCCCGTCTCACAAAATGTTATTGGAATTAGACCTGACTAGAGAATGACTTTTTTTCTGTATTTAACTTTAGATTGTATCCCACATCAGCTTTTGCACTCACAGGATCACTTTTCCTCTTACATTAGAGTAAATATTGAAAAGTGTATGAATTTTTCTGTATCTGCAGAGACAAAATGAGAGCTGTATACACCCGCCTGCCAGCAAAATGTTAAAAGATTGTACTGTGATGTCCTATTAGACCTCAAGACTAGAAGGACAGTTTGTCTTGAACACAGGCATTTTTCATAATTATGTTGCCTGCAGGGTTACCACCTGCCCTAATTTGATCTGATTAAGGTAAATGCAAAACTGTCCTCATTTCGGAAGTGGAACTTTGCCATGTTCCATCACAGAGAATGATAGTGCATGCATATATTGCTAGTGCAAGGGAGAAAAAAAAAAATTAGAATTAGGTAGCAATTAAAATTTCAACTCCATTACTAGACTGCAGGTTACTCTTTGGCAATTAGCTCGTTCTTAAATATTCTTGAAATTATTTTCTGTCATGAAAACACAATGAAAGAGAGAAAATCCTAGCCATTTGTCCAGATATGTCTGTTTTATTCTGTGAGACATAATATATTCCATGGCTTTTTAAAATTGTTTTTTGGTTTGGTGGGTTTATTGTCCGTGAACATTTATTTTCAGAGTAACCCAGGCTTGCCATGTAGTCTGAGTCATTTATGTAGCAATTCAAATAATTGTCTAAGGTCTCAGTGAAACAGTCTTAAAAACGCTGCACAGACCAAAGGTATAGTATTTTTTATGTACTGTTTGGACAGAATGACATCATATCCCTGGGGAAAAAAAAAAAAAAAAGGATTCCAGAAGTAGCAAGCATTGTTTATGGGTCACTGAATATTGTTTGCCATTCTCTTTTCTCCAGTAATAATTTTCTGCATGCTTATGCATGTATAGGGTAAGAGAGTGAGACCTGCATGTACATGTTTTGTTTTGGTTTGTTTTTTTCAGATATATTTTATACTTGGCATATTGATTTTCCTTTACTGTGCATGAAAAATGACCTTTAAAAAATGCATTTTAGTATAATTTAGCACTATTTTGCAATTAAGGAGATGTATTTGTTTTCTGGCATCTGACCACATCTTTTTTGATGGTACAATGGCTATTCTGCGTTACATAGCCTGCATAGTAACTCACTTGCTAGTGCATGAGTGAGAGAGAAATGTACTGCAGTGTGAATTGCTGATGCTGTTCTATCTCTGAATATCAAAATTAGAGGAAAAGAGTTTCCTTAATTCAGGTATTAAGGGAGAAAAGAAAAAATATTATCTAAATTCGATTCTCGGCACTAGGGCTTTACAATATACTTCAATTATCAAGCTGTCATGTGCAAAATGCCAGTGTGAACTTTGGTTTAATTTCAACTTAGAAATCTTCTAATGATTTCTACATTGCACCTTTTTAATTCTCCCATTCAGAAATAAGTCTCTTAAAAACTTGCCCATCAGTAGCTGACAAATGAAATTCTTCTACAGGTTGTGGGTTTAGGGTTTTTTTTGCCTCGTGTTGACTTTTATTCAGGAAAAGTTGGGTTTTCCCTGAGAAGACAATCTCCTCTCTTATGTAGTCTCTAACACATGCTGAAAGCTCCTGACCTCTCACTTGCCTTCTCAAAAGGACTGATCATCATCAAAGGCCAGTGCTAACATCAAGGTGGGAATTTGAGAGAACAGAGTTTGCTTTGGAGATTTCAGCTACTTTTTGAATAAAAGATGAGAAAACCTTTCATGAATTGAGCTGATTGAGCTAAAAACGTACTATACTGAGAGTGAAGAGTTCCTTTCAGCCCAGATTCCTGCAATAAGATTTCCATGACCAAGTTTTACATGGCAGAAGGTAATATGCCTTCCAGAGGAAGTTTAGAGCAAGTCTGTTGTATCTCAACTGAAAAAAAAAATCACCAGGGTTGTCTTAGAAGTCTCAGACTTGGTGATTTTCTGACTCTTTGATGTTATAGTAATTGTAGGATTAACTTCTGCTAATTAAGGAGCTTTAAAAAAAGAAATTATATTTCTGTAAAAGCTACTTAAATCTGACATGTCAGCATTTGTGCTGAAAGAAGGAAGTCTCCTTATTGCTGCTCTTCAAGCTGCTTCATTTGAGCAGTAAATGTCCTTGTTCGTTTCTCATTTCTGATAGACAGTTTAGCATGGATTTCATTTTGTTGCTCTAGTTCAGTATTCACTGACTTCACTGACAACCGCATGGGTGAATTTACACCTATAATTTTAATTGGAGTACTGAACAACCAGATGGTACAGACTATTAGTCAAATAAGCTTGCACTATGTCATGGTTGCCATGAAGTCTTTGACTATTGGGCAACACTGAATTTCATTTTAATAAATCCCCTCCCTGAGACAGATTCTTTTGACAGTTCATCTTACAGTGGTGCAGGATATAGAAAAAACTGGCAAAAATAACAAGTGCTGGCATGCTGGCATTGTGCAGCTCTTTACAATTCAGGTTTGGAATGCTGTTGTGAGCAAGCATGGCTTCTTCAAGTATCATCTTATGCAAAAAGCAAGCAAGTAAACAAGTTCTAAACTGAAATGGCAGGTCAATATTCCTACTGATATTTTCTGTTGTAAAGATTTAAGGAAAGACTCTCGGAGGAAATTGCTAACATGGTTCATTACTTTGGATCATTTGGCTTTAAAGTATCATTAAAAACCAGTAGATGCACAGTGAAGGCCAGAGCTGTGCGCAGTGTGAGACAGCCAGGCCAACAGATTTTTCTCTAAGGCATCTGAGATGCTCTATTTGCCACCAGTAGTCAAACTTTATGTGATCCTGTCCCATCTCAGTTGCAGTCCTTTTGCAGATTTTTTACACTAGTGCTTCAAAAGAGCAAAAATACTTTTTGTGTCCCTAGAGGATTTTGAAGTTAAGACACAGATAGAAACAAAAATGTAACATGTTCAGCTGGGCAACTAACATCTCTGGTAACTGTCAGAAATTCTGTCCTGAAAATCAAGCTTTTATAAAACTTTTGCTAATATTAGCTTTAGTAGCCTTTTTGGTGGCAAATAATGTATAGGGGTTTTTTTTTGCTGAATTCGGCTATTGGAAGTCTGTCAAGACAAAAGAAAATGACCATAATACTGTTTGGCAGGCCTATTAATCAGGACAAAAGGCTATTTAATTCTGAATTTTAACAGCACCTACATAAAGAAGCAAGCAGATTTCTTATTGCAGATTAAGCTTTGCTAAAAGGGGCACTTGATCTTTATTCTGTCTTTATTGGTATACAGTCTTTTAAACAAAATATTGTATTTCGTATATAAACGCATCTTCATGGTAGAGTGAACACGGGCAAGCAACATTTACTTACTTGTACCTAAGCCAGTTTGCTTGAACTGAAGAACTCTGTATTTAGAGACTTCAGAAGAGCTATAGGAAAGACCAGCACCCTGTTCACCTCTGGAGATGTAAGCCAGATGCCAGTATTTCTTGTTTTGCCCTCTGATTTAACATCAAAAAGTGGCAGAGCTGAGCTTTGCAGGCTAAAATCATATCTGTTGTCTTCAAAAGGACCAAAGTCCGTATTCATTACTTCTGAAAATATCTTCTTTCATATCTTTCTGTTTGTTGTTGTTTTTTTTTTCATTAACAACCTTTATTATTTAAACACTAATTAATTTCAGGTTCACATTTCTTTTACCTTACTTTCTGCTTATTTGGAAAAATATCATCTGGTAATAGATGTTGTCAAATGACTTGTGCAATCAAAGAACTCAATGTGACTTTTTAGTTTCCAATTTTAGTGAATATGTTATTTCCTACACCAACTGGTGGATAGTATCAGATATGTAGGTACCAAAAGGTTGTCTCCAGATTAAACTCTGTAGTCAATAGCATATTTACCAAAAAAAAAAAAAAAAAAAAAAAATTTTTTTTTTTTAAATAGTCAGGTGTTGTAGTATGCCCAACAGGCATAATGCTGCTTATAGAATCATAGAATTGCTTAGGTTGTAAAAGACCTTAAAGACCATCAAGTCTCTTTGATACGTATCTATAGCTAAAATAGATTCCTGAGAAAAGTTCTGATACCTATAGATAAGCAGGAAACAACCCCTGTGCATCCACTGAACTAAACGTCATTTGCTTTTCTTTCTTGGTGAAAGAATATTCCGCGTGAACCTATCTCAATCATAATAGACCATCAAAATAGATATTGGAAGAAGTGTGAGTTAATGGGTCTGAGAATTTAGTTTACTCAAATACATAATCACCATTGGGAATTCAGAAGAAGAACAAATAAAATCTTTTATTAATAAATGAAATCAGTAAGTAAACCTAGTGTTTGCAAGCTGATTTCATGAGAGAGTTCTGAGTCAGACTTGCAATTTTACCATTAATGGTGATTAGCACCAATTCATCTTACAGATAAAGTTGTGTGCCCACATGAAATTTCTGCAATTTAAGATTGGCATTTTTAAGGCTTGGGGCTTGACATGCCAAATTATTTGCAGAACGGTTCTGTAACTTTTTTTTTTTTTTAATTAAGCCTTTCTTATACAAAACATTGTATGCGTAAACACTGTGTAAGTCTAGAAAGTAATGAAGCTTTAAGCTTGGTTACATTCAAAAATTATCTAGATAACACTTCAAAGAGAAATAAAGTCAGTAACTTACTATTTACAAAGATATTGTTCATTAAGATTGTAAAGAAAATTTGGAAAATGGTTATAATGGTACAATTTTGAGGAATCAATTGGGAAGACGTTTCCATACCTTTCACAGTACGTAAGTACAAACAATACTCCAAACATAAGGCTGATGTACTTATGTTCCATACACTACGTAGTTGATATTCTGCACAATTTTCAGTAAAAAAATTGTGCATTCCAGACAATCTCTTTGGTTTTGTGTTTCTTCATGTTCACATAACTTCAAAGATGAGAAAAGGTCACCTGCAACATCCAAACATTTAATTAACAAAAATGCAATGAACAGACATCTTGCTTTGAAATTGTTGTCTGTTCCCATGAGAGTGACAGTACTGTCACCAGCATGGGATTGCTTTTCTCTGGAACAGACTCTGACAGTATAAAGGCTTATTTTTTGCACCAATATTCCAATTAGTTGAACAGGTTGGAAGAAACTGAGAAAATGACAGATCAAACAAATGCATGCTAATCGTGGGATTTCAAACCTGCTGAGTCTTGTGTTGCGTTTAAGTCTCCCCTGACTCCCTCTTTGTGTTACTCAGTTACCATTCCTGTTACTATCACACAAAATGGGGAGCTGGGCTCTTTTTGTTGTTCTGCTGCCCTCTTACTGAGCAGAGCTGGCTGTGCTGTACTGTGCTGAGCAGTTGAAGTTTCTTTTCTTGGGAGTTTATATAGTCTAGAATCTCTTGCTGCAAGGGCCAATGAAGTGCTGAAGCTGTCCAGCAGTCCATCAGAGCAGGGCCAGCAGCTCATCCCATACCCCCATCCTACCAGGGGCAGGGCACAGGCACCCCACTGAGGCCAAGACCTGCGCTCTTGGCAGCACAAGGCTTTGGGGAACTGGATCTGTGGCCTCACAGGGGGGTTGAAGCTGGTGGCCCTGGGCTAACATGGGGACCTGGGCCTAGGGGTGGGCAGGGACAAGCAGGGCTGGTGGTGCCCTGTGCCACTGGTGCATACATTGGCTCTGCCAACTGTATTTGAAACTGCTGTCATTTTATTGTTTTTTGTTTTGCCAGTATATCACAGAATCATAGAATGGCTTGGGTTGGAAGGGACCCTAAGGATCACCAAGTTCCAACCCCACTGCCACAGTCAGGGCCACCAACCTCCAGATCTGATACTAGACCAGTTTGCCTAGGGCCTTATCCAACCTGGTTTTGAACACCTCCAGGGACAGAGCATCCACAGCCTCTCTGGGCAGCCTGTTCCAGAACCTCACCACTCTCTCTGTAAAGAACACTGATTTAAGTTTTCCTTTTCCTTCTCACTGGAGAACATAAACCATACAAAGTGATAGTTTTAAGTAAAAACAAAGCCAGAAGCTAGTTCTGAGAGAAAAAATATATATACATGTGAAGAGTTGGGTAATTAAATCGGTGGTAGTTGGAATCACAGTTTAATTATAAATTGAAAATATATGTTCAGAGCTGTTCAAATCAAGGGATTTGTGCTGTTAGGAGACATTAAGCTGGCCTTCTTAAATTCTGCTTTTTTTTTTTTTTTTACTTTTCTTACGAATGTACATTCCTTTATAGGAATGGATTAAAAACGTCTTCATGTCCTTATGAAGAGAATACCACAATGTAAATTGTAAATGTACAGTTGTAAGGCAGCAGTTGGAGTGAAATAATAATGCAGTGTGGGATTCAAGCAACAATAAAATGGTTAAAACAAATAATCTGGTATCTGATAGAACATTTAGAAAAAAGTAATAATCTTTAAGCAATTAATAAAAGCTTAAATAAAAGGAAAGAAGTTGCTTGCAATGCGTTTATAAAGCTACTAGTGCTTTGAACTTGGTATCATCCTTCCATGACTTAGTTTCCTGCTTAGATTCAGGCTCATCCTTAAACCATAACATTAACATAATGGGTCTTATCCCTTTGAGGTCAGTTATGTCACAGGAAAAAAATGATATAAATAAAGCCTAAGGATCTGCATCAGTATTCTTGATTTTGTTCTGCCTCCATAGCAGGCAAAAGCCTGTAACAGCCATTGTAGCCAAGAACACATGAAACATAGAAGCTTGAATGTCAGTTGAAAGAGGGAATTAATAAGCCTTTAGCTGTCATTTTATCAGTCAGCAGATGTCCTCAATCCTGAGTTTTGGCATCTGATTAAAGGCAATTGTTCATGCCTATGGATCATTTGCTTTTAACACTCATGTTTAATTGTTGCTGTTTTTTTCTATGTTTTCTTCTTTCTGTTTTTTTTCTATATTTTTGCTTGTATGTGTAGATATTTCCTGTATATCTGTGTGTTTTTCAAGTAATAATTGGGAGAAGGGAAATGAAAGTTTTTGATTAATTGTTTAGAATATTGAATGTAAGGGTTTCTGTCCTATAGAGGATGTATAATTTAATACTAAAGCATCCTATACAAAACAGCAGAAACCTTTAAAGTGCAGATTTTTTATTTCACATGGCAAGTTCAAGTTACAAATCAGAAAGAGAAAATGTATTTATCTTGTAAGTTTTCATATGCAGTTTGCCAGTGAGCCCAGTGGGTATGATGCTTAACTTGTAGTAATTTTGAAGTTCCCATGTACGTTTGCATCTACATGTAAAAATCAACAAATGTATGGTTGTTTCTGTGGGTGTGATGAAAACTATTTCTTAACTTAATATTCATTAAAATAGGTATTTTTAAAACTTTTTTTAATTTATGGAATGGTTATTTTTCTATAGCCTTTGTCTCTAGTGCAGGAATTTAGCATAACTCAAGACTTTTTCAAATCTCTTCAGATCTTTGATGAAAATGGGTTATTTTATAAAGGTCTGCCTGCAGAACAGAAAAAAACTTAAGTAGAATCACAGAATCACCAAGATTGGAAAAGACCTACAAGATTACCCAGTCCAACCATCTGCCTATCACCAATAGTTCTTACTAAACCATGTCCCTCAACACAGTGTTCTTGAACTCCTCCAGAGTTGGTGACTCCACTACCTCCCTGGGCAGCCACTTTTTCAGAGAAGCAGTATTTCCATGTATTTCCTAATGTCAAGCCTGAACCTCCCCTGGCACAACTTGAGGCCATTCCCTGTAGTCCTTTCACTAGTTACACAAGAGAAGAGGCTGACCGCCAGCTCACCACAACCTCACTTCAGGTAGTTATAGAGAACAATAAGGTCTCCCCTGAGCCTTCTTGTTTTCCAGACTGAACAATCCCAGTTCCCTCAGCCACTCCTTATAAGACCTGTGCTCCAGACCCCTCACTAGCGTCACTGCCCTTCTCTGAACATGCTTGAGGACCTCAATGTCTTGCAGTGAGGGAACCAAAATAGAACACAGTACTTGAGGTATGGCCTCACCAGTGCTGAGTACAGGGGGACAATTGCTTCCCTATTACTGCTAGCAACACTATTTCTGGTACAAGCCAGGATGCCATTTGCCTTCTGGGCCACCTAGGCAAGAAATAGGAAATACCAGAAAAGATGTTTGTTTATTTATTATTTATTTATTTTATTATTTTCCGTGCGTCTTCATTATTTCCATTTTTTCCTCAAATTATTTTTTCTTCCAATTGCTTCTGCAATGTGAGTTTCTAAAAAGACAGCAAACTGTTAATCTCTTTCAATATAATTCAGTATCGCACACATTTTGCATTTCTGAACTGATTGTTGCTGAAGTCCATCTTGCCAACTGTGACATGATTTTTAAGTCATTTCCCTTCTTTGCTAGTGATTTGTGTAATCATCTTATGAGATCCAGTGGAAGTCTGGACTAAGAAAAGATTGGAAACTGGATTGGACAAATCTGAAAATTAGGCTATGGAAAGTACTCTGTTGGGAAGAGAATGTGTCAGTTGCCAACCAGTAACAATAATAAATGTATGGATGGATGCTCATATACGTTTAACAATTTTTTTACAAACATCCTTAGTTCAAAGTGTTTATAAGAGAGATAAATGGAGAAAAAGAGGGTACAGGTAAGCAGTTCATCATTAGGCAACTATATAAATCATGCACGAATAGAGCAAAATGGAATGGACTTCTGGGAGAAACAGGCATTTGAAAAATATGATTTCAAGAAGAAGAGAAAAAATCCTTGCTAGGCAAGAAAAGGGGAACTTTCACATCTTAAGCGTGGGATTACAAATTGGGAAGGATAAGAATGGGAAAAGATTTGTAGAAGAATCTGAGAAGGCTGAAAGAAGCAGAGAAAACCATAAAGCAGTTCAGCTGTTGGAAGAAAGTTATCATCTGTCAAACATTATCATGCAGCGTTATGTAAAATCAATTGTCTGCAACAGTTAGAAATTCCTATAGAAGTATACAATCAATGCAGATATTTTCAAAAATATATGTATATATGAAAAATTTGCAATAATTACATAGGATCTTGAGGGTGAGAAAGAGAACTTTATTTTAGGCAGTGATTTTTTATCTGATACTCATCTATGACCTCACAGGGACTGTGGTCATAGAGAATGAGAAGAATAAAAACTTAGTAATAACAAATCACTCTGAGCTAAACTTGCATATTCAAATATATGCATATCCTTCTGTGGGGGGATGGAGATGGGTGGAAAGGATAAGGATATCTTGGGTTTCATTAAATGGGAAGAAAGTAATGTTTAGTGAGAGATAAGCAAGTAACAGAAAATTCTTACGGTATGCTTAAATCTTGACTGCCTTTTAAAGGGTTCAGTGATGAAGTTATGTTGATGTTGCATTTTCCACATGTACCTTCTCTGAATGGAAATAGAACCTTTTCCAGCAAGAAGTTTTTAGAACATCATTTAAATCAGCTCCCTAGGTAGGAGAAGTTAAACCATTGAAATACTCGTACTGTTACAAATGTGTCCAAAATAGGGTTTTTGCTTTTTTTATTTATGCGCTTGCAAGTATAAAGGCTTTTCCTTTGTATTCCTAACACAGCCATGCCAGCAGGAGCTGTGAGCGTAGGCCATGCCTCATTGCCTTTGAGTGAAGCCATGGTGCTGATGGAGATTTCCTGACAACTGTCTCCGAATTCATTTACATCTTTTTAATAGCAGTCATTAAGGGTGAGAGGTAGCTGTTCGCACTTGCATCAGCAGAAAAACAGGTTGATAAAAATTTTAGTTCCTCCTATATTCTGCTTTTAATTCCTTTTAAGGAATTTTCTCTGTTCACAAGCAGATGCTTCAATTTATGGTAAGCAGAATAAAGCCCAGATTGCTTTCACAGTCTGCACTTTTATCCCTTGCCAAACTAGTAGTGCACAAGAGTGATAAGCGTGCTTGAGTTTCATCACCAGGCAGGTAATGACGGTCTGAACAGATCAGAAAGGTGCATGTCGTGTAGCAAGATGTATTGTTTCTTACTGGCTGGTACAGATGTAAAAAATGTTTAAACTGATTACAGAATTCTGGCAAATCTCTCTGCTGCCTGTGTAGTTGATTTGTGTATCACACTTATGGGTGACAAGTACATATATGTGATCATGTCTGGGACAGGCAAAACTAAAATGATCTGTGGCATTTGCAGAGCCTATCCTTCAGGGAATCAGGGAAACACTCAGAGCTGAGTTCAAACCTGGTATGTGAATCAGAATGCAGCTTTGGGCAGCTCCAAGGTTCTGATGTAAGAGCTTCTTTTAACAGACCTCTTGGGTTACACTAAGAGGCTGGTAGTATCTGGCAGACAGTGCTGCCCTTTTCATCTTGCTTTTTGTTTCTAGTCCTTTGGGGAAATGGCTAAAATATACAGAATATAACCTTTCTACGTGTTCTTGGTAGCATGCTCTGAAATGTGGAGGGATTATTTGATAGATGGTTTTCAGCATTCTGTTGCCCACAGAACCATGACTTATCTTTCTAATCTTCTAAATCCAACATAATCTGTATATTCTATCCTCTCTCTGTGTATGTATCATATAGCTGAAACTGCACTGGCAGGGAGTTCTAAAGTGGCTGTATTTGTTTCTTTCCGACAGCTGGCTGTCCAGACTCCTTGATTAAAGAGGTTCATCACTTCAGGATTCTGGGAGAAGAACAGGTGAGTAAGAATCTCAAAGTTAACATCTTAATGTCATGAAAGATAGACACTAATGAGACAGTTTTGCCTCTCTCCAGAGAAGCAGTGTGCGTCTCCTGACCCCCAGTGACCTGAAATATGGGGGAAAATGCACACTGGAGATACACATGCAATTTTTTTTTTTTAATTCTATCCATCAGCCTTGGCAGGTTATTAATTGGTACATCTGCTATATGCCATAGCTTTTCAGCTTTAGACTACAGCAGTAAACAGGCTCTCTAAAACAGCAAATAGACAATCTGACTAAGGAACTGACATTTACAGCTGTTTTGTATTATCCATCTCTTATTTTTAGCCTATGGTCTCTTTTAAAAGAATGTTTCTTATTCATAATTACAGCTGTGCTTTGCACTGACAAAGCTGTTTCCATACAGGGACCTCACAAAAGCATGGGAGGTATGCTTTACCACACTCACAAGATGGTCATAGTTAATGTTTTGTTAGCAGTGAAATCGATGTACGGAGATATTGAGAAAATAGCCTTAAACATTGAGAGGCAAGTTAAATTGTCAGATACTCACTGCTTCTGAAATTCAAGTTGTCAGTCTCAAGTATCTTTCCTACTGTACTGTTATGAAGCCCAACTGCCTACCATAGAGTTGCTATATGTACTTAGGGACCAGGTGCCTGAAAGCTCAGCATTGGTGTGTTGTACCTCAGAATATCTGCTTCCATTAAGGAACATAGCCCCAAGAGTCTTGCAGAAGGTTATATGAAATCTATGACAAAGGCAGGAACATGTCCTGAAATGTTAATTCAAAGTCTGATAACTTAGCTGTTAGATCAGATTATATTGTCTAGAACACCCTGTTCCTTCACCTTTCCTTTTCACTATCCTACAGGCATATTTTTCTTACAGTTAGGACTGCTGGTACATTTTCCAGACTTTCAATTTTCTTCCACCAGTCCCTCACTTCAGATGTTATAGAAAATCAAGCATGTAAGTCCTCAGGGTCTAAGTTTCTTCTTAGAAAGAAGAAAGCAGTAAGAGCAGTGTGGCAGGATTTGTCTGACAAAAATGGAAAAAAAGACAGAAAACAGGGTAGGCCAGAAGAGAGACTAGAAACAAAAGTCTAGTGAGACTGAAAGTTCAGAAAGAAGAAATAAAAGAAATAAGGACTGGGATTGATGGGGCTGAGAGACTGCTGAGAACCAGCTGACAAATGGAGAGCAGAGCAAGATGAAGCTTGAGGATACTGGAGGGATGGAGCTGGCTAGTCAAAGACTGAGTGGCAGGGATTAGGATCTGACAAGGAACTGGGACCAAGAACTGGAAGGGACCAAGTACAGAAACTTGCTGGAAGAGACTAATAAATAAAGGAAATATATAAATCTGTATGTAATGAGCTGCCAAGTGGTGAAGTGGGCTAGGAGGAAAGTCTTGAAGAGTGTGGAGAATTTTAATGAATAAAGTTTTGCTAATCAAGCAAATACTATATTTTTGCCACGCAGAATATTTGAGATAATTTTATTGATTTTCGTAATGAAATTGCTCCTATTTGTTGTGTCTACACTTGAACAGATGAAAAACTTTTGTTAGCAAGCATTATGAGTGTAAAAATATGCATCTAGGAAGTTGTTCTACAAAACGGATCAGACCTGTAAAGATTTGTCTTTCTCTTAAACTGGCTGCTAACAGGTTATTCAGGTACAATGATTATCATTACAGTCTTAATAAATGCTTTTTGAGGTAGTGAACATTGCTATGCTACTTGAATTATTCCCTAAACCCACAAAGGCGTGAAGAATATTGCAATTATGTCGTGTCTCTATAAAAGCTTTGTTGTCTTGAATTTAGTGGTGACCACAGTAGCTCTTGTTTGAAATCAGCATGCTCCTTGATAGTTAAGGAATAATAGGTGCAAAAGCAATCTTTAAAGGGAAAAAAAAAAAAAAAAAAAAAAAAAAAAAAGCCTAAAATGCATCTAAATGAAGAGAGGAAGGAATTTCAGGAAAAAAAAAATCTAATAACCTTTTTGTTATGTATTTACTTTTTTAAAGGAGTTTTTTTCTGTTTTCGTGCATACTAGATAGAAAATTCGTAATTAATTATAACACTGTTTTATTCAGACTAATTAGAATTTCAGCATTATCAATCAACAAATCTTTTCTTCAAATCCAAGCAACAGTCAAGGAGTAACAGAGGCAGGTTACTGCTACATGTCGAAACTTGATTTATTTTTAAAATGCTTATGTATTTAAGACCAGATTATAAAAGCAGAATGGGCTATTGTGATAATCTTTTCTGATCTCCTTTAGAATCCACATTACATGAATTTCTTGGATTAATTCTTGTTTAAATGGGAGTACATTGCTGAGAAAAACATCCATTATTTGTTTACAAATCTCTTTAAAACATTAAATCCTATTATACCTTTCAGCAATGAAAGATAAAAATTGCCTGTCTCTTTTCTTTCCACTACTCTACCAGCACCAGCACCTTTCCTACTTTGCATAACTGCCATTCCTCGGTGTCCAGATACTTTATATTTTCAGTTCACTTTCTTCTATCAAAAGGCAATAAATGATAATACAAAAAAAAAAAAAAAAAAAAAGAAACCAACACTCAAATGTATGAATGTGATTCAGAAGGAGCTATCATACCCCTAAAACAGATCTAAACAATTTGCTTTCACAGCAAAAGGCAGCCAGACTGACAAATATTTCAGACAGAATGAAGGAACTTTTTAGTTTTACATGGGTATTTCCAGTGTAGCTACTTGCTGGTTCCAGTTAAAGTAGTGGCTGCCCAGTAAGGAACATAATTTCCCTACTAGAGATTTCTAGTTATTCATCAAAGATTTCCCTTAGTGCTTTTGGACATGTGTGGACACAGCTCAGATTTAGATCACAAGAAATAACACTGCTTCCCAGACAGAAATCCCAGTGTGAGATTGTGCCCTATGCTGGTTCTCCATAGAAAAATTTAGCTGAAAAGTAAAATGTTTGATTAAACTCACCTGACCAAGAGCTCTGACAGCCCTGTAGCATGGATTCACTCATTCATTACTCCTCTTCTCAAATTATTGCAAACTTTTTCACTGCTGTTCTGTATTCCTTGGTTTTCTTCCAAGTCATTGATAAAAATTTTAGGTGGCATAAGTCCAGGAATCAATACCTTCAGGATCTTTTTGGAAATATATCTGCCTAATGATGATTACCTATTTACAATTATATTTCAGACCTGCCAGATAGCTAAATTTTAATCCTCTTAATATATGGCAAATTAATTTTGCATTACTCTAGATACTTAATCAAAATGCCATGCAGCACCAAGACAAATGTCTTAAAGAAGCCTGCTTCATCAACTCTCTTATCAACAAAATTTCAGTCAAAATCAATAATCTGTTTCTAATAGAAAACAATGATCTCTACCATTTCTTCACTGCATATTTTTTTTCCAGTAAATAGTGAGTTTATATATATTTTTATTAATGTCAACGAGAGGTAAAGGTGTTTAGCCACTTTAATGATCAGTCCACTGGGAAATGTGCCTACCTACCTACCTATCTGTCTATCCAAATAAACTGTTTCTTTATCTGAACATAAGCACTGAATGAAAATGCTCTGAAATAAATGATTTATATCTTAATTGAAGTGTGAGGAGTTACTGATTAATATTTGCTAAAAGTTCTGCAATAATATATTTTTTTTCCAAACAGTCGTTAGTCTCTGACATGTAAATCTCCCACGTCTCCTATTCCCTCAGGAAAATGTGTGGTATAGGAAATTCATTCTTGCTAGAAACTCTGTCTTTTAAGATTTAATTGGATACATCCGGGTAGATTTTAAACAGGGAATTGTTTGTAGATTTCATGGAAAGAGTCTATACGGTGAAATAGAAGAGTATAACCTCCTCTGGTACATCATATGCATTGTGGATATCTAACTTACCAGATATAACTGGCTTCCAGAGTAGTTGATTTAAAATGCAACACAAATACATTTAGCAACAGATTGCTACCCCATTCAGTAATGGACACTTTGAGAAGGTGCCAGAGAGTATGACCTAGAAACGTCTCCAAAGATATGCCTCTTCTAGAGCTTCAGAAAATAAAAAGGCTTATTCATGTTTTGGATCATTATTCTTTTTCTGGTTGCTGGTTTCCTGATACATTACATGAATGGAAGAGATGCAAGAAAATGTTCAGAAAGCAGCTTTGACTGAGTTGTTTTGGATCTCCGTTTCACAGACAGTCCCAGTATACAAAAGCTTGCACAAGGCATAGAGAGTCTCCTGGATGTGCAGTCCCATGAAGGGTAAAACCTGAAGCCATCTAACTGGCCTTAGTTCTGTTGAGCTTTTTCTTGCAGTTCAGTGTCACTATCCATAATCCATCATTTTCCCCTAGCATAATGGATGCAATCCAACCTGCTGTCTAACCACTTCATTTCATAGGTACCTTGAGAGATATTCAGGAACGGGATGAAAGATTTATTAACTGGTGAGCTATTGAGAAAGAGCACAATATAAGAAAGTTACAGTCTCCTGCAGCGACCATTTGCCCTGTCAGGCTGGCTGTCTCCAAGTAAACATAAATGATTCTACAAGTCATGATCATACAAGCTGCTTACAAATATATGTTAAAGATGCAGTAAATATGGGCTGTGTCCAAATACAGTGTAAGGCTGGTAATTCAAAAAGCCAGTGCCAGAAACAGCAGAGAACGCTTTAATTCAAACCTCAACACTATGATATACAAACATAGCAAGATGACTTGCAGTGAACTGTTAGAGAGTGTCTCTAATGACTCTCTGAGAAATTTCCCTCTTCTCCCCAAAGTGATAAAAAAATCTTGTTTAATTGTTTAAATGGAATATTGTGATTCATGAATAAAATAGCAGCTACATCTGAAGGCTGGAAGGGAAAACAAATAATGCAAGAGCAGTCTGCTGCTATACCTGAGTGCCCCCAACAGGTCACAGAACAGATGAAGCTGATCACATCCTAGTGGCAGGAAAAGAAGCTGCAAAGTAATGTATAGCTACATTTCTCTACTATATCATCTGCTCTGACAACTTTGCAGAATGTATTGGCCAGTTTCTTGATATTTTGACAGGGGAATGATCAATTTTAACAGATCTCTTCTATCAGCTACTACTGCAGCTTGTAGCACTGCTCACTTTTTCTTTACAAATGCCGTGGGTGTTTATATCCCTGAAATCAGACACAGCCTGAATGAAGATACTCATTCCTTATGAGCTGGGGGAAGCTTTTGCAAAGAGTATTCTGTTTTGAAAATCAGCAGGTGCACATTCCCATGCTTTTCAAAGGTGATGTGGGGTTGTGCTCTCTTCTTATGAGATGTAGCTTTAGAAGACATGGGAATCTAATATGAAAAGAGCACAGTATAAACAGAAATCATATAACATGAATTTAGATTTTATAGGGATTGTGAAATACATATCTGTGGCAATTATTATTATTATTATTATTTTGCTTGCAATATTTACTGGATGTTTTTTTTGAATACATGTTACAGAACATTTGTATTTTTTGTCTTTTTGCATGTCTCCTAACAATCTTCTTCCTGAAGTAACTGACATCCATGTGAGTTCCTCAACTTTGTTGCTTCTGGATTAAAGAACTTTATACACTTTGTGTTCTTGTCACAGACAGAACATTCCTACTTTCTTACTCTTCTTCTCCCTGTTGCCTGTGCACTAGAGTAGTGAGAGAAATAAAAAATGAAAGAGAAAGAAGGGAGAAAAGTACTTGTGATGAAAACAGTTATTTTCTTGTCTTATCAAAATCAAACAAAAATGTCATTTTGCATAGGAACCAAATTTCCATTGTTTATTTCTCTATAGCACCTATCAATGAAAAACATTCTTCTAAAAAAAACAGAGAAATTCACTCCCACCCAAGCTTTTATTTAATGCAGAGGAAATATTTGAACTGCAGTGTTCAGGGTCTCAGACAGGTGTAACAAGTTAGAATTCTTATATCCCTTAGGTGAACTTGATCTACTTTCATGGAATATGCATACACTGACCCTTGTGGCCTGAGAAGTGCGGTTCTTTTGAGCCATTCTTTACTTCAGTGAATCTCAGTTGTGCAATTTATAAAAGCATAAGTTACGACCCTTGAGGTTTGCCGTTTGTAGGGAACAAAGGAATGTTCACGAGGGTCTGGAGGAATTGAATGTTGATTTCCAGCGTTCAGTCTATTCACACTGATTCCATAAATACCTGCTATAAAATAATAAAACTTTCAGTAGTTTGTTAATATGGTGTCAAACATACAATGTGCTTAGTCAGCTTTATTCCCTGTATCATATTGCCTCTTGTGTTTTCAGTTTGACCTCCAATACATGCTTCTCCAATGTTCTCTCTTCATAGTATTTTTTCTTAATTATTATTTTCATACTCCTTGTGCTCTTGTGCTTTCTACCATTCTGTGTCTTCCAGAAATTTATTTCCCCTTTCTCTGTCCTAGTTTGATTTTGTACATAAACTGTATTGTATTGGTCTAGGCATGGGTTCCTTATCCAAAGTATTTTCTTGAGACTGTCTTACGCACTTTCCCAAAGTCATTCAAATAGTGGTCCTGCGTAAGGTGCTTCTCTTTCTGTTCTCCTCTGTGGTGCTCAGTGATCCCGAGGGAGTAAAAAGCTGATGCTTTGAACTTGATCTTCCCATTCTATCCAGGCAGTGGAGCCCAGTAACTCAGGAAAAATCAACTAAAGGTAGTCCAATGAACCACATAATGATGGACAACCATCACAATCAATCTTTTTTTAATCTATTTTTAAAGTCATTGATATGCTGCCTTTTTATAAGTGCTTTTGCTATTCCAATGTGTGGTAAGGGTTTTATACTTTAAGTTATGTAATTGCATTACGTAACTAATTTTATTTTATTTTTGTATGTGTATAATACATATAAATAAAATGCTTAGTCTACATTATAGACTAATAGGCTCCACAATCTAATTTTGAAACACACAGATGGTTATTTGATTTATATGAGCAGTAAAAAGAATTTGACTCCAGAAAGTAGATTTTCTTTCCTCTGGGACCATTGCACGCAGATAAAAAAAAAGGCAAGTAATTAAATTATCTTGCAGAGATTAGAAATTTGGGCTTTATATCTACCTGTTTAACTTTTGTCCAGAGTTCCCTGTGAGGCTACTACTAAGATCCTTTTAGGCTTATGGGGAAAAAAAAAAGAAAAAAAAAGGAAAATAAAGAGAAACTATGCCTAAATTTTAAAAGTGACATTAAAATACATAGCACAAGGCATATTAAAGCATAACTTGCAAGTTACATAATATAGCAAGAAAGCACTGTATTCACAAAGTATATTTCACAAGGGTTTTCTGCATCCAGGTGCATTTCAGGTTTGTCTTAATATCTAAATCTCAGTGAACCTTAAAGTAGAGCAATGTATAGTTGACCCTGTTTCATTCTTCTATCAGGCCAGTGATTTCAATTATATTATCACTGATTTACAATATTAAGTGATTGAATTTCCTCTGGTTGAAAACCTGGTACTATTCAAACCCTCCAGGGATATCATCCCAATCTGCAAAGTGGGGAGCAGAGAATAAATGGTTATTGTTATCCAATTTCTGTGTCCATGTCATAATATAATTTATAATCATTTGTGAAAATCATTTCTAAAGGCCCTGACAACTCTTTTTGAGCAAAAATTGCATGAGAGACCTTTATGATGTGGTTAAAATACCAGAAGTAGAGCTGGGAATTTTTTCTACTCAAAATTTTATTCAATGGAAGGTATAGATTTGGGTTGGCTGGGACAATTAGCAAACCAAGGGGAAAGTCCATGGCAGAATGTTGTTTTCACAGGAAATTATATATATATATATAAATATATATAAATATATATAAATATATATAAATATATATATATATATATATATATATATATATATAATTATCTTTTATAAGTACCTTGTTTCTGTACCTTTATCTGTCTTAGCACTAAATGTTTGGAGTAAGTCATATTTTATAAACTTATTTTTCCAAATACATATTGAAATACATGATTCTGTGGTAAATCTGGCAATTATATACCTACCTATATTTCTAAGGAGTATTTCTAATGCCTTGCATGCATTGCTCAAAAGCCGATTTCTAGCAGCAGTAGACAACTGGTGATTTCTCTGTAATGCTATGCCTCTTATTACCATAGTATTTGATGTCCTCATAACTATTAATGGATTTTGCCTCTCAACGCTACAGTGAAATCAGCAAGTATCACTCTACCTCCTTAAAAATGGGGAACCGATGAGAAGCATAGATTAAGTGACTTACGTGAAAACCACAGGAAGGCTGTGCTGCTGACAGGAATTGAAATCAGGTGCTATGAATGCCAGTTCAGTCAAATTTTCCATACATTACATTTTTCAGAAGTTTTTCCTAAAGAAATTTGTGATTTTTTTTTACTTTTCACATGCAGAACACTTTTCACTTGGTGAGTGCATCATTGAATAGGGTGCACACTGCTAATAATTGAGTAATAGATACTGTGAAATATTTTGAATGAACAGAGGAGTTAATCTTCCAGTGACAGCTCTGTAAGTGCTAGGTATCTAGCTTAAGTTAGTATTCTGAGCTTCAACTAAAACATTTCTTCGGGGCGATTTATCCCACCTATCTTAGACATCTCATTTAAGTCAGGATAAATTCCCTTACTGGGATAACTGTCTCTTCACATTCTGTATATTTGGAGCCTATATGATTTGCTTAGGTTAAAAGTTAAATTTTTGAAGAAAGAATGTTGTATAGGTAATTCACAGTCTAACTTATTTGGATACTTAATCCTTGGATTCAAAAATAGCTTGGCCCAGTGACTTAGGATCAGAATGACTGGTTCTGAGGCACCTATTATGGGAATTACCTCATGTCAGGTGTCAGTATCTGGCAAATTATCTAATTTCTCTTTATTGTTAATACAACAAAGCACTCTAAGCCTCGGTTCTTCTCATACTTAGGTATATATCTAAAAGAGAAAAGACAAATTGCATCCTATCTCTCCCTGTCAAATGAGTCTAAGCAACTCATACAACCATAGGTATCATCACTGTAGAAACTGAAATTAAATTAAGTGAATACTACTTTAAATCTCCAGACAAGTGATGAAAAACACAATCACATACTCCAAAGGCATTTATGTGCTTTTGCAACTTTTTTTTAAAACTTTTTTAAACATATTGATTGCGTCAGGACTGTGTGGTATGTATGGCTGTGTTACATCAAGAGAAAATACCTCTGAAAGATATAATCTGTCACTATATTTAAGTTGCCAATTAATAATTCATTAATAGTGCTTTGGTTCTTTACAAACCTTTTGTAAATGCTCCTTAATGTAAAGTGAGACATTTTATTTCAGATCGCAGAATACAGCATATAAATCAGCAAATTATGTATGATAGAACATGTATATATTCTGCTATTACATGTTTTAGTTAGTTGCTGAGTTTAACTGAGCTCCTGTACAAGTACAAGGAAAAAGGAAAATGGCTTCTTATGACAGATCACTGGAACAGCTTGCCCAGCGAGGTTATGGATGCTCCCTCCCTGAAGATGTTCAAGGCCAGGCTGGATGGGGCTTTGAGCAACCTGGTCTGGAGGGAGTTATCCCTGCATATAGCAGGGGGGAGTTGGAACTAAATCATCTTAAAGGTCTCTTCCAACCCGACCTGTTCTATGACTCCATGATCTTGTAAATGTATCTGTGCTTTGAAAGTGGGAAACTGGCTGATAACTAGATATCATGATTTTGCAAATGCACTTTTGTGGTCTTTCCAGCTATTGTATTGATCCACTCGTTTGTCTTTTATTGTGTGAAAATCGCTGATAAGAGTGCTGTAATTATGCATGAATTCTGTGCTGAACTCCTATAAAATATCAAACTTTTCAAGCAGAATACAACTTCTTTGTCCGTCTTGCCAAGAGGACCATTTCCTACCTGCAGCTTAAGAAGACACCTTGATTCCCATTTACCTATCCCATGTTTTTGTGAATCAAAAGAAAGGGAGAGGTGGCCAGAGCAGTCTCTTCATGACCTCTATTTTAAGTTAGAAACTAGAATTTTTTTTTGTTCAGCTGAGAATTTATAATGGGAATACTGACAGAATCGCAACCAGGTTTTTGTTTTGTTATCCAAGAAAAAGGAAACAAGTGGATTTTCATGAGCAGTTACAAGAGAAAAATTTATGAAGCACTAAATACTGTTGTGAGCGCTGTAACATAAAGTTTGTTTATTTCCTTTGGATCACCGTAAAGTCATTCTGCTCTAAAAGAAAATTCATGCTACTCCCTTTTTCTTTGGCCTTTTAGATTTTCCTGTTTTCATGGGGCTGTTTAAATGAAATTCTTTCATTTATTTCACTCTACAGTAGACCAGATTTATAGGTGAATCTGTAGCAGTGGTTTTATAGCCACTAGGGTGGAACTGCGCCAGTGCAGAGCCCTGGAGTGGATGTGATTTACATGTTCAGAGCATGATTTGGACTTGTTCAGTTTATCTCAGTTTGAAAACACGATAAGTTAGACTAGGGAAAGTTATTGCTATGTCATCAGTCATCTTAGAGTGGGCGTTTTTTGTCTCAGAGGATAGAATGGGTGTGTTATTCAATATTCCTGTATGTCAGTGTGTCCACCATTAAATTGGAGACATTTCCAAAGCCCTCCAAGTTATTGGTATGGGACTAGATGAAAACTGCAGAAACTAAGAGACCACCTGCATCTAATATTATATTAAGTGGATCTGAGACAACTATTTTATCAATCAGTATCATGAAATGTATTTTGAAATGGAAATTGACCAACCAAATTTTGCAATCATTTGGCTCAAAAATTTTATTCTGGGTCTTTCTGTGGATTCTTTTCAATGTGTACACAGCATTTATCACTGTTTGTTGTTTGAACTATATTTATGATGTTTACAATAATTTTGGTATATCAATATAAGAGTTCTCACCATTATTCACAGGAACAATCTGCTAGTCTCTTGATTTTAGTGTCTCACACAGTTTTCTAGTTGTTTAAAAGATAACTGAATGATGCATGTAAAGTGAACTGGAGCAAAATGGGCCCTGGGCAGTCTGATCTAGTGGGTGGCAACCCTGCCAATGGCAGAGGAGTTGAGACTGGATGATCTTTGATGTACCTGCCAATCTAAGCTATTCCATTACTCTATGATTCTATGGCATCACTTTTAGTGATCTACACTGTTTGAAGCATTTGTCAAATAAGCTGAACTTAGCACATAAGCCCTTAGGATAGCTGACTTTGTATGTGGGATAGATTCAAATTCTAAGCTTGTGGGGTTGTTTTTTTTCTTTGCAGTTGGAAGTTTAACACCTGTCTGTTGTGTTGCAGTACAACCGCTACCAGCACTATGGTGCGGAGGAGTGCGTGCTGCAGATGGGCGGCCTGCTGTGTCCAACTCCCAGCTGTGGAGCGGGTCTGCTACCTGAACCAGGAGTGAGGAAAATTGTATGTGAACCAGGCAATGGAATAGGCTGTGGGGTAAGGACATACATTTTTCTATCAGCTCTGTGAAAAACAAATGCTTTTTTAGGATGTTAGAAAAATTGGAAAAAATGGCTTTTTCTTTTTCCACTGGTGACTCTGAATCATCCTTTGTAAGAGAATGGGATGCTGTGTCTCTGTAAACTATTGAAATACAGTACAGTGGCTTAGGAACGACTACTTCATCGTGTAGACTATGTCCATTCCAGAATGCTTTGCTTTAATGGGTTTTAGAAGCTGCTGAGTATTTAAAGTAAGAAAATGAGTTGTACAAATAACAGTCCAAACACACTTTGGTTTTTTCTCCTTGCACTCAGCAAAAATGAGCAGAATCTCGACTAAATCATTCGTTATTATATTAATACCACCCTTCTTCATTCATAAATGAGAAAAAGAAGATAAAAACAATAACTGGTTGGTGATACTTCAGTATCACCATTTATTATATATTTTAAGATACACAATGAAAAGAAACACACTTTTAAGTAGAGTCTGTGCACAATTAATGGTGAAATTTTGGAAAACAGAAGCCAACGACACTTGGAAATGTTTTTGCTAATAGGTCATATCATATAGGTCAATGATTTTTTGGCATAGAAATAAAATTACTTTTCAAGAATCAGTCTGCAGAGAAAACAGAAATATGCAAAGAGAAATCTATATATAAAAGAAGCTGTTAAATGTTATGTCAGTGTGACTGATATTTTACTAAGAGACTGTTTCTCTGCTCATGTTACTGAATTCCATGCAGGATGAGAGAAGAGAAAATATCTGTATTTATAAAATATTATCATGCTCCTGCTGTTGTCTTTCTTGTGGAAAATGTACTTTTTATTGCAGTTTTGATGTTGCTCAGACTGATAGCATGGAAGAATAATTGTTTGCCGAAGTAGGAAGTTGCAGTAACATGTCTTCTCTGAGTAGGTTAGCATCTGTCGACCTTGGTAAAACTTTCTATATGTCCATGCAGTGGTGCATGTAGAAGAGAGTGCTCCCCAGCCTCACTGAGCAGACATAGGGCAATAAAATAAAGCAGAAGGTGGAAGAGTAATAAGAAACAAGACTGAGTAAATGAGAAGAAATGCATCTAGATTAATCATTAGGGATTGTTTAAGAAAGATAAAATCACAAGTAATTTTTACTCTACTTTCTGCCTTGAAATGATGAAAATCAAACTCTGTTTTGCAGCTTCATTCATCATCATTTTGAATCTGCAAAAGCCCCGTGAATAAATTTCACAAAGCATAAAGGATTGGTGTACTGCTTAGCTTAGCAGAGTGTTCTGTTTCCTTCAGTGGAATCCGTGTTGCGTTTGCTAGTGACCAGATCTACAGTCTGGAGTTTAACCTCACCCTTTGTTTGGACAATGTAATGCCTTTAACGTTATGAGCTACATTTCACTGGGACTGAAATGAGAAGCAAAAGCTTGGTCTGTAAGCCAATTGTTATAGATGTAAAGGTCCTTCCTCAGAATCTGTAATGGAATGTGGTGCAAAAACACGTCATTGAGTCTTTCGTTGCGCCCTGACAGGTTGGGGGATGACCTGCTGGAGAGGAGCTCTGTGGAGAGGGACCTGGGTGTCCTGGTGGACAACAGGTTGGTCATGAGCCAGCAGTGTGCCCTTGTGGCCAAAAAGGCCAATGGCATTCTGGGGTGCATTAAAAGGAGCGTGGCCAGCAGGTCGAGGGAGGTGATCCTCCCCCTCTACTCTGCCCTGGTAAGGCCTCATCTGGAGTACTGTGTCCAGTTCTGGGCTCCCCAGTACAAAAAAGACAGGGATATCTTGGAAAGAGTCCAGCGGAGAGCCACAAAGATGGTGAAGGGCCTGGAGCATCTCCCCTATGAGGAAAGGCTAAGTGATCTGGGTCTGTTTAGCCTTGAGAAGAGAAGACTGAGAGGGGACCTGATCCAGGTCTATAAATATCTAAGGTGTGGGGGGCAAAGTGGCGAGGCCAGACTGTTTTCAGCAGTGTGCGGAGACAGGACAAGGGGAAATGGCCAGAAGCTGGAGCATAGGAAGTTCCGCACCAGCGTGCGCAAGAACTTCTTTACGGTGAGGGTGACGGAGCACTGGAACAGGCTGCCCAGGGAGGTTGTGGAGTCTCCTTCTCTGGAGATATTCAAGACCCGCCTGGACGCCTACCTGTGCGACCTGGTGTAGGGATCCTGCTTTGGCAGGGGGGTTGGACTCGATGATCTCTGGAGGTCCCTTCCAACCCCTACGATTCTGTGATTCTGTGATTCTGTGAAAGCTCTTTATTTCTACTCCATGTTCTGGAGTCTCTTTGGGTGTTTTTTATTTAGAAATTTAAGCTGTGGTGATGCTTTTTTTCCAGATAAAACCTGATCATTTTATTGTGAAGGCCTTCCAGACTTTGTGGAATAAGTGTCAGAGAAATCCAGGCTCAGACACTTCAGAGCTCTGAGTTCTTTCACAAGCAAACATAGTGCTTTACAGGCTCAAAGAAGGAACATCCTTTTTGTTCATCCAAATAAATTCAGCAAAAGATGTCTTGCAATATTTACCTCTGCAGCTTAGGTTAGAGACACATTGCTTGTTGAAGCAGCTAGGCAAAGAAATAAGGCAACATGAATCTGGAGATCCTTTGTGAGTATGTGTGCCATCCTGTGAGCTACACTTTAGATGTGTAGAGTCTCTTCTGGGGTATTTGAATTTCTGTCTATTGGTAAAGTTCAAATAAGTGATGACATAGACTTAGCAGAAGAAAATAGACCTAACATGAGTCACTCCTTCACCCAAAAGCCACCTTAGATAAATATGTGTCTGCTACACAGCACAAACGGATTGCTTGGGTCTGAATTGCAGTACAGGGAAAGCTAACAACCATCAAGCAGTTAAGGATTTTAATTAACAGATAGGATTGATCAAGGGAGGGAGGGGGGAGAGCTTTTGAAGAGAAAGTTGAGACAGTAAATGAAAGATTTTTTAGAAGCCATTTTAGAAGAATAGAGACTCATCTGGTCAAAGGAGATTAAGGTAAAGTAACTGTTCCTTTAATCAGGAAAGAAACTGTGTTCCAAATAGGCAAGGATGTGACCTACCTTGTATAAGAACGAAAAAGATGAACGGGTGACTAAGCCAGGCTAGGATGCAGACTTTTTGCCTTTCTCAGTTTTTCTGTGCTATGTAAAATGAAGAACTAGAATCTCTTTTTGCAAAATAATTGCTATCAATGTCTATGGAGAGCAAAATACATCTCCAAGAGAGTGCTCTTAATTTGTTAAAAGGCATCTACGAAAATTAGAGATGGTAGATTTTGCTTTGTCTCAGGAAATTTGGAAACACCAATGTAAAAAACAGTCTAGAGAATATCTAGATAGAACTGTACCAAGAAAATGAGTGTCATTATGTTTACTCTTTACAGTGAGTTGGTGATATGTATTCAGGCTTTCAAGCAAAGAAACTGAACAAGGAGAGATTTCTTTTGACGTAGAAAGTAACATGCTGAAATATTTTTAATGATTGTGAGCAGTCATCAGCCACATCCATGTTGTGATACCATGGACTGACTTCACTCTTGCCTAGTTTTTTGCATTTTTTATTATTAGCCATTAAAATATTAACTGATTTATCAGAATGTTATCATTTTACACTGTTTTTTTGCCTTCATTACTATGCATCAGACCTACGTTACTAACTTTTATTGCCAAGATATAAAAGTTTGACATATTTAATACAAGAAAGCAGCAACAAAACATAGAAGAAAGTACATATTGTACCAGCTGGCCTTAGTACAGGAAAAGCTGTAGTAATCAAGGCGTGCAAGAGCTCTATGAATAAAACATTTTTGTCTTGTTTTATTTTATACTGTGATATTATTTCCTGCATATTTTATATTTAAAGAAAAAAAAAAAAAAAAAAAAAGGAGTTAAAAGTAGGTTAGAGTGGAGCTTCAAGGAGGACTTTACTACTTGCTTATTAAAAGTTTGCTTTGAGATATAGTACATCTATAGCTCATCTGTCCTAGGAAACTTTCACTGCTAATATCTTTCAGTGGGATGATAACTGAATAATGTGTGATTGCATCCCAACCCTTTCTTCACAATAGCAAAAACATTTTGCAGCATGCAATATCAGTTAGCTGATCCAAGCAGAGACTTCTGCCATCAATACAAGCTGGGAGATGTGAGGGTAGAGGACTTGGAGGTACTGGTGAATGGGAAGCTGGACATGAGCCAGCAATATGCCCTCGCAGTGCTCAAAGCCAACCATATCCTGGGATGCATCTAAAGAAGAGTGGTCAGCAGGTTGAGGGAGGTGTTTGTGCCCCTCTGCTCTGCAGCCTTTGAATACCAAAAGGAGGGCTTTAAGAAAGATAAGTTCAGACACTTTAGCAGAAGCTGTTTTGATAAGTCAAGGGGAAATGGTTTCAAACAGAAAGAGGGGACATTTAGGTTGGACATAAAGAAGAAGTTTTTTGCAATAAGGGTTGTGAGGCACTGGAACAGGTTGCCCAGAGAAGTGGTGGATGTCCTCATCCTTGGAGACACTCAAGTTCAGGCTGGACTGGGTCCTGGGCAACCTGATCGAACTACAGATGTCACTGTTCATTGCATGGGAGTGAGACTAGATGACTTTTAGAGGTCCCTTCCAACTTAAACTATTCCATGATTCTATGATTCCCTTGGAATGGGAGAACTGAGATTATGGAGATAGAGCCTCTGACAGTCTTTCCCCTTTGAGTTTATTCATTCCTAGCTAGCATAGTGTATATAAGCGAGAAGAATAATGTAGTTTCAGTTCCTCTGTGTTTTGTTGATCCCTTGTTCAGGGATCTGACTGCTAACATTACAGCTAAGTGGCATAGTTCATGGAAGTCCTGAGACCACTCCAAATTATGCTAAAAGCAAGCTATCATCACTGATTTTTGTGGTCCCCCCAGCTGAAGTTCCAGTCCACAAGTGAGAAAATAACTGTAGTGGATTGCATTGTACAGTGATAATGGAAGTTTTGTAACCTTGCAAAGGCAGCGAAAAATTGGGGTCACTTCATCTCTTCTATACCATATTTACTACGTAATTTATACTGTATGTGTAAAGACAGTGCCATTGAAAAATATGAAGATTTCACAAAAAATTATTGTGTTCCAGAACGGGTGAAATTTAAGGCTGCAGACTGCAAGAGTTCCTTGAAAAATCAATAGATGTAGATACCATGTCTTCCTTATATATAGAGTTCCTGGGCCATTTTACTGCACAGAACAAAATCTCAAAGGCAATTTCACTTTCCCAGCAATTTTTTCCTGTTGATTTCTTCTTGCATTCTTCTTTCATAGCTAAGGAAGCGTATGTTAATGCAATCAATTGCAGTTTATTTGTGGTATTAATGATTGTCTGTCCTTTCAGAAAGCTTAATAAAATAGAAGACATTCTAAAGTAGTTACAGGAGAAGTAGAGTGCACATTTCTATGGTTTGCAAAGTTTTTTTATTTTGGTTCATTATTTCTTGTTCATGCATTTCTTAGCATACATGCTTCATCATCGGTGATATCTGTGTTAAGCATAATAATATTTACCTGGGCAGACACTACGAATTGGGAAGAATATTTTGTTCTGATAATGAGGATTTTGTTAGTTCGGGGTGTTTTATCTCTCCAAGACAGTTGGAGAGTTGTTTACCTTAGGAGTTTATATCTTGGTTGGAGTAATGTGTGAAAGTGCTTAAACTCTGAGGTATGAATTAGCTTGGAAATATTGCTTGAGAGCTATTTCATACATATGAAAGCATATAATAGTTTGTAAAATTCCTCGATCTTGAAGAGAAAATTTGTTTCAACATCTGGCTGTTTTAAGTCTGTTGTTGTAAAGTTTACCTCTAATGCAATTTATTTTCATGATCAGCATGTACCTTCTTTGTGCGAATTCTCAGTCTTGCATCTGTTTTTGGCACAAGATTCTATATATACTGTCTGATCAAAACATCTGAAAGTCTCCCTAACCTAAAAGACTTAATTTCTAAGTAGAGATGCAGATAGAAATGTATTCAAAAAGAAAGAAGATACCTGTTCAGATATCTCAGGATTTAAAGATAGTCGAGTATTGGTAATTCAAGACAATCTTTGAAGATATTTGGATTGAAAAAGTTTTACTTCTCTAACCAGATTAATAAAATGTTATGGATGAAGAAAGGCTGTGTGAAAAGCAATCTGAATTCTTGTCTCAGTTTTACGAGTGGAATGGCATGAAGGCAATAGCATGAATAGGAGATTCTGTGGTTTTGAAAAACAGAGTAATAACTCAAAAAAGGGAAGACTTGAAGACCTTTATGTCATTTGCAATACACTAAAATGGAAATAGGAGATAGCCACTACCTGTAGCTAAATTGCTGGGTTACTCTTTGTTATTACATTTCAGGTATCTGTTCTGGTTCCATATGTCATTAAATTTTTGCTTTTAAGAAAATTCACTAGAAATGTATTACCATGGATAAGGTAATAGCTGAAGGTATTGCTGAGATTAAGAAACCAACTCACAGTAGGAATGTTTCATAATATACTATAGGGAGCTTTTTCAAGGAGAATGAAAATGAGACAGACATTTTCTATTATGGCTAAATGCTGAGCTGCTAGCACTGCGCCACCAACTCTAGCCAATCATCATGTATTACTTTCTTCTATTGAGTGGGCACTCTATAGTCTTCAGAAAGTGGAATTCCATCTTGTTGATGTGCTATGTTTCAGTAGCTAAGCAAGTTGTTTCATTGCTAAAATATGACAGGCTTTCTCAGACTGACCAAAAATTATTTTTGAAATTTTGATTTTTTCTTTCTGTTAATGTTTTATTTGATTTAAAATGAAGTCTATAAGCGTGGAACTTTAAAAAATGCCAATGTTTTAATAAAAGCTTTTTACTAGAACAACACTGGGCAATTAACAAATTGTATGTATTCCTGTCAGGGTCCATTATTTCCATTGCCCATATCTTTCAGTGCTGCAATTTATTGATCTTGTGACTGATGGGAAGCTCAGCTGCCAATGAGTGGATAAAAAAATGCTTCCCAGAGAATGCTTCCATTATTGGTATAATAGATCATGTTCATTCATATAACTACCAAAAACAAAACAAATACTTTCTATGAGGAGAATAAATCAACTACTTGTGCTTGGTTCAATAATTAAAAGAATAAGTGTTGGGGTTTTTTACCTCCCAAGTAACAGAACTAGCTGATAAAAACAGTGTTAGAAAACAACATGTGGCTCTCTTCAAGTGTAACTGACCTGGACTTGAAACACCATCAGCTTTGTCTGCTATATGTCTAGAACAATATAAGATGTGCCATATTAGGTGATCAAATTTTGTATCCCTTCATCTATGTGAGGTATAGCTTTTTCCTTATTTCTGCATCATGTAGGCATCTGGAAAATGGCTATTCTACGTGAACCTTGAACATTTTGTATTAAATGTGCTATGTCTTCAATGCATGGGCTTGATTTGTTATTTAGTAGCTTACCTAGTACTTCACTATTTAAAATCTGCCAGGTAGGGTCTGAGGAGGAAGGACCGAGGAGTTAGAGACACAAGGTAGTTACCAGATTAGGAAATGGAGGCTGCTGGTCTCTGTAATCTAGGATGAGAACACAGATAGCAGAAGCGCATTACTTTAGAGTGAGGGAAATTGTATAAGAGAAAACTAGGATAAAATCAAATTATCACTAATAAAGCAGAGTCAAACCTGGACACACAGACCTATGACAAAAGGGGATAAACTTGATCTGTATGAACCTAAACTGGGTCAAACTGTGATTTGTAGACCAATGTTTTGCTGAAAAAGAAATGGTCTTTGTTTTAGTGATTTAGATGAAACTGCAAGTGTGTCAGACCTGTTTTAAATTGAAGGCTGAGATAAAATAAGAGTCAGATTTAAAACCACATTGTCAGTTGCTTTTATGATTTTACGATCAACTAAATCATTGTTCTTGTAAACTGTTGGATGGAACAGTAACCTAGGAGAGTGTTGGGAACTTCGGTTTTAGTGACACCAACCAGTCAACTTTGTCCCTTGCTCAGTGTTTAGATCCCAGAGCTGAAGCTGCCTTCAAATCTCTTCATCTTCGGAAAGGCTAAAATGGCATCTACAAGAAGAAACGTGAACATTTGCATGGCTTAAAATATTCACTGTTTGCTGTAATTGATATCAGCACACTGAGCTGGAGGAACAGCTTCACGAAAGTGGACTGTGATTCCAGTCTTTTGATGATTGAAGTGCTCTTGTCTAATTAAAATAATTGGGCTCCATGTAGCAGTACCTGGGTGATAATTGGTTGTTCGTGATGCTCAGATTATATGAGATGAACTCACAATTCTGTCACGCCTTCTATATAGTGGAAATTTGTGACTTGGAACTAGTTTTTTCTCATTACTCCTGTCCTGTTCAACACAGTGCCTGGAAATATCTCCGACAGTCTGGGGACAATGTTTTATCATGTGGCCCATCAGAAAATACAAGGAGTGTAACATAAGAAGTAAAGGAGAAATAAACTCTGATTATAGAAATATCCATTAAGTTCTACACCTATGGGAAACTAACTTTTGTCTTCTGGCTTCATATTCCATTTATATAGAGAGTAAGATTATTTTTGCTTTTATGACTTAGAGGAAAAGTATAACCGCCTTAAACTGACCTGTATTTCCTTCAGCTAATGGATTAAAACTCCTGGTTGTAACAGGCTAGCTGAGCTTTCATGCTTACACAGTTTACGTACTGACTGCAGCTGTATAATAGATAAGATGAATACAAATAGCTTGCAAATTAGCAGAACTAGGGGTTAATGGAAAATTTGATATGAAAAAAAAAAAAAAAACCAAAAAAAACACAGATCTATCACTGAGACACTGGAGGGGGAACAATAATGCAATCAGCAAAGACTGTACTTTTAGAGAAAGGCAGCAACCGAAGGCAGGATCGTCATTGTGTGAGAGGCTCATTTGAGCAATCTTCTTAAAACTTTCTGAATTTGAAGAGGAAGGAGAAACACAGGCTGAATGCAGAAAATTGCTTATAAATGAAAAGGAAAATAAATGTGAATCAAGGTAGGATTATTTATTGCCTTTCATATAAAGGCCTCCTGAGGCACTTTGGATTCTATTACTGCATTAGTGTAAAATGCAAGAACTACTTAATCAATGGGAAATGATAGAGTAAAAAAGATAGGAGCCAAACAGTAAGATCTTAGATTAGAATGAACCTACTGACTGGCAATTGTAGCTTAGCCATGGGAAAAAAAAGTTCAAGTTCTGAATGCTGAAGGAAAAATGTACTCTTTGGGTGCCACAGTACACGGCTTTTGTAGCACCTGTAGCCTTTGTTTCATTGAATATCAGACTGAAAATCTTCAGTAGAGCTTTTGAGGTGTAAGTCTATTTTGCATAAGTTCTGGATGTGGCTCAGGGCAGCCTGGTCTAGTGGTTGGCAACCTCACCTGCAGCAGGGGGGTTGAAACTAGATGATCTTTAAGGTCCTTTTCAACGCAGGCCATTCTACGATTCTGTGATGTACAAATATGGAAACTGGCTGTGTTAGCATGGCACTCATGAATAATTCCACCTCTTTTTTTTAACAAACATTTACTAAAAGGAGTGTCCCAATTAAAAATGTTAGCTTTATACATATATACATATATATATACATAATATATATATATACATGTGTATATATATATATATCTTCATTATCTGATTAAAGAAATGTCCAGAGAATTTCTTTCGAGCCTTGCCTTGACTTTCTGAAATAGATAAGTTCCCTATTGGTCAGCCAGGCTCTTGGCTCATTCTTCCAAGATAACAACAGCGTTTTTCACGTAATAGGGCATGAAATTATTATATATTGAGACTGTGAGACTCTGTGATGAAAGGGTATTGCATAAAATCCACACTACAAGCACACCATGGAGAAGAGTCGTAGAAAAGGTGAAGGTAGGGTGCATTAACACTTCCTAGCTCAAAATCCTTTCTGTTGAAAGCATACAAGAACTTGTCTGCACCTTACTATTGCTTAAGCTTGGGTTTACAGCTCTGCAGGATTTTGTACTGTATCTTCAGACAACATTTTGTAACTATAACAGTGTGCCTGTGGAATAAAGAGTGGCTGTTTTTTTCTTTTCACCGGTCTAAGAAAAAATATTTGTATTATTTCCAGATACGGTATTGAACCCAGATTGACTGGGCATTCTGTAACATATTTAGTTGCATACACTCCATAAAGAGTAAGGGGGAAAAGACAATAAAAGATTTAGAGATAAATAATTTGATTTATTTTTAAAACATAAGTAAACATAATTTCCTTATAGAAAATAAATATCCTTTACAATTTTTAGGTGGAGCTGTTATTTTGTGATCAACTTCCCTCACCACTACTGCTTCAGAGTTATTTAATAATGAAGTCACATATATAGCTTTATTATTTCCAAACAATTTCAAAGAGCTAGCAAAGCCACCATTCCACAATCAAAGTTGATTTTGAAGTGCTGAAACAAAGCTGATTTTCAATTATCAGAGTCCAAAAAATAGCATCTGAAAGCTGTCTTGACTGCTGCAGAACTGCTGTCTTTTCATGTTGGTGAAATCAAAACAAATAGATGATGCTTATGAAGCTTCAAACAGAAATCCACTTCTAACAAAGCATAAGTGTAAAAAAAAAATTCGGTCTGAAAGAGATTATCTGGGGAAAGTTTTAAGCTTGTGCAAGTGAGTTTGAAATAGAAATTGCATTTCAACTTTAACAATGATATTAAGGTCACTAAGCTGTAATGGAGTAAAGAGAACATTATGAAGTCAAAGGCAAATTATGAAAATAAAGTGAAATGACCAAAAATGAATTGCCAAATTAAATACAAGATATCCTTATGCTGTAAAGTAATAATATCCTTACTGAAAATAAAACATAGATGTGGAGAACAATGACTAACTGTAATTCGGTGAGAAATCATAGAAAAACCAGACTCAGTATGTGCTTATAAAACTATCGTACGGCAGAAGAAAAGGGATGATTCTGAAAAGCTTCCATTCTGTGACTAGAGGCCTTGACTAAGGTCAGAAAATCATGGGTGAATAACCAAGTCTCAGATACCTCCACTTTATCCTTACAGCTCTCAAAAATTAAAATATCGGTACCATTCTTACTATTTTTTTTCCAAAAGCTTTTATGTTAAATTGGATGATAATCACTACCATGATAAAAAGTCTATTCTTCAGGCATTTACAAGACATAAATGAAGAGATAAAGAGTAAGATTTTATGTACTGGTGGTTCACTTGTTCAGACTGAGTCACCAGTAAAATAGACTGGTTAAGCTTGCAGCCGGTTCCATATCAAATAGTGATAGGATGTTTTGTATTTAATCTTTGTCATTTTCTATTTAATACTAGTGGAAATGCTCATGTTTGTAATACAAAGTAACAACAGTGATAAGTCCTTTCTGCACACTTGAAATGGCTATAGTGAAAAAAAAAGAGATTGATTTTTAAGTCACTAATTTAAAGCCAGTGGCTAACATTACATATGCTGTACAAAGAAAAAGTAGTAAGGGATTGCCTTCTACAATAGTACCATAAGTAAAGAAACCTGGCAAGACTTAGTTTTCTCTTTACTTTTCCTTTCAAACTAAACTGAATGTAAGTTTTATTGTCCTATTTTGTTTAAGAAACTTTGTGTCTGTTAAATATTCGCCTTGAAATTTCTTAGTCTTTACGATGAGGATGCTTATGTTAAAAGCTTATTAAATAGAACTATTCTTGAAAAGTTTTAATTAGTTGAATATGCCTGTTGATAACATAATCTTTCAGTGACATTTGACCTAAACAAGAAAGCCAAAATCTGAAAAAAAAAAATAAAAGGCAGAAGATCAAAGCTGAAATCCTCAAGATCTCCTCTGGAGATAGAGAAGGAGTAAAAAAGGAAAATGGGAGCAATAAGGAAGCAGTCTCAGGGTGAGGGCTGAGAAGACCTGGCAGGATCTTAATGAGCATTGAAAATTCTCAGAATAACACCAATATCTCCACTCTATCCCTTGACCTGTGGAGTGAGAAATATCTCCTGCATTTTGTGAGAATAGCTGGGAGGGAGAGAGAAGGAGCTTTAACTTGCTTTCTCTGCTGGAACTTGTGACTCTGCATGAGGCACTACAACACCTCTGAATACCTGCATGGTGCTCAGTGACCAGGCAGAGATGGAGCCCAGGCAGAAGTAGGAATTCTCTACAGATCCCTATATTGTATTGGAAAATATTTTTAACTTATTAAATTCTTTTTAGGGGAGCCTGGTATAAAGGAATAAAAGCGTTGGTTAAAATATGTGCCTTGGCTGTGTGTACTCAGCACACATTGGGAAACTGCCACCCAGATCTGTGTAGATACAAAAACAGAATTGGGATGGTTATATCATAAACTGTAACTAGCAGGAGGGCTGTGGGGGTATGAGAGGAGCAGTGGGAGCAAAGGGAGAGGACTGTTAAGTGGATGAAAGCTTTCAATGTGCAAGAGCTGGATGTACAAGGAGCAGACCAACCACATGACCATGCTGTTTTGCATGCGCTCCTGTTTACTGCAGTGGATTTATGTAAACACAAATTGATTACAACCTATCAGATGTTATGTTTTCAAGCATCTACAGATATCATAGTGTAAAATTCTTTATATTGACAGGAGGTTTTATCTAGGCATGAAATACTTCTGTAAAGTTATGTGGGAAAGCATGCCACATTTGGAGATGGGAAAAAAATACAGCTTCCAACAAGTTGCTTTGCTCTAAGGAAGCATCTTATCAGATCCTTAAGTTTTATGAACAATCAGAGTGAAAGCAACTGGTGATTGGTGAGTTAAATAAATCAGACAGCAAATAAAGTTAGCAGTAATTGCACAATACAATAATGGCTTTTATATGCTGCTGTGGTTCTCACCAATGGTATTTTCATAATATGCATCGTAAGCTTTCACTGTTTGGGAAATACATTAGTGTTTTTGAATTGTTTTTGTTATAAACCATGCAAATAGTGTTTCTCCCTGTGGGAGATTACATTAATTATTAGTAAAAGATCTCTTACATGATTTCAGTCCACAAAGAATGAACAATTCAATTTTCAAAGTGTAACATATAACTGTTCAAAACTGTATGAAAAACATTTAACCCATGCTGAGTATTATTGCTGAAGAGATGACACATGGCAGAAACAAATTGCCCTAATAACATTTGCAAATGTTTCATAGTCACAAAAAATGTTATCTGTATAATACAGACGTGCTCCCCTTCAGTATTTTTCAGAAAAATAAAAAAAATATTAAAATAATTTCATATGGATTACTAGTGGTCAACTCTTGAAATGAAGTTCGAATCTTTTAGACATGTAGATTTTCAGAATAAGTCTCCTAGACAAATACAAACAACAAAAAAAAAAAACAATCAAAATGTATTTCTGAAAACGATGCAAGAAAACTAGGCCTTCAAGAAATTATAAAAATGCAGATATGAATATTTGACAGGAAATGAGTATAACCAGAAGGAAGTGAAGAGTTCAGTAAGTAAATTGCATTAAGGGCACAAGGGTGAATTGTCTCAATGTAAAGGACTAGAAACAGTCAGGGAATACCTACTTAGCTGAACAAAACCCTTTTTTATAATGTGAAATTAAGAAAGAATTGCATAAAAAAATTTAGCAGCTGGGATCAGATAGAACAATAAATAATACATGGTGGAAAAACTCAGGAAATGTGGGACATGAAGCAGGATACTTCTAATACAATATGGAATTTATGAAAGAATATTAAGAAAGCTTTCCAAAAAGAAATAATATAAACTGTAGCATGCCAGATCAAGGAAGTTGTTAGCAGGCTCCTCATGAAGGAGGAAAATGTTATCATCAAACAGTTCCAAGAAGGCAAAAGCGCTTCCTTGTTTTCTTTCAATCTTCATTCAAAATCTCAAACCTGCTCAGGTTAGCAGATCTATAAACAGTAAAATAGAAGAACAAGTATACAATCTATAGTGGGGATAAGAGACACTAGAGACATACTTTCAAGTTAGTTGAGGCTGAGGAATTTTGTCTGAGTGGAATGACTGAATAAAACTAAGAACATGAATGATCACTTCTAAGAATGTGGGTAGGGAAGTTTTGGAAAAAAAGATAAAAACGTGATGTTTTAGTTATTGGGACAAAAAACAGCATTAGAAAATATGATTTTAACAAGAGTTATCATGTCAATCTAATCCTGCTAAGTCAACGTGAAAGGACTATAATTCTATTCTGTGACATGTGGGTAGGAGAGTAGATGATGTCATTCCTATATATTGATGCCAGTAAAACTTGTGACATTGTTTCATATGAAATTCCTTCAGGCAGACATGGAAAATACAAAATTAGGTGATAATTTCATTAGGTGGGTGTGTGATAAGATGGAAAACTGTATAAACAATTTATCAGCATTTTGCAATTGAAGTGGAGGGATGCTTCAAATCATGTTCTTCAAGCGTCTGTCCTAAGGTTGGCAGTCTTTAATATTTTCTCTGATGCCTTGATGAATGATTACAGAGTAAGATTATTAAATTTGCATATAATATATAGCTAGGGGGCAGCAAACAATTTGAAACTTGTTAGCAATTCAGTCAGGATAAACGTAAAGTTTCTTTACTTAGACAAGTACAAATGACCACAGAGAGAAGTGAACAATTTTTTACAGAAAGAGTAACATTGCACAAGATAATCTGAGAACCTGGAAATTGCAGTGGATTGCAATCTGAACTCAAGTCAAAAATGTTTTAGCGCAAGAAAGGAAAATGCTGAGCCAAGTTTTATAAATCACATTAATTGTGTTCCCTACTCCAAAACTGCAAATTAAAAATACATCGAAGAAACCTGAACTACTGATTAATGAAAGAACAGGCATGCTTTTCTGTCTGATGTTATGATTCAGTTAAAGAGGAAAGATGACCATTGCATAAATGCTTCTTGTCCAAGGAAAGTTTCCTTTTTTTTCTTTTTTTTTTCTTTTTTTCTCAGTCCACTTCATTCTGAAGAAAATAAACTGATGACATGTATCAACATATCTGTTTCTCCATATCTGTTCAACTCTCTGGTCATTCTAATCTCTAACAGGCTTTGCTTCAGAAATAGAGTCCCAAGAAAAGCCAGCTGAAACTGATTAAATCAATTAAGAGCAGTATTGCTGAATGCGTATATGCTTTGGCAAATAACGTACATAATCCTAAAAAGGGTATATATCCCTGGAGACTTTCTAAATACTGCTTTAAAGAAAGCCAGCCCTACTTCAGAATGTCATTACATCTTTTTCGTCTCTTGTGAGTTCCAGCAGCCGGAATTGGATTAGAAAATCTTTTTCCTTAGAATAGCCAGCTGCTTATGAAATGACATTGTTGTTACTTCATTATAACACCAAATAAATCAGTCTCTGTGTCACAGAATCACTGCAGACATTTTATGAGGAAAGAAACATGCAACTTAACTTAAAAAAAAAAAAAAAGAAAACTCAGTCCCATAGTCCCCAGTTTCAGAGCTCCCAAACATTTGAGTTATCACTCAGCTATTTGGTTTGGATATATATAGGAAAGCCAAAACTGTATTTAGATTCATTCTGCAATTTACTTGCTTCAAAATTTTCATTGAAACTGAAATTTTACATATAACATTGTCTAAAAGAAAGGAAACTGTCTGGCTACCTCCATATGCAGCATTAATATTAGAAAACAAGTAAGTGAAAATCAGGGAAAGTTTCAGTAACTAAATCCTTTTTCTTCTAATTCACATTTTCTGCCCCATAAATCTCCCAAATATTTTGTTGAATTTTCCCTTGAATGGGGAGGTAAGTCACCAGTTTGTTCGTTCTCCTTCCTTTGTTTTTTAGGGCAAATTTTTTTTCCTCAGTAGTGATTAATAATATGTGGTTGTGTGTGTGCACATGTATGTTTCATGTATATATTTTTTCTATAACTAGTAGGATGAATTTACTATTTTCCGTAGCTTCTTTGTACTGTTTGAACTCTATTGTTTAGTCTTGTGCTTTCGGCCCTCTCATCCCTTCCTTAGCAAGTTCTGTGAAAACCACATTTGTGGTAAAGCCTCCATCGAGCTGTTGTCAAGCAACAGAAATATTTTAGTCTTATTTTTTATCAGGCATTTTCAGATATTTTGCATTGATTATAATAAGTTCAATTTAGAGTTTGATTCACACACCCTTGTTCTTATTTTATTTATATTACATTGGTGATTGTTCCTCCTCCATGAGACCCCATCTGGAGTATAGGAAGGATGTGGAGCTCATGGAAGGGGTCCAGAGGAGGGCCACTAAGATGATCAGAGGGCTGGAGCACCTCTCCTATGAGGAAATGTTGAGGGAACTAGACTTGTTTAGATTAGAGAAGAGAAGGCTCTGGGTAGTCTTCATTGTAACTATCCAGTAATTCTTTTAAGAAGAAATGAGAGTGATTTTTACACAATCTGATTGTGAATAGGACAAGGAGGAATAGTTTTAAACTAAAAGAAGGGAGATTTAGGTTAGATGTTAGTAAGAAATTTTTCACTCGGAGAATGGTGAGGCACTGGAACCGATTACCCAGAGAAGTTGTGGATTCCCCATCTCTGGAGACACTCAAGGCCAGGTTGGATAGGATCCTAGGCAGCCTGATCCAGTGAGTGGCAACTCTGCCCATAGCAGGGCGTTGGAAGTGGATAATATTTAAGGTCCCTTGCAACCTAAGCCATTGTGTGATTCTATAATTCTATGATTATTTCTAGATAACTTAGCTATTCATTTACTATTTCAATTTTGTGTGTGCATATTTTCTTTTATCTTTCTTTGTAAATAGATTATTTTCTCCACATGTACTTCCCTCTTAACTGCAGCACTGAGCTGGAGTATTATTATGAGTGTTTTGAAATAACACTGTTTCTGCTGCAAGAATTCACTGAAGACATTTTTCAGTTTCCCTATTTTATCTCTTTATTGAGGCTTTCCTGTCATTTTACATGGAGAACAATCTATGCATTTACACAATGCAGCAAATGATGGCTTTTAGATTATTTGTAGACAGCACAGAAGTCGTATTCATTGAAAAGGACTCTTTTAATACAACTGTGTTTTCTATTTCATTTTACTTTGTCATATTGTTATTTCATGAATAGTATAACATCCTTTTCACAGTCCTTCATTTTATTTTAGCATTCATTACACAGATTAAATGAGACTTTGTCATTACTTTTTCATGTATTCCTACTTTTCAGACTTCTGTAGCCAAACCTTTCTATTTGAATAAGCTGAGTAAGGAAAAGTATTAGATTTCTAAGAATATAAATATGTTAAAAAAGTCACCCAAAATATTGATTGGGAGACAAAAACTTCTTATTCTACAATAAGTTAAGAGGATGTTCTTGCCTTGGTATGCATATACAGTACATATGAACAACTGATATAAGTGACACAGAATATTAAAAACAACAAAAACCCTCTAAATTTACTTATATCAGTAATTAATCACATGTTACAAGCTAAAATTATACTTAGGAATTGATTGAAAGCTTTAGTGTTTTTTTTTTTATGGATGCATTTAATTATGTCTAAAAATGCATACTAAATATGTATTTTTCTAAATAATCTGAAAATATTTTATTTTCCAAAGAAGAGTTGTGCACCATGCAAATGGTATTCCTAGAAATATAAACCTAGCTTCTGAGAAGTAAGGTTTTAATATTTAACAAATATCGTGTCACATTATTTCTGATCATGTTGTTGCCTTGGTCATCAGAAAGAATGAAAAGGAAAAGTTTAAAGAAAAACTTAATGGGAATCTTAATTGGAAATTTCCTTTTGCTGTAACATCACTTTTGGCATTGGCTACTCACTCATTTGGTAATCTGCCTTGATTGTCTGATATTCCAAAGCAGTTCACCGTGACACCAGCAATGAATAAGATGAAGATCTTAATTGTGACAGGACCTCCTTGCTTGCTCTGCTAATCAGGTAGTAAAATCTTTTTCTAGAGAATTATTAGCTGCTCGTATTTGGCCATTATTAGATCTAATCTCTAGTGACTAGTTGTGGAAAACCTTTTTCCTTTGTTCTTTTTTTAACTTGAAAACATGGTATAGTAAACAAAAATTAAAACAGACAATTTCTGGTTTGTGTTTTTGATTTAAAGCTAATCATTTTTTGAATGTAAGCAAAGCTACTCTTTCTGATCATGATAGGTACAGTGAGATGAAGCAGGTACATTATCTTGTTCAGTATTATCTTCAAGTCGTACACTTTAACTGCAGCTGCCATGACATTGGAACTTGTTCTGCGTTGTTTAGTATTTGATTATGGATCAAGGAATTGAAAATAGCAACCAGTAAAACAAGCTGTATTATAAGATTAAAGAATGGAATAACTTTACATGCTAACAGTCTGTTTTGTGCACACGAGAGTTCTGTAAATAGCTGCAGAGATAAGTGCACGGGATCATTCCAGTAAAAGATTATCACTGAAATTTACTGTTCCTAATTTCCATTATTATAAATATTTGAAAATGTTTCTGTTTGTATGCTTTCAAGCTGGGTTTGTCAGCAAAGAAATTTGTAAGAATTGTTCTGAAGTCTTTACTTGCTCTACCACATAGCTAGAGTTTGTGAGTATCACTTTGATTTGTTTTCTCAGAGAGTCATTTCTGTGTATTTTGAAATATGACGAAAAAAGCCTGGTAATATCACCAGCATAGTCATCTGTATCTTGCTTCCTGTAACACAATAGTTTCATTTGGAATATTCAGATCAGTCAAGATTGAGGAAAGTGGTGATTGCTGCCCATCCTAAAATGTTCTAACAGGCAACTGATTCATATTCTTACAAGGAAAGATGATTTCAAGAAGGGCTAAACAGAATTTGGAGAAGATTGAGTAATCACCTGATGTCTAGACATTTCCTCCTCAAGAAGACTAATTGTTAAGAAAGTTCAATTAAAATTTACATAAGATTGAAAAGAGACTATCTGACTTCTCTCAAATATAAAGACTAATGCATTTGACACACACAGGAGACCAGAAATAGCAATAAGCAACACAGCTTCTAGTAAAGTCAATTTTGTCAGAGCAGTCAAAAATTACCTACATCTTCTTCTGTCTGTCTGCCACAGCTCCCTTGTATCATCAATTGGCTGTTAGACTTTTTGGACTTGCAAAGAATTACACTGCCAGAGTATTTGACCTTCTATTTCCATGACATTTTGAATGGAAAAATAAAGGACAACAAAGAAATGCAGTCAAAAGTGCTCTCTCTGCTGAATACTGAATACAGTGTGTATCTCCAACTCCTACTCTACTTTGTCAGTCTTAATAATTACCCAGACATCATGAGATTGCTTCCTAAAGTGGCCACTTGTCAATCAGTCAATTCTGTTGTTTCTGTTCACACAATGTTTAGATGGTGTGCAGATGAGCTAGTCAGAGGAGGAACCTTTTGCAGGCCCCCTGAAGACAGAGGACTAGATACACTCTCCACACTTCTGCAGAACAACACTAGCCTTGAAAATGTGAAATAGTGTATCAAGTGTTAGGAAGCATATTTCCCTGTAACAAAATGTCTTGTTGATACTAATTACACATCTGGACAAACGTTGTTGGGCCTGCTCTATTAATGGGAATATTTTCAGTAACAGTGTACTAGAACCATGCTTGGATCTGGATCTGGTAAGCTGGAGTTTGCCTCATATATGATCAGGAAATACTTTCCCTAAACTATCCTTGATCAAAATATCACAATAAGCAGTCATGGTTTTGATTTATTTACTAGGTGGATCTTATCTTTGTGTACAGTGTAGAGGAAACACCTCTTTTCTGGTAGAGAGGTAGAGACCTTTGTTTACTCACTGCCTTTCTCTCATATCCAAACCTGTGTGCCCCTTAATGCCCTAAGTTTTCAACTTCTTTCTGAAACTGCCTTCCAAGTCAAATGGTCTACAATGCTGCTTAATCCAGAAGCATCTTCTTCAGACTTTCAGATAGAGGAGGTTTTCTTCCCAAAAAGACAGATACAAGAAGGCTTGTAATTCCCTTTACCACATGATTTCACTATTCACCCATCTCCTCCCTTACCTCTTACAATCTTCAAATCCTTACCTTGCCAAACTAGTCAAAACTTACAGGAATGCAGATGCTGATACCTCAAGAAATCCCTTCTTTTCTTTCCATATGGTCATGGAGACTTTGCCCTTCTGCACCACTCAGTGGCTTTAGAATATGACATGTCTACTTTATTTTCCTGTTTAAACTTAACTGGAGATTGCGTATGTAGCTAATGAAGAGTGGATTTGTGCAAAAACAAAAACACAGTTACTGAAAACAACTAAAAATTTTAAAAGCATTCACTATCAGAAAGGAAGTATTAAAAGTTTCTATGTTTTCCTGTTACTTAAAACTGTTATGCTACAAAGCTGCCTAAATTGGCTAAGTTTTTGTTTAGAAATTTACCTCCACCTGAAGATGAATTGCCTGCACCTAGTGTTATTCCTATCTCCTCAAGGCTTTTTGTCTTTTCTTTCCCTGCAAACTTTGCTGCAGTTCTCTACGGAAATGAAAGGCCTTCAAATTGAAACTGATGCTCCTAGACAGTACAATGCTGTTGTCATCTATGCATTTAGATTTTCCATTCTCCTTGGCTTGGCTATTTACTAGAAATACCAGCTTTCTATAGCCTTAAGACAGAAAGAATGTCTTACACTATGTACTTCCAGAAGCTGTTGCAGTGCCCTGTAGGGCATCCTAACTGTTGTCCTAAATTGAGATGACAGTGTTGCTCATATTAAATTGCCTTCTTGCTTGGCTTGGCATGCTGGGATCCGTATCTATTAATGCAGGAGTGTCCAAATGTCCTGCTAGGAAAGCAATTTGTTCCTCAGTAGGGTGTCAAGGAAGCAGCTGGTCTAAGAAACTATCAGAGGTGATGTTAGGGGCAAGTTGTGTTTTTCTTGATTTAATGGAAATTTTGACTGATCCATCTCTTTGATTGTCCCCACCACTTGTCAACAGAGCAGCACATATCCATCTTCAGCCATCTCCTTTCCCTCCTGACAGGCCTGTCATATCTCTCTTGTGGAGAGACAGGCTTTCACACAGCCTGAGTCTCATAATAGACATTTCAACAACGGCAAACACATTATCAATGGATTTTTTTTTAATGCCCTACAGAGACAGCACTTTAGAACATTTTTGCTAAGTACCAGTTTTTAAACCTCCACTTGGAGAGAGACTTTCACAAGCTGAAGCTTATTTTTGTCCCTCTTCTCCCCTTTTGCAAATTTACTATACAGTACTTTTAACTCTTTAATTAACTTCTATCAATTCAGTTGTTTTCCTTGTACATTCTAAATTTGCTTTTAAGTTATCTAATGAAAGAGAAAGGTGGGTGTTTGGGAGTCAGTAATATATTAATATGTTAGCCACTCTGAGAGAATTATTGTGGAAGAGCCTGCATTTATGATGTTAGAATATGGCTATGGTGAAATCATTTTCTAGTGATCTTAAGAGCAAGTAGTATACAAGTAGGGTGTGACAGTCTTTATAGCCGGTATGACTGTCATTGTATCATGATAAAGGTACAGACAGCATAAAGCTGTATGAGAAAACTTGCTAGCAAATAAGGAACATACAGATTAGAATATGCCTCTGAATTAGGTCTACTTGAAAATCTCTGAAGGTTCCACATTTTTAATAATATTCTCTATACAGGTTAAATTATCAAACTACTTTACTTAGAGACTGTAATGTTTACATCACAGGATAAATCAATCTGAAGTCCTGCCAAAAAATACTGGATTGAGGAGTATGCATGCTTTCGCTTAGGACTAGACTCAAAAATATAAGAGTTTGAACACTCGATGTAAATTCACTAAAGAAATCAACACTAGCCTTAGCTTACTCAGTTGTTCCTCAGCTTTTCCAGGTAGCTCTTAGGACTTCAGACTCTGCTTCATTTTTCAGAAAGAAGTTGCTGAGAAATCATTTTTTAATGTAAAATCAATTGTCAGATTTTAATCTTTTCCTGATACCAGTGACAAAGATGTGATTGATTTTACATCGACTATAGCTATATCTTAGTTTGGAAGTGTCATAAGCCTTATGGTATTGTACAGTATGAGATAGGAAGGACTTTTATTTTGGCATGGAAAAATGGAAAGTGAAGCTTACAGTTTGTTCCAATTAGATGGATAAATGCTCTTTTAAAAGCACCACATGATCTCCTTTGTCCTCTAAGTACTCTATAATCATGTATTTTGATCATTGAAATGGATTCATTGCATATGAAAAATGCCAAATCTTGCCAACCATAATATTTCATCTGCAAGTAGTTTTTGTTTGTTTGTTTTTCCACATTACTTTGTTCGTGAGATTTGTTGGTACAAACATTAGGACATTGAAGTTTTGCCAGCATGAAGTAGATTTACCTACTGCCTCTTGAGGGACTCCTGGTATCTTTATGGTCTGGATCTAGGATTAATATCTTGGCAGAAATTGATTTTAGATTTGGCTGAGTTACAGGTATCTAGAAATTATTATTTACACAAATGTTGCTGAAGGTTTTCTTCCAAAATCTGAAAGGCTGTGGGCTTTTTTCCCATGTCTCTCCCTATGGAAATTGCAACACAAAACTGTTAAATATATCATTTATTTCACCATGTCACAGTTTTCATCTGTACTCTCTGGCCAGGAATTTTTTGTGTGTTGTTTATTTATAGAATACTTAGAACAGCATGGTTTCTAACCCACAGAGTAATCCTTAGTGAACTAAGAATTATACATATACATGAAAGTATAATTGAATGCACACAACTATGTAAACCATCTTTGCATGTATGATTTTCCAGTAGATATGCTAACGGAAAAGCAAACCGTACAAAAAACAACCATAAAAACAATAGATTTAATCAGGGAATTTTGATCCTTCAGCTACCAGGGCAAGGATGCTCTTACTTATAACCCCAAGAAATAAAAATAACACACAGAAAATAGTTTGGTGTAAATATTATGAGGATTTATTTTTTCCTTTGGTGAACCAAGATGTACACTGAATTGAAGATATATGTGCAAGTGAAGAAAAAAAAAGACTTCTCCTGCAGGTTTCTAATTCCATTCCAGATGACTTTTACTATATTACATTATTGATGTTACTGCACAAACACTATATTTACATTCGTTTTTATATTTTGCTTTGAAGATTACTGAGTAACTTAACATGGGATCCTTTCTCCATTATTCAGATCTTGAATCTTATTAGAATATATCACAAATGATTGACTTTTGTGTCATGAAATCCATGAACCATCATTTCAAATATACTTTCTACTATTTGCCTTTTATCCTATGTTAAATATAGTGGCTTTATAGATTTTCCATTAATACTGGAGAATGGCTTAGAACTGAAACTCTGTTGTGGAGAAACACAATGAGATTGATGTAAAGGTTTCAAAGTGAGAGTAACCTAATGGTAAAATCATTGGGGAGATCAGCTTAAGGAAATGGTGGGATGCCCGAGGCTGTAAATATCTGCTATATGCATGTATGCATGTGGTTTATCTTTTTTTTTTCTTTTTTTTTTTTAATTTAAAAAAAATGTTGGATGTTGTGTAAATATAAATAATAACAATAAAAAGGAGTTGACACTGCATATGAATACTGAAACTTTGGCATGTCTGAGATTGGCCTGAAGGTCACTGAGTCATGATTTGATGGAACATTAAGTTATCTTTTTCCCTCATCCTCATCTATATCTGCCCTGTTCTGAAGATGGGTAAGAGTGAAAACAAATGTTCTCTGCTAAATTGCTTCTCCAATAGAGATTGCTCTTCACTTCTTTGGAAATCCTTAAAATGAATGCAATATAAAGCTGACCTATACCTGTTAATCAGTGTAGGCAGGAAAAGCTTTAAGTCACGTTTAAGGCCTTTTGTTTGTTTCTGAAGGGCAGTGAAACAGGTCTGGACACAGGCTTTATGTGGGCGGCTGGGAGAACTGGGATTGTTCAGTCTGGAGAAGAGGAGGTTCACGGGAGACATTATTGCTCTCTGCAACAGCCTGAAGGGAGGTTGTGTTGAGGTGGAAGTCAATCTCTTCTCCCGTGTAACAAGCAGTAAGACTAGAGGGAATGACTTCAAGTAGCGCCAGTGGAGGTTCAGGTTGGACATTAGGAAATACTTCTTCTCTGCAAGAATTGGGTGATAGAATGGGCTGCCTGGAGAGGTGGTGGAGTCACCGACCCTGGAGGTGCTCAAGAAACATTTAGATGTTGTACTGAAGGACACGGTTTAGTGGGAAATATTGGTGATAGGTGGACAGTGGGACTGGAAGATCTTAGATGTCTTTTCCAACCTTGGAGATTCTATGATTCTATGAAGTAATTAAAAAGAGAATAATGATAGTAGGAAATCTCGTCTTATCTGAGTGCAACTGAGTTTCCGAACCAAAACTCTGTAAGAATGTACATGCGAAGGAGAAGTAGCATACAGACATTTGTCATATGATTCTAATTTTGGAGTCTGAAAGTTAAAAAATAGATAAATAATTGAGGAGTTCACCTAAAGTGTGATAAATGGTCTGCACTTATGCTTGCGTGCAAATGGCTGCCCTTCCACATACGTATTTCTGGATATCACATTTTCAGTAGATCTGCTGATGGTGATAATTCTGCTAATTCTTACATTTTTTTGGTTCTTTTTTAAGGTGTTTCAATTTAGTCATTTGATTGTTCAGAGTTTAAATGCTGCTCTTCTACGAACTGCCCACTCATTATGAACATATTGTATGATATTAATACTCTCAGTTTTCTCAGAAAAATCTCCCTTCCCCTCTTTCTTCCTTATTGTTCTCTTCTTTCCAGTTTCCTATGTAGCAGTGAGTAGTGCAGGCCATGTCTAAACCACGAGCCTGACATAAACAGATGCACAGCACAAGGTATTTCAGTTTCTGAGGTGTGTGACACTTCCTTATGGAAACCATTATTGTTGCAAGCCAAAAATAATTTCCACAAGAAATGTAACAGTGTGTGTACATTTTGTCCTTATTCATTCAATGATTTGTAAATTCTTGTTGAAATAACAGCATAATACTGTCTTGAAATTTTTGACTTGTAAACAGTGAATTTCATTGCTGGCCAAACTTCCGACACTGCAGTTGTCCAAATCAGCAAAACGTACCTGTGTGTTAAACCTCATTTGAGAGAGACCATGAGTTGAAGCTTTGGTTACTGAAGGTTGAATAAATTGAGCATGTGTGAGCAAATTAATATTAATGTGAGATTTAATTTAGTTAATTATTGTGGTGACACTGAAGATGTGGGTTTGTGCATGAAAAAGAGTGAGGGAATGAAAAAAAATTCTTCTTCCCTGTGCTGCAGCTGAAAGCTCACAGTGAGACAAAGTCCATCTCGTGATAAAAATGAATGCCACTGCAGGAGCTGTCTCCACAAAACTGAGATATTGTTTTCTCACTCTAACATTTCTCCTGCCAGTTGGCAGATTTTTTTTTTTTTTCCAGAAAGCTGCCCATCTGCTGCTTGAACCAGACAGTAACTGCAGCGCACTGCTTGCACTGTTGTTTCTCATCTTGACCTGTGATCACAAGATATTTGTGATTCAATGATGTCTCAACTAAGCAATCAAATCAGAGTATTTTAAGCAAACACCATGCAGGAAGTAATTATATGTGTTTGTTTTTAGAGCAGGATGTATGACAACTGATGATGCTAGTAAACATCAGAGGTTATAGGGACTCCAAGAAACTATTTTTCCCCCAAAACTTATAACACAGCTTGTCCTTTGTTCCTCTCTAAATGCAACTCTCACAGCATTTCTGTGAGCTTTCTGGGAATGGTTAGCAAAAAGGTTTGTTAATTTTCCTTGAAAGTTGGGAAAATGAAACTGAATGAGATTCCTGAGATTATTTTTGAGATTATTTCCATTTTTCTGGTAATATGTCTTATTGTCACACATGTTGTGGTGGATGATTTTTACTGTCCTTGTTGGAGAATTTATTTCATTAGTGTAAAGAAAAATTTGACCTCTTTACTTTAGACTTTGTTATAAACTGATGTACTTAAAAACTATACTGACATCATTCTGTTCCCTATAGACCACTGCTTTCTTTACCATTCAGAAAAAAATGATGCTGTCTCCATCAGACAGAGGCATTCAGTTTACATGAGAGAAATTGGATCAGTGGAACTCGATACTGGTACCACAGTGTCAGGGATGGCTTATCTTTATAAAGAGTGGTCAGCATCTGGATTAAATTGTTAAAGTGTTTCTCTCCTGACGATTCTTCTGATCAGTAAAGGGACTGCAACATTGGCAAATCTTTTGATTCAGCCATCTAATAAAAAAGAGACTGTGAGTCACCAAAGGGAAACAATATACTATTGTACAAAAATGTTATATTTGGCTTTGGACGGTATGTTTCATCGCTGTATCAAGAAACATTTATGTTATAAACACAGCAACAGAAATGCTGGGCTAGACTTAATCTAAGAAGAGGAACTGCGTCTTCCCTCCAGTAGATGGGAAACACTTGCCCAATACTGTTCATCTGATGGTCTTCAAAGTGCTTTTCAGGAGGTTTCTCTAACCTCCGAAGTGCGACAGTGCTTAGGGCATTCTGTGATAGACAAGAGTTCAAAGCTTTTCAAGAAGAAGAGGGAAACATGTATTTTTTCCTTGCCCTCTCCTGTGCTTTCTTGATTTTGTGAGAATAGGTTGTAAAAGGAAAATTCTCCAAGCCTGACTAGCCCATGCCAAATCCAAAAATGGTATTGGCAGGGCTAAATCATTTTTTCTCATAAATCAAAATCATACCTCATGTATTTTCTTCCCATTTGATGTATAGAAAAGGATTTTGACTTCTGTTATGTCATACAGTATAATTGAATGGCAGAATTATTTCTTCCATAGTTCCGGCAGGCAGCAAAACAAACAAAACTTTCTGACAGCGGTGTCTGTCCAGTAAATATCCCAGAGGTGTCTAAGAAACATAAAAGAGGAGCAAATGAGAGAGACCATGCTGAATTTTTTAAATCCAGACAGATGGCATGAATGGGAAAATGGCTTATTCTCTCCCTCAACTATAATGTTCTCAGCAAGTGACTCTGTTGAAAGGATAAAGCATGAGAAGAGATAATAGGATCTTAAGAAAACGAGGAACGTATCAACAAAGCCAGTCTGGTACAGAGTTATAAACAAAAACTGTCTTGGTATTATTTGATGGCCCTCTGCGTACTGGGAACTATCCTGCTTTCTTGTTTGGAAAAAATATTCCGCAAATTACTGGATAAAATCAGTCAGGAAATATAGCCTCTTTGATTCACACTAGCTGCTTGGATGGGGTCTGTTCTAATATATTTGTGAGAAATTTGGAATGAGTGTTAAACACCCACTTTTGTGAAAAAATAGCACTGCGTAATAGTTTGCCTAGCTGTTTTTTTAACAGATTGTTGGGTCAAATAAATGATGTAATCAGCTGCTTTTTTTTTTTTTTTTTTTTTTTTTTAATTCTGAATTCATTGAAAAACTACTGGAAGGCAAATTTATGGGGCTAAAGAATACAGCAGAAGGCCATTTAAAACTGTATTCTCTTAGGAAAGATTAAGTGGCACTTAGACACGAGGGACAAAGAAATCTAGTCATCTTTTAATCTAATTTTGAGTCTAAGGAGGGAGCCTTATCTAGAAGGCAATACCAATTGGTATTGGTTAAGAAGTGGATGGGTACTCAAATGTTTTAGTAATAAAACACTTTTCTCATTAATAATTCCAAATGGTGAAGGTAACAGAATGTCACCATATCTAATGTTGTATGTACAACATTAAGACAGTTAGCCTCAGTCCAGTGTAAAACAAGTGTTTGGCAATCTAGTGGCAAAAGGTTGTCTCTCTGAGACATGTGGCATGAGGTTGTTCGTATCTTTGTGGGCAACAAATTAAACTCTGTGCATTTGAAGAAAAAAAAAAAAACCATTATTAGGGAATAAATTTCATAATATCCTGAGGTATTACTAATGTGGAATAAAGGTCTCTCAATCTGTTGCTGAGTTAATACATCAGAACGTTACATTTTATATCTGGTAGTCAAGAAAACAAAACCTATTGTGAGACCTAAATAGTTAAGTATTTTTTTCTGGAGCCTATCTTTCTTCAGAAAGAGAAAAGGTATAGTGCTATCACTTGTTAAGTCTCCCACATTGTGGAGCATTGCCTGTCTAATCAATCACCTGGCAATTTTACTTGTTATTTGAAGAATGTATGTACTCTCTCTTTGGGCAGTTTGTGCCAAACAGTGTTAACTGCTCGTGCTCCCTTTTCTTGCTCATTCTTTTTCTTACTCCAGTCACTCCACTGCATTTGAAGAGAGGTCTGCATCAAACCTAGAAACAGCAGCACAGCTAGCAAAATTATACCGGAGCCGTTACTTGCATCAACTGTTCCCAGGTTACATTACCTTAGGGTCTCATAAGAAGCTTTTTAACCATTTGAAGCTGTAGGTTTACATTTGTTCACTTCAACTTCTAATTGACCTCACTTAGAAGAAGTAGCTTCATTCACATTGTATGGTGAAAATTCAGCATGATGAAGGACACATTATGCTCCATTGGGCTAATTTGTTGCTCAATGAATGTTCATATCTAAGAAGAGATCAGTAGAGATCTCATATCAGAAGGAGCATAAGAGTGTCTGCTTTCATTATAAAAAAAAAATCTAACATCAGTCAACATATTTAAGAAAAAAAGCTTGATAAAAAACAGAGTTGAGGCAATAAATTATTGTTAGACAGTTTACTATCTAATTTGGCCAACATTTATGTGACTACAAATGTGTGACTCACTGGTGAAACTTCACTTGCATTGTATATAAGTGAGCTGAGTTTATGAAAACGTAGTGTGAGTATGTTTGAAGAGTATCAGGCCTCTGTCACTGGTCATAGCCAGGTTATAAACACACTGCAAAACTCTATACCTCCTTCATTGATGTTGTCTTTATTTTAACTGCTGCCTCTATAATAGAATATTGTAGAATACTATATAATAGTGTATACTATTATGTTACTGTGTACTTTTATATACTACATATGTAGCATAGTACTATATAAATGTACTGTATTTAAATGGATAATAGTATGTCGTGATAAATTACTACATTATGTAATATTATTATCCTTGCCTTTGAGTTGAAACTTTGCCAGTGACAGTGAAAGGAACTGATGAGCAGAAGAGAGGGAGTAAAGGGAGGAAGAAAGAGAGCTTTCCAGTAATGCTGTACTCAATCCTTTTTTTCCCTGCTTGTACTGATTGTAGGGGTTGCTGCAACCCAGGTGCAAGACCTCGTGAGGTTGTCCTGTGCCCACTGCTCTAGCCTGTCTAGGTCTTTCTGGATGTCATCCCTTCCTTCAGGTGTGTTGACTGCACCCCAGTTTGATGTCATCCACAAACCTAACCAAGAGTGCACTTGGTTCCACTGTCAATGTAATTGATGTTAAAGAGCACTGCTTCCAGTACTGATCCCTGAGGGAAACCATATGTCACCAATCTCCATCTGCACTTTGAGCCACTGACCATCACTCTCTCTGAACAGTCTCACAACCAGTTTCTTATCCATTGAACAATCCAAACATCAAATCCATATCTTTCCAATTTGGAGAGAAGGATGTTGTGGGAGATCATATCAAAGTCTTCTCTGTAGTCGGGTACATGACATCAGTGTCTCTTCCCTTTTTCATGGATGCAGTTCTGCTATCGTAGAAGGCCACTTCATTGGCCAGGTCATGCTGGTTTTAATATCACTTCCCTCTCTTTCATGTGCTTTAGCACATGTTACACGATCTTCCTCAGCACAGAGGTGAGGCTGAAAGGTTGGTAGTTCCCTGGAATGCCCTTTCTGCTCTTCTTAAAAATGAGTGTGACATTGGCTTTTTTTCCAGTCAGCAGGGACCTCACCTGACTGCCATGACTTTACAAATATCATTGAGAGTGGCTTGGCGACTACATCAGCAGATTCCCTCAGGACTCGTATTTTTTAATAGCTAAGAGCCATATCCTCAACTTTTCTCTGCTTTGCAGTATTTTGCGGTATAACAACTGGGAAATTTCCCAAGGAGGAACTCTGACATGCCTTTACATTTTGGCTGATTCTTGCTTACATAATGGTCACTAATAGATTATTATGGTTTAAGCCAAATCAACCCTGTTTATCATCTGAAGATACTCAGAAGATTCAGGACAGTGGTTTGCAAGTGTTTTCTTTATTCCAATATAGGAAATTAAATTAAAAGACCAACAAATGATTCACAGAAGCTGCTTTAATGAATAATAGGAGTGGAGAAGCAAGGACTCAAAGAGAGGAAAAGCAGCTGTCTTTATCCATGTATAAAGATAGATGCTGTCTGTCCCCAAAGATAATAACTGATGCTATCTATAGAAAGCATCATCATCTGTAACCATCTTTCTCTCAAAATTTAATTTGGTGGTCATAATTGAATCTGCAGTATACAGTACAAAATATACAGACCTGACAATCTGAATGAACTAACAGTGCTGTTGGATCCTTACTTGGGATTGTGCTGTTTTAAGCATGCAAGCTTAACACGGCATCGCTGTTTTTGCAGCATATTTCTGCATGTGACAAAACCTGCTACACTTAGAAAACTGCAATGTCACAGCTGTTGGTTTGTCGGAAAAAAAAAAAAAAAAAAAAAAAGAAAATTTGCAGCAATATCAAGTCTCTGAGTATAAAAGAGAGAACATGAGGAATGCAATATTACTAATTACAGAATACAGGGAAAATCTCCATACTGGTTCTCTCTTTCATTGGAGGGATAAAAATTTGATGTAATACATCTTAGCTTTAATGTAGCATCATTTAGAAACAAATATGACTGTAAGGAATGGCTGTAAGGAATACTTTAAACCATGGTAAAATAGAAAATTGCTAATATTACTCTATTCCCTGTGAGTTTCCTGTGGTTTCTAAGGTAAAAGGATCAATGAAACTCCAAATGTTAATGGCTAGGAGTAGGTATTTGACCCTAATGCGATCTGAGACAATCAGTAGCTTGGAGAGAGTATCCTCAGACTATTTTTCCTTTGTGAGATGACCTGTCTTTGTGTCCTAATAAGGCATTAGTCTTTCAGGCTGGCAACCTGCTACAGGAGTGCAGAGAACAACTGGTTTTAAGAAACCCTTTGTAAGTCTTTCATCGTAAGGGAAAAGCTTCTTAAATGTACGAACAACATGCAGTGTCACAGATACTCTGGGCAGTGCTGTAGGTCATGAAATAGCCTGCAGAACCCTCTGTAATTTAGAAAGGTACATGTTTACATGTTAAATGCCCACTGTGTGTGTTTTGTGTTTTGTCTTTAGAAAGGCATCTTTCCTTTCTTCTGGGACATATTGTATCATGAATAGTTAAACATATATCAAGATAATTACATCAGTAACTCACTGTAAACTTGCTTGGATTTGCCTGGATATTTAGTTCTTCAACTGTCATCCTCTTTAAGATAGGGGAAAAGCCAGTTATCAGCATGGGCACGTAATAGCACAGTGATAATAGTGTTCATAGAGCAGGGGAGCCACAGATGCCCAACCTGGATCTTCTGAAGGCCTTCACAACCCAGTTCTATTTTTGCTATAAAGGAGATATTCTCTGCTCCTAAAAGAATAAATGAAAGGAAACTTCAGTGATGAGAAACTGTACTTCATGATGCTTTAATTATATATACAGAAGAAAACCTTTCACAAAGATTTCTAAGATATTTGTTTTGTTTTAAAAACTTAACCAGATTCTCATTTTCTGTAGTCAACAAGAGAACAGGTTTATTAATGCCCTTTAAGAAAGTAGAAGTTTTTTGGCTTGCAGAAGGTCGTGCAAGTAATTAACCTCAATCAACAAAAAGTGCCAGAAGTCCAGGGGAAATTTTGTGGTAATTGTCTAAGGAGCTTCTAAAGATAACTGAAAGAACTTCTTGCCTGTTGAAAAAAAAGCTTTGTTATTCTGGATCTGACCTAGGACAGTGTTCAGTAGTTAATTTACTTTTAATTAGGAAGTTAGCATTATGCTGATGTATAGTCTAAAAGAATATTGTCCACTTTGATGATTGCTTTTGATTAATGAGTCATCAGGTACCATTATTAACACCCTGATTTTTGAAGCATTAGCTTACATTGAAATCGTGTTTTCAAGCTTTTTAAAGAAATATTTCAGTCAAAACTAATCAGCCAGCTCCTGATGCTAGAGCCTTTAGAAAAACTTTACTCTTTCTAGATTCCCAATTAATCACACATTTGTCAACCCTGAATAAACTCAGAGAAATTATTCAGATTGTGAAGCACCACTCCTTTTCAAATTTAAAAGTAAAACCCAAGTAGAACACTTTCTGCTTGTTACAAACCTACTAGGCATTCTTCTGTTGTCTGCTGGAGATTTACCCTTAAAAAACTGTCTGGGTTTATTAAAGCCTTATGCATGTGACTTAGTCAGTACTCTTTGGACGTGGAGGATTAATTACTTTGAGTGATCTTTTGTCTGCATCATGATTTTCAGGCTTGCATGTAAAAAGCATGCATAGTGTCCTGCTCTTTTAAAAGGCTAATTCTGAAGCTTCTTGCAGTGTAGATACAGTTTGAAACAGTTTGCTAAAATGGCAGTGAGGGAGACCACGTTTGGCAGCACACTAAGGTTTCAGAAGCAAAGAAGTGCCTTTACATATCACATCTGAGAACGTTGCCTTGGAGGACACAACCCTGACTGCCCCCTGTGACTGCTCCTCCTAATGCCATTTGATGGTATTCATCCAGGGAGCAAACACCTTGAACTGATGAATCTGTGTGCATCACTAACTCAACCTGGGTTCAGACATCCACATGAATGTCCTGCTCTTGGACTGTTTCTTTTCATCGGAAAGAGCAGGCAAAACATTTCCTCAAGTGTAATTTATTGTACTGAAGTGAGTGAACTATTTTATTTATGATGCACCAGGAAAAATGGAATTTATAGCTCTGGTCTCTTGTAGTAGCCATTATTACCATTAGCTGTGTTGTCTCCTAAAACTCTGACAGCATTAAGCAATAGTTTTTGTTGGTTTGTTGTTTTTTTTTTCCCACTGAAAGTAGATGACATCAGTAAATATCCACAGGGAATGATTCAGTTGAATGACTGTCTCAAAGAGTCACTTTAAATAGTACAAGCAAAGGGTTAGAGTTACAGGATTTATTCATCCGGTCTACAAACCTGAAACATGTAGCATAATAGACAAAATATGTATAATCAAAGAGAATTACACAGAGAACCACTGTTGAAAGGTAGCACAGTATGCCACAATGAAATATCAAGAAGCTGACAGGAGTGAGTTTTACTTATAGGAGTATTTATTATGTATTAAAATAGTAAAACTTAAAACCAATTGGATTAAATCTTAACTTGAAATAAAAAGGAGAAACTCTTCTTGTTCCCTCTTATGCCCAAGTCCAAGTCTAAAGCAGACATCTTTTTGATGAACCTTATGTTATAACGTAGAGAATCAAAAGTAAGTTGCCTGGGGAGTATTATTAATGGCATTTTAGATCCCGCACTTTCAAAGAGTAAAGGTTAGTTAGATGGTTTTTTATTAGTACTACAGAGAAGCTTTAAAAGCACTTCTGTATTAAAAGACTGTTAATTTCCTGGCACTCCTAATGAAAAATGCCTTGTCAGGCATTCACTTTTATATCCATGTTTTCCTGGTGTTTTTTTTTTTTTTTTTTTTTTTTGTACTCTTTGTTAATTACAGTAATTTTGTGAGTTGCTTATACTTTGTGTGTTTCTATGGGTGAAGGAATATGTATTTATATTCTTTTCAGGAAAATGTGTAGAGGTCTGGCACACACTAAATAGCAGAAGCTGATGCTAAAAATAAGTTCTGCCAGCTCTCAACCAACTAGGAACAAAGAAATGCAGAAGTATGCATATATATTAATTTGTTGAAAACCTTGCTTCACAAGTACGTTCTATGTAAAGAATATCGAGATATATTTAGGAAGAATTTCAAAGTTATGTGTCTGTGTGTAGAGATTAATACCGTTATCACCATTAGCATATGCAAGAAAAGTTAGGTGAACAATAAGGAAATGATATTTCATCAAATTTGTCTTTGTGTACAAAACAGAGAATCTGATCTTTGGTCTTTGAGCCCTAAAAAGAAGAAACAGAACTGCTCTTCTGTTAAAGGTAAACTAAAGAAAGGAAAAATAAATTCATCATTGTTATGCATAATGATGCATCAAAATAACAAAGTCATGGTAAAGCAATAAGTACAGCTTTCAAGTGGCTTCTAAATATCCAGAAGAGAGCAAGTCAACCAGATATAAAATAAAAAATGTAAAATATACATTAAAGAGTAAAATTGTAATTATTCTGTAGGAAGAAAACAGTAGTAGCGTCTAATTCTTGTAGCAAGTATCCTTTATATAAGGCAGTTTTCTCACTGGAATAAAGAGTGTAAGTAGATAATATCTATTGTTTTTCACTACCCTACCACTAAAGAGAAATACTAAATTAAATCTTGTTCTAGAGAGAAATTTAGAGCATATCTGTTTCAATTAATAAATGTAATGAAACTGACTTTTACTCCTAAGATAAATATATGCTCTTGACATCTGTGATATTTACATTAGTCTTCTACATAATGGAAAGCAATATTCAGGCTTTCTTATTATGAAATGATCTACTGATAGATTCTGTGATTTCAATGGAGGAAATAATGCGGAGAAAAATACAAGCTTCAAGTTAGTCTGAGTTCCTCATCGCTAAGGTTTTAATTAGAAAAGAGTATGCTTTGCTTTTCATGATGGTGCAGATGTTGATGAACAAAAGTGGTTACTAGCATCTGGTCTATTTTGTGAACTTACGAGAAGTTATATAATAAATAACAGAGTCAATGCACAGTACAATTTGAATCAAATTTGCTTTATTTAGTAATGACATTTTTTTGTTTTTCACAGTAGAAATATAATGACTCATTTGGACTTCTGTTTATTTAAAAAAAAAAAAAAGTTCCAAGTGGATCATAGTTCCCTTTTAAATATCTTGTTTAAAGGTAATAATTTATTTTTTCTTACGTTTTATTTCTGCCTAATAAGCTATTATGAGTTCTGTCAAATGACCGCTATGGAAAGCAGAAATCATGCACAAAATAAGCTGCCCCAAAAGTCTAGCTTTGTCACAGAGTTCTTTTTTTTCCTCTTTCTAAACTCCAGGGATGGACGGGGCATCCACAACCTTTCTGGGCAGCCTGTTCCAGCACCTCACCACTCTCTCTGTAAAGAACTTCCCCCAATATTCAATCTAAGTCTTCCTTCCCTCTATTTAAAACCATTTCCCCTTGTCCTGCTGTTATCTACCCTAAAGAGTTGACTCCCCTCCTCTTTGTAGGCTCCCTTTTAGGTACTGGAAGTCTGCAGTGAGTTCACCCCACAGATTTCTCCAGGCTGAACAAGCCTAGCTCCCTCAGTAAGTCTTATGTTGGGCACACTGTGAAGCAGGTAGACTGTAATGGTAGTGGTGGGACTCAGTTTGAAGGAATGAAAGTTGAAGATCCATGAGTGCAAAGTACACTTTTTTAACCTGAAAAGTTAGTTGCTCTAGTTAAAGCAGTAGATTTTAACAGTCATACACAGTTAACAATTTCAAGAGGATGGACTGTACTTGAGAAGTTTCTTGGGTCTGTCAAGTGAACATAGTTCCTTCAGATTTGACATTCAAATCATCCCATTCTGTTTACATTTAACAGTCACACATTTATTCAAGGTTTCGCTCTGTTTCTGTGTTTTAATTTCCTTAAGAACCTAACCTTGTGCCCCAGAGGTTTTGTGTAGACTGGCATTTTCTTCTGTGCATATACATCAGTCTACAGAAAAATGCATTTGATCATTGTTTATCATGTAGTGGTTCAGGAGCAATAGGTATATAAATAAATTATACTGGGTCTTTAAAGAACCAAGAAGATTCCTTGTTAGTCTTATTTTACTAGATGATTTATAAAGAGAGAGATAGTTCAGTAATTTATTCAGGATATCTTCAAAGATTTGCTTTTGGTCCTCAGTCTATTCAGTTTCATTTTAAAGTGTTTATTTCCTTGTTTAAAAGGGTAGGGTTTGAACTTTGCTACTGCTTCTTTCCACTGTACTTTATAGTATAGGTTTTATAGTTTCCCTGATGTGTAAAGATGTATCTGCATCTGAACAGAATCCTCAGAAAATAATTAGAAGAGCAGGAGTTAATTTACAGACTTGAAAAGAATTTTTCACATCTCACTAATTTTACTTACGGTGAGTTTGCAAACCAGGAGAAAAAAGAAAAAGCCCCCATTTTTATTTTTATTTTTTTATTTCAATATCATTTAATTTTACTTACTATACAATTATGGGAAGGTCATTATAATTTTTGACCTTCCACAGGTACTAAATATTTCTTATTTTTTGTTCTCCTTTCTCCCTCACTCCCTTCCTTCCTTCCTCCCTCCCTTCCTTCCTCCTTTCCTTCCTCTTTTCTTCCCTCCCTTTCTCTCTTTTCTTTTTCATGTGTGTGTCTGTGTGTATATGAGTATTTCTTAGCGCAACTTTCCCTGTTGCTGAAAGAATGGGAAAAGTCAGAGAAGGAGAAAAGGTGGTCAGATGTATAGGAGTTTTGTGGACAGCGGTAGGACAGTAAGAAGGTACATTTCATAGATTTTCCATTCAGACAGATCTTGTCGTCAGCATCAACAGTCTTACACCAGGGGAACATTTATTTTCTTTCTACAGCTTTTCTCTGTAAATTAAGAGCAGTTTTCAATAACATCGTTAGAAGGGCTATACTGTTCAGGGATCAGAGCTCCATATTATCATGAATTTATGTTTTGGGGCATCGTTGTGAAGTATTGGAATTCTGTTATCCTTGTCTTACAGGTGCAGAAATGTTGTGCAGGATGTTTTGAGAAACATAATGTGCTGCATACTTTTGTGCTCAGACATCTTTAAAAATTTGTTCTTAACTGATTTGTTCAGTGACATAAAGAAAATCTTCATCAAGGCAGTGTCAAGTTAATGGTTGTCTGCCTTTCTTCTGTTTGTCAATGCTATAAGCTATTTCAGCATCACATCCAGTAGCTCAATACTTGATTAGGAATACAGCATGAATTATTTGTTTGGTATTTCTGTTTAGAACACTAAATTAAAAAATCAAACAAGAAAGTGAACTGTTTGTGCTATGCCAGAGAAGTCAGAATAGTTAAATAAGCAGTTTCATAGAAATCCTTGTTTTATCATCAGTTAGATATTAGCAAGCTGAGAAACCCAGGAGTATGTGCACACCCCTGCAAATAATTGAAGACATTGCCTTATATCAGTAGAAGGTAGAGCTTGAAAGAAATATTACATTATTTTCTGTTCAATTTGCTCACATACTAGTATCCAGCAGTACGGCAGTACTCCAGGGAGGATATTGCAAACAGTATTCAGCTGAAGTGTACAGTAGGTTATTGCAGTTAAACAAAGATGAACTCTGCTTGATTTCAAGGATTTCTCCATTTTCTTTATATCCAACTTAATGTAGACTTCTCAGCGTTATTATCATAAAAGTACTCTAAAGGGACTAGGAATGAAGCCTGGCAGATAGACTTAAAATGAAAGGAGACCCTTGATAGGATTTTGTGACTACAAAAGAATTTAATAAATAGTGGAATAATGATTCACTGATGTAGTGGAAGTTATTGAATTATAAAATTCACAAGAGTTCCTGAAGAAAGGCAGCAGCTTCTACTGATAGAATGATTACCTGCTGTTATTTCCTCTCCCACTTCACTGCTTAATTTGCACCTAAACAGAAAGCTTTTATTTTTTTCATTCCTTTTAAAAATTTGAGTCCAGGATTTTTTAAAACAGTTGAGGTTTCAAAATATCTTCTATCCAGTCATCTGTCCTTCTTAGGGCCTGGAGAATCTCCTCTATGAGGAAAGGCTAAGCAAACTGGGTCTGTTCAGCCTTGAGAAAAGAAGACTCAGAGGTGATCTGATTAATGTTTATAAGTATCTTAAGTGTGGGAGTCAAAGAGTCATGGCCAACCTCTTCTCAGCGGTCTGTGGGGCCATAAACTGGAGCTTAGGAAGTTCCACATCAATAAGCAAAGGGTCGTCTTCGTGGTGAGGGTGATGGAGCACTGGAACAGGCTGCCCAAGGAGGTTGTGGATTCTCCTTCTCTGGAGACGATCAAGACCTGTCTGAGCCTATCTGTACAGCCTGCTGTAGGGAGCCTGCTTTGCAGGGGAGTTGGACTCAATGATCTCTAGAGGTCCCTTCCAGCCACTACAAGCCTGTGATTCTGTGATTCTGTGATCTTCAGGTTTGCTAAGAAGCCGGCAAAAGTTTATGACTTATGGGGATACAGAGTTTCAACTTCTTCAAGCTCTGTGGGGTAATTGATTGAGAGGGTGATTTAGGCAACCTTCATACATCCAGTAGTAAGAAGGAGTTATTTGTCAAGTGTTTCAGGAACTGAAAAATAATTAAGTGCTTCGTGATAGTGGCAATTTTATGTCATGGCTTTGACCCACACAATCTAAAGAACAAATTAGACTTAAATCAGTCACTTTGGCAAGGTCCCCAGTTCTGACTGGAAGTGTGTTGGCAACTTCAATACAGAAGAGAAAAAAAAGGATTGAATATAAATGCTAAATTAAATGATGTGGAAAACAACACACTAGCACGAGAAGTTCACTTTGGTGTTTAATACAAAAATCAGTAAATGTGTTTCATGGCAGTGGGGATTTTCCAGCGTGCTTAAGGTTTCAGTGCTGGCACACAGCAGTTATCAGTCAGCTTTGCTGTAGAATTTAACTCAGTATTGTTGTACAGTGTTCTACCTCCTTACTCGTGGAAGGTTACTGCATTTACCATATAGTTTCTCCTGGCTCTGGAAGGGAAACACAAGTCTTCTGCTCCTGGGATGTTGTCAGAAAAAAATATGCAGGAAATTATTTTCCATTCCAGAGGAAACAAGCTGTGATTACCACTCTGGAAGGAAAATAAAGAGGGCTATGAAGAAGAACCAGTACAAATACCCAGCTCCTTGGCAATAACTACTGAGCTAATGGGTTTTTTAAATGGATCAATCTTTTCACCTACGTGATGCTTTGCATCTTAGGTTTCACTTTGTTTATGGTGCCTAAGTAGAAATCTGTCTCAGGGATACATATATCAGACAGCACTATGGCGTGGTAAAGCTAAAATGTGAGAGTCAAAAGCCAACACAGTGTGCCACATAATATGTGAGGTGTTTTTTTTGCCGTTTTAGGAGATAGCATGTGAGATCAAATATGTGAGTTGAGCATATCAAGAAACATCTGATGTGAGTTAAGAGACTAGCGAAAGCATTTCTCAATGGTGCCATCCAGCTATGAGTCAGCATGAATACATGTAATGCTTAAGAGACAAACATGAGATACACGTACCTCAAAATTTTAAGAACAATTAGATCAAAATGATAGAACTTGAAAGTAATAGCAAGATCAAATTTAAATTAATGTACTGGTTTTATGCCACAAAAGCAATACTTAACCTACATTCTTAATATGTTGCATATTTGAATTACAGAAGGACATTTGTGGTAGGCATTATAAGCGCAAGCGTTGGTAAGAAACCTCATTTCTTTTCTTGGCTCAAGCAGCAGACACCTGTCCCACAGCAGGAGGCAGCAAGCAGTCTCATTAATGTCTATTTGTTGCAGTACAGGAAAGTATTACCCCCAGTTTTTACAGATGGAAAGACTGGAATTGCAAAATTAAGAAACTTGTTCACAGCTTCAGGGGTTCCACACTCCCATTTCCGATTCTGAGCGCTTAAATTACAGGCTCTGCTTTGGAAAAAAAGGAAGTACTTCTGTCATGTAGAGATGAAGGGTATGATATTTCTTTCATGTACTCTGTTGTGATCCACAGATCATTCCATTCCAGTGAGTGGGATTGACTAGGTAACTCCGAGAGAATTAAACCAAAACTTCAGGAGATTTTTTAAAGTGTGTAAGAGCACAAAGCCTTGTGAGCCTTATGTCTTATGTTCATAACTGGATTTGGTGCTGCAGGGCCTATCACTCCGTGTTGCATTATTTCTTTCTAGGTGAACAATTTTTCATTATGGTGATTATTATTTAGTTCAAATCAAAACAGACAGAGCCCAGACAGAATCAGAACGGTTTCTCTACTCACTTCTAAATTTTCCTTCCCAAAAATGATAATGAAAATATATAGTATTGATGTGATGAGTTAAAGATGTGTTCTCATCTCGGGAACTGATTGTACCATGCCCATTTCTAAGAGCAGTTTTTTCATACATACATAATATATGTGTGTTGGCGTGTATGTACAGCTAAGGTATTTTTTCATTATTCACTTCTAAAAATCATGCAGTTCTGCTGCTCATTTTAGCAGAAATAAGCAGCTACTGCTCTGCTTATCATTCCTCCACACAGTCTCTGACCTTGTTTTCTCTGTCACATATATGAGTCTCTGTTAACATAAACAGCAAAATGAAAATCTCTACTGGAACAAGGCCATATACTCTGTTCCCTGTGGGGATTCTCTGTGAAAATAAATATGTACAAAACATTAGCTGCACTGTTCCTTCAACTTCTGAAAGGTACTCCAAATCTGCAGTGATGAGCAGTATATAAAAACCTGGTAAAATAGAAGAGAATTGCTTGGAACTGTATTGTTTTGCACTGAAAACATTATCTGTAATTGCAGTAATATTTAAATTCTGCCCATAAGAAGAATTTAAGGATGGATAATAGAACACCTGATGATCATTCCTTTAATTACCATTGTGTCTGTATGTAAGTAACGCTTTTTAAATCAGAAAGTATGAGTTAAAATCCTCCCAAACAAAGCCAGAAATGGTTTGGTTTTTTTTTTTTTGTTTTTTGTTTTTTGTTTTTTTTTTTCTGTAGCTAAAAATTGTACATGATGCTGTCTTCATATAGAAAAATAATACTTCTATCTGAAAATTAACTGCATTGGAATATTAAGTGCTTTTGTTTTGTGTGTGACAAATTGAAATACATAACTAGAAAGTGAGTTCATTTTATTGTTATTAGGGTACATCCCAGTAAGAGTCAGGAGGAAGCATACTGAAGTCACAGTAACTCTAGTTTGTCTCCAGCACTCTTAAGATGAATTACTGTCTGATGCCAATAGCATGAGTCTGTAAGTCATCAGCTCTTTCCTTCAGTATTGAAAACTGGGAAGGATTTAGCTTTAGCTATTTCATTTTTTAAACAGAAACATTGATTTAAAGTCACAGAGCTTTTTTGTTTTCCTGTTCTCCAACAAGCTTTCTGGGAAAAAGAAAAAATTCTCTTTTTTGGAAGGTTTATTTTACATCGTTTTTCATTTCACATTCCTGAGGAAGTCCCTTCGAAGTTCATCTAGTTGATTGATAATTATGGAACTTTTCTTTCACATCCAAGAAGAACTAACTCAAAGGCACCATTTTATTTACAACTTATTTGACTGAGTTTGTAAATCATCCAAAGGTGGATGCGTCTGTGTCTTTGATGGGAAGTTAGACAATTTCTAGCAGCACATATCTTTTCTGTATTGTAAGATTAGGCACTCCTTTGACAGCAGTGGTTATAATGTTTAACCTATTCCTATATCACACACACTTAGGTGCAAGTAACTTCCTGCATCTACATCTGCCTCTACATACAGACCTGTCAGATACAAAATAGGTGACTAAGTGATAGGTTCCACAGTAATTAACTTTGCTGAGTTCTCACTGAATGCTAGGGATTGGTATTTGGTTGCCTTCCAGTGAGCGACTTAATAAGTTAATCATTTTATAAAGGAAAGATAATAATAATAATCCCAGAAATGTGCTTGCATAAATAATTTGGCCAAAATTTTTTCCTATCTGCAGTCAAACATTTTCTGAATCATTGACAGTGTTACATCTCTTCTGGACACTACTTCTACCAATGAAGCGTTATCTGGGCTGTCCAAATTTTACCAGGAAATAAGCACAGGTAGACAGCATGAAAGTTGTGGCTAGCTCAATGCTGTGTTGATATCATACTACAGTGTTTTGAAAAAACTGCTTAGCTTAATTGGACTTGTCACAATGAGGTCAGAAATACTGCAAGAGTCTTGTTGATTGTACTGAGTTCCTGGAGACTTTTTTCTTTTGAACATACCTACTTATTTTTGTAATATCTAAATAGAAGTTTGGTGTTTTTTAATTTATTTGGTGTACGAGGACTGTCTTGCCTAACACCATTTGACTGGTCGTTTGTTGCTTTGAGGACTGGCTGGGGGAAAGAGGGTTTCTGTAAGCACCATCAGGTGCATTCAGTGTTGGATTGCAAGTAAAGTTAATTTTTTAGCACTGTCAGAGAGGATAGGATTTTTTACAGAGGAGCCAGCATTTACAATATTATGTATGCTGCCTGTCTAAACCTGCAGTCACTTGGCACTGAACCTCTGATGGTACTGGCCAAGTAATTTAGATGGCACATGTGTTCAGATGGCACAGCTCCACCTAGGTTCAGAGTCAGCCAAGAGATCATCCATCTAGGAGAATCAAGTAATGCTGCAAATACTAGGATTTCAAGCCAAAAAATGCTTCCAAACAGCTGCCTGGCCCTATATCATATACCTACCTATAGCTGAGATGGTATGTGATTGATAATCTAGTCATTGTTGATTATTCTTCAAAGTATAGCTCTCTGTAGTTGTAGATACCTTAACCCTGCAGTGCAGAGCTGGTGCTTGGGTGGTTAAGGAGAAGCAATTACAATCCCTGCTGATTTCACATTTTTAGATAGCTGAGGAAGTAAAATAATTCCTGTACTTTTTTCTAGAATAAAAGACAGAGTATTTCTGCTTAAGACTTCCCCATTGCTATCTGTTAAAAGAAACTTGGAAGAATGTGAAACTTTTAAAGTAGTTTAGGGGTTTGAACAAAGCTTTTTGCAAGCCTTGAAAGTCCAAAGGTGTTTCAGTCATCTCTGGTAAACAGTGAGGGGTCAATATAGCAGCAGCAGTCATGCCCATGAGATCAACACTCATCCTTGAGAAGTAAAAGTTGCTAAATACATCCCTTGAGAGCTGCCTTTGCTGTGCAACCTGAAGTTCCAGCTTTTTGTGTCAAATTCAAGGAGTTAAGTGGTTGATTTTGAGAAGGTCAGAATCAGCAGAGCTGCATGGACTTCAGCAAAATTGTATAGTCCAGGCAGCACCCTGATGCCTTAACAGTGAGAGACAAAAGAAAGTGATGAGTGAGCAGATGCATATGGAAAGATATTCACAAGCTCATTCGAATAATTCATCTGCCCCTGTAACCAAAAGGATTGCACATTTTCTATAAAGAAAATGCTAGCATCATGAAAGTTCTCTCTGTGATTACTTTCAAAAATTTCTAGAAAGATTAAACAATGGTATCAGAGGCCCAAACACAAAATATACCAGGCAGAATATCAACTGACCACAGCCATAGAGAAGTCAATTATGGGAAGTTTCTTCTCTCTTCTGAAGTAAGTGATGTGGCCCATTGCTGGACACCTTGCAGAGTGCAGTGTACAAGCCATTTCACACAAGGTCTGCACAATATGTGTTCCATTACAGCCTTCTCATTTTAGCAGAGCACTTGAAATACCAGTTTCTCATATAAAAACTGTTAAACAGAATGTCAGCAATGAATTGATTGCAACTGATAGGAATTAAGCTAAAGGCCCTAATCCTTAAATCTAGCCGAAATCAATGGACGTAGACCTAGAAGTTAGCTCTAAGTTCAGAAGCTTTAAACATAGGAGCTGGGTACAGTTTAGGTAGTTAGGTGATGATGCTTTGATCTCATTAGTCTATGGCATCAGTTCCTGTTTTATGAGTAATCACCATGCAATAAGGGAAACATATGTTTGTGAATGTGTTCAATTACTAAATTTGAGATGGTTTCTGTACTACCAGATAGCCTTTCATAGCTGTCCAGGTGTTCTAGGCAGCACTGAGTGCACCAAAGACAAGCTGAATCATGCAGCCATAATTTAGATCCCTTAGCTCATGTAGATGAAGGGCTATTTGAAAACTCAGATTTAACCATGAATCAGAAGGTACCAATTAAGATGTTTTCCTTTCATATTTCAGGATGCTCCAGGCAAACATAGTTTTCCAAGTCTTCATCTATTTTTTTTTTTCGTATCAGAAAGATTTTAAAAAGTAAATGTTTAAAATACCTTACTGATATAAAAATATGCCTTTTCTTTCATTTAGTTCAATAGTTGGCCAATTCAAAACTTTTTGCAAAGTGACAGCATGCTAAGAGTGTGAAGGAATAGGAGGAAGATAATTCTTATTTGCATTAAATAATTACAAACTTCAGATTGGAAATGAATTTGTTAAATATTCACAATATCACAGAGTACTAGAATGTGTGTTGGCCTTTGAGTTTTCATCTCAGAAGAGCCCTTTTGAAGCAAATTTCTCAATTATTTCAGCTCATTGCACTTGGATTCACAGTGTAGCATGATCTCAGGGCACATCAACTGGCCTTTTTTCCACAAGAAATTAAACTGAACAATGAGGTCCAAGAGTTCATATAATGCATTCCTGCTTCCAGTGAGTATTCAGTCCAAAGACAGACTAAAACTGGTCTTAAATAACCCCTTTGGAACATGACTATTGTGGATGTTGTATCTCTTGAACCAATGCTGGACTTTTCTAATCTCTTCATATCACATTGCACTACCAAAGAATGCTTCTCCAGAGGAGAAAAAAGTGAAGGGAAATATGGTTATGACCTTTTTCTGTTGAACAAGAATGTTGGAGAGGTTTTTTGGTACTTTTGTTTGTTTGTTTGCTTTGAGGTAGTTGTGCTTGCTTGTTGTGCTGTTTGTTTGTTTGTTTGTTTGTTTTGTTTTGCAGGAGGTTATTTTAGTTTACTTCTACAGAAAATATTACTATCTTTTATATATTTTTACTGCAGGTCTCACTACAGCAGTACTTAGAGCATAGTTCAGATTTCACGATGTTTCTAATGTTTGCTACAAGGTAAAAGAGGGTTTCCCACCTCCTTGTCAGAATTTTATAGAAAAGCAATTTATTAGATGAAAACTTTGGGGTAGCAGTTGGATAGACTGCTAATGTAATACCGGACTACCATTTGGCTAAGTTGTTTTTCTTTCCACTGAGAGACACTTTAATGACTGGTCAAAAGTATTAACCATCCAGTCCTTGCCTTAGGCCTTCAGACTAATTTAGAAAGACATTAGCCATTCAGTAATAGGAAAGCATATGCTACATTATCTGATGCATGCAAAACAGATAAGAATTTCTACTCTATGATGGGGACTGGAAAATAAATAAATGGCTAAATCATAGTCTTAAAATAAGTCTGTGTTTGGTTAATGTGTAGCTGCAGCATCTGTGATAAAGTAAAAATGCATATATCTCCCATTTGGTTCATATAGGTAATTAATTGTGAGAGAAGTTCAGCCTTGCTTATGATTTGATTCATTCAGCAAGAATGCACTTTTCACAGTACTTTACACATTGCTATCTCACAGAGACTGCCCCTTTTTTTCTCTTTCAATGCTGTGAATTAAGAGATGTATACTTTTGCATCTTGTTCCTGATTTTAAAACCAGTATTCCCGTTCTGGAGCCAGCAAACCTGTTCAGGTCTGGTGCTCTGCATTTTATTTGTACTCACTAGGCAGCTTGGGTTTTCCTGTGAACTGAATGAGAAAGTGGTGTCACATGGTCTTTCTATTGAATTGCATAAAGCAGCGCTCACCCTGACCTTGCCATGTCTCATGCAAAATGTCAACAACCATACAATCATAGAGAGGTACACATGAGTAGAAAGAGGACAAATTATATTAAAAAGTATCTATCATTTAGAGCCTTAATTTCCTCTCCTAGATCCTGTTTATCAGAGCATCTTAAAATGATTTTTCAAAGAGACTTAGCAAATACTAATTAAGATGTTTATTCAAGGAGAAATATGTTTTGTTTCAAACCAGTTGTATATTAAGTATAGAACTGAAAACAGTTTTCCTCTACAGATGAAGAATTAGTAAATGTTTCAGTTATTAATTATCGAGAGAAACTATTTGCTGAATGAATATCATTATTTATTAATTATGTATCAAAGATCCAAAAATGCTTTACCAGCTGTATTTAGAATTCCCAGTTGATGTAAATTGGCTTTGCTTCTTGAAAACAAAACATCTATATCAGTTTACACCAGCTCACTCACATCTTACAAATATCTTACAAGATCTCTATAAGTGCAGGTTGGTGTTGAAATCTCAGACCTGCTAAGCAGCATGCAACTTTCCATATTAAAATATCTAAAATATTTATCATTTTTTCCAGAAACACTAGAAGGGACTTGGGTTTCTTTAAAAAGCTCAGAAGCAATGTCCTTTTAAGAAGTCCGTACCAGCTGAACTTTGAACCATTCAGATATCTGAACAGAAGAAGAGAATGTTTACAGTGAAGCCTGCCCTGTGCTGCAGTGTCCCAAACTCTCCCTTGCTCTCAGCATCTTCCTTTCACTCCCTGAAAAGCAGCCTACTGTTTCCTGAAGAAAGAAGTGATACATTAGGTTACCTAAATTTAAACTAATAGCAGTTCGTGAAAATGAGAATCAGAAGTGGTTAGCCAACTCCAGCATGGATACCACTCTTATCCTTTTTTTGTTGTTGTTTTTGTTTTTTCCTGACATCTTATTATTGCGAGTAAAAGGTCTACTAAAATAGGGAGTGGTTTAAGACCCTAAATTTGTAAGTTTATCTTTGACTCATCATTTATGTAATTTAGCTTTCTTCACAGAAAGAGGCTGACATTCTACCTTCTCAGTAGCTTCTACCCTATAGGTAAATGAGACAGCTGGACTGTAAATAATTTTCCAAAGGTTATGTGATGTAAATTAATAAGGTGTAGTCTCATACCACCAAAAAAAAAAAAAAAAAAAAAAAAAAAAAAAAGAGTTTGCAGAACTCTAACAGGTCTGATGTTCTATTCTTTCCCCTTTTTTATTTCTGGTATTTGTTCAGTCTTCATGGCTCCAAAACCTGGGCCAGTACTGAAATGTCAGTATGGCTTGTCGCAGTGCTTTGTGAGAACAACTTACTGAGAAACTGCAACTTGAATTAGAAAGGGGCAAAGCCCTCACTTAAGCCAAAACAGTCCTATTCTATGTGTTTCCTGTCATTAAATCTTGTCTACACGATTTAAGTCAAATGCAGGAGAAGAATACATAGTAACATGCCAGGATCTGAAATGCAGTAGGAAGTGTGACTAGGTAATGTCTCACTGACTAGTGCTTTTGTACTGAAAAGTTGTTTTCCATCTCTTTTTACTTACTTATTAATGTTTCAGTCTTCCTTTCTCAAAAAGATGATGAAAGTGAAAGGACATTTCAAAATTCTGAAGACGCTGTCAGAAGTTCCTTACAGTCAGTCAGGCTCACAGGACTTCCTGGGATGGGTGATGGTGTTTATCACCTGGGCATCGCAGTGTCTGGCTCGCTGTGAAGCTAAGTGCTGCATTTACTAGTACAATGATACTGCACATACAAAAATTTTTTGAAAGGTTAGTAATAAGGAAAAAACGTTTCTCATTTTTCTATAAAGCTTTCCAAACAGTCAAGGTAATACTGAAGGTGGTCATTTTCCATATGATAGTTCTCCCTGTGTCAGATAATGATTTTGCAGTCTTTGAAATCCTGTCTCAAAATTGCTCTTTATGTTTTTATTATTATTATTTTTTCCAGAAAGCTTTTCTAAGGAAAGACAACATGAGCACACAGCTTTTATTGTGTGGGCGTGTGGTTGCCTCTGTATAATAGACTCCCTAATGTTCTTGGTTATAATGTGTAGCACTGACAATGTAGAGATGTGGATTTCCAAACTCCATTTTCAGTCTCCATAACAGCCTTTCATTCAGCCAAAGGATTTAGACCTAATTATAGAGTTGTGTGCTTTCTGTTCTGTTGTTTGATCAGAAAGCATCCTAGGCATCTTGTCACTGTCATTTTGGGCAGAAAACCAGAGTATGTCAATGTGCTTTGGAAAGCTTTTGACTTTTCTAAGTATACAGCTATAGATTTTAAACAGTGATTCCTATAGGCTTCCTAATGATAGTGACAGGCAATTGCCAAGGCAGTACTACTGGAATAAATCCCTATTGAATAGCTGCTAATATTCACTTTCTATCTTCAGCAGGATGGGGAAGAGAATGGTATGTTTTGGTTGGTTTGTTGGGTTTTTTATTTATGCTTTTTAATAGTTAAATGTTTCTGGAACAGTTACAGTTTTAAGTTATTTTGAAATTAGTTTAAAATGGGAAACAACATGTTACAAATATAAGTAGATATACTGAGTCTGAAACTGTTAACTTCATTAATCTATTTCTGCTCTTCCTCTGATCTTATGTATACCAAGTCACACCTGTATTCAGACACATGCAGTTGTTTTCGGCCATCCAATTCATATGCATTAGCCAAAGAACAAATTCCACTTCAAGAATGAGAGAGATGGTAACAAAGGAAAACAAGTAAAAAGAATAAGACACAAGACAACAGCTTGAGATGGAGAAGTGTGAATACATGGGAAAAACTATGAGAGGACAAGAAGCAGGAGTCTCAGTAGATGAGTGTCCTAATTTTTCTCAATTATTTTTGCTAAGCAGACACTAAAGAAAGCCAGTGCTTTACTGTCAATGATGTGAAACTGGAGAAAGAAATTCCTTGCGGCTATTTATAGGGAGCTTTTGTGAGCTGGAAGGGCACTAAGATAGAAAGCAAAAAGACGATTGGATGATTGAGGCTGACATTATCACAATGCACAGGTAGGAATGAGAACCAGAGATCTGCATTGGTGAAGGACAACAGGTATGTAAAGAAAGAATAGTCTGTGAAAGGTTTTGAAAGAGATGACAAGAAGCTTTTGCTAAGTAGGGTAAAAAATAAAGAGGTAAAGGAGGATGCAGAGGCAGAGTGACACACTTAAAGGTACTGGTTAGGTGAATGATCTCTGCAGCAGCAATCTGAATAGAAGCAGGAAAAAGGATATTTTAATTTATAAGAATACATGCCAACACAGCTCTCCTCAGATATCTCCAAATACATGTATGGATGAGAAAAACACTTCAAAGCATCACGAAGAAATGAAAGATGTAAAAATGAATGATATCAAGTTACACATCTCAAGATAGTTCTCTTGCCCACATTAGTGAAAAGACATGGTAAGACAGAAAAATAACATGTTCTAATTTAAATATACATTGTATTTAATTTTATTACAAGACTACAAATCCATAAGCAAACGTCAAAATTGTATCAGAAATGTAGTATGGTTGGCAGAGACAGGTATGCAGCAGAGAAGATCTATGAATTGACACACTAAATATATGTCTATGGATTTAATCATCCCAAAAACGTATTACAGAGAAGAAAATGGGGTTAAAGACAAAGTCTTTACAACTATTAGCAAAAAAGTTTAAAAAGGTGAGGAGATTGCTCCAGAGATTGCACAGGCTAAAGGTGTAACTGGAGATTTTCTAGAGAGCAAAGGAAGGACATTAGTTTTGAGGAGGAGTCAGCAAAATCTGAGGTCCCAGCAGGAAAAGGGAGCCAGAAGTGGAAATTCAGTTTTCAGCACAAGCTATAAAAAGAGACAAGAAGAAGGTTCTGGAGGAAAATGAGAAACATGGCAGCAAGAAGGAGAAAGACTATGATAAGGATTTAATGAAGGCTCAGAAGAAAGCAAGCTGAGAAATAGCTTGGGGAAAAGACTTGTATGATGGTGAAAGTGAGGGGAAGTTTACATTACATTTTGTACAATGTGAGAACATTGAGTGAATGGCTTTTTTATAGGAGAGAATCTTAAATAAGCAGTACGGTATTAACAGAGTGCAATCCACCAAACGTGGAAGAATTAGAATAGAAGCACTAATAAGTGAGAACCTGTTGCACCATGAAGAAAGCAGGATTAAGATCTGATTTTCTGTGTGATTGTATAAAGAGATACAGTGCATTAATTTTGTTTTATTACTTAGGATAATAAGACAGTGTCATGCTTTATACACTGCCATGCTAACTACATGTTAGCCACCTACTACAGATGTCAGTATATTCAGGTCTAATTTTACATACATCTGTAATAGAGTTACTTCATTTTATGTTATTAATGGTTGTCTAAGAGAATTTTTTAAAAAAAAAAACACTTCTTAATGCAGGATTCATCAAAATAAGGCAGTTCAGTATGCAGCAGTGGTGGTAATATTAGTATGAATCAAGTACCAGTAGAAATATTTCTAATATTTCTAATTTGTAATACAGAAATAAGATGAATAGGAATATTTAGTTGCCATATTAAACCATAAATGATCATTAAGGGGCTGATCAATAAAAAGATTTTGCTTTCATGTGTTCTGTCTCTCCAAAGAATTGATTCAGAGCAGCCAGTTGGCTTCTGTGCACGACAGTTGGCTTAGCAGGGGTGATGTGGGCAATAAGTGATACATATTTACCTGGAAAGTGGATCAAGAGTCTGTGCCATGGAAAAGTGAAAGGTTATGTAAGTGTGAAGATAGTTCAACATCTCTTCCCATTTTCCTCTCTGGAAATAGAAATTGTTTGCTTTGGGACTTACTAAGGCTGGAGGAGTCCTGAAATTTCATCAAAACTTTTAAAGAGGATGCAACAGTAAGCGTCATTGCACAGAAAGTGTTTATTCCAATCAAATATCTGTAGGGTTTTTTTCCATTTCATGTGTTATATAAAAAGTAACTGAGTCGTAGTTTCTGTTCTACGTAGTTTCTGTTCATTTGATAGAGACATACAGATTTGATAAAGAGTTGTAAACCAGGATCCTCATCTTTAATATGTTACTGAGAAGTTTGCACTGTCGGTATGGACATGTGTGTCTGAACACAGGAGCAGAACCATTGAGACAGCAAGCCAAGGCCATGCTGATCCCTGCACAGCAGCTCAGTAATTTCCAGTGAAGGAAGCTGCACCCAGCCTTTGATTAAGTACACAAAGATTAAGTCCATTTATGCTTACGCTACGCTATTATGAATGATAAAGAAATATGTTTCATATTTTCTGTTTCCCCCTTCTAAATTAAAGAATTGCTTTCTCATGATTTTGCTGAGATGTTCCATTTAATTCACTCTGAACAGCAAATTGGCATGAAGATTTCAGTAAGACTTAAACGGTAACATAGATACAGCAGAGTTTTTTTTTTTTCTTTGTTTTTAATTTGTTCTGTTTCATGATACACTTTTTTACCTTGCTTGGCAAATTGGTTTACCCCTAAAATTATGCTACTTCCCATGAAGATAAAGCTGAACCAGCCAAGCTAAGGAAGGAATTCGATTTGGCTGTAACATGCGTGGACAAATGAGAATGCTGCCAAGATGTATCTGGATGGGAAAAGTTTACTACTCCGATGCTGAGGCTTACCAATAGCCAGCACCCTCTTTAAGGTTTAAACAGTACACACATTGTCACTCTTTGATGTGATAGACCTCTGTTTTCTGAGCACACACCGCTGTGTGACCTTGCTGTTTCAAGAACATTTTTCTCTGGGGCTTCTGGGAATCTGTTTTCTTTTTCACTGCCGACCTCTAGTAATAGATGGATCGGAGCTTACGTGACAAGTATTTTCAAGTCGTGCATAAGTTTCTAAACTGTTTTTGCTGGGTTTTCTATTACTTCCTTTCCAGATCAAAAAAGGATTTTAATATAAATAGGTAGTTTTTTATGGTAGCATTTCTTTGATACTTATTACCATACGTAATTTCTTTTTCATTTTGCAGTTAGAGCTGCCTGGGGATAAAATGAATATAGTTATATATTTTTGTCCATTTTGACAGCTTCGGCAAAAGAAGAATAAAATTGCATACCTATCATATTCTTTCCGAATACATGAATACCAATCTATACTATCTAACTTATTGTTTGTTTTTTGTTTTTACTTTAATTGAATAATTTATTATTTTAAAATCAGGAACTCATATTTATTCTTCTCTTCTGTGTTTCTGTAAACTTGCAAATCTTGAACTTGTAGATCAAGAGTAATAGTATTGAAAAGTAAGTGTAGAGCTTGTAAGACTAAGGCCTGGTGTAAGGGTTGTGGACTGTGGTATTACAGTCAATATATAAATGTGACAAATATCTAAGTGACATATTTTCACTTGAGTGTCTAAAATAGTCACTAAAATCCAAATGTTGACATGAAAAATAATAGACTATTACTCACTATTATGATAAGTAGATATTTCTCAGTAGCTTCTTGGTAGCATTTGTCACCTTAGCATAGAGAAACATTCCTCACAATAATACCATTGTGAGACAAAGTCTGTAAGAAAAATAGAAACAAAAAGCAGATATTCAGTGTTCCAGACAGACTTAATTGCAGGAACATCCTCTCCTAGGAAATACTAATTCACATAGCCCTGAAATACAAATGTTGAGACAAATGTTCATTGGTTTCAGGTGCCCCTATTTAAAAATCGAGTCTTAGATACCCTATGCCTCATTTAATCTGTCTTAAAGTGGAGATTAAAATGTATGTAAAGTCCACTGAGTTTGTGAAGGCTTTTTATCTTTGATCTTGATATATTTCTCTTTTAATTGCATGTACAAGGGCTGCTCTGTAAAGCAGTGCCTCCTGTTTTATTCTATTGGCCTACAACATCAGAGATGGACGTTGATGGTATGGCAGTAGAAGTTGAATCTTCCTGCCACTATTCCATTATATGTTGCTGCTGTGTGACAGATGGCAGCAGAGGGGCAATCTGACAAAATGGATCTGATGTGGGAGTGTGGATAAAGCAAACATGTGGCACTGAATTCCTCTGTGCAGAAAAAATGGCATCCATGGATGCCTGCTGAATGTTTATGGAGACCTAACAGTGGATGTAAGCACAGAGAGGCATTTCAGCAGTGGCAACAGTGGGTCACCTCCACTGGTACAGATTTTTATGCGTGACATGCAGGCTGTTGTTCATCGCTGGTAAAAATGCATAGCTAATGGTAGTGAGTGTATTGAAAAATGGCATTTAGTAACTGAGGATTTGCTTTGTCCAATAGTATTATTGTGCTCTTTGTTTCTGTTGTAGTTTCCATGGAAATAAGCAGGAGACATTACTCTTGGAGCAACCTACACAGAAGACAGAAACTGTTGTTGCTGTTATTAATTCAGATGGGAATGCTGGGGTTGCCAAATGCTGTCTGTGAGTGTGCGGTCTTACACTGAGCTCAAGATCAGGCAGCCCCTCAGCATGGGTCAGGATTGTCAGTGTGAGAAGGGACACCCTCTCTGGTTGGTCCCTCCAGGCTCAAGTATTTGCCTTTCATTCCTGGGGCATCTTCTCCCACATTTCATATTCAGACTTTTGTTTTGTTTTATTTTGTTTCTGATTATCTTGTTTGCATTTACCTGAATGCTTGGGATTTCTCCTGCAACTGTGAATTTATCCTTAGATCTGAAAATATAAAGCCATCTCACTCAATCTATTTTGCAAGCCGGCCCTAGTGAAACAACAGAGAAAAGTATACATACTTAAGACTATTTATAAAATCCACCAGGTAATATTTTGAAATACCTGTTTTAAAACATCTTTTAAGAACATATCAGTCTAAATCTTAATCTAAGTCTTAAATCAGTCTGGAGTATTATATTCAACAAAAATCCATACAGTTATACTATCAGCCCATGTGCTATCTCCTAAAACTAAGAACTAGGAAAAAAAAAATGAAACAGACGTGATTCTGGTTTCCCAGAACTTCCTCCCTTTCTGTGCCTCCCTTCTTATGCTTTTCTGGAAACATAGCTTGGCCAGGAGTTCCTTTCCAAGTCCTAGTACTTTCAAATGTATGGGTTATTCAAGGAGCAGGTTAGATGAGGGCTGTACCATGTAGCCATCTTTAACACAACTGCAGCACCTTTTCAAAATTACTATTTGAGCTGATCAGAATATGAGTTTTTAAGGAGAATTATATGCTAGAAGCCAAACTTAGTTAAAAAAGAAACTGCTTTCCGTGAAGGAGTTCATTGCACAGTAAAGAAAAAGGACAGTTAGAGAAATGACATAGACCAGAAAAATACAAAACTGCAGTCTGTGCTGCCCATTAATTATTAGCACACAAAATAAATGTTGCTTTGTTGCTTGTTATCCACAGAACACTCTCACAGTGAAATAATGTTTCTTTTCCCTTTCTATAACTTTATCAGGATTGCACCACTTTATCTCCGTAATAGGCTGTTGTACAATACTATGTTTTATTTCTGTGTGTAATACCTAGACAACCTAGATCACATCTGTTTAGATTCCAGCCGAAGAAAAAGTTTAATTTCCCAGCTGTAATGCTGAGGGCACGATAGGTTATTCTAGATAGGATAACATTGTTCCTATCAAAATGGTGGGATTGTATCTAGAGGAAGCATTAGCTGGAAATAACAATTGAGTCCCTGCTACCCCCACCAAGTACTTCTTTTGCTAAACTATATAGACATATCATAATTTTTTCAAGATGTTATTGCGATAAAGAGACAAAGAAAACAGTTTTCTACTTAGGCATTCTGAACAACTCAGGAGACATTGAGAGTGTTTTATGTTGAGCTTGCAGTGCCACGGAGAGGTTAGATTAAAAAATGGAATGTAAATAAAATAGCTCCCTGACTCAAATATACTTTAAAAAAAGTTTTGTGGAATGATATATATGTATTTTAAGTAGGTACATTCAATTAGGTCAAGTTAAGCTTAAAGTGCCTTCTTAAGAACCTTACAGTATAGTAGAACTCTATTAATTGTCAGTTAATCTGTCAACAATACCAGTAACTGATCTCCCAAACACATTTCAAAGCCTATAAAGTTTTCCTGTGGACTTCACCAATTAACCAAGAAGGAAGCCTTAAAAAGGGAGCTGCAGAAACTGAGATGTCTTCTTGTTTAGGAAATTCTTACTTCTCCTTACAGATTTCAGCTCAGTATATGTATGAGTTAATAGATATATTTTTTAAACTCTATAGGCTCTATTCTGAAATGAGGGAGGTTGTCTCTTCAGGGTAAACTGCAAATCCTTCTAGTAGCAGTTGCAGCAATTAAATGTCTATTCAATATTTAATAAGAAAAAACAAATGATGATATAATGAGTAGGTCTTTCAACATACAAGGGTTTTTGTGAAACCCTTTCCATCAGCCTTTCCAGGAGAAAAGTTTATTTATTAGATGAAATCTGTCTTACCACTTTGAAAGGGAAGATGGCAGGAATAGTAATGTCCTTGTGCCACCAGCTGCACCTCTGAAAAAGAATACAGTCAGGAGGGTTGACTCTGGTGGGAAGAAATGAGAAGCTCAGTTTATTGTCCTGCTGATGACTTATTTTAACAACCACTTCAGAACTATTCTGCATCGTGTTTGTGAAGATGAAGAAGGAAAATATTTTTAGCATAAAGTGAGTAGCCCGGGATTGTTGAGGCTCTCAAAAGCATGAAAAAGAGTTGGGATATACTCAGCAACTGTAAAGAGAATGGTGCTCAGCCAGGAGTTTGAGCGAAAGAATGTATTCATCTCTAACTGGTGCCCTTCAGATCAACAGATACCTACAACCCTGCAATCATCACTTTATATTCTGAGGACAAACAAGAGCATAATATATTTAAGGGATATAGGAAGAATGCCAGAACCACAGAATGACTCCCTTCTGTTTTTCACCTTTTGAGGGCACTAGTTGTGGTAGGAGGCTTTAATGACTAAACAGCATGAGAGGTAATTTCATAGTGTTTTTCAGTTTTTGAAAAAGAAGTATGTGTTAAGGTGGATCTTCAGAGTATTATTATTATTATTATTATTATTATTATTATGGTGCGTTTTGAGCTTCTGGCTAGAAAAGCAGCTGTTGGAAACGAAAAGACAGCCCTTCAGAATTACAAAAGTATATGTAAGCAAGCAAAGGCATCAATAATTGAACACACTTAAAAACTCACAGTAAATTAAAGGACTTCAAGGCTGCAGTAAGAAGCACACTCTTTCAGAACCATTGCTGAACAGCAGAAGCATCTAGTGATATGGAGCCCCATCTGTTAGACCAGATAGAGTCACGCTGGGTCTGTCTGCTCCACCCCATCCCTCCAGCTATGTTATTTATCAGCTTTTCTTAGAGCTGCTAGTGAAAGTGTGAGGGTTTTCTGTTTTAACATTCTTGACATGTCAGCTGCTAACAACTTAGCGTTAAATGTTTCTTCATTTGGGGAAAAAAAAAATGGCTAGATTGCTTTGAGAAAGTCTTAGATGCTTTTGATACATTTGATTCAAAAGGAGAAAGAAGAAGAAAGTGTCTGTTCTAAATTGTGTTGAGGCCAAAGTTCATGATGCTTAAGAAACGCTGCCTGATTCAACCATACAAGACTACAGTGAGTGCAAAGCACACTCGTGGTTTTAGCCTATCTCAAGACATTTAATTTGAAAGAAGTGGATTCGTAGCTACTGACAACAACCCTTTAGAATGATGGTGAGTTTTTGCCACTTGCCTGTAAATCCTCTATGAAAATCTACCATTTGAAATTCCAAACTTAACTGAGAGTAATTTGTTTGCTACCTTCACTTAGACATAAAATGTTTCAGAATTCTTCAAGAGATGTTGAGGCTTCAGTTAATCAATAATTTAGATACATAAATGTTAATTAAAAGATGCAGCCATCTTTGCAGCCTTCATGAGATTAAAAATTTACAGTATGTCTGCCAAAGGAAAATCACTGAAGTCCAACATATGCAAACCTGCAAGATGAAAAGGAGCACCGATAAACTCTATTACGGGTTTTGGCAGGATCTCTTCTAAGCTTGTTCTGTGCAGCAGAGTGGTGTCATCAGCAAATCTGTCAGCCCGCAAAGCAACTTTCCTATGGAAGAAGTGACAGATGAGGATTCATTTTGTTAGTAAAAGTAAATAAGTAGCTCAGGTCAGTGTTTATGCCAGAACTCTTCACATTTGTTTAGTTCATCTTGGTTTTACTGTAATTAAGTAATGATTAAGTAGCTTGACCATACAGGAACTTGTACACTATAGCTGACAAAACAAAAAATGATTTAAATGGATAACGTTGTCCTTCTAAAGCTCAGAAGACTTTGAATCACTGATGTGCTATGTAGCTTCAATGTATCCATTTCTAAATTGTTTCTTCTGCTTCTTCCCAGGAGGAGCAACATCTTCATTTAGTTGTCAGCACTTTTTTCCAAGCTCATCTTAATAGTCTCTCAGTCTCCTCTATCTTAGTTGATTGTTCTCAGACTCCTGTCTTTCTCACATTTATCTTACAGAAAAATAATCAAAATCAGGTCTTCACTGGTAGATGCCATTGTATTAATGGGTCCTAAGATGTGAACTTAGTAGGAGGAAAACCACTTGGTAAAAGCTTTCCCTGTAGCCGTATCTATTAAATTCCCTCTTTGTAGTTTTAAAATAAATTTGTTTTCTGATCTCTTAGGAAAAAAAAAAAAAAAAAAAATGGTTAAGGGCACTATGCTGAAAATTCTGGAAATTGGATCATCTTCTCATTAAACAATTACATAGTGATATCAGTAGTAGTGTAAGGTCACCTTGCTAAAACATCTTACATTTGAAAAAAACAAACCTCTGGATTGAAACACCTGTCTGTTTTACTCTGTTTGCCACTAGGATAATATTTATAACAGTGATGTTCTTATTCATTTCCACTAATCAATATTAGACAAGCTTGCTAGATAACTAGCTCACATGGCCCACCATCCTGGAGGTGTCAGGTTTGCATAGCTATGAGCACTGGCCATATGTAGTTAAACTTTTTCAAAGAACATCATATAGCAATCTGATAGGTATTAACGTTGTGTAGAATGTAAATGTAAATAATTCGAGAGTTTAGCATTCATTTCTTTACTCCAGAATTACCAAACAAGTGCTCCTACCATACTCTACATAGTTATAGTTTTGTATATACTACATAAGAAAGGGCCCACTATGTAAGTTATAAATAAATCACTTTAAACCATGTTCCAAATGGAAAGAGGTCTTTATTAAATCATGTTCCAGCCAAGAGAAAAATGTGACATCAGTGTTGAATATATTCTTGTCTACCCACACACATTTTTGAACTGGTTTAAGAGGATAAGGAAAATTTTACCTTTCAAGTAATGAAAGCCAACATAAAGGCAGGAAGAGACCTTAAACTAGGGTACAATTCTTTTGTAAAAAAAGTAGCCTGAAGTGACTCTGTAAACTGAGGAAACTGTGTAAAAAACAACGTTTGTATCTCTTGCATTAAGAAAGAAATATAAGATTGAAGATTAAACTGAGGAAAAGCATACTTTTTAGGCAACTTGAAAGGCATTCTTGTCTTGTCACTCAGATTTAGAGCACTGTAATTATTTTAAGAATACCAAAAATTAAATATTAATTTTCAGTGCCATATCTGTTCCCAAAGTTGCTTTCAAGGTTATGTGCATCTGCAGCAATAGATCAACTTTAAGGAATACATCTTGAACTTAACTGGGATTTCTCTGAAGCAGAAATTTGTACATTCTTCTTGATGGAAACATAGCCCTACCTTTACTGCATGAATAAGCAGAAGCTTTCATAGCATATGATATCAATTTATCAGGGACATTTTAGTACATAGGACAGCACAACAGACTATGATGATATTCTTAGACAAGTATTCAGTTATCTTAAGAAAACCTAAGCTTGACACTGAATTCAGAAAACTGATTTTAATAGTACAAGACTGCAATTTTGTGGGCATTTTTTCTCAGCTGAGGGCATTAAAACCACATGAAATCTCTGAAGGTGACTCTAAATTAAAGGTTTTCATCAAGAGCAAGAACATTAGGGCTGTCAACTCTTTTCTTCTTATGCCACTACTTCTGATGTATCAAGGATAGCTGTCTTCGTCTATTGGAGACTTAATTTAATAAGATACTAAATTTAGATGGCATCATATGCAGAATCCAGTAGTTTAAGCAACTAGGGGGAGCATTAATCCGTTTTATGCCTTTCAAAATTTGATTTCTACCTAGAGAACAAACTGATAGTGCACAAAAGTCTCGTCACATTTGTGTGGGGACCTAATGCTTATGCATTAGATAGTGGCTGTGTAAGAAGATTTCTTCTCAAGGGATGTAGTCAAAACCTGTAAGTGCTTGCTTTGTTTTCACTAATAAAGTGACAAAAGTGTGTGTTCATTTTTACTGGGATTATGATCCCAGCCAAACACGCCTGAAATCTGGGAATTTTGAAACATGGATACTAGACATGAAAATATTTCCCCAGTGATTCTTATTTGGAGTAGCCTTCCAAGTAGCTCGAAGTTGTTCAAAACTAAAACAACATGCAAAAACTTCTAATTTTGGTATTCTTTGTTTTGCTTTTAAATTTGTTACAATTTTTGTTATTGGTCAAATTGACATTGGTCTCAGATGTATTTTCCAGCTTCAGGCAGGTCAATTGCTAAGAGCTCGTATACTGCTACTTAAATATCAAAAGGGTAACACTGAAAATAAAAATGTTTGGCCTGAAAAATCTGCTCCTCTGTTTGGGAAATACAGGGAATTGTTAAGACTGTAATTATAAAACATAGGCAAACTGAGAGAGCACATTTTATGCAGGCAATTTCAGTTGCAGCTGCTTTAACCTTTAGTTCTTTTCAAACTGAAGGAAGATTCTTTCTTCATCTTGCTTGAATATAACTGTGGGTAATTATAATTCTTGAAATGTAGTTGATAAGTGTATATATTTTTTATCCTTCAGAAAGCTTTAATTTCCTCTAAACAAAGTGTGCAGAAGGATTACTGTCTGTCCTGCGTGTCTGTGCAATTGATTAAAAGTGAAACAAGCTGCCCTGCTTAATTCTCACTGCTTGCTGTGTAGACCTTACATAGCAACAGAGGAAGGAAATTCAAGTTTGTGGATCACTTTCAGTTTTTAAAGCAGCATTGCTAGAGAGCCACATAAATTAGCATAGATTGTAGAAAGTAATCAGTGGCAGGGCTTAGTTCAGTCTGGATTAAGATGTGGGACAGGTTAATGAAGTGCAGCGACACAGTCTCAGACTCGCTATCTTCTCTCATGCATGAGACTGTATTAGAACCATGCCAAGCACTCTTTGTTCTAATTATTGAAGTGCATTTTATAGCATGCTGTCCCATTCCAGACTCATAACAGTTTTGGCACTTCATTAAAGCAGGCTGTAGTGAGCTGCCCTTACTCTGTAATATCTTAAGCAGCAAAAATGTTCTGGAGCTACTTTGGATCTGAGATGCATGGCTAATGATCATGGGTAAATATGACTGTAAACCTTGTACATCAAAATGCCTTACAAAATCAAGAAAAATGTTTCATCTTTCAGAGTAGTGGTGATGAGGCATTAGCACAGGTTGCCCAGGGCAGCTGTGGATGCCCCATCTGTGGCCCAGTTGAAATGGGCCCTGGGCAGCCTGATCTGGTGGGTGGCAGCCCTGCCCATGGCAGGGAGGTTCAAAGTGGTTGGGCTTTAAGGTTCCTTTCAACCTAAGCCATTCTATGATTCTGTGATGTGTAGGCACTCACACTGGTTCTCACAATCGCTGATTGTATTAACCACTGATATGCAAACTTCAGAACTTCTGAGGTATCGGAGCTGGGAAATGCTATCCAGATCGCTTCTCTACCAGTGCACATTTCATGCACACTCATTTTAAATGTCTTTGAAGGCTACTCTTGCAGTTACGTTATTTTGTAGTTCCCTGTGGTCTGTCCAAGGAGATTCTCAAAAAAATGTCAACAGGGACCTGTGAGGATTTTGGTAGAGTTGCAGTCCTGTTGCTGATTTCTGTGTGGTCATGGACAGCTGGAAAGACAAATGCTTCCGAGGACCATTCATCTCCAGAAACAGGATAACGCTTGAATACGTAGCTCTACTCACCCACAAGCTTCAGAGCAGTATTTTGCCAGAATTCATATTTGGTAGCTGTATAGTAACTGTTGAGTCATGGCCTGAACCACTGATTCTGCACATGGAGAAAGGACCCGGTCAGCCCTGGGAGCACAGGTGAAGGCAATTCAGCTGTGTGACCAGAAAAGGTGGAGCCTGGCTGCACCTCCCTTAGACCTTATTTAAGGGCTGACCCCTACTGGGGAAGGATCTTTGCTTGGAGACCCTTACCTTGTGGTATTTTCTCTATCAGCCTGGATCTTCACAGATGGGTGAGCACTTTTCTTCACTTTTCTTTTTCCTTTGTAACACCTTTCTCATTTGTGCTAGCTCCTTTCTCATTGTATCTGTATTGCCATTCCTCTGCATTGATCTTTCTGATTGCTACAGTAGCCATGTAAACACATGTAATAAGCAGTTATATGTAGGAGGTAATACACAGTTGAGTTGCACTCATCCACTTCACTAGAGTGCTTAACACGAACATACAGTGACAGCTGCATTTTCCCATACTGATGCTTCAAACCCAGTTTGGAGGCACCAAATTGTATACATATATGCAGCTGTAACTTTATTTAATCTCAGGAAGCCCAACATCAATGTTACTGTTCTCTTGGTTCAAACCCAGTTTTTGGTCCGTCTCAAATCCTGACCAGTTCTTTATCTCACTGCCAACTCTGCATATTTTGCTATGTTTATGAATTTGTCTATAGGTTTGTGGGAAACGAATTCTTTCTCCACTGTAATCAGTTCCCCATCCTTGTTTAAAAAAATAAAAATAAAACAAATAAAAAACAAAACAAAAAAAACTTAAAAGAGAGAAAAAAGTCCCAATAAGGCTAATAAGAAGAAATGATGATGTGGAAAGCAATGCTACCATCTTCAGGTGATGATGTAGATAAGGAAAATACTAATTGATCCTTTCTGAGACTTGGTGTGAGTATTTACCCTTACTGTTAACATAGACAGATATTGAGAAAGGAGGAAAAAGAGCTGAGGCTCTGAACAAAGTCAATGAGAAATTAACAGAAGAAAGAGCAATAGAGGTATAAATGAAGGAAGAAATAAAAAAAACTGTAGTTTTGTAGAAAAAAGCAGGTGGCAAGAATGAACTTCTTGAGTTGTAGAGAGAAGGGAAAAAAGTAGTAAATAAGGTCAGGCAATAAGAGTCTCTATAAGAACTGGGTGGTCAGAGATTAGTGAGGGCTTTTTTTTCTGATTTTAATTAAATGAATGTTGAGTTTAAACATAAACAAGAAGAGAAATAGCTCATGATGATGGCAACTGGAAGCCACAGAAAACTAATCAAACCCATTAAAATGCTGCATTTTTATGTACTCTCCGAGAAAAGTTCATTATCATTCACAAAGAAACAATATAGTTAAATTTCTTTATAAATAATTTTGTCTCTGTTCTGCATTTATATTAATTTTTAATGAAATAGTTTCATTTTTAATGAAATACTATTGTTAATTGGGAATAAGGTATTAACTAGATTTCTCAACCTGTCATCCTGACAATAACCAGTATAGTTAAATTCTTCATGGAACTTACAGCAAGGCTGAATTAGGAAGACACAAAAGAAAGCCATTTTAATTGAATTGTAAAAGACTTTAGTAAGGAAGCTGGCTTGAAAATTACAGTAGCACGTATAAGCAGTGATCACAGTAAGGAA